>NC_061901.1:6230386-7430386 GCF_905147765.1 Vanessa atalanta
ATTGGCTTAACCCTACAAAGACTGATACACTTGGCTTAGGCTCGTGTATCTGTTTTATTACCTCTTCAAAAGGAAGAAAAAAAAGAGAAAGAAAAATTAATAATAATAATAATAAGCCCCCCCAAACCCAACCACACGTCCTGATTGACCATCTAATCACGTGGGGGGCGGATTATACGATAATTAAATTACTGGCGTGGCAAACGTGGCAATGGTAACCCATTTAGTATGGAGACGCGTAGTAAGAAGAAACGTATAGGACCGCTACCCGGGGGCGATCGCCGGGGCACACCTGGAGCTGGCGCTGGGTGTGACAGCATGCGGACCGTCAGCGGTGAGGAGTTGAGCAGGCGGGCTTCTCCCGATAAATTCCACACTACAGCCGGTCGTCGTGAGTTGAACAGGCGGGCTCACGGCGTTAATGCTACAGCCGCTACCGATGATGAAATTAACAGACTGACATACAGAACAAGTAGCCCAATAGAGCCTTATAATAGTCCTAGCACTTCATCATACACACCCTCCGTCCAGTCATCACCTTCCACTATTAGCTTAAATACAGAACCACACTTACCAGCTTTGAATGTTGCGCGGGAGGCGAATGCCTTTTTGCCCGCGTCCACCAAGGCTGGAAAACCGAGAGTTCGCATGCGATGGAGCAAAGAGGTAAACTCATTTATCATGCGAACATTAAATTAAATTAAAATTGTTTATTTCTGTAGCTTATACCTAGATGTTATATGTTACCTGTTTAAACGATTCTTAATTTGTATAATAATGTTTTTTTTCCTTGTTTTTACCTTGATGTACTTGTTTCCGTTTGTGGAAGAGCGGGGACTCCTAACACAAGTTAATTCCATTACTTAAAAGGAGCTCCCTAGCTGTATCTGTTGTATCTAGGTATAAGCTACAGAAATAAACAATTTTAATTTTAATTTAATTTAATGTTCGCATGATAAATGAGTTTACCTCTTTGCTCCATCTCATGCGAACTCTCGGTTTTCCAGCCTTGGTGGACGCGGGCAAAAAGGCATTCGCCTCCCGCGCAACATTCAAAGCTGGTAAGTGTGGTTCTGTATTTAAGCTAATAGTGGAAGGTGATGACTGGACGGAGGGTGTGTATGATGAAGTGCTAGGACTATTATAAGGCTCTATTGGGCTACTTGTTCTGTATGTCAGTCTGTTAATTTCATCATCGGTAGCGGCTGTAGCATTAACGCCGTGAGCCCGCCTGTTCAACTCACGACGACCGGCTGTAGTGTGGAATTTATCGGGAGAAGCCCGCCTGCTCAACTCCTCACCGCTGACGGTCCGCATGCTGTCACACCCAGCGCCAGCTCCAGGTGTGCCCCGGCGATCGCCCCCGGGTAGCGGTCCTATACGTTTCTTCTTACTACGCGTCTCCATACTAAATGGGTTACCATTGCCACGTTTGCCACGCCAGTAATTTAATTATCGTATGTCCGCCCCCCACGTGATTAGATGGTCAATCAGGACGTGTGGTTGGGTTTGGGGGGGCTTATTATTATTATTATTAATTTTTCTTTCTCTTTTTTTTCTTCCTTTTGAAGAGGTAATAAAACAGATACACGAGCCTAAGCCAAGTGTATCAGTCTTTGTAGGGTTAAGCCTATGATGATGACAGGAATTTACGTGTGAGACGGCAAGTGTTGAGAATAACTGCTTTCTGAATAAGTGTAATGGTAAATGCGGGCATTTGCAGTGCGTTTAGGTTAGTCGAAAGGGTTTTTGGGATAACACCCGTTGTAGATATTACAATGGGCAAGATTTTTACATTATCTACTTACCATTGCCTTTTTATTTCGGTTGCCAGTTCTACGTATTTTGAAATCTTTTCAGTGTATGTATTAAGAAGATTATGTGTGTTGCATACTGCTATGTCTATAATAAATACTATATTTTTATTTTTATCTATTACTGAAATGTCCGGTCTATTATAATGTATTGTCTTATCTGTTATTATAGTTCGGTCCCAATATAATTTAAATGTGCTGTTTTCTAATACTGTGTAAGGTGTATATTTGTAATAGGCCACCTTTTTGGTTAGTAATGAATAAGCATGAGCTAGGTTCTGGTGGATAATTGCTGCAACTTGATCGTGTCTATGTTTGTAATCAGTTTGGACTATGGATTTGCAAGGCCCGGTGATGTGTTGAATGGTTTCAGAACTACTATGGCATCGTCTACATAAATCAGTTGGTAAGTTAGGTAAGCGGATGATGTGCTTTTGGTAATTGCGAGTGTCTATTACTTGATCCTGAATGGCGATCATGAAAGCCTCTGTTTCTGGAAAGAGCTCACCTCTCCGTAACCATTCGTTCGACGCATCTTTGTCGACGTGTGACTGGCCAAGATCGGCTAAATGCCTACCGTGTAGAGACTTTTGGGACCACAAATCTATTTTTTTTGTCTAGTAATTAATTTTGCTTGAATACTTCTATTGCTTAGATTAAGAGGCGTTATTTTTTTGTCAATTTCGATTGCGTGCTTGTGGAGTTGTGAGTGATCAGCCTTAGAATAGAAATAATTACGCAGTTTGTTCGTTAATGTATTATGTAGATTTTTTATATCAATTAAACCCTGTCCTCCATCCTGACGAGGTAGTGTTAAGCGTTGTATGCATGACCTGGGATGACGTTTTCTATGACTAGACATGTGTGTGTTTATCATACGCTGTAGTTTTAGTAAATCTGTTTGAGACCAGGTTATGATCCCAAAAGAGTATGTGAGGACCGGGATTGCGTAGGTATTTATAGCTTTCACAGTATTACGTGAGTTGAGTTAGGTCCTTAAAATCTGGTTAAGCCGAATTTTAAATGTCTTGATCAAATCTAACTTAGTTTGTTTCTGCTCTATTTGTTTTGACTGGTGAAATCCTAAATATTTATAAGTGTTGTGTTCATTCATGTGTTCTATTTGTTCACCAGTGTCAAGTACGTAAGAATTTGTTTGTGATTTATTAAGATAATTGAGTGTATTTTGCATTTGTCTACCCCAAACTGCATTTGGATGTCTGTCGAGAATGATTGTGTGATGTCAGCTAGTTTTGTAAGTTCGGCATTGTTTTTTGCATATATTTTAATATCGTCCATATAAAGTAGATGTGAAAGGGTATGATGCGAGTCGTTCTGTTTTAGTTGAAGTCCCATTTCAGTTTTATTAAGTGACTCTGACAAAGGATTCAGTGCAATACAAAACCATAACGGACTGAGCGAGTCTCCCTGGAAGATACCTCGTTGGATTTTAATTGTTTCAGTAGTAAGTGATGTATTATTTTATATTAATTTTAGCTTTGTCTGCCACTGAAGCATGGTAACACGTAAACATGTTATTAAATTAGGGTGAATTTTGTAATGTTGCAGTATGTAAAGTAACCAACTGTGAGGGACTGAATGGAAAGCTTTTTTGTAATCTATGTACATAGTGTGAATGTTTAATTTTTTTGTGAGTGCTTGTTTCATTACTATTGCGTCTATTGTTAACTGTTCCTTACATCCTTGACTATTTTTCCTGGATCCTTTTTGTTGCTCTGCTAGTATGTTATGGTGTTCAATGTGTGTATAAATTAAGTGGCTGATACATCCTGTTATAATTTTGTATATAGTTTGAAGACATGTAATAGGTCGGTAATTAGCTGGATTTTTGGAATCTGCACCTTTCGAGAGCACGTAAGTGATTCCGTGAGATATGAATTTTGGCATAGTGTGTGGTGAATGAATAAATTGATTTATGTGGCTGTGAATGAATGGATGTACGCATGTGAGTTTTTTGTACCAATAATTGTGAATGTTATCAGTCCCAGGTGCTTTCCAATTGTGTGTGCGTTTTATAATTTGAATGAAGATGTCTATGGAAATATTTTCAAAATCCATTGCGGTAATGTGTCCTGTGTCTGCTGATTTTAGGAGCCAGTCGGCATTAGTGTTATGTTGTACTCGGTTTTCCCATATACTTGCCCAAAATTGCTGTAGGTCTTGAGGTGATGGAGTGTTGGAGTTCTGAGTAGTATTGTCTTCATGATTAGTATTCATAGTTCTGTAAAACTGTTTTTCGTTATTTATAAAGGTTAAATTCTGTTGTTTACGTTTCGTGCAATTAAAATATCTTTTTAATCTATTCGAAGCTGCATTCAACTTCTGTTTCAGTGTGTCAAGAAAGTGTTGGGGCTCTGTATCTTCTTCACGCCGTGAATGAGTTTTGTATTTTATTTTTATTTCATCAACAGTTTTGAGAGCCGAGATGGCCCAGTGGTTAGAACGCGTGCATCTTAACCGATGATTTCGGGTTCAAACCCAGGCAGGCACCACTGAAATTTCATGTGCTTAATTTGTGTTTATAATTCATCTCGTGCTCAGCGGTGAAGGAAAACATCGTGAGGAAACCTGCATGTGTCTAATTTCAACTAAATTCAGCCACATGTGTATTCCGCCAACCCGCATTGGAGCAGTGTGGTGGAATATGCTCCAAACCTTCTCAAAAGGAGAGGAGGCCTTTATCCCAGCAGTGGGACATTTACGGGCTGCTTATGTAACAGTTTTTAGTATTTTGTGACTTCTATTTCCTGCAATGTATTGTGTAAGCCTACCTATTTCTAGCCTATATTTTTCTATTTTATTCTCAATCCTCTTTTGCCATGTAGGTTTCCTATTGCGACTATTTCTTACCGTATACTCTGCTGCAAAAAATCTAGTGCCATTACAGGCAGCTGCTGTATACGCTGCTGAATAGATTATTGTATGGAGTGTGTTGAAATTTTGGTCGTGATTTAAATGTTTCGGTACTACTGTGTTATTTAGGTAATAGACAATTGAGAAAATTTACGAGATGATTTTTGTTTTGGTATGTATGGTCTTGTCTCTGGGTTTGTGTCACTAAACTGTGCTATCGCATTACTAAACTCTATTTAAATTTTCTGTAGTAGGTGGTTTTCAGGATCTATATCTGTAATCAATGTTTGAATTTGTGTTTGTGGTCGTATTTGTGTAAGCGAGTTTGAGGTATCAATATGTGACAAATGTGGATGTTTTTCTATAAATAGCTCATGCAATTTTTTCCGGTATGCAGTTTTATTTGTTTCTAACTCAGTTACTATAAAATAACATCTAATAATTTCATCGTTAATTGCGTCTGACCATTTCATTCTACTATTTGTGGGTTTATTTTGCGTTAAAGTCGGTGTCAGATGCATAAGACTGTTTGTTTGATGGGCTTCTGAATGATTGTGAATGATATGTGAATCTGTATTTGTTGTTTTACTTCATCGCGTATATCATCAAGTGTACTTTGTGATAGAAGTTTTCTTCTTAAGATTGCCCTTCTTTGATCTCCTAATCGTTGTCGACTGGCCTGCATTTCGGGGAATTTGCAATCGAACTCTTTATGTAGCGACTCTAAATATGAATTCATATGTGTTGTTTCACACTTAGTTATTATAAGGTATGTGCGCCATATGAATCGGTTCATATCATTAGTCCATTTTTTTCGCACACGTGGGAGGTCAGCAGTGGGTACAGGGTTGATGGCGAGTGCCTTCTGCACAACAGCTGTTGACCTTGTTGACCTTAATGAATATAAGGATGATGGTGATGAATTCAGTGAACGGAAAAGGCTATGAGTGGAAGAAGGAGATGGTATGTTAGAGAAGAGTGAGTGCTCTGAGGATGAATTAGATGATGGTGAGGATGATCGTTTGGCTGTAGTCAATTTTTCGAGGGGAACCCGCCTGCTCAGTCCCCCGTCGCCAACGGTTCGCATGCTGTGACATCCAGCGTTAGCTCCAGATGTGCCCCGGCGACCCCCGGGCAGCGGCCGTAAACTATATATCTTATTTCGACTTTCCATTATTTTCTCCATAAGATGGGTTTGGGATCGTTAGTTTAGGTAGGTGTAAATTTGTTGGTAAGATGTTAAAACCAAATAACTAGTGCCATGTACCCGTAAGCCCCCCCACCGCGCCAAGGTGATCCCCTGGGGGGGTTATTATTATCATTATTATAGTCTTTATTTATTACATTGCCGTTTAAATAAACAAAACATAAATATTACAATTAGATATCTAGTTGTATATAAATAATTATAATATTTTGTTATATTATTGACATTCTTTTTTAAGTAGTGTAAAGTAATTGACATTTAAAAATACATTGCACTGAATTTAAATAAATAATTGAACTACAAACATTTCTAATTAGGTATCTATTCATTTAATTATATATGTCGGCGCAAAAGCATTTTTAGTTTTATCTAATTATTTTAAGTTAGTCTTTTAACGATTACTTTGTTTAGGTAAATCACGTGGTAGGACGTGCCTGGCCTTCGCCTTTCGTAACAAAGCACAGGCACATCTCGTAGCGCCGAAGGCCACTGAGTTTCGAAATTGTTAATAAATAGCCTGATTTGAGGTTAGAATTATATGATTAGTTTTTGCCAATATCTCAAGAACGAAGCAAATTCGCATGATGGGAATGGTACCAGAGCATAGGGAGAAAACTCATATACTTCCCCACAGCCCCTCTACCCCCCACTCCTGGAGCAGATTACTAAACCGCAACCGACAATTGGTTGGTCACCACCACTACGTGGCAGGAATTGCGCGATGTCTTAATAACTACTTTTGAACCAGAAAATCGATATTCTCGCGATGTTGCACGTTTTCGAGAACATACTTACGATAACACAATATCGCTCAGTTTTTGTCACAAGCATGGGTATTATGGCGTCGTATAACTAAGGATAAATTATCAGATGATGATGCGGTTGAGGCTGTTATTGGGTGTGTTGAAGACGAGCGCTTGCGAATTGAACTGCTGAACGCTAGGGCGAAATCTGTGCCAGAGTTGATTTCAATAGCCTCATCCATACGCAGAGTTAAACGTTCTGTTCCAAGCAAACCTGGTGGGCAGCAGGGCCTTTCCAAGCGACCTTGTTTCTCTGAAAGAGCCTCTTTCTCTTGCCAAATTTGTAAAAATCGCGGACACGATACACGCGAGTGTCGTTATCGTGATAAAGCCAATACAGTTCAACCGCGTCATCAAAAAACTGTTGCCGCCCAATCGAATATGAATAGGCCAACGTGTACGTTCTGCTCAAAGGTCGGTCACACATACGAGACATGTTTTAAACGGGAACGCGCTGTTGTTTCAAACGTAAATTGCGTAGGTTTACCAAAACTTAATTCAATGCCAGTTATTATCGGTAGTTTGAAACTGAGTGCGATGTTTGATAGCGGTGCTGAATGCTCTGTTATTCGCGAGTCTCTGGAAATGAGGCTACCTGGTAAGCGAATTGATGTTGTCAACTATTTAAAAGGAATCGGACAGTTTACCGTAGTTTCGTTGTCTACGTTGACGGCAGTTTGTGTGGTCGACAATTTGCGAGTGGAACTTACATTTCACGTAGTACCGGATTACGAATTGTCTTCAGACATTCTTATCGGAATGAATCTTATTGAAAACACTAATTTGAGTGTGGTGGTGAATTCTGAGGGAACCCGTTTGGTTCATCAGCCCGCGGTCTACCATATGCGATCTCAAAACGAAAAAAATGATATTATCGATTGTGACCTAACTAATCAAGATCAAATAACTGAACTTAAGATTTTACTTAATAAATATGGGCACCTTTTTATTCGCGGTTATCCCCACACGCGCGTCAATACCGGTAAACTCGAGATACGTCTCAAAGACCCAAATAAGTGTGTGAGCGTAGACCATACCGATTGAGTCCAGTGGAACGAGAAAAGGTGCGCGTAATTGTTAACGAGTTGCTTGAGCAAAACATTATTCGCGAAAGCAAATCTCCTTTTTCTAGTCCAATCATATTGATTAAAAAGAAGAACGGACAGGATCGCATGTGCGTGGATTACCGCGAGTTGAACAAAAATACCCTGAGAGATCACTATCCGTTGCCGATCATATCCGATCAGATAGATCAACTGTCAGGAGGTATTTTCTTTTCAACATTCGATATGGCGGCAGGGTTTCATCAAATCCCCATTGCGGAGACCTCGGTAGAAAAGACGGCGTTTGTCACACTAGATGGCTTGTTTGAATATTTAGCCATGCCGTTTGGTTTGAGTAACGCCTGCTCAGTATACCAAAGATGTATAAACAAGGCTTTGGCACACCTGCTGTCTTCAACAGATCAGGTCTGTCAAGTTTATGTCGATGCTGTTCTGTCAAAATGTAGGGATTTCACTGAGGGGATGTCTCACATTGAACGAATCTTGATGGCTTTACAAAAAGCAGGTTTTTCAATCAACATTGAAAAAATCGCCTTCTTTAAACGTTTCATCGAGTACTTGGGCAACATTATATCAAACGGACATGTCAGTCCAAGCCCTAGGAAAGTGGAAGCTTTAACGAAGGCTCCAGTGCCAAAAAACCCCAAACAAGTAAGGCAGTTTAACGGACTCGCTGGATTTTTCCGACGTTTCATTTCCAATTTCTCTACCATTATGGTACCACTTTATCAACTAACAAAAAAAGACGCGAAGTGGGAATGGAACGAAAGACATGATGAAGCTCGTAATCATATTGTGAAACATTTGTCTACTGCGCCTACGCTTATTCTATTCCAGGAAGATGCACCCATCGAGCTGTACACGGATGCGAGCAGTGCTGATCCAGGTCATCGGGAATCGCCAGCATCCAGTCGCGTATATGAGCCAGCGCACCACTGACGCCGAGAGCCGCTACCATTCTTATGAGCTCGAGACCTTGGCGGTGGTGAGAGCCATCAAACATTTCCGGCACTACCTCTACGGGCGAAAATTCAAGGTAATTACAGACTGTAATGCCTTGAAAGCATCCAAACATAAGAAGGACCTACTTCCTCGGATCCATAGATGGTGGGCCTTTCTACAAAACTACGATTTCGAGGTCGAGTACAGAAAAGGCGAAAGGCTGCAACACGCAGACTACTTCAGCAGAAACCCGTTCAACGAAATGTCAGTCAACTTTACGACTAGAAACTGCGAATGGCTTAAAATAGAACAGCGCCGTGATGACGTGTTACGTCCACTGATAGACAGGATCTCGAGAGAAGGTCCAGCTGAAGGATATCTGTTGGAGGAAGGAGTACTCAAGAGAGAGGTTACCGAACCTACAATTGGTCAGCACAAACTGATCGTAGCCCCGAGATCATTTCAGTGGAGTCTGATAAACTCCTACCATACAGCACTTCAACACCCAGGTTGGGAGAAAACCCTGCAAAAGCTGCGAGAGACCTACTGGTTCGACAAGATGACCACAACCGTAAGAAACTTCGTTGATAATTGTGTGGTGTGCAGAACAGCCAAAGGACACTCTGGCGCAGTGCAAGTACAACTTCACCCGATTCAGAAACCGACTGCACCCTTCCAGGTAATCCATATGGACATCACTGGCAAGTTGGGCACTAGAAACTCAGCAGGCGAAGACGAATATGTCATCGTGACTGTTCAAGTTCAAGTTGTTGTAGATGGCGGTAGAGAGTTTTTAGGCGAATTCAAAGCATACTGCGACCGTTTTGCCATCAATCTACACGTAATAGCACCAGGAGCTAGCCGAGCTAATGGTCAAGTAGAGAGAGTTATGAGTACTTTGAAAAATGCACTGACCATGATCAAAAACTACGAAACTGAAAATTGGCAAACTGCCTTGGAAGCTCTGCAACTCGCGTTCAATTGCACGCCGCACCGAGTAACTGGTGTAGCACCACTTGCACTCCTCACGCGACGTCAACACGTGGTACCACCTGAACTCTTTAAGGTTGGTGAACATCGATGACGAATCTATAGACTTCGAACTGCTCGAACAACATGTCCAAAGAAAAATGGCAGCAGTGGCGGAGTATGAGAAACAGCGATTCGACAAGAACAAGGCGAGAATTCGTCCTTTCCAAAAAGGTGACTACGTGCTTATAAAAAACAACCCACGCAATCAAACCTCATTGGATCTCAAATACAGCGAACCATATGAAATCTGTCGTATCCTGGATAATGATCGCTATATGGTGAAACGAGTGACAGGCAGAGGACGACCACGTAAAGTGGCCCACGATCAACTACGCCGAGCACCACAACCGGGTAATCAAGAAACCGTGTCGGCGGGATATGAAACTGAAGATCAGCAGGCCAACGCTACATCGCCCGGCGAGCCTGCGCAACAACAGCCGTCCCAGCCGTAACAGCAGCCCGATGTAGCAACGTCCGAGCCAATGCCGTCTGCTTCCCGTGCCGGTGCATCGCTGGACATATAAACGAGTGAGTTCTTTTCGTTTAAACTTTGAAATATAAAACTATATAGAATTCGAGTAAACTTTACTGGTCTAGACTTTAACGATTCACTGAATCTACTGAAATACTGAATATAATGGAAGGCAATGCAAGGCAATGCTTAAAGCTGTACAAATCATTTTCTACCCGTATCCTACCAATTTCTAGATCATTTTCAGAGCCTCTGGGGACCACGGTCATTAAAATAAAGCCAAGACCCCAGCATTGTCCTTCCATTTTCCTTTAGAACCTCTGTGGACCACGGCGTTCGAGACCGCTCATGACCACAGCATCATCCTTGCCTACGAGAACATAAATAATATCATACAATTATGCGTGGAGCATTTGCATCGACAATTAAACAAAATTAAATATGTGCTAGTACGCGTGGAGCGTTAGTACAGCAGATAATATTATCACTTGCTCTTATCCCATTGTAACCTCTATGCTTTTTCTATTTTATTACTCTATCATGTGCCTAAGCTTTGTTGCCTAGTTGCTTATAATTCATCATGATACGAATATACGGTAACGAATATACCGTGTACAAATATAGCTGATAACTTGGTTAAATTATTAACCTGCTTATATTATTCTTAACAAATTATTATGTAATCGTTGTCCAAAAATTTTAATTTGAATTTACAAATAGTAATTGGTGATTTTTAATGTGATTTTTCTAATGTAAAAGTATTTCCGCCGGACAAAACTAGTCTTTAAAAGACGTCGATAAAGATGGCGGAAGGGATTTTTATTTGAGCTTCGGTGCAAACAAGTGGTGTCAGTGTTGTGTTCAATTATATCTGGTAAGTTGAGAATTTGTTATTTTGATTCTAGTTTAACTATTCACAATAATAAAATTAGCTTTTATTTAAATTTGCTGGTTATAATTTGAAATACAGATTTTTGTTTAAATAAGTGTTTCATTATTTGTGATGAGCGAACCAAGTGATGCAAATTGTGACGTCAGCACTGCTGACGTCACTCTTTCTAAGAATTCCGATGGTCCCGATTTTCCGTTATATATAACATAACAATAACAACAATAACATGTATTTGTTAATAAAATGCTTTTTAAAATAGTGTACATTAACTAACATTCCACAATTTATTGCACATTGTTTAAATAAATAATTAAATTATTCGCAATACCTAATAATTTATTATTTATAATAATTTATACTTTTTAAAATAACTAGGCACTTCTTTATCTTTTATTAATAACACACTTTTAAATGTATTTTATCTGAAGTTCTTATTTTGTCTTTTTTTTAGCATTAGCAGCCCGTAAATGTCCCACTGCTGGGATAAAGGCCTCCTCTCCCTTTGAGGAGAAGGTTTGGAGCATATTCCACCACGCTGCTTGGCGGTTGGCTGGTTGGCGGAATACACATGTGGCAGAATTTCGTTGAAATTAGACACATGCAGGTTTCCTCACGATGTTTTCCTTCACCGCCGAGCACGAGATGAATTGTAAACACAAATTAAGCACATGAAAATTCAGTGGTGCCTGCCTGGGTTTGAACCCGAAATCATCGGTTAAGATGCACGCGTTCTAACCACTGGGCCATCTCGGCTCATTCTTGTCTTTTAGATTTAGTATATTCCATTGATTTGAAATACTTATAATCAATGATGTTCTAGTAAAATATCATTGCTTGTAATAGTAAGTTTTTTTGTGTGATTATTAAATATACAAGTGTAGATTAGACATGACAGTATGCAGGAATCCAGTACCTTTTTCTTCAATTTTAAAAGAAGATTTAATTCAAGTAGTTACTTATTGCTCCAAAATCTTTACCATGTAGCATCTATTTGTCTGTGTACTTTGTCATGATGTCTGGTTGTAGTAAACTTTATCTGTTTACCCATTATTTATATTTTATATATATATACCTACCTGTATATATTCTAGTAAGATATTGTTGACTTTAATGGATATTGATTGGTAGCTGTAGCGTTATATTAATTTGCAATGCATCTGAAACAGAATTATAATAAATTGATATGTTAATTAGAAGGAATAATTCCCTTGATATTAAAATCAGCAATTATATGTTAAAGGAAAATCTTTGTAAAATTATAAACCTCAGATCAAGGCCTTAAAGTTTAATATAAATGTTTTTGTTCTTCTATATTTTTATATCTCATTAGAACTTCATTGACAATGAATTCATATTCATTCGTTACTGCAAGATAAATATGATTTCATTTGCTTTAATGATTAATAGTAAAATTTGCTTACTTATGTATACTTACATTAGAAAACTCTTTCCGTGTGATAATATCATGCCAAGGTAGCATTTAATTTGACGTATTAAGTCGAAGTTAGTTTCATTTTTTAAAATCAAAATTGTGTTTGAGAATCGCAATTAATGTCAAATAATACAGTTCTCATTGAAAATTAGTTCGTATTACTTACAAAGTGGCGCTAGTATATCTTTAATTCGAGTTTCTGAATACTAAATATAGTTTTCATTAAAAATTCCACACGTGAAATCGAAATATGAGTTTCAGAATCACCTAGCTGATATTGAAACGTGGGAAGATTTAAAAACAATACTCGTACAACACTTTGGCAACACTTTGAATTACAAAATTTAAAGATTAAAAATGAGGAGAGCTTTTTAAATTTTTGTAACCGAATTCAAGGGGTTAGATCAGCTTTATTTGCTAAAGTTAACCAACTCTCAAATTTAGCCCTTAGGGAAGCGAAGTACATAATTTACAATAACACAGCGCTAAACACATTTTTTTATAACCTACCCGAACATATGATTAGTTATGTTAGACTCAAAAATCCGTCTAGCCTTGAAGATGCCTTTACATATGTTTTAGAGGAAGTAAATTTTCAGGAACAGTATAATTTGAGGAGTAAAATGCTCAATAATGCTAAACCGATTACTCACTCGCAATCTCAAAATTTTCAAAATCAAGGTCAATTTAAATTCGGAATTCAAAATACTACTGAAGCGACTAAGCCTATCCCCGTAGGTCAACAACCAATGGGAGTTAGACCCAAATCTCCTTCAGCGCCCTTCAAATTTGGAATACAAAATAAGCAATATACCAGACTCCGTGAAATCCTCAATATGGATATCGTCCTAATTATTTAAATAATAGACCAACTGGCTTTAGACCCATTTTACCACAAAATAACTCACCTCAGCATTTCGGATACCGACCACAAATACAATTTGGCTAAAACCAAATTTCACACAAAAAAACACAAAGTCCTAATGATGTGTCAATGATAATAGCACCAGTTACGACTAGTTTTCATATAAACGAATTATATACATGACAGAATAGGTGGTTGGTCCAAGTGGATGTCCTCACTATCAGACATTATGTGTGGGCGTAATGTGGATACGAGTAAATAATAATAGTTCCGTAAACACTGAAACGATTTACTTTCCAACACTATTAAACAAACTATTAATAAACACAATAATAACAACGAGTCGTAAGACAGTTTCTAGATGTGTTGTCTGTACGGCGGCTAGCACTGAAGTGAAGTGTCACCGACTCGCACCGACCCATCTAGACTCCGTCGAAGCGTTATGTAATACTGACAACGCTTGCGGCTCGTCAAATCAGCTTCCGTATTGTTGACATCTCCGACACGGCCACAAGACACACACGTTCTCGTGTGTTACTCTGAAACAATAACCATCACACAGTATCACATAGCTCGTGACCTCAACTACAGCGGCCGTTTGAAATCAAAAGCAAAATTGATTACATAACAAAAAAAAAAATCTTTATTATTCTAACATCTCAAATAATAACTTGAAAATTCAAAGCAGAACCGACTTCTTTATTGTGTCTCTCTAATCACACACACAATCTCTAATCAAAACATCTACACACATTAAGTTCTACATGTGATCTATGGCTACGCATAGCCCAGTAACCTCCAGTTACTCATCTTTCTTACACAACCCCCACGGGTTTGTCTCTACGGTTTCCACTGAAACCCGACCTCCGCCAGAGTTGCCTGCCTACCGCGTACTCACGGACTACTAGAAGTAGACACCGATTTCTACCGAGCTACGGCTACACAACAACCTCTGGTACGGTCCGATCATCATGTAAACTTAAGTTTCCTTATCATCACAACTATCTGCTTCTACATCAATTTCATCGGTTATGCTCTGATTTTCTGGTATTTTTCGAAGTCTATCATGTGCATATTTGTAAGTACGCCTAGAGTTCAGTGCTTTTAAATTATATCGATCTCCCTCAAAAACTTCTATGACTTGGAAAGGACCTTTAAATTTGGGATCCAACTTTGTTTGATTACGTTCCTCGTTCATAATCAAAACAAAGTCTCCGACCGAAAATTTATTGAGCTTTGCCTTCGTCTGATCGAACCTACGTTTGTCATAAGATGCCGCATTTTCGATAGTACGCGACGCGCTATCTCTCACGGTATCTAAATCGATCTCGGATTCTACATCATCAGCTGCCATTAATGAAAGAGGCCGCGCAACTTTGCCAATTAAAAGTTCTAAAGGACTAGCTTTTGTCGTACGATTGACTGTGCAGTTAATTGCAAGCTGTACTTCGCCTAAAGCGTCCTGCCACGACCGATCGTTTGACTCTACAGCCGTTAACATAGACTTTAATACCGACATTACGCGTTCTACCTGTCCATTTGCGCGTGATGATCCTGTAGCTATCAAATGTAAGTTAATATTACCGTTATCACAGAACTCTTTAAAATCCCTACTCGCAAAGCAACGTCCTTGATCCGCGATTATACGTTTTGGTGTACCAAATAACGCAACACTATCTTTTACGGCTTTAATACTACTTTTAGTATCGATATGAATAGTGTGATACAGTAAAACGAATTTCGTGAACGCATCGATAAGAACAAAAACATATTCTTTTGAATCATTTTTGCCGCTTAATTTTCCCGTCGCGTCTATGTGTATAGTATGCCATGGTACGTTTACTTTCGGTATAGGATGTAACTCTGCTTGTATTTTACCCGAGTGTGACTTTGAGACCTTACAAGTTACACAATTATCAATTAATTTTTTAACATATCGTGACATACCCTCGAACCAATAAAGGTCATAAAGTTTCTCTAAGGTTTTATCATAGCCGAGGTGAATTAGAGATTCCTGAACGTTATTGACAACTGACCATCTTAATGCTCTGGGTAGTATAGGTAAGCATTTAGTTCGGCCGTTACGCTGGATTTTACGATTGAGAACACCCTTACGAATCTCATATGTTTTCGCGATATCTTCGCTTAACCGTCTGTTATTTAGATCAGAAACCAGCTTGGATATTTCAGAGTCGCGTTTTTGTTCAGCCAGAAGCCAATTACTGGAAAGTTCAGTAAAATTAACCGTTTTGTTTTGATCTATAGTGGAATTTATCTTAGATTTTACATCCGGTTTAGAATAAACAGATGTTGGGTGATTGCGCGATAAAAAATCTGCATGTGCCAAATCTTTACCTTTATTATAAACTATATCGAAATCAAAACATTGTAAATAAGCCCACCATCTGTGAACTCGCGGTGTCAAATCAATCTTTTTACGGGATAATTTTAACGAATTACAATCAGTTACGACTGTAAATTTACTACCGTGTAAATATTGCCGAAAATGTTTTATCGCGTTAACAACAGCCAAAGTCTCTAACTCGTAACTATGATACCGTGATTCCGCAGGTGTAGTTCTTTTACTGAAATACGCAACTACTCTACGTTTGCCTTCTACGACTTGGAATAAAATAGCACCATAACCATCAGAGCTAGCGTCTGTATGTAACTCGGTTGTGTATCGTAGATCATAAATTATTAAAACTGGTTCTTTAGTGAGGATGGAAATAATTTCTTGTCGAATGTATTCGTGTCGTTGTTGCCAGTTAAAAGGAACTTTATCACACGTCAATTTATAGAGAGGACCCATCAAACGAGCAAATTTAGGTACAAATTGCCTGAAATAAGTTGCTAAGCCTATGAACTGCCTTAACTGAGTTACAGTGGATGGTGGAGGTAAAGTGGACAATGCTTCCACCTTTCTACGATTAGGTCTTATTTCTCCCGATCTTACTTCAAACCCTAAAAACTCAAGTTGTGTCTTTAAAAATGAACACTTTTTTAAATTTAATGAAAAACCAGAATTAGTCAACGTTTGTAAGACTATATCGAGTCTCTCTATACCTTCCTCGATAGTTTCAGAAATAATTAAAATGTCGTCAACATAAACAATGACATAAGTATTAGCTAAATTACCGAGAGCTTTAACTATTGCGCGTTGAAAAACCGAAATTGCATTACGGAGCCCGAATGGCATGGTCAAATACTCGTATTGGCCATCAGGTGTTATGAACGCAGTTCGTTCTATTGATTGGTCATCTTTGACAGGAATTAAATGAAAGCCTGAGGCACAGTCTAACTTGGTGAAATACCGCGCACCATGTAATCGTGATATTTGGTCTGATATAAGTGGTAATGGGTATCGATCAGGTACTGTGTTATTATTAAGTTCGCGATAGTCAACACACATCCTATCCGAACCGTCACGTTTCTCAACCAAAAGAGCTGGGCTTGCAAACGGTGAACTACTTGGTCGTATTATATTAGCACGCATTATCTCATCAACACGTTCACGCATTATTTTTCTCTCTTCCGCACTGAGTCGATAAGGGCGTCTTTGTACTGTTTTACTAGGATCAATTAACCGAATCACAAGTTCACCCGTCGTCACGCGAGTTTGCGGCATACCCGTGTGATGTAGTAGCCTAAGGCATTCGCCTGTTGTACGTAACTTAGAACAGAATAAAGCAGAACCTGGGACAGAGCAGTCGTTTCATTGATCCCGACATTACATGGCGACCCTGCCAGTCGGTGTGCGCGCGCTAGCCTGCGACGCGTGCACCGGCTGGCCACCGATAAAATAATAAATAATAATGAAAAAAATTATATTATGGAAAGTAAATCGCAAAAAAAAAAAACTCGGATTGATAAAGAAAGAATAACGTGCAAAGAAAAAAAGATAATAATTATGAAGTATTAAAAATGAATAATTTTCTATACACATTCTAAAATATGAAGAAAGAAAAGAAATTGAAAATAAATTATTTTGCACATATAAAATAATAAAGAAAGTCGCAGCCAAGGAAGACACAAGAACCGAAAATGCAAGAGGTATCTACTATTCGACTGACAATATTTTTTTTAAAGAAGATGCAAAAAGAAGAAAGAAAATAGAAAAAAAAAGAAAATATTATCGAGGCATATTTTCAAGACAGCAAGTACGATTTCTAAGGAATACGCCGCGTGCGTCGTGAAGAAAATGAAGCAAGGAAAAAAAAAAAAAAAGAAAAACAATAACTTCAGCAAGTGGCCAGTTTTGAAGTAATGAAAAAGTGAATAATTTTTTCTATGAAGAGAATTAAGAAAAATTTAAAGGACGACAATGGTATACAACAATCAATTTAATCAACGTAGTTGTGTGTAATTTTAAAATAAAGGTAAGTAAATTGTGGATTATGTTAAAAAAAAAAAACAATTTAAATTATTATTCGTGTTAAAAAAAAAAAAACATGTAAGTAATAAAAAGGAATCAAATTAAAACTTAATTTATTGATGTAGAGAAAGATTCTGATATTTTAGTGCAATGTTTAAATAATTCTCTCAATTATAAGTACATATTATTAAAAATTTTTGTCATATTATATCAATTTTTCATCTGATTTAATTTCTATTATATATATATATGTATGTTTAAAATGTTATTTCAATATAATTAAATGCTAGAATGTTATCTATGTTCATTTTAATGAGAAAAAAGAAATGATATTATTAATTAAACGCACTTGTCAAATATAAAGCGTAACTTAAATATTATTCTACAATAGAGAAATGTTTTCTAAAATAGAAAAAACTAATTTTAAACATTATCTATGTAACAACAAATATCTTTTATACCTTTATCAAAAATTAATGTGAATTAACCAAATTGTTATAATATTCTTTTTATATTGGATAAATACTTATAGATTATACTCAATTTATTTTTAATTTTATGACATAATTCAAAATTTCTCAGAATATGCTAAATTGTTTCGATTTAAAAAGAATTTTCACTATTATTACTTTATGTTACATTCGAATTTTCACATTCAATAAAACGATTTTTCGTATGTTATTACAAAATATATTGATAATTTAATTGTGTTTTCTATATATTATTGTAAACGTGTAAATATGTGCGATGCCAAACTTTAGATAACAAGCACGTGAAGCAGCCAACATGCTGAAATTTTGGGTATGTCATTTTAACTTTCATAATTTGTACTTAATAATTTTTTTATATGTTTCAAACTGTAAATCAATTGTTGAATTGTCGGTTAATTAAGTTAAATTTTATCATTCATGAATTTGTATTTTCTCTTAAAAATCGAAAAATAAGTTGAGCTAAATAAGTTTTAATTACTATAAATTCTTTTGGATTATCATCTTAGCTTAAACTCTTGGATTATCATCTTCTAAACTTTTGGATTATCATCTTAGCTTTTTTTTAAAAAAAAAAAAGCTTTAATGCTACAAATAATAAGAGTAGTAAAATCTATTGACTAATGAACGACTAACACGACTATTATTCACTTCAATAAACTAAAAAATGTTGACAAAACTTGTAGTATAAATAAATTATCATAAAAATACCTATATAAAATAAGTGAAAACAAAAACCATCGTTTGAAAAAACCTATACTTAATTATAGGTCAATATCTAATATTTAGTCAAAATTAAAAGATTTAAACATGATTTGTTTAAAATAAATAATTGAATAATAAAATGTGTCTAAGTTGTAATTAAAAACTTAAAAAGTATATTTAAAAACAAAAAAAAAATACTATAGCGTTTTGTTCTAATTGGTTTAACATTAACTTTAATAATATTATCAATATGCTGTAAACGATGAATTAAAAAAAAAAAACAAAACATTAATTAATAATTTAAAAAAAAAATCAAATGAAAACTAATTCTTCAAAAGGTCCGCCAAAGTAAAGCGTGTCCTTAATCAATTAAATTAAAATACTATATGCAGTAAATGCATTACTGGCATTCTTGTGATATCAATAATAATAACTACAACCTAATATATATAAATCTCGTGTCACAATGTTTATCCTCAATGGACTCCTAAACCACTTAACCGATTATAAAAAAAAATTCGCACACAATGTGCAGTTCGATCCAACTTGAGAGATAGGATAGTTTAAATCTCAAATTATAGTTGCAATTTTAATAATAAAACCTTATTGCCATTAAGGCGGAACAAAGTTCGCCGGGTCAGCTAGTTATACAATAAAAATGTAAGACGATCCAATGAGATCATGATAAGATGATAAACACTCAATATTTAAAACTGTCTCTTTGTCTTGAGTATAATAAGAAATATTAATCGCGGATTATAATTTGTGTGTAATTTTGTTTTCAACACGCTGTAGGTATATTGAATTTCGCTTTCCAATTTTATATTAATTAAATATAGAGTAGAAAAAGAGTATCGGTGTAATATAAAACTCAATGTAACTTCTTTAAAAACTAATAAAGACGTAAATTGAAAAAAAAATAAAAAAAAAAAAATTTAGATAGAAAATTAAATACTGAATGTATATAACATACATTACTAAAATCAAAAACCTAAAAACTCAAATAAAATAGGATAAATGCATAATAAAAATATATCTACCGAAAACTCAATACAAAAATTCGCGTAAACTAATGTTGTAATTATTTTAAACAATGTAACTTTATTCTCAATATGATGACATAGCACTGTTCACATTTACACATTCTTCGAAACGTAAATCTGGGTTCCCATACACGGTGCAGCTCAAATTTATAAAAACGTTGACGCGAAGTTACGAATAAGGCGTGGAATTTGTAAACTAATAGGATATTGAAGATTCAGATTAAACGATGGCGCTGATGCAATCATTCGTAGAGACCATTGTTGTCTCCTGGCTTGCCTTTGTCATTAATTTTAATTTATATTGTTTGATATTTTTAAATAACACTTTATTAGTGTCGTAATTTAGACTAAAAATAACTTTTTTTTTTTCTTCAAATAATCGAATACTTCGTTTTAATAATTTTCTTTTTTTTCAAAGACAAGGAGTCTTAAATAAATAAAAAAAAAAAACACGGATAATGAAAAAAAAATAACGATAATGGAATAAAAACTAAATGTTGTCAATATTATGACATTGAAGGAAATATATTATGTCGGATATAAAAGGACAGTACAAAAATTAAAAGATTTATTAATATGGATTAAAATAAAAATGTTATATGAAAGGTATGTTAAAGTAGAGTAATATTACGTTATTGTGTGAGAGTGGTACGATTATGTAGATTGTATGGTGTGACGTTGTTGTTATGGAAAATGTGCCTTTAAAGTTTAGCTTGGCTATTTGTAGTCGGATAGATCATCCGATGAATAATCGTGGACAAGTTAAATTTCCTTGGTACATATAGAATGTTGGGTATGAAAATTAATTGAAATAAAAAATATATGTAGCTTAATGCTACAATAATTGTATATCAATAGGTACTGGTTGTATGACTTATCATATTGTGCGCGAGACGCCAATATGAGGTATATGACACTGCAGTCCTAAATAAAAAAAAAATAGAGCTATAGAAATGCTCTAAAGTAAAGGAGGAAGTTTTTGGCAGGGTGATAAAATGAAAGATTTTTAATAGATCTAATGAAAGAAAGGGTTATATGAGTATAGTTACAGAATGTTTTAAATGTAAGAAAAGGTGTGTGAATATATATGTAAGGATTTATTAACTACGTCGATCTAATTCGCTAGTTATTGGTGTGATTGTATGAAATTGGCTATCGGATATTAGCTTAACTATGTTTTGGGCCCTAACGTTAGTTATTCTAATATATCGATATGCTTAATTGAAAGGTCATGGAAAAAGGAATGATATGGTTATTTATTTTTTTGAAAGAGGATAAAAATGAAAATAAAGTACTAGCACATGTCTTGATCATGCTGTACGCGAGTTCGTCTGCGTGAAAGATTGTGACATAGAGTACAAATAAATAAATAAGTGGTTAACCAAATAATTAAAATAAAATATATTGGGAGTGGTCCGGGCCACCCAATCAAATATAAATAAATAATAATTAATAAAATAATAATTTAAAAAGGCCTATGGGCGCGCCTGAAATGAGAAGTTATATCTTAGATATAAAAGAGAAATTAATGAAGATCGCGATGGTACAAACTCGAGGATTAATTAAAAAAAAAAAAATAATAAGACGTCTTAAGGCCCAAAGTGTATACATACATTAATACTGACAAAGGCTAAGAAACAAAAATATCTCGTTTCTATTACATGGATATAGACATATAACGTATAACGACAATAAATATGACAAAACTGGAAGGAGACAAAGAAAAATATTTCAACTAACATTAATAGATTAGAATAAGAATATCGTTTATAAGATATATTAATATTACTTTAATTTAATTTTATTTTATTTTTCGATTTTAAGCGTCATATTTTATCATATTTTTTCAAGGTCATATTTGTTTTTCTCTTCTTTTTAGATTAAGATATATTATTATGTCATCTTTTTTTAAAAAATAAAATAAAACCTTTTTGTAATAAAATATGAAAAAGTCTATTTAGAATATAATAAGACTGATAAAATTGTTTTCAAAAAAAATATATATGAACATTTTTTTTCTTAAAACGCCGTGGGAGGTGTGATGTAGTAGCCTAAGGCATTCGCCTGTTGTACGTAACTAAGAACAGAATAAAGCAGAACCTGGGACAGAGCAGTCGTTTCATTGATCCCGACATTACACCCGTAATAAAATATTTCGAATAACGAATCAACAAAGCAACAATTTCCGCTTTATGAGCAAGGGATACGTCGGTATCAATAACGGTAAAATCATTTGTCAACAACCGGTCTTTAGAACTACGAGTCAAAACATTACTTTCAAAATTAGTTGGGGGTACATGTGAATAACAATTGTTTATTTCATGAATTTTAGAAATTTTAAATTGTTTCGCGGTCATATTAACACAAAATCCTAGTGACAATATTTCGCGCCCTATCATGATATCACTTCGCAAAAAGATATCAGGCAAAACGTGCAATAAAATTTCGATTACATTATTATCGATTTCAACAATACAAGTGATTTGAACGGTGCTGAGAACACTTGACTGACTAATGCCTCTTAATGTAACAATGTTTTGTTCACGTTTCCCACAAAATTTACAGGAAACACTCTCTTTAATAAGAGAACACTCAGCACCTGAATCAAAATGGAATGTGAAAGACTGACCTTTATGTTTCAAAATTCCTTCAGGAGGGTCGACCACGCATAAGTCAACACGTCGCTCGCTGCTAGGTACCACTGCGCGCCCACCATTTGGGCAACGCG
The DNA here is from genome assembly GCF_905147765.1 of Vanessa atalanta. Classification (NCBI taxonomy): domain Eukaryota; kingdom Metazoa; phylum Arthropoda; class Insecta; order Lepidoptera; family Nymphalidae; genus Vanessa; species Vanessa atalanta. The sequence goes on from NC_061901.1 coordinate 6,253,123, forward strand.
TGGAGATATGCCCTTGTCTCCCGCAGTTATAGCAAACGATAGAGCTGATGGCAGTTGTTGGCTGAGGTTTTGGGCTTGAGCTTACTTGAGGGTTTCCTTTTACATCCTTAAGCCTGTGTAAGCAATCTACTCGTCTGTGTCCAATCTTTCCACAGTGGAAACATTTTATAGAAGAGGTTTGGGACATCTTCATCCGTTTATTTCCAAACGTTGGCGGTTCTGGTGCAGTTACCTTACGCTTGAGGTAAGTAAAAGCTTGTAACTCTTGTTGTAGTTGCTGACGAGTGGTAATTTCTGAAGTAAAAGCGAATCTCTGCAATTTCGTATTAAACTGAGAAATGTGTGCGACCGTTGTTGCCACTATAATCTGTTCAACGGTCAGATTTTTCCAGCTATTAGACAATAGTGACATAACACGGCTCCCGTACGCAGCTAAAGTTTCACCATCTTTCGGCTTGTCGGCCTGTAAATTTATGAGGGTAGCCGCGGTGGTTTCCGTGCTCACAAATCTTGCAGTGAACAATTCCTTAAAATCTTTCCACGTCATGCCGGCATAGGATACTTGGGACAACCAAGTCGACGCTGATCCTTTCAGAGCCTTGCTAATGGTGATGATCAACTGGCCACCTTCCATAGGGTTTTAGGCGAAAACTAGGTCTGAAGTTGAACACCACGAACGTGCATCTGCGTCGTTTTTGTCGGGGTCAAACTCCGGTAGATTTATGGTATGGGCAGATCGTTGTGGTTCGCGCTTCAATTAATGCCTTCATAGTAGAATTTTGCATTTCAAACAACATCCGCCATTGTGTCTCATTCTCACCATTTTCTCCAAAATGCGACGCAGTCCCAGTATGTCCGCTTGCCCGTTCACATCCCACTTCTGATGACAGAATGGGTGGTTGGTCCAAGTGGATGTCCTCACTATCAGACATTATGTGTGGGCGTAATGTGGATACGAGTAAATAATAATAGTTCCGTAAACACTCAAACGATTTACTTTCCAACACTATTAAACAAACTATTAATAAACACAATAATAACAACGAGTCGTAAGACAGTTTCTAGATGTGTTGTCTGTACGGCGGCTAGCACTGAAGTGAAGTGTCACCGACTCGCACCGACCCATCTAGACTCCGTCGAAGCGTTATGTTATACTGACAACGCTTGCGGCTCGTCAAATCAGCTTCCGTATTGTTGACATCTCCGACATACACATAATTATGACGAAAATAACTGTTACTATGACCCGTATGATCAATTTATACAATACCAAGATGACCCATATAACCTTTATTATAATGAAATAAATGAATATGCTTCAAACGAGGAGGATATTACACAAAATACTGATACATAGGATGATTCGAACCAATAAAATATTAAAGGTGAAAATAAAATCGAAAATTTTTACATAATAGCCTCACACCTAGACACCAACAAGTAATAGAGCTTAATTTCGACAACGGTCTTAAATTACCTTATATTTATATTCCTGAGATAGGTGGTAAGTTTATGTTAGACACTGTCAGCACAAGGTCATTCATAAGCCCTAAAAAGGCTAATGAGTATTTCTATGATGCTAAATTTTATGAACCATTCCAAGTATTATCTATTAAGCAAATGTATAAATATAAATTATGTATACTTATTTGAAAAATATTAACAAAACTTACTCATTCTCAAATTACCTTTAAAACCAAAACCCATTCTTACCACACAAGGAACAGATATAGAAACACCTAAAACTCGAACCAAGTACGGCATTAAAACTATTTTATTTGAAGGAGCACAGCTGTAAAACTCTTTGCCTCTAAGTGTTGTAAATTCAAAATCTCTAAATATATTTAAAAAACGATTAAGAACCCATATATTAGAGGATTTCAATGATCTTGTTTAATATTTCTACTGTTTATTATTTGTAATATCTTAATTGTAGTTATAATTTTAAAATTTTCTTTGTAAGCGAACTTTGTTCTTTTTGGAAATAAACTTCTTTAAACCTAAGTTGTAAGCACTCGTGCAACTAGTGCTCACGACGAGGTAATTAAAATCCCGCTTTTTTCAATATTAAATAGTTATGACTACCATAAATTTTATGTATATGACGTAGACCATAGATATGACGAATTCATAGGACTCGATCTATTGATTCATTTGGAAGCTGACATCGGACTCAAAGATAAACTGATAAAAACTAAAAATGCTAGAATTCCTATTGAATATAACCCAGTACACGTAATAAAATTAGCCCCGCGTACTGAACAAAAAGTCAAACTTCCTACTAATTTGTATGAAGGAAACGCAATACTGAACTACAAACAGTTCTGTGAAGGTGTAAGAATGCCTTCTACCATAGTGAAACGTACTAATGGCTTTGCCACCACTATTATCCAGAACACCTTAGATACTGAAATGAAATTGACAATAACAGCCCCTTTTGATGTGACCAAATTTGATAATGACTGTATTGTAAATCACATAAATAGCGTTAGTAACATAGAAATAGATATGATCCTTGAAAATAACCTCTCAAAATTGCGATTAGACCACATTAGACCACATAAGGAAGAACATGACAAAATCTACAGACTATGTAGGGAATATAAAGACATATTATACTGTTACCAACTCCCACTGACTTTTACAAATAAAGTGAAGCATCAGATAAGAAGGACTAATGATGACCCAATCTACATACGACCTTACGAACAGCCATCAGCACAGTCTGCTGAAATAAAAAATCAAGTAAAGAAATTACTCAGGGACAATGTTATTCGAGAGTCACATTTACCTTGGAGCGCACCAGTACATCTTGTTCAAAAAAAATAGATGCTTTAGGTGAAACAAAATATAGAATGGTTATTGATTATCGACGACTGAATGACATAACTGTAGATGATAAATATCCCTTGCCACATATTACCGACCTTTTTAAAAAATTGGGCAAAAGTACGTACTTTACAACCCTAAATCTTGCTAGCGGCTACCATCAGATAGAAATTGAAGAAAAAGATAGGGCAAAAACAGCTTTTAGTACTGAGAATGGTCATTACGAATTTCTTCGTATGCCATTTGGGCTTAAAACAGCACCAGCTACTTTTCAAAGGGCGATGGACAATGTTCTTCGCGGCTTGCAAGGAATCCATTGCCTAGTCTATTTAGATGATATTCTTATATTTTCATCAAGTCTGAATGAACATTTCAATAAGCTAAGAGCGGTTTTTGAAAGACTATGACAGACCAATCTAAAAGTACAATTAGACAAGCCAGATTTTTTACGACAGGAAATACTTTATCTAGGACATACAATTACCCCTGAAGGACTCAAACCTACCTACAAAATTCAATCCGTACTTGACTATCCATTACCGAGAACACAAACTGAGATTAAAAGGTTTATATGTTTTGTTGGTTATTATAGACGATTTATTAAGGACTTTTCAAAAATTACTCAACCTTTGACAGCGTGCCTAAAGAAAGGACGAAAAGTTATTCTCGATGAAAATTATATTAATGCTTTTCGAAAATGTAAAGAACTTTTAATCAATGCTCCGATATTACAATATCCAAATATGACGAAGCCATTTATTTTAACTACTGATGCCTCTGAAATTGCCATTTGAGCCGTGTTATCACAAGGAACAATAGAAAGTGATAGACCAATCGCTTATGCTAGGAAGACGTTGACAGATACGGAAAGGAGATATAGTACAATAGAGCGTGAATTTTTAGTATGAAGCGATAAACATAGCGATCTCGGAGGAAAAAATACAACAATATCTCTATAAACAGAGTTCGTCTATTTCAAAACCAACAAATACACAAAAGCCCAACTTCCAAAATGTGAGACGCGAACAACTTCAAGCAGGTCCGAGCCAACCTAGGACACCTTTCCAGAGTAGGCCTACTAATTCCAATAATGCTTTCCAAAACTCCGGTACCCCCAGTTGTAGATACTGCAAATATCCTGGGCACACATTAGAACAATGTCGCAAACGACAATTTAATAACAACAGACTTAGAGTAAATCAAAATTCATTAGGGACACCACAACGCGTCAATTTCATCTCTAATATCCCTGAACAGCAGTATCCAACCGAATCAGACGAAACCCCGTCTATGATACTGTTGATGCCGAAACAAAAAACGAGTAAGAGTCTCGTCCCGGTGTCGTACGGGACCTCAAGTTTTTAAAATCAACACCCCAAGCGTCTCTTCTAAATCAAGACTGCCTCCTTTAAATGGAAACCAATCTTTGCCAAATATTACTAAATCTATTCAAGTTTTACTACTATACCAAAACTTAGCGAATCTACTAGGTTCACTGAATCCACTGAATCTATTAAATCCACTGAATCCATCGAATCTGCTAAGTCCGCTGTATCTACAAAGTTTACTGAAAAAGTGAAACCGAATATATTCAAAATAACTATTAATTCTTCACTTATGTTTTTACCTCATGTACTCGTCAAATCTTCTGTATCAGAACTTCCATTAACACTACTCGTAGATCCAGGATCTTCTGTTAGTTTACTGAAAAATTCTTGCATCTCAGAACGAATTGATATAAGAAAAAAATCAATTAAAAGGCATTGATTCCTCAGAGGATCTCATCGAAACTCGAGGTCACTTACAATTAAAATTGCGATTATCTTAATCCAACTTAACTCATCAATTTCATGTTATAGATAAAATACACCTACCTTACGATGAATAATAGGCTCAGATATACTTAATGCGCATAGCTGCAACATCGATTACAATAATGATTTGTTGCATATCGGTAAATCGTCTCTAAAACTTTACTTCAATGATCCTACTTATTTGATACCTGCAAGAACAGAAACCGTCATAGAATGTTCCGTTAAAAATCCAGAAATGGAGGAAGGTGTTATATTAGATCAACATATATCAGATAACATTCATATATCTAATTGTCTAGTAAAAGTGAAGCCCAATAACAGAGTAATTATCTTAAATACATCAGAAGGATCAGTCGAAATTAAATCTAACTTATGTTTAAAGATTGAATCTATTAATAAATACGATTATAATCCCATTACAAACTGCAATAATGCACTAAATAGAAGCCAAGAAGTTTTAAAATCTCTTAGAACTTCTCACTTGAATTAAGAAGAATCAGACGCGCTTTTAAACCTTTCACTTCTGCCATTAATCATCAGATTAAAAAAAATTCTGATACTCCAATTAATACAAAATCAAATAGGTTTCCCCAATGTCACATAATGGAAGTACAAAATCAAATTCAGAAAATGCTAGTCCAGGACATAATTAAACCATTCTTATCCCGTTGGTCTTCTCCGATTTGGGTTGTCCCTAAGAAGCTGGACGCTTCAGGGGAAAGGAAGTGGAGTGCAGTAATAGATTACCACAAACTCAATGATATTACTATCGGCGAATCTTATCCAATACCTCAAATCAATAAAATCTTAGACCAACGAGACCATTGCAAATTTTTCAGTACATTAGATTTAGCTCCAGGTTTTCACCAAATTCCAGTAGATTCGAAGGATGCTGAAAAAAACAGCATTTAGTATCCCGGAGGGACATTATCAGTTTGAAAGAATGCCATTCGGATTGAAAAATGCCCCCGCCACTTTTCAACGATTAATGAATAATGTATTGTCAAGCCTTCAAGGAATACACTGCTACGTGTACCTAGATGATATAGTCATTTATTCATACGATCTTAAAACTCATATAGAAAAACTTGAAAAAGTATTTCAAAGATTACGTCAATTCAACCTTAAACTGCAACCGGACAAATGCGAATTTCTCTGGACAGAAGTGACTTATCTGGGTCACATCATAACGAGTGAAAGTGTTAAACCAAATACAGAAAAGATCAAAGCTGTAGAGGACTTTCCTACACCAAATACTCAAAAAGACATCAAATCCTTTCTAGGCCTTATTTCTTATTACCGCCGATTCATTCCACAGTTTTCAAAACTTGCTAAACCCCTTACGACTCTTTTAAGAAAAGACACTAAATTCAATTGGGATAATGAACAACGGAAGTTGGCATTTGAACAATTAAAAACCAAACTGACCACAGCGCCTATTCTTTTATACCCAGATTTCTCAAAACCATTTGTACTAACTTGTGACGCCTCTGGTTTCACGATTTCCGCGATATTATCTCAGGGCGAAATCCGAAAAGATCGCCCTATAGCTTATGCGTCTAGAACATTGAACAAAGCAGAAACAAATTATAGCACAACAGAAAAGGAGTGCTTGGCAATCATCTTTGGGACGAAAATGTTCCGTCCTTATTTGTACGGATATAATTTTACGATAGTCACTGATCATAAAACACTTCAATGGTTATTTAGTTGCAAAGATCCTGGTTCACGACTCGTAAGATAGCGTCTAAAGTTGGAAGAATTTAATTATGATATCAAGTATAAAAAAGGCAAAATAAATGCCAACGCCGACGCTTTCTCTCGATATCCCGTAAATCCGATTCTTCCCGAAAATAAAAACGATTTACAGCCGAACCCCTCTGTCGATATTAATCAAAGAGCCAATGACCAAGCCCCATTAGAGCGACAGCTTCTTAACATCTCCCAAGAAAATCTAGACGAAATACTGGGAACAGATTTTTCTCCTGTGGAAGAACTAGAATTAGACTTCGTACCACTGAATCCTCCTACTCCTATAGAACTTCTAAGCCCTGGAATCGATACTCCTATTCCTACCTGCGTAGATCCTAAAATTATTCAAGCTCCTCCTATACTCGAAGATCCTCTCGCTGTACCATCCGCACTACATTCTGAAGCAGAATTAGGAACCCTTCCTTTAGAACCTACAAACTTACCTTTACCTAGCGACTCCCATGATGACTTTCCAAAACCGTCTACAAGCACAGATCCAGTCTTAGATATTCCGGAGTTGAGCAACTTAATGCTCAATACTGAAAGACAACTTTACTCATTTCAAAGAATCATGAAAGATAATATAGCTTTCTACCTTATGTTCACAAAGGTCCATCATTTCAATGAGTCATCTTATCCAGAGATTTTTCAAACTTTAAAAACCGTCAGGAATGATCTAATTTTCACAGGGAATATAAATAATATTGGAATTTCTGATATGAGGAACCCATTCGACAAATTAATTAATTTGTTAAAATTTACAACATTATTTGCTACTTGTTGCGAGATGGCCCAGTGGTTAGAACGCGTGCATCTTAACCGATGTCAAAAGTCAAAGTCGAAAAAGTCAAAAAATCTTTATTCAATATAGAAGTACGAATCTACCACCGGTTCGGAATTTAGAACCTCGGACCTGAGAAGAACCGGCGAAAGAAACTCAGCGGGATATATTTTTTTATTTTTTTTAACCATTTTCCATGTAGGTACAATGATAAGTATATTTTAGTTATTTGAAACAGCCTGGAGGCGATCATTTCATTCCCAAAGTGTGCAGTCAACTAAAAAGTCATTAGTGTTGTAATATCCTTAAGCACACAAACGCTCTTTAACGACTCTTTTGAATTTTATAATTGAATAATTTTAAACGTTTTCTGGGATCCTGTTGTAAAAACGTATATATCGCCGCGGATATACCAAAGCGTAACACATTAGTTCGTAAGTCTTAATTATCTTATTGTAATATTTTTATCCAAAACTACCCGTTTATTATAATAAGTAAATTTACTGAACCCTATTATTATCAAATAGCAATTAAATGATTTAAAGTTAAATTTTGTTTAGATTTAAATAGTTTTAATTTTTGAACTAACACCAACTACTTACTATTTAGTATTTATGAACTTAAATGGATGGCATTTTGACTAAGGAAGTAGGTGGGTTTGCATTTTATTCAGTATGCTTTCTCAACTGTTTTAGACCTTTGTAAAATCATTTCATATTTTGAAATGATTTATTACATAGTAATTTAAATTATTAAGCTACTTAAAAACATTGTAAAAATAAATGAGTGCAATAACGAATTGACTTTTCCACCTTACAAGCTTCGAGAGTAGGGATGCGAGACACGTGCACTCATTTATTTAAGATCGAACGCCCAACGCTCGGGCACTTTTTGCGTTGGGCACTCGAGCGGTAACATCTCCACTGTTATATTGTGTTCTTGTTTTAATTATTTTAATCAGTTATAGTTTATTGTTAATCGTTAAATTGTAAAAAGATTGTTATTTAATAAGTTTTAGATTTGAAGGTTAATAAATTACATCAAATTATAAGTCAATCATTATTTTTGTGATTTCATTTCATTAGTTTTAAGAAATTATTTCTTTCTATTGAGTAATTTAAAATGAATGAAAATAGCATGACCGATGGTTCTCAAGGAGCCAACGGTCATGATATTTAAAAAAATTCTATTCCTAGTGAAAATCTGACATATACATTGCCCCAAAAAAGAGTTACTAACCCTGTGTAATCGGGTACTTGGAGTAACAAGTTTATTCTTGTTCCTAGTGTTAATAGAATGTACGTCACAATTTCTGGGAAAATCATTTATGTTTTTGCGTACATACATAACATTATCAAAAACAAATTGAGAAGCGACAGTCATTATTTTAATTTCTTTAAATTTACCTCTTAACGAATCTTTTAGGCCCAGGTTATAAATTGCACGAATAGCCCTCTTCTGCAGTACAAAAATAGTATTAATGTCAGCTGCATTACTCCAGAGTAGGATGCCATACGACATTATACTATGGAAATAACTGAAGTACACAAGGCGAGCCGTATCCACATCAGTCAAAAGTCTAATTTTTTTTACCGCATAGGTTGTAGAGCTGAGTCTATTCGCCAATTTATTTATATGGGGGCCCCATTGGAGCTTAGAACCTATTGTTATACCAAGGAACTCTGTTGATTCTAAAACATCTAATGCTTCCCCGTTTAAACGTACACTCGTTTTGACACATCTTACATTGGGAGTAGTAAATTTAATACATTTAGTCTTTTTACTATTTAACATTAAATTATTAACACTAAACCAATTTACTATTTCAGAGAGAGTTCACATCGTCATATATTGAAAGACGTCTTTTTATTTTAAAAATTAAAGAAGTATCATCAGCAAACAATACTATCTCGAGTTTATCACCTAGGAGATGTGGCAGGTAATTTATATAAACAAGGAACAGAAATGGTCCAAGAATTGATCCTTGACGGACCCCCACAGTAACTGGAGACCCGGGAGATCTCTTTCCGTTTACATCAACCCTCTGAATGCGATTGCTCAGATACGAAATCAGAAGACTGAGTGCAGTGTCCCTAATTCCATAATGACGTAGCTTCCTGACCAAAGTTTCGTGTTGCACACAATCAAAGGCCTTAGATAAATCACAAAATATCACTAGAGGAATTTAATGAGTTAGTTGTCGAAAATGGAATGTCAGCAAAAAATTTTTCAAAAACAGTTGCAACATCCCGATCTGAGGAAAATAAATTGTTGTCAATAGATAAGCTAAAGTCGGAGATGTTATTTTTGACTCTTCCAGTTTCACAATTAATAATTTTCCATGTCATTTTAATTTTATCAGGTGCCTCAATTATTATTTTTTTTTATATGCAATGATTTAGCTGTATGACATACACGTTTGAATAGTTTAGAGTAGGCACTAACATAACTGATAAATGAAAAAGACCGGTTGTATGATCTTTCACTATAAAGTTCATACAACCTCTGCCTACTCTTGTGAATTCCGACAGTCGCCCAATCATTAAATTTAAGAAAATTCCTAGAATAGACTGTCTTGGAAGTAAATATGGCATTAAATTCTATTTTAATTAATTTAAAAAAAAATGTTATAAAGCTCATTAGAATTATCATTTAATTGTAAATATGAGAGCTTTGCCATGATATTACTTCTGAACTTCTCAATTCGATACAAATTGATTGGAACAAATGTCTGTTTTAAATCCTTAGCATTATTATTTATTTGCGAATTAAATGAAGCTAACTGTCCACAATGATCAGAACTTAACATATTTATAATACATTTATGATTAGGTACACAGTTCGTAAATATGTTGTCAATACATGTTCCAGTGGATTCAGTGATTCTAGTTGGCTCTAAGAATAAGTTAATGAGGTTATATGAATATAATAATGATCTGAATTTAATACTTGTGCTATAGTTTTCTAATAAATTTATGTTGAAGTCACCACAAATAAAAATATATTTACTTGATCCAGATAATTTCAATAATGCACTTTCCAATATTTTCTCAAATGCTTCATATAACCCGCTAGGAGGTCTGTATACGCATACAACAATGACATGCTCAAGCTCTGCACAGGCTATTTCAATAGTCTGCTCAATAGAAAGGCTCACAACATCCATACGCTCTTTAAATTTTAGATTTTTGTTAATAAGTATTAATGAGCCACCACGTATAGCTTTTTTTCTACTGAACATACTAGCCATCTGGTGACCACTGAAGTTAAACATAAACTGATAATTTACAAGCCAATGTTCTGTTATACATAAAATATCAATGGCAATACTGTTTATGAATAACTCAATTTCTAAATCTTTTCCTGTCATTCCTTGAATGTTTTGGTGCACCAGGTTTACAAGTTTACTATTTTTATTGTTTTGATTATTTCTAATTTTAAAATTTAGGAATTTATCCAAGGTTAAATTACTATTAGGTAAATTAATATTAGTATTAATAATACTTGAGCCAGAGACTACCTCTTTTGTCTTAAAATTCAATTTAAATTACTTTTATCAGTGTTAATATAAATTAAATTGTTATTTTTATTATGCATATGATCCTTGGTAACATTAGGCATAAAATAATTATTGATATTGTAAGCAATTAGGTTACAAATTTGTCTTCTCGATTTTATTGGTAGGTACATAGTACCCTCTGTCAACTTAAATCTATATATGAATTTATTAATGTCAAATAATATAAAATCATTGCTACAATGTCGGATCAAATTGTATAAAGATACATTTAAGTCATAAATATGTAAATTCTGTGCATCTGTCAAGGTATGTGAATATGGAAATGTACTAATTATAAATTTGCATTTCTTTTGATTTTGAATTTCACATAATAATTTTATATCCTTAATTAGATTATTTTTGTTCAGAGACAAGCTGTCTCCATGCTTATGCAAATGATTTCGGGTTCAAACCCAGGCAGGCACCACTGAATTTTCATGTGCTCAATTTGTGTTTATAATTCATCTCGTGCTCGGCGGTGAAGGAAAACATCGTGAGGAAACCTGCATGTGTCTAATTTCAACGAAATTCTGCCACATGTGTATTCCGCCAACCCGCATTGGAGCAGCGTGGTGGAATATGCTCCAAACCTTCTCCTCAAAAGGAGAGGAGGCCTTTAGCCCAGCAGTGGGAAAATTTACAGGCTGTTAATGCTTAATCACGACACCGGAATTAAAATTGATATCTATCATAATAAAATTATTTACCCTGTTCCTATTGAAATAAAGAAAATTTTATACGAAAATAACAATATCCCAACAGCTGGTCATTTAGGTTCGTTTCGTATGTATAATAGAGTTAAGGAGATGTACTACTGGAAGGGCATGCGAAGCGACATTGAATCCTATGTAAAACAGTGGAAAGCATGTCAACAAAACAAAGCACTGCGTAAAGTAAACCGTGCTCCCATGCAAACTACTAGCACTTCCACTGAACCGAACCAGCGAATCTCCCTGGATATTGTCGGTCCTTTACCAGAAGCAGGTACCGCAAAATTAAGATTCATTCTCACTATCCAAGACGACCTCACTAAATTATCTACTGCATATCCTATCCGAAGCACAACAGCTGAGGAAACCAGTGAGTGTCTTTTACATTACATATCTATTTTTGGCATACCCAAAATGATACTTACTGACCAGGGGACAAATTTTACATCTGATCTATTTAGAAAGACCTGTGAGTTCTTAAAAATCAAAAATCTCTGGTCCTCTCCATACCATCCACAAACTCAAGGCGCTCTGGAGAGGAGCCATCAATCAATGAAGAACAGACAAATTGGCCTCGCTATGTCTATACTGCAATGCTAGCTTATAATACATCAGTTCATACAACAACTCACTTTACGCCTCACGAACTAATGTTTGGTAATAAACCATTTATTCCGAATTCCATTTACGACGAACCTCCTGGAACTACGTACCCTGAATATGTTCGTTTATTGCAAAATCGATTAAAACATTCAAGAGAAAAAGCTTTGGAATTTATAAGAAGGTACAAGGAATCGTCAAAATCATATTACGATACCCGCACTCGTCCCGCCAAATATAAGGTTGGAGACTACGTTTATTTAAAAAATCACTTAAGAATGCGGAAAGCTCTTTCGCTTCTCTGGAAAGGTCCTTACAAGGTAGTAAAAATAAATGGTAATAATACACTTACCTTATTAATAAACAGACGTCACGTTACTCACCATTTTGACCAGGTCAAGCCAGCAGCTGACGTAGACCGTAATCTGTGAATATATATAAATATTAGACATATACTATAAATATTGTAACGAAAAACAGATGGTGTGTTGACTAGAGAGGGGAGTTGTTGTCGAGGAGGGGCGAGGATGGGAGGTGCGTTGTGGAGAGGAGAGGAGAGTTGTATAAATAGGCGGCAGTATGTGATTCGGATTACTTTTGTTACATAAATTATCATATTGAAGTTGTGAAAGAGTGATTAAATAAGTTTAATATCAAATGTAGTGTTTATTTTTTATCTACCGGCGTTATATATCAGAAGAGGGATTACCGCAAAATGAAGTGAACCCGTGAGGACCCAGGATATTCTTTACGAATAAAAAGGCACCGCGACTCACAAGTAAGTGAATCCAGTAAGAAATCTATGCCTGTTAAAGAATTGATAAAAAGGAGGGTAGATAAAGCAGAATCAATGTTTGAATAGTGAATTAAATATTAGATCTAAAAAATTACAAAATACAGAAAAAATAGTTCCCGATTACGATCCTGAAAATCGTGATTTAAATATAAAAAGTTAGATTAAGAAAATTTTGCAATCAAAACTATAAGGACAGGCTAGACAATAGTTTAATAGATTGGATTCGTATGACTATTCGTGGGAAGAATGGAAATGTATGATTATAAGGGCTTTTCCACGTCATCATGATTACGCATCTTTGTTAGATGAGCTTATGTCTAGAAAGAAACTCCCAACTGAATCTATGACTAAGTATTTTCAGGAAAAGTTAGCCATGTGCTACAGGTGCCAATTGAGCGATCAAGCCGCTGTATCCTGCATTGTACGTGGGCTGCCTCAAGAACTTCGAGCAAATGCACAAGCATTTCAGTGTCATACTCCAGACGAGCTGTATGAAGGTTTTCTATGTGCCTTTGATTCTTATCAAAACAATTCACAGAGAACGCAAAACTTTCCTGTCAAAGCTGTTGGGTTTTCGAAAGCTTTGAACGCTGAAGGGTCTACCAGCCAGTTGGAAAATACCAATACGAGAAAAACACCGGTCTGCTATCGCTGCAATTAGATAGGACACGTTGCGACTACCTGTAAGTTGCCTGATAAACGTAAATGTTTTAGATGTGGTAAACTAGATCATGTGGCGAGCACGTGCACTGCTGATGGTGAACAGGTAACTTATAAAAAGGTACAGCTGTTATCAAATTTAAACGAAGTATATAAGAAAAATGTTCCTGTAAATGATGTACACATGTAGGCTTACATCGATATAGGGAGCGAGCTAAATGTTATCAACAAGAAGGCATCAGACCCACTTAAACTGAAGGTAAAGCCTACAAACACTGTTTTAAAGGGTTTTAATAATAGCTCTGTTCGTGCTATTGGAGAAGTTGGGTTTGATCTTTTAGTAGACAACGAGATAATTAAAACTTCTGCCGTAGTCACCGATGTTGATTTGGGAAATTTTGTTTTAATAATTGGTCAAACTATTATAAATAGAGAAGATGTTATGTTAAGCGTTTCTAAGTACGGGGTCACCTTATCTAAAGTACCAAATATACCTAACGACTTAATGAATATCGATATGTGTGATGAAGCGAGCTGTTTCAGAGTTGAATTAATAGAAGATACAGTTGTACCCATTGGCGACAACCTGGTGAGGGTAAAAGTGAATGGAGCCGATTTAGAGCACAGTACTCAAGGACGGTGACGGCTATGTGAGGGTCTGCAATATTGGATCGTACTCCATTATTTGGAAAAAAGGGATGACGATTGCCACAACCGAGATGTGTACAACGAATTTAGAGGTGAGTTCAAGTCATTTAATTTTGAGGAGAGGTGAGATGATTTTGAGATGATTTAATCAAGAATTGGCAAATATTGATTTGGGAGATATAGACGAAAATTATAAAATTGAGTTAATTGAACTATTAAAATCGTACAGAAATTGTTTTGCTAGTACAAATGAGGAGATAGGTTGTACAAATTTAGGTGAAATGAGGATTGAACTTAATACTAGTAAACCAATAGTTCGAAAACCCTATAGATTAGCTCATTCAGAGAGACAAGTAGTATCTAAATTAGTTGACGACTTAATTAGTGGTGGTATAGTTTGGGAGTCAAATTCAGAGTATGCATCTCCAATTATACTTGTGCGTAAGAAAAACGGTGATTATAGACTATGTGTTGATTATAGGGATCTAAATGCAATTACAGTAAAGGATCGGTTTCCTATGCCGCACATTGATGACCAATTGTCTAAATTATCGGGTAAAAGTTGTTTTACGAGTTTGGACTTGTATTCTGGCTATCATCATATAAAAGTTCATTCGGACTCTATCAATAAGACGGCTTTCGTTACACCAGACGGACTATATGAATATCTGAGAATACCATTTGGATTAGCCAACGCACCGTCAGTATTATTACTTTTATGGAGGATATGTTGTTATCCACTTCTAATGTGTCAGACGGTCTAAAATTACTGAAAAGAGTTCTTATTCAATTATAAAAAGCTGATTTAAAGTTAAATATAAAAAAGTGCGCATTTCTTATATCAAGTGTATCCTTTCTCGGTCATGAAATTAGTGCGGATGGTATAAGGCCGGGTAACATTTACATTTACATTTAGCTTCGTTTGATAATAAGCTTGTGTTTAATCTAATTGAGAAAAATAAATAGCTCCTGAAAGTGAGTCTAATATATCACTTATATTTGGAAGGGGAAATTTGTCATGCATTATACAATCATTTAATTTCCGAAAATCTATCACTAAACGCCAGCTTTTATTATTATCTTCTGATTTTTTAGGTACTAATAGTACTGAGCTAGACCATTCGCTGGGTAGCGGGTTCGATAATATCATTGGCCAACATTTTTTTGTTTTTCTATTTCATCACGTTGAGAAAACGGTAATCTATATTGTTTAGTATAGACTGAATTCGTATTAGCTTTTAGTTGTATATTTTGTTCGTAAAGATTACACGTACCTAACTTGTCTCCTGGCAAGAAAAATACGTCAGCATATTTCGCACAAATACTTTGTATACTAATGCTTTCTTCTTTGTTCAAATGATTCAATTTAATTAATGATAATAATTTCCGAACTCTTTTTCCGTCCGAATTTTCTTTGTTAAACGAACAAATATTATAATTCGATAATAAATCAATTTCAGGCCTAAAATAACTAAGATTAATTTCTGTTTCGCGAGTATTTAAAATTTGAATAAATATTTTTCCCTCTTTCGGTTGACAGATACTTCCAGCGATAAATACACCTTCACACAATTCTCTGGGAAATATAACATACGATTCATTCAAATAAGAATCAACTTGAAAAAACTTTTCACACTTCGGAGGTACGTTTATAAATGTATTTTTACCTAATTTTCCTAAACCTAAGGAGAGCGTAATTGGTTTGTCGAAGCTATTTAAAGTAAATGTATTATTTTCGTAATTTAATACACAATTATAATTAGTTAAAAATTCTTGTCCGATTAAACCATCTTGAATACAAGGCAAATTCTTTAAGACATAAAACTTATGTTTGAATTCTATTCCACATAAGGTAAACGGTATGTAAACATAGCCCTCGGTGTACGAGGTGTCACCAATACCATTTACGGCTACGCGTTTTGAATGTATTGGAATATTCCTATCTCTTATTACATCGTATTTAATCACTGACATCGAGGCGCCCGTGTCAACTAGCATTCTATATTTGGTACCTAATATTGTAAACTCTACGAAATTATTATATGTATTGCATGCTAGAATTAAGTTAGGATCGAAAAAACTCTAAGTTTTGGTTATTTTCCGAAGTAGTAACCTGTATATCGTTTTGGGATTGATTCATAAGATACTGCACGTTCAAAATTATGTCCGCGTCCTCGAGAATTACTTGTGGATCCTCTATTGTTTCCTCGGTGGTATAATGATGATTCAGCATCGGCCTAAATGAACGATTTGGCGTGTAATGTTGGCGTGTGTTGTTTAATACTCGACCTCTACTATACTCCCTATAAGATGGTTGGTACTTACCTCGATGTTGAGTCGTGAAAATCGTTTCAGCTGATGTAAAAGAGCCTTGACGCGACAGTTCCTCGTCTTTGGCTGCTCTTATAACATCTTTCAGCTCTGAGTAGTTGCGGGCCGCTAAAATAGTGCTTAATCGACTGTTTCTCAAACCTTCGGTGAATCGCTGTATTGCTAATTTTTCGTTTACGGGTCTCAATATTTTAAGCGCGTTATCGTCACCGTTAGCTTGGGAAATAGTCAATTCAAAAAATCCTCAAGTTTCTTACCAAATTCCTCAATACTCTGCGAACCTTGTCTAGATTTTAACATTTCTGTTTGTAGTGCCGTGGCTGACTGCTTAGTCAACAGATTATTTTTCATGTCGACAATAAGTTCTGTGGAAGATTCATAGTTAGATAACAAACGTAATTTGGCATTTTTAGTTAAACGAGTTTTAAGGACAAAAGAAATAAGTAACTGTTCATGTTCTTTCCTAATGGTTTTGCTATAGAATTCGATACAATCTATTATTTTTTTAGTAATTTCTTCATCTTCTGTCATAATAGGTAGAAGAGAAGTAGCAGTTTTCATGTCAAAGTCAGTCATGGTGCTAAAATCTTGGTCACTAACTAAACAAGTTGCTTGAATTTTTTGATAAAACGATTCAATTTCTTCGCAAGCAACTAATAAGTAATTTATCTCTTCCTTTTTTATATACCCTTTAGATGCATTAAAGTTTAACTCGTCACGATATTTTATATATTCGTCATATAAACTTTTTGCCTCTAAATATTTCTGTTCGAACAACTTTTTAGTTCTTTTCCCTTTACTTAGTTTAATTAAATTTATTTTTATATTTTCAATTTAATAAGAAACAAAATATAATATTTAGTACCGAAAAATAACAAAAAATGGCTTAAAAATGTACACTTAGAAATAATGATAAAATATGAATATATCTATTGTCTATAATACCATAACACCTTTGCTGATGACACTATTTCACTTCTCCTTTTATATATTTTTCACACTTTTACACTCCTATTTTTTTTATAAGCATCTATTGATGCGTCTCCAGGCTAAACGACACGTTCCTGATTTCTTTCTTCAGTCTCTGGTCTACGCCTCGAACGTCTGAAAGCGCTCCTGGCCATCTCCTGACGCATTCAGTTTATGTGGCAGCGTTTATATAATTTATATATGGCAAACTTTGCCCCCAAAATTAAAAGTAAAAGAAAAATACCCAAAATTATATTTGTCACTTTCTGATTTTGGTGTATTAGCTCCACGTCAGCCGAATTCACACCTCCTGCGGCATTTTGTGCAATCACAATTTGTTCTTTACTTTGTTCTTTGCCCATTTTGTATTATGACGCTACTAACGTTCGAACAATTAAATACACGAATGTCCAATATTACACAGAGCGACATTATATTGTTATACTACACTTCGTTAGAACCCGAAACCGAACCTTAAATGGCAGGGTCGCCATGTAAGGACGGGACTAGGTAAATAAAGTAGATGTTTAAGGTTTGAAGATAAATTTATTACTGCCCCTCAATACCATGTGTCATCTGCTTATATACTACACTACAAAATAATATTTTATAAGGCTAAACTCATTATTGTTCTATTGTATGAAGATTCTTATCAAAGAAAATATTTATTAATTAAGTCTACTTATCTATCCCAATAATAATCGACAGTAATACTTATATATAAAATATTTTTAAATATAACACACAGCAACCAAATTAACGAACAAACTAAGACACAAAGTTTAACCTATTCTATAATTTATATAGTATCTATGCAACGTAATATGTACCTAAAATGATTTTTTACGATAAGATCGTATTAACCTATCTTAATTTAATATATTACGGAGAGATACTACATTGTTTTTTAAAAATAGTATTGTAACGCCGCCGTTTCGAAATCTTACGATTAACAGTTTTAGACGTAATTATAAATCGTTTTTGTTAATGCAGCAAATAGAAACATAAAAGACATATTTAATATATTTTTTACTATAATAATATAATGTATGTATTAATATATCTTATTGCAATTATGTGCATTTGTACCCTAACAACAATAATATAACATAAATTATTTTTATAACTTTCGATTTATAGAATATACCTACTAAAAAAAATAATATCATCGAATTTTAAATCTCTAAAAATATTTTATTACCTAATTATTACTTATAAATATGACCTTTATATATAAAACACAATGTAGTATCATAGTAATAGGTATATATTTAGAAAGAATAATGTATTAACATCACCTCTATTTTGAAATTATAGTTTTTATTTAATTAAATTAAAAATTTATTTAATTAAGGATATAATACGCAAAAAGTAAAAAATATGTACTGATAGTTCACAATTCCATCCAACAAATATTATCCTGTGCTAATCTGCGTTGCAAAAGCCATTGAAGAGTGTCCAATATTTTGATCACAAGTGAATTAACCTCAATGGAGTCGATTCAAGATATATTGGCCTCAATGGCTGAACAATTCAATACGACGATGAAGGACTTCCAGCAAGATCTCCAAAAAACGAATTCTCCAGTCACTCCCTCTTCTCTCGCTACGGAATTTGCCGCTTTTAAAACCTTCGTCGCCACGGCTTTGAATTCTCTCCAACGTCAGGTGGAATTATTTAAATGTGAGTTTGACCGACTTGAAATGCGTTCCCGAAGGAAGATGTTGCTGTTCCACGGCGTGCCTGAAGAGAGGTCGGAAGACACCTCGGCGCGGGTGACCAACCTTGTCGCTGAACATCTTGATATCGACCAGTTTTCTACGACCTGCATCAAAAGATCCTATCGACTGGGTCGTAAAACGGAGAAATAACCTCGTCCTATTGTGGTTAAGTTTTCGGATGTTTCTGTGCGAAGTAAGGTCTGATTCGCAAAAACAAAGTTACGCTGTCCGAGTTCTTGACCAAAGGCCGACATGACTTATTTTTAGCGACGAGACGGCATTTTGGAGTGGACAAGTGCTGGACGCGTGATGGAGTTATACACGTCATTGCTCCGGACGGATCGCGACATAAAATCGAAAGAATGATGGATTTCGAGAAGATTGTCGCTTTATCAAACTCAAAATCTGCCATGCAACGTGTCGCAGCCACTAGTAAGACGTCAGATAATAAGACCCCACTTTTACGAGTTAACAGAATGGTAAAAGTAGTTGTTTAATTTCACTCAAGCTTGAATTGTATAGATGTTCTTATATGATTTTGCAACCGATGTGTTTATTACCTATATGATTTGTATACTGTATATAGTCTTTTTATATTCTTTATATTTTGCACAAGTCATTTATTATTCATGTAGTTATTTTACTTTTTTATATGCCTAGTTCACTATTGTTGTAATTGATTGTGGTTGTGGTTATACTATGTAGATGTAGATTATAGATTATATACCATGTAGATTATAGTAAACATTCTAAAACAAATTGTCTTTGGACAGACTTTGGACAATATTTCGTTGTATTCAATATTTTTTTTATAAGCTTTAAAAAGATTTACTATTTTTTTTGTTTTTTTTTTTTAACTATTTTATATTAACTATTATTTTTTTTATGTTGTTTTTAAAATCTTAATTTATCTATGTCTGGGTTGTATATTTGATTCTTACGGGAAAAGTTTAAGTATTTTATTTTGCGAATGGTTTCTTGGTTTTTATTAGTACTCTGAATATTTTATTTTTAACTATTGCTACTTTTTTCTTTTTGTTCACTTTTTTTTATATTTTTTTTTTTGTTTTTTTGCTTGTTTCTTTGTGGCTTTGGTCAGCTTCTCGTAGCTGATGGAAATGTGAATTGAGCTCAAGTTGTTTTGTTTTTATTATTATTATTATTTTATTAATATACATTTTTTAAATTATATAGTATTTTATCAAACATTTACATTCATATACATTATAAATACATTTTTATTTTTTATTTTATTTATTTGATTTATATTATGAGTCAGAACGACGATTTTGTACTTGTAGTGAAACAGATAGCAATGACAGTTTTCTTAATCTACCCTCACTTTGCGATGAATTAAATGCACAGCTTAGCGACGCTTCAAAGCTTTTTAACTTGGTTCACATTAATGCTCAGAGTGTTCCCGCTCATTTTTCGAATATGTTGACTTCGTTTCAAAATAATAATTTGCATGCTATTTTGGTTTCAGAATCATGGCTGAAACCATGTCACCCTTCGACATCATTCAGCTTACCGGGTTTTCGCTTGATTCGGAATGACCGTTTAGGTCGTTCTGGAGGCGGTGTTGCCATTTATTTGCGATCGCACATTCCTTTTACTGTTATTGATTTATCGCAACACCAAAATAGCCCCGGAGCAGAACATCTATTTATTGAGGTCCTATTTTCCAACACCAAGCTTCTTTTAGGCGTTTACTATAATCCTAGCCTTACCATCGATTATTTTATGTCTTTTGAACACCTTTTAGAAAAATATGCTCCTTTGTATACACATAAAATAATAATGGGCGATTTTAATACTTGTCTTCTTAAAAATGATTTTCGAACTTCACGCTTTACTTCTATTGTACAAGCAGCTGACATGCACATATTGCCACTGTCTGCGACCCACACATTTCCTAACTGCTTACCTTCTCTGCTCGATTTAATCCTTGTCTCTTCTGACACTCATGTCGAAAAATTCGGTCAATTTGCTGCTACTGCCTTTTCCTATCATGACCTTCTTTTCTTGTCTTACAAACTAAGACCTCCTAAAGCTAAACGTAAAATTGTTATGAGGCGTAATTTTTGTTGGGTTAACTTTGAAAGGCTCGTTGAGGATGTGTCGAATATCGACTGGTCCGGAGTGCTTAATGCTTCATCAATTGATGAGAAGTTAAATACTTTCAATATCCTCTTAACTCAACTCTATGACAAGCATGCTCCTATTCGACCAGTGCTACTGAAACATCTGCCGGCACCATGGTTGACTGACGAAGTGAAATCCTTGCAAAAGAAAGGGAATATAGCCAAAGCTAATTTTAGACTTGATCCCAATGACGTAAATCGTGAGAAGTACCGGAGAGCTCGGAATCGCTGTAACAGGCTGTGTAGGGATGAACATCGACGCCATATCTATAAGTCAGTTATTGAGGAAAATGACTCAGCCCGAGTTTGGAATTTCCTCAAATCACTAGGAGTTAGGAAACAACAACAAGATCTATATTCTGAAAACATAAATTTAAATTTACTAAATCAGCATTTCTCATCCTCTGTCACTATTAATAATACAACAAAATTAAATACAATTTCTAAAATTTCTTCTTCCACAACTCCTGATCTTCCCTCTTTTCGATGCAGTTAATTCACGTGTAGTGATGTTAAGAAGAATATTCTTGCCGTATCATCTAACAGTGTTACATACCACCTGTATGCTGACGATCTCCAGATTTACATGCACACAAACATAGAAGATCTGCCTAGTACGATAGGTACCATAAATAAAGACCTCGAACATATCAACAGATGGAGCAGAGAGTTTGGTTTGCAGGTTAATCCTTCCAAATCGCAAGCTATAATTATCGGAAG
Source organism: Vanessa atalanta (assembly GCF_905147765.1). Lineage (NCBI taxonomy): Eukaryota > Metazoa > Arthropoda > Insecta > Lepidoptera > Nymphalidae > Vanessa > Vanessa atalanta. The sequence continues at coordinate 6,275,157 of NC_061901.1, forward strand.
TCAACAGTTTATTTCGCGGATTAATTGTTCGAATGTGCCTCAAATTACTTTTGCCGGTGTCATTATCCCTTACAGTGAAACAGTCAAGAACTTAGGTATAACATTTGATAAATTTTTGTCGTGGATCCACAGATATGTGAAGTTAGCAGGAAAATATTTTCATCAATCGGTTCACTAAGAAGGTTGCGTAATTTTCTTCCTTTTCCAACTAAAGTTGCTCTTGCCAAGTCTCTTCTTCATCCTATCCTTGATTACACCGATACTTGCTACCTAGACTTAAGGGAGGATCAGCTGAATAAACTTGAGCGTCTCCAAAACCTCTGTATTCGGTTCATATTTGGACTTCGCAAGTATGACCACGTTTCTGAGTTTCGTGAAGGGCTCAAGTGGCTTCCTATACGACTTCGCAGGAGTACGCACATACTATCTCTTCTATATTCTATATTATTTAGTCCTATTCTCCCTTCGTATTTAAAGGAAAACTTTGAATTTCTCTGTGACTCCCATAATAGATCGCTTCGTTCCAGTGAACGTCTCACTTTGAAAATTCGCAATCACTCCACTACTTATTACAGCAAGTCTTTTTGTATTGAAGCAACACGCTTGTGGAATACCCTTCCGTTACACATTAGGCATGTGAAATCACTTGAATCTTTTAAAAATAAAGTTAAAGAATACTATTTAAGGCTTTAAGTTTGCTGTCAATTACATTATCACTAGCTATTTATATTTGTATTCGATTGTACTCGTACATAAGTTTATGACATGCTATCTATATCTCTTTTTTTAATATTGTGTTATTGAATGTAAGTTTTTTTTCTTGTCTGTGTACAATAAAGAGTTATTATTATTATTATTTATAGATAAGTGTAATTACCTTGACTTTGCTGCTTCGTTGCATGGCGTGGTAAAACCATACTGGTGGTGGTGATGTCCAGTCAATCCATACTGTACACATGAACTCCTATGGTTTGGCGTTTTTTGTTAATGTTTTAGCCCTCTTTCTTTTTTTCTTAATAATTTCTAATAATAATTAAATTAAAACAACAATGTGATTTTAAATATAGAAATCAACGGTCGTTACGTAATGGCAGTCACGCCATCCTGAAGGCGCGAATAGTGTAAGTGTAAGCGCCCGACGGACCACCCCCCTCCCCCCGCATCTGTCTCAAACCGGGTTCTGGGAACACGCTATCATTCGATGCGCCTCAAATCAATTTCAAGATTATATTAAATGTTATTCGTGTAAATAAAATTATAAATACAGGTATATATTTTTGTATTTATATAATATATGTATATATACCAGGTTTTGTATAGTAATATAATCATGTATATTATATATTTACTTATATAAATAGTCGAATTACTTTAAAAGATTTTTTTTTCTCATTCCTTATTTTTATTTTATTTATTTTTTTTCAAATATTTTTTGTACCAACAGTAAGTTGCTACCTTTCGTAGAAAAAGAAAAAGAAATGGATGTCACTGAAAACCAGTTTTGGTGCGAAAACTCCTATCATAACTGAGGGACATTCCTTTTCGGGGACATTGCACCATTATACAGGATGACTGGTTAATTACTATCAATATTTAAGGAGAATACTCGGTACATGATTCTCATTCGAATTATGTAAAAAAAATAGGTACTTAATTTTTGACCAAATTTCCGTATAAATAAATAAAGTGTGGACACGTTCCCAGCCTTGTCGGCGGCGCGTGCGGCGGCGTGATACAACACCACGCCGCCGCACGCGTGTGTCGCTACCCCCAACCCCCGCAACACACGCATAACACACACACATTAAATCTAACACACGCATATTACAATAATATTTAAAACGCTCGCAGTTAGAATAGAATAGAATAGAATAAGTTTTATTCGGGAACATGTACACGTATACAAATTAAAGAAATAGACAAAAAAGCATAAGAAAAAAAAATTAAAGTAATCTTAACAAATCTTAAAAGAGAAAAAAAAACAACATACAATCATTACAAAAAAACAATATACCTAAAATGATGAAAAGAAAGAGAATAAAAAACTATAGTAAAACATGAAAAAAAAAAAAAAAACATTAGGTAATGAAAATAAAATGCTTATCTATCTGGTGGTTATACAGGGTGACTGGTGAATTACTATCGATACTTGAGGACGTGATATTTGACGATCATATATGATCCCTTCATACTTTAATCCTGGCTTAGGACAGGCAAAAATACCAAGATATTTCATTCGTTTAAGCAACCAATTTATTGATTAGGTAAATGGTGTGAACTTGACACAAAAAATAATATGAACTGTTTACCTATCAAGATAGGTAAACAGTTCATATTATTTTTTGTATTTATTTATTATTTTGTATGTATTTCCGGCGTATTTAAAAATGGAATCATACTTATTTACAACAATTGTCAATCATTAAGCTACCTATTTACCTACATAACTACACTAACCTTAACAAATGTTCAAAGTGAGCTCCTTCTCGTGTGATACACAGTTCGGCACGTTTACGCATATTGTCTTTCACACGATTTAATACGAATGGGTCACTTTTAATAGTTTCGAAAGCACTAGTGATTTTTAATTTCAACTCCTCAACCATGTCCAAGTATTCTGCATTTGTGTATTGATAAGCCATACTTAATTACTAATAAGTAATAACGGGTCACACGCACACACGACAGATTAGGTATACGCGTAAGATCGATCGCTAGGCGCGCGCGCGGGAAGACGGACGTACAGACCTTACGGCGGCGCTCGCCCGACTAATTAGCCACGGGGCGGGGGTTGGGGGTAGCGACACACGCGTGCGGCGGCGTGGTGTTGTATCAGCACGCCGCCGCACGCGCCGCCGACAAGGCTGGGAACGTGTCCACACTTTATTTATTTATACGGAAATTTGGTCAAAAATTAAGTACCTATTTTTTTTACATAATTCGAATGAGAATCATGTACCGAGTATTCTCCTTAAATATGGATAGTAATTAACCAGTCATTCTGTATATATCATATTAGTTTTTAACACCTGAGCTTTGCCAGGGCTACTCTCTGGAAGCTCGTAGTATTCTTTTATAATATATGTATCGTATTGGTTTTTAACACCTGAGCTTTGCCAGGGCTACTCTCTGGAAGCTCGTAGAATTCGTTTATAATATATGTATCGTATTGGTTTTTAACACCTGAGCTTTGCCAGGGCTACTCTCTGGAAGCTCGTAGTATTCTTTTATAATATATGTATCGTATTTATTTTTAACACCTGAGCTTTGCCAGGGCTACTCTCTGGAGGCTCGTAGTATTCTTTTATAACATATGTATCATATTTTTTTTTTTAAATTTGACATTCGCCAGGGCTACCCTCTGGAGGGTCGTTAACAAGATTGACACTTATCTTTATAACTATGAGTATAACACTAAAAACTTGGTTTTAAGTTTTTAATTTTGTTAATATTACAGCCCTATTTATAATGGAATCGTATACACCACCTCATAATGACATAATATCGGATGATACAATTATTGTAGAGAAATTAAGTAAAAATAAACGAGATAAAACAAAACAACGTAAAAGGAAAATCAAGTCAAAAAGATCCAAGCAAAGTTCAAGTCACCGTAGTCGTTCCTTAATTAGATCAAGAAACAGAGGGAAAATGTCTTCTTCCAGTACATCCTCAAGTAGCTCAGATTCATCGTCAAGCAAACGAAAGAAAAATAAATCAAAAAGAAGAAAACGCAGACGATATTCTTCTAGCGCAAGCCCGTCACCTAAAACTACACGAACTCAAGATAATATGAGACATTCACCTATTTTAGGATCTCAAAATATGATACCAGAATTCAATCCTCAAGCTAAAACGCAATCTGTTAAAGACTGGCTGTATAAAATAAATGAATCTGCAGCAGTATACGAATGGACAGAAGCACAAACCGTTTATTTTGCTTTGCCACGACTTACGGGTACTGCAAAGAAATGATACGACGGCCTAACCAGTGTAAAGTACGCGTGGCAACAGTGGCAAGATAAACTACTGAAAACCTTTTCATCTGAAGATAATTATGGTGATCTGTTGTCTGAAATGCTTTCGAGAAAAAGTAAGAGAAATGAGACGTTGGAAGAATATTATTATGATAAAATTCGTCTTTTAAATCGATGTGAGATTACTGGAAATAAAGCGGTAGACTGCTTAATTCACGGAATTTTTGATCACAATACAAGAATGAATATGCAAGGGTCTCGATTTAGTGAACCAGAAGAAGTACTATCTTATTTTCGTAAAATTTCCACAGGAAATAAAAAGGAAGATTCTTATACTAATTTCGGTCAGTCGCGGGAATTTAAAAAGCCACAACAAAGGTTCCAAAATTCTAACGAAAATAGATTTAATTCATATAAATTTTTTAATTGCGGTGAAAACGGTCATGTGTGGATGAAGTGTCCGAAAGATTTAATTAAATGTGGAAAATGCAGAAGAATAGGCCATACTGCTGCACAGTGTCAATCAAATAAGGTGTCAGGGAATATAGATGCTAGTAAAAATGTATTAAAAATTCAAATTAATAAAGATGTGAGTCAGAAATATTTCAAGGACGTGATCGTTAACAATAAGCAATTTAAAGCATTTATTGATTTAGGGAGTGAATGCAGTTTAATAGGAGATACTACACTCGATAAAATAGAAGCTGTTCAAAATAAAATCGAAACCACTGTCTGAATCTTCCAGTTCTAAAGGGATTCGGCAATAAAGGGTTAAAACCCAAGGCACGTTTACCTGTGGAACTTACAGTAGATGGCGTGACAGAAAATATAGACGTCTTTGTTGTTTCGGAATGTTTACTTCCTAATGATGTCGACTTACTTTTAGGTCAAAATCTAACTGAACTTCCAAATATATGAGTTTTAAAAACAGATACTTTACTTCCATTATTCAACATGCCGCATAATAGATCTATCAAGATAATAACACAAGAAAACACGAACATAATTGGGACAATGTCAGTTAAAGTGAATTGTTGTGACAAAGGGATAAATTTTATTTATGTGTCACCATGCCCATGCCTAAAACCTGATTCCGAATATTTGATTGTACCAGGGATATATGAATTTAAAGATGGATGCTCGGAAGTCTTAATAATGAGTTTATTACGAACAACATTCGTATTACCTTCGGAAAAACTAATAGCGAGAGGAAAAATAATACCTGACACGATGTTAAGCGCTGTTCCATCAAGTTTATATAGCTTCGAATCGGAAATACTGAACATTTGTCGCCTGTCAAAAGAGGATTTGCAAGACTCTGAGCCTGAATTTTACTCATGAAATTATTGTTCACAATGGCGGGCGGGGTTTAGAAATAATCTAAAATAAATTTCTTCCAGCCAACCCACAGCTGTAAGAGATAGTGTTATGTAGCAGGTATAAATAGTGCAACATTAGATACTCTTAATAATATTATATAAAAGAAACAATTTTAATATAATATAATATATATAATATAAAATAATTTTAATATAATATGTATTACGCTTACATAAATATCTATAATATAATAAATACATATATACTAAATTATTATACTTATACTACATCTAAATACGCAAATATTATAAATATATCTACAGTAAAAATAAAAAATAAAATAAAAGATAATAGTAAATTTGTCAAAATTTATGAAAGTAGTGAGAGAAAGTGCTCTTTTACTCTTTTTTTAAAGAGGTTGATGTTTGGACTCTTTTGAATTTGTTTTGGGAGACTGTTCCAGAGATTTGCTGCACGTACCGTGAACGAGTTAAGCAGAAACTTTGTATTACCTCTAGGCACTACTAACTCTGAAGTAATACAGGAACGTCTGGAACGTGTTGGAGGAGGAAGAAGGTTGAAACGGGAGCGAAGGTAAGCAGGAGAATTTGGATCATTAAGAATATTAAAAAGGACTGAAAGGATGTGCATATCACGGCGAAGGCGGATAGGGAGCCATTTAAGTTGATTACGAAATGCAGATATATGCTCACCGCACATCTTCCGTTATCTTCAGCAAGGCACCAACAGTGCTGTGGGGTGGACGAAAGCCAGATTGGAAAGGACATAACAGGTTGTAAGTTGTAAGAAAGGAATAAAGTTGTTCGTGTACAATGGACTCAATTACCTTAGAGAGGATAGGGAGGATAGATATAGGACGATATTAGGACATAGAAGTAGGATTGCTGGTTTTGGGAAGAGGTATAACGATAGCCTTCTTCCAGAGTGTTGGGAAGACATTGCATGAAAGTGAATAATTTATAATGTGGGTGATCACTGGTGCAATGTCACCCAACACTGGTAGTATCATATTAAGGCTGAGGCTATCGCTACCAATGGCTTTGGTGGAAATAGAACGGACACACTTCTTGATAACATCTTCAGAAACCAACTGGAAAAAGAAAGAGGGACAGTTTGGTGGTTAAGGGAAGATAAATAAGAAAGAGTATCTGATTTCGTTATAGGATCTACAGTAGTGGGAGGGCTAGTGAAGAAAGAATTTAGTGCTTTAAGGTCAACGGAACTGTGGCAGGCTACAGGAGTTTTGCCCACACCCATTGACCTCAAAAAACTCCAAACTTGGGTTTGACAGAGATTTTTGATTGTTGAGTGAATATAGTGACGTTTTGCGTCCCTACACATTCTGTTGCAGATGTTACGTAATCTTTTGTATGCTACAAAATTTTCCTCAGATGCATACTTTTTATATCGACTCTTGGCTTTATCGCGTTTTGCCATGGTGTTTCTGATTACTGGTGTTAACCAGGGAGCTGGTGCATGCTTCATCCGCACTGGTCGTGCAGGAGCATGGATGTCATATATACGAATCAGTTCAGTAGTTAGATCGTTGACCATGGCATCAATGTTATTCGAAGATAGTAGTGACGACCAGTCGATATTTCTTACGTCCTCTCTCAAACGTTCAAGGTTAATATGCTTGAAATCGCGCTGAATAGATACTTTGCCTCTAACCTTAGGAGGGCGCACTTTATAAGTATGAAAAATTAAGTCATGATAGGAAAAGGGAGCAGTCATTTGACCGTGAGAAATAACAAAATGAGGGTTAGAGACAAACATCAAATCAATCAATGAAGGCTTACAGCCAGGAAAGTAATGAGTGGGCGAAGACATTGAAAGTAAATGTAAATTAAAAGAAGACAGGAATGCATTCAGTTTCTGTTCTCGTGAATCGTCTTTCAATATACACGTGTTCAGATCGCCCATGCATATTACGTGATCAAAGTTCGGTAAAAGATTAGCTAAAATGTTTTCAAGGTCATTAAAATAATTAATTTTATCACTAGGGTTGTAAAGAACACCAAGTAGAATTTTTTTATGATGTATCTCAATACTTAAAAAAAGATATTTTATAGAGTCTACAGAATGTTGTGGGGAGCAGAGAGTAATGTTGGCCGGAATGTCTCCGCGCAAATAAATATCCACTCCACCTCCACCACGCCCAACGCGGTCGTGGCGAAACAGTTGGTAGCCGGGTAGAGAACAAGAAGTAGACGGTAGGGAGGGTTTTAGCCATGTTTCAGAAACTAGAATGCAATCGACTACACTAGTGTCAAAGGATGTGAGAAGATCAGAATGGTGAGCTTATGGAGATTTTAATGTCCGTTACGTTGGCTTAATAAAAGTCCACAACACTATTTAGAACGTATATTGCACACAGAAGAAAGTTACAAGACTGACACAGAAAGGTTAAAGTTCATACAGTTCGGAAGGAGAAAAGTAATAATTAAACTATCAATAAACACGAAATATAATAACAAAGAGTAAAACATGAATTCGATATCGAAGCGCAAGGTGGAATGTCTTAAGTTCTTAATTCGCATCTAGTTGTTAAAATCTAACGCAGTGGCGGGTAGACGTGGAAATCATATCGTCGCGCGCTCGCCTTGCCGCATACTACGCGCTTCACCCGAGTATGCTCGTGGATTAATTTTTATTATAAATAATATTATATAAAATTTTTATACATATAATATTGAATATATAAATGTGTAGTGTGAATGTATAGTGTGTAATATACGTAAATAAATATTAAATATAATTTTATATATCACATATGTCGTGTAATAAATAAATATAATATAGTTACATATATATTATGATAATACGCCTACATCACTCCCCTCCAGAGGCCGTGTCTAGGGACGATAAAAGTCGGTGAATTGTACTCTCCGGCCAGAACGTGTTGTCCTGACTGGAGGTGGATGTTCTTGACTAGGACTGTCTGGTTGGTAAGAGCTGTCAGTCAGTATGTAGGCGGGTTTAAGTCTATCTATGGATACTGTACGGTCCTTCCCTTTAACACGAATTTTAAAAGATTTTGCCTTTCGTTCTATGACTTCATGAGGTCCAGTGTAAGTCTGCTGCAAGGAACTTCGTAACGCGTCTTCCCTAAGAAATACGTGGCTACAAGTTTGCAGATCTTTATAGACAAAGACTTTTTGCTTGTTGTGGTGTGAAGTGGGAACAGGCTGTAAGTTTTCAGCGAATGACCGTATGCGAGCTGAAAAGTCCGTGATATCCGTCGTATCAACTTTATGTCCGAAAAAATCGCCCGGGAGTCTCAAAACTTCGCCATACAGCAATTCTGCTGAGGATGACTGCAGGTCCTCCTTGAATGCACTCCTGATGCCAAGTAAGACCAAAGGTAACGATTCGGTCCAGTTACTGTCTGCGTGGCAAGCGATAGCCGTCTTAAGCTGACGGTGAAATCGTTCGACCAGCCCGTTGCACTGCGGATGGTAAGCAGTGGTCTTCCTATGCTTGAACCCAATGATTTTGGATAAGCGATGAAATAGGGCTGATTCGAACTGTTTACCACAGTCAGTTACTATGTCCGTAGGACAACCAAATCGGGCGATCCAGCCAGCTATAAGTGCCTTGGCCACTGTCTCTGCGGTAATATCGGTTATCGGGACAACCTCCGGCCACCGAGTGAAGCGGTCGATGGCGGTCAGACAATACCGATAACCGTGAGAAGGTGGTAATGGTCCGATGAGATCTACATGGACATATTTAAATCGTGCAGTAGGTAAGTCGTGAGTACCTAGTGGTGCAGAAACGTGTCTGTTCACCTTGGCACGTTGACAATTTAAACATGCCCGAGACCACTCGCGACAGTCCTTACGCACTTGTGGCCAAACAAAGCGCTGAGCGACTAGCTTAGCACTTGCATTAGCACCTGGGTGGCTTAATGAGTGCAAGGAGTCAAAAACTTGCTTGCGCAAAGGACCTGGAATGAATGGCCTGGGAGTCGATGTACTTACGTCGCAGTACAGCTCGATACGACTTCCAGGTAATTTCATCTTCTTCAGTCGAAGAGATGATTGCGACTGAAGATACTGAGTTAGTTCGCTGTCATTAGCCTGAGACTTAGCTAAAACTTCTAACTCCACTGGTGCTTGCAGCTCTTCTATTCGGGACAGTGTGTCAGCGACGACATTTTCTGGCCCAGTGATGTGCTGGATATCCGTCGTAAATTGTGCTATATAGTCAAGATGCCTGTACTGACGTGGTGTGCAATTGCGCTTGCGATCGTGAAAGGCGTAACACAGTGGTTTGTGATCCGTAAATATGGTAAAATGAGTAGCTTCCACAAAGTAGCGAAAGTATTTTATGCTTTCGTATATCGCAAGGAGCTCTCGATCATACGGCGAGTACTTCTTCTGTGATGGGCTCAATTTGCGAGAAAAGAAAGCAAGCGGTTGCCACTTACCATCGATAAGCTGTTGCAACACTCCACCGATCGCAACGTCAGAAGCATCCGTGACGAGTGCTAGCTTAGCATCCTGGTTAGCGTGAGCCAACAAAGCAGCATTACAAAGGCTTTCTTTGCAAGCTTCGAACGCTCTTAGGGACTCACCTTCGATGTTGATGGGATGCGAAGCTTTGACGGAACCAGCTAATAGGGCATTCAAAGGAGCTTGAATTTCGGCCGATTTGGGTAAAAATCGCCGGTAATAATTCACCATACCTAGAAATTGCCGAAGCTGACGTACAGTTTTAGGTAGTGGGAAATCCTTAATCGCCTGTACCTTGCTGTCCAGTGGCTTTGTACCATTCTTCGATATATGGTAACCTAAAAATGTCACTTCTGAGGCTCCAAAAACGCATTTGGTGGTATTTATGAGGATACCATAGTCACGTAGACTGGAGAAGAGTTGTCGAAGATGGTCTTCGTGTTCAGCCTCCGTCTTAGAGAAGACTAAAAAGTCGTCGACGTAGGGGAAAACGAAATCTAAACCACGGGTGAGTTCATCGACAAAACGTTGAAATGTTTGGCCGGCATTACGAAGGCCAAATGTCATAAACGGAAATTCAAATAATCCGAACGGGGTTGTTATTACCGTCTTAGGTATATCCGCTTCAAAAATCGGAATTTGGCTATATGCTTTAACGAGGTCAACCGTCGAAAATATTTTACAGCCTGACAAATTGTACGCAAAGTCGTGAATATGCCTAATGGGGTATTTATCGGGGATCGTTCGCGCATTAAGCATACGGTAGTCGCCACAGGGACGCCAACCTTTGTCCTTCTTAGGAGCGAGGTGAAGCGGTGACGACCAAGGGCTTTCCGATGGTCGAGCTATTCCGTTTGCTAGCATGGCTTCGAACTCAAGTTTGGCAATCTTTAATCTGTCCGGAGCTAATCTGCGAGGAGAGGATGTGACGGGTGGACCTGGTGTTGTGCGTATGTGGTGTACAGTGTTATGTTTAGCAGTGCGTGGTGTACCAGCGGGGCGAACAATTTCTGGAAATTCCGAAAGAATGTTATTATACTTACCACTACTCGTTAAGATCTTAACACTAGATACGTTTACAAGTGGAGATGCGAGAATAGCAGAAGTAGATACATTAGTTGTACTATCAATTAGGCGCTTATTGCGTACATCTACTATTAAATTAAAATAGGATAAGAAATCAACTCCAATTATTGCTTTAGTTACATCAGCTACTATAAATTTCCATGTAAAATCACGGCGTAAGCCTATATTTAAATTTAAATTTACATAACCATAAGTACTAATTGAAGAACCATTTGCTGCACACAACTGATAGTTCGTTTCCGCACGACGTTCACGAAGCGCAGATCGGGGGAAGACGCAGAGATCGCTTCCAGTGTCGACCAAAAATTGGACTTTCGATCTGCGGTCAGTGACGAACAGGCGACCCTTTGTAGTGAGGCAATCGTCGGCCGCCATTAGCGACTGCCTGTGGCATTTCCCGATTTAAAATCGCATGGCCGGTTGCACTTCGTGGCATTGTCTCCAAACTTGTGATGGTACCAACAGATAGGGTACTTCCGATGGCTTGAGTGTGATCTCGGTGCTGGAGACGGGCTTCGATGTCGCGACGAACGTCTATTTCGTTGTCTGGAACTATGCCTCTGGTTGACTTTTGCAGAAAGTTCGCTTACTTGTCTAGTGAGTTCAGCAATCTGTCTTGCCATGGCATCGAACGCAGACTCTGACCTGGATGTTGTTGCCACCTGAGGATTGGATGGTGCAATGTCGTTGATCCGGTCTGCTAAATCTGCGAGCGCTTTTATAGGCAGAGTGGGTTGAGATGCTATGATCGTCTGCATCGAACTTGGCAATCGGCTAGTCCAGATCGTTTTCAAAAAATCTTCTGGTACCGCAGGACCTGCTAGATGTTGCAAGTGTCTGAGAAACTGCGAAGGTTTTCTGTCTCCGAGCTCTTCGTGCATTAACAGTTGCTTTACTTTGTTTTCTCGAGATACCGACAATCGCTTTATTAATTCACTTTTCAATTTTTCGTATTTGTTAGTCTCTGGAGGTGATGTAATAATATCCTCGACTTCCGATGCATACATATGGGTATCAAGTTGAGCGATGACGTAATAAAATTTTGTTGTGTCTTCTGTTATGCGAGAAATAGCAAACTGACCTTCTATCTGGGCAAACCATATAGCCGGTTTCTCAGGCCAAAATGGCGGGATGCGGACACCAACGCGGAAAATGTCGGACGCCTCTGGAACAGTTAAGCCACGCCCAGTTTTTTGGCACATTTTTCGTGTACGCGCACTTGGTTGCGAGTAAACTGATTCTCCGCTATCACTGCTCATTTTAACGGGGTCACCAATATGGAGATGTTAATGTCCGTTACGTTGGCTTAATAAAAGTCCACAACACTATTTAGAACGTATATTGCACACAGAAGAAAGTTACAAGACTGACACAGAAAGGTTAAAGTTCATACAGTTCGGAAGGAGAAAAGTAATAATTAAACTATCAATAAACACGAAATATAATAACAAAGAGTAAAACATGAATTCGATATCGAAGCGCAAGGTGGAATGTCTTAAGTTCTTAATTCGCATCTAGTTGTTAAAATCTAACGCAGTGGCGGGTAGACGTGGAAATCATATCGTCGCGCGCTCGCCTTGCCGCATACTACGCGCTTCACCCGAGTATGCTCGTGGATTAATTTTTATTATAAATAATATTATATAAAATTTTTATACATATAATATTGAATATATAAATGTGTAGTGTGAATGTATAGTGTGTAATATACGTAAATAAATATTAAATATAATTTTATATATCACATATGTCGTGTAATAAATAAATATAATATAGTTACATATATATTATGATAATACGCCTACAAGCTGGTAGACTCTGCGCGTTGATATGCACCAGTGAAAGGAGGTTCTTATTTGGGAGGAATACTTTCTGGAGTTTTGCCTCCAGAAGTTCAGTATCAGATAGTGAGTCATTGTTACTGCTTAAGGCACTTTCATAATCATCTGACGTACAAGAAAAATAATCATCTTCAAAGTTCATCAAAGTAGAAATAAATAGAAAGAAAATAAATAAATATATATAACACTATAAAAAACAGTATAAATATCTAATTATGGTATAGACTAAAAATACAAAAAACTAAATAACTATTTGCCAATAACAACACTATTCCTATGTATAAGTTGATTGCAAGGCAAACATAGGTATGAATTTTATCAATAACGTAATTAACGGAAAAAATAATAAGAGGAAAAAAAATAAATAATAACAAGCTAAGTTAAAATAAAAGTTAAATCAAAAATTAAAAAGCGGTTAATGCAATAACCAAACGCAAAGCTCACAGATAGTAGACGACGTGAAATAGACAGCTGACAGTTGACAGTGACATAATCAAATATTGTCGTCAATCATATGTTTTATTTTTATCGAGAATACCTTAATATACTAAAAAGTTAGTGAAATTTAAAAAGATTACGTTTAACTGTTTAAAATTAAGATAAATTAAGTGAACAAAGAGACTTCAGTGTACCCTCAATTACAATATAAAATATTTAGAATGTTAAAACATGACGAAAATAATTATGGTAACAATAACAAACTTAAGAAATTAACAAATATGTTTTAACACTATGGAGCTGTCGTGTTTTTAGGATACTTAGCTATCAGCTGCTTTAGTTCATCTTGAGACACGACCTTAACACGGGATTTGTCCGGCAGAACAATAATTATGATGCCATCTGCAGACCAACATCTTCGAATCCCGAAATGATTTCGAGCCGCAACAAAAACTTCCTGTCGGGACTTTGTTAAGAATTCCGTTACTTTAATTGATGAACCTTTCAACGATGTTTTAGCCCTCCAGACATTTCATCAGAGCGAAGTTGCACAGTTGTGAAGCGCACTAAAATAGGCCGAGCCGAGTTCTTTTTGGCACCTAACCTGTGGCAAGATTCAAGTGACTCAGCTTTAACATTAGTCAGTTTCATCTGCTCCGTCAACACAGTCATCGTCTTCTTTACCACATCCTCATCCACGCTCTCCGTAATGCCATGAAGAAGTAAAACCTTTCTTCTAGACTGTGTCTCCAAGCGATCGAAGCCAAGGACAAGAAGTTCAATCTGGGATTTGAGAATGCCTAATGATTTCCAAACAAAGGTCTTAAAAGTTTGGAACTCTCCAGCTAAGGCTTTCACTGTTGGATTGGAAGCAGAAGTGGGTTGCGGCAAATTTTTCTCAAACTCGCCCATCCTCGAGTTAAATAATTTTGAAAGCTCTTCCATGCTTTTTAAAAGCTGCTCAGCTGTTGTGTCCATATTTATGTGAAGTGATTAAAGTGAAAAGGTAATGATTTGTAAGAAAGTTCAGTGACCGCCAACTTATACACAGGTACACTTAAATTATAACAGATTCAATTTCAAAGACCTTTGGTCTGTGGTATTGTTTACTACACGTGCGCGATTTCTAAATTAGGTTTTTTGTACTAATATTGCTTAGTTCCACTAATATTTGTGTTGTCCTGCGTTATTACTTGTTGTGAGGTAAGTGTTTTTTTTTAATAATTTAGTAGTTGGTGATGGAATCTGAGGAGCCCCCGGATGGGGGCGGAGGTGACTCCATAAGTCATGATTGTGTGATGTCTAGTGAATCTATAATCAGAGAAGACTCCAAAAAAGTCCTAAAGGCTGCCAAACGCTCTCAAACCGCTGCAGAGAGTATTCTAAACAAACGGGATGCTTCCTCTCCCCCTAGCGCTTCAATTCAACACACATTCACACTCCCCGAATTTAGCGGTACTAAATTGAAGTATAACGACTCCGATCAAGGCCCTTTTATTGTCCACGCCTCACGAGTGGAACCCGACCCATCAGCTGGTTATACGATTAATTTACTTAAATTTGCTCAAATTATCTACAGAAGCAAGGTCTCTGGTGTTCTCAAGGGAGGAATTAAATCAGCAGGACGCAACCGTGTTGTTGTTGAATTTGAGAATGCTTCTTCTGCCAATAATTTCATTGACAGTCCATTGTTCCAGGAGCATAATTACAAAATAATTATCCCAGCTTTTCACATTACCCGAATGGGTATTGTGAAGCAAATTCCCATCGACTGGTCTATGGAGGAGTTTCTGAGTAGTATCGAATGCTACACCCCTGGTTGCCGGGCTATAAAAGCAAGACGGTTGAACCGAAAATCTGTTACTGACGGTAAAACTGAATGGCTACCTACTCAAACAGTCGTTGTGACATTTTTAGGTCAAACCTTACCTGAGAGAATCTTTTGTTGTTACACTTCACTTCCAGTATCCCTCTACTCCCTTCCCACTATCCAATGCAACAATTGCTGTCGCTTTGGGCACACTCAAGATAAATGCAGGTCCAAGCCAAGGTGCTTTGTGTGTGCTCAACCTCATCATGGACGTTCCTGTAAAGTACCCCATTGTGAGGCTACATGTCTGTCTTGCTCAGGTCCACATCTGGCTACTGACCCCAATTGCCCAGAACATATGAGACAGAAACAGATAAAAATTGTGATGTCAGAGGAAAATATCCCATACAATGAAGCCTCTCTCCGTTTTCGCCCTACCCGTCGCTCTTTTGCTGACTCCGCACGTTCTCCTCCCAACTCTATGTCCACTCCCACTCGCCCAACGATGAGCCCTCTCACTCCTATTTATGAAATCTCCAGCCCTCTAATCCCTCCTGTTTCATCCCAACGGAAAACTGTTCTTCTCAACCAACGACCTCGCCCTCCCCTTAGTAAGGGATTCGATAAAGAAGCTCACTCTGCCCTAGTTAGTTCTCCAAAATCTTCCCAGCCTAATGGCTGTGCTCTTATAACTTCAGATAATTCTAAACAAAATCCTGATTTATCCAATATCATCCAACTTTTGCTTTCTTTAATCGATATTATTACCAAGCATAATATCAGTTTACCGTACACTGTCACTGAAAAACTTAATCAGTTCACTCCTTATTCTTTTAATAAAAATGGCGACAATTCTCCAATGGAATTGCAAGAGCATTAGACATAAAAAACATGAAATCATCTCTCTAATTACCTCCTACCATCCTCATATTTTGGCCATCTCGGAGACATGGTTAAAGCCGGGTTCTCGTTTTCGGATTCCTGGATATTCATGTCTCCGCGATGATCATGTTAGTGGATGGGATGGAAGTGCCCTTCTTCTTAAACAATCCCTTATCTATTCATTGATTCCTCTCCCTCACCACTCTCCCTCTTTTAATATTGTAGCCGTCAGGGCTATAAATACAACCTTCGTATCAATTTATATTCCTTCTTCTAATTCTTCCATTATTTCTGAATTAAGCTCTATCCTCTTAACTCTTCCTATCCCTTTAGTTGTTGTAGGTGACTTCAACTGCCATCATACTATGTGGGGTTCCCGTCAGTGTGAATACCCTTCTGCTCACCTCATTGATTTGTTTGATAATAATAACCTTTGTTTATTAAATGATGGCTCGCCTACTAGAAGAACTCCTCCATCTCAGAATCCCAGTTGTGTTGACTTGTCCTTAACGTCTCCCAATCTGGCCTCTCAGTGTAACTGGAAGGTATTATCCTGCTCATATGGTAGTGATCATCTCCCCATTCTTATCTCCTTATCCCATACTGTTCCTGTCTCGCCTATGCCATTTCCTCCTCT
This sequence comes from Vanessa atalanta, assembly GCF_905147765.1. Classification (NCBI taxonomy): domain Eukaryota; kingdom Metazoa; phylum Arthropoda; class Insecta; order Lepidoptera; family Nymphalidae; genus Vanessa; species Vanessa atalanta. The sequence goes on from NC_061901.1 coordinate 6,291,626, forward strand.
CTTAAAGTTTCGTATCTCGAAGGCTAAGTGGGCAGAATTTCAGCAATGCGTTACAAGCCAGACAGATCAATTTCCTGTAATAACTGTTGAAAACTTTTTACAAACTTATAATGATTTTATTTCTGCTTTATTAAATTCGGCCAATCAATTCATCCCAATTAAAAAGTCTCCTAAAGATTTCATACCTTCCCCCCCTTGGTGGGATTATGAATGCACGGAAATCATCCGCAAACGGGATGAGATGGAAGAGGTCTTTATGGAATTTCCGTCTTTAGAAAACTACTTAAATTTTCAAAGTACAAATGCCAAATCAAAAAGGGAATTATCCTTGAAGAAACGTAACGGCTGGTTTCGTTTCTGTGAGAGTCTTTCTCCCCGAACCCCTTTTTCACTTGTTTGGAAAAAAATTAAAAACTTCCGAGGTTCTTTCAGTGATAGCAATCCTGTTTCTAACGACCCTTCTGTCTGGCTCTATGATTTTTTGGATAGACTGGCTCCACCTTTTGTTCCTCCTGAAAATTGTTTTCCTTCATCTTCCCCTTCTCCTCCTTCCTATGATCGAATGGATGGTCCTTTTACACGTGATGAGCTCTGCTCTGTTTTAGACAATCTCCACGACTCCTCCCCAGGTATTGATGGTATTCCTTACTCCTTTCTAAAGAAATGTTCTGATTTTACTCTCTATTCTTAACAAAATTTATGAAACTGGGTTTGTTCCTGAGTCATGGAAACATCAAATCATCATTCCTATCCTTAAACCTCATAAAGATCCTAAAGATCCCTCCTCCTATCGTCCTATTGCCTTATCGTCAGTTCTGGCCAAAATTATGGAACACTTAATAAAAAATAGATTAGAATGGATTCTTGAAAGCAGGAATATCTTGCCAAAATCGCAGTTTGGGTTTAGAAAAGGTATGGGCACGATGGACAGCCTGAGCGTGTTCTCTTCGGAAATTCGCCTGGCCCTCTCAAGGGGACACCATCTTGTTGGTGTCTTTCTTGACGTCACTTCAGCCTATGATAATGTTCTCCTCCCGCTACTCAGGCAGAAAATGCTCCAGCTGAGTCTTCCCGCGAGGATGATTAATGTTATATGTAACCTTTTCATGCAACGTTATATTTCTGTTCGAGTCCAAGGTACTATGCATCCCCCAAGAATAGTATGGAAGGGGTTACCACAGGGATCAGTTTTAAGTCCCATTCTCTATAGTTTATATACTTCTGAACTTGACTCTTCTTGTTCATCCAATTGTAACATATTACAATACGCAGATGATATAGCCCTATATTACGCCTCAGAATCTATCGACGATTGCTCTGTTCGCCTTAATTCTGCTATACAAAATCTTTATATCTGGCTAGAGGATCATGGCTTATCTCTGTCTGGTCCCAAAAGCTCTGCAGTGGTGTTTTCCAGAAAAAGATTGATACCAGATGTTGATATTATTCTGGAAAATGAGACCATCCAAGTAAAAAATAACGTAAAATTTTTGGGGGTATACTTTGACTCTCGTATGACTGGCACGGTCCATCTTAATTACATTAAGGAAAAATGTGAGCTTGGTGTAAATGTTTTGAGGTCTCTTTCAGGTGTGTGGTGGGGTTCTCATCCCTACACTCAGAAACTCCTTTATAACGCCATTGTTCGGAGTCATTTTGATTACGGGTCATTCTTGCTTGAACCGTGTAATAAATCTGCTTTAGCCGATTGGGACAAAATTCAAGCTAAGTGTCTCCGCATCATTTGTGGTGCCATGAAGTCCTCCCCCATAAAAGCTCTCCAAGTAGAATGTCTCGATCCTCCCTTATTTCTTCGTAGACAATATCTTTGTGATAGATTCCTCTACAAAGCTGTTCAAAATTCTTGCCACCCATTACTTACTTCTCTTTGTCACCTTTCAAATTTTATTCCATCTTCAACTTATTGGACTCATAAAGAAGCTCCTTGCCTTTTCAAAAGTTATGAAAAATTTATTGCAGCATCTCCTCTTTTTCAATTTCCTCGTAATCCTTTGTTTGCTGTCCCTTTTGATGCACTTGTTTTTAGGCCCAATGTAATTACATATTTTGGTATTAATAAAGAAGTTCCTGGAGCTAACGTTCGGTTTAAAAACCTCTTAAATGAACAGTTTCCCGGGTGGCGAACTATGTTTACAGACGCCTCTAAACTATCTGCAGATGACCCTGTGGGTTCAGCGGTGTGGGTTCCTGACATGAAGCTGACCCTTAGTTTTAAATGCTCTCCCAAGACATCTATTTTTTCTGGAGAAACAATAGCTATTTATGAAGCTGTATCCCTGGTAGAATCCCACAACCTTAATAAAACTATAATTTTCACCGATAGTCGCAGTTGTTTAGAAGATATTTTAAAATTTCCCTTACGTTCTAGAGATGTTCACCCAATTAACCTCAAAACTCGGGAACTTCTTTTTAAGTGTCACTCTGCTGGAATTGAGGTAGCCCTTGCTTGGATTCCTGGCCACTCCGGGATTTCTGGCAATGAACAGGCTGATATATGTGCTAAGTGGTCTATTCGCAATGGTACGGAGACTTATGCTAACTGTTTTGCCCAAGATTTACGTTCTCTCGCTAAAATTGATGGCAGTTTGCAACCTAATATTCCATTAAAACCCTGGTTTTCTGAGTTCCGTAACTGCTCTAAATTTTCTACTTAATACAACACGACAATAATTCGGTTGCGTCTTGGGCATAACTGCAGCCCTCATTTTCTATCGAAAATCAGGGTTCGGGATCACTCTTTGTGTGAATGTGGCCTTGATGAGGGTACCGTTGAACATATTTTCTTTGATTGCACCAGATTTCCTGTTTCACTGTATGATGTTCTTCCTCCTACTTTCCCTCGCCCTTTCAACATGTCCTGTATTTTGTCTTCTTCAGAAATCTCTATTATAACTATTTTATTTAAGTATATTGAAAGATATAACATTAAACTTTAAATAAGTTTAAGTATATATTATTTATAGAATAAGTATATTTATGTAGGTAGTTTTATTATTTTATATCTTAGTTGGTGTTGGTGTTAATAAATTATATTGTGATGTCCTGTTTGTTTTAGATCGTGCTACTGGCCATTTGGCAGAACGAAAAAGTGCTGTTTTAAGCAACCACGTGTATTTTTCAACCCTGACACTGGCAGAATTGTCAACCTATTGACAGATGCCATAAACATAATAATAATAATAATAATAATAAATTATAACATTTATGAAAATTAATAATTTAAATATTTAAAAAATACAGAGCTCTAAAATTTGCGTGTTTATGCTTTCGTGCCTACCCGCAGAATCTCCGCCTATATGAAATTTTACAGAAAAATCGTAAGTGTTTCGCGTTGTCAATGGCAGAATTAGGTGAAACCTCCGCTGCTGAAATGCATATTCGTCTTAAAGATGACACCCCGGTTACATATAGACCATACAGACTTTCTTTTTCCGAAAGAATAAAAGTAAAAGAAATACTAGAAGATCTTTTACAAAAAAATAATACGTGAATCCGAATCGGAATACGCAAGCCTATTATAGTCGTTCCAAAGAAAAATGGAGAACTACGTCTTTGCGTCGATTACCGAGCTTTAAACAAGAAGACATTAAAGGACAAATACCCAATGCCATTAATTGAAGATCAAATAGATAGTTTGAGTGGCCAGGTCTACTTCTCAACATTAGATCTAACATCTGGATATCACCAAATCCCGATAGCAGAACAATCGAAATACCTAACTGCATTTATAACACCTGATGGCCACTTCGAATATAATAGGATGCCATTTGGCTTATGTAATGCGCCAGCGGTGTTTCAAAGAATGATTCATAAAGTATTAAATCCTAAGAAAATCCCAGGTGTGCTCACTAATATGGATGACATAATAATAGCTTCGCAAACTATTGAAGAAGGTATGGAAAGATTAGAACGTGTTTTTGATGCCCTCAAAGATGCGAACTTAACACTCAACCTTAAAAAGTGTAATTTTTTTTAGAAAGAAAATAGAATTTCTTGGATATGAGATTTCCAGCGAAGGAATTAAGCCAGGCCAAAAGAAAATAGAAGCAGTCGCATTCTTTTAGAAAACCTCAGAATGCTCACGAAATCCGACAGTTTATAGGTTTAGCTAGTTTTTTTCGTCGCTTTGTTCAAGGCTTTGCCTCAATCGCTAGACCACTGACAATGCTTACTAAATCAAACACAAAATTTGTCTGGAATGTTGAGCAAGAACAAGCTTTCAATAAAATTAAGAATATTCTCGTTTTACGCCCAGTGCTAGCAATTTACAATCCATTGTTTTTAACGGAACTCCACACTGATGCAAGCCAAATAGGAATAGGAGGAATTCTCCTACAACGACCAAATAAAGAAACTCCTCTTCGAGCTGTAGCATACTTTAGTAGACAAACGACCACTGAAGAACAAAATTTTCATTTATTTGAGTTGGAAACGTTAGCAGTAGTTATGTCTTTAAATCGATTTCGTGCATACCTTCTAGGTATAGAATTTAAAATAATGACAGATTGTCATGCAGTAAGGCAAACTTGGGCAAAGCGCGATTTGGTGCCTAGAATAGCAAGATGGTGGTTGCAAGCCCAAGAATTTAACTTTGATATTGAATATCGACCTGGAACGTACGATAACGAACGATAATAATCTAGAAAGTATACAATTCACCAATCCCAATCTCTACAACATTAAATGTATACTTAATAATAACTGTTCCGAAGCGGGCGGTAGGTGTAAAATAAACAAGTCGAAATTCTTTGTGCTCCTCATATTTTAATTTGTTAAAAATACAAAATCAAGTTTATAATTATAATAAATATGTTCATGTGACCCCTTACCGCCTGCCAGCTACTTTACTATAAAACAATAACTGTGCTTACGCTTAATACAAAACTGTGAATTACCAAGTGATAAACTACAACAACACATTGACATTATGGAGTCTATTAAAGTCACTATTGAAGAACTCACTACACTTTTTAACACCAAAATGTCAGAGTTCCAAAGAGAGCTGAAGACTTCTATACCTGCGACGAGCCCAACATCCAACATCAACTCGCAGTTCAATGCTTTTCGATCTTTTGTCCTGACTGCCTTAGAAAATTTGCAATTGCAAGTTGAATTTCTATCAAGGCAATATGATCAGCTTGAAATGCACTCGAGGAAGAAAGTTGTTCTACTGCACGGAGTCGATGAAGTGAGTAAAGAGAATGTTGGTGACAATGCGTTGAAAATTATTACTGAGCATCTTAAACTGCCACACATTACTCCTGACTCCTTTAAGTATTGTCACCGGCTGGGTCACACGGTCACTCAGAAGCCCCGTCCAATATTAATTAGATTTAAGGATGGCAGCGTGAAGGACAAAGTCTGGTCGGCTAAGACGAATCTCAAAGGCACTGGGATAACGATGTCAGAGTTCCTTACGAAGAGTCGGCACAAAACATTCTTGGCTGCAAGGAAACGTTTTGGGGTAACAAAGTGCTGGACTCGGGACGGTATCATCATAGTTCTGTCTCCTGATGGCACGCGGCATCATATCTCCACCATGGCTGAACTTCAGGCGATTCCAAGCTCTGCGACTGATGCATCAATCCCGCAAGCGTCGACACTTTCAGAGGAAGCCTCCAAAACCACTAAAGGCATTAATTCTAGGAGTGTAAGGGCGGTCAGGACTGTTAAAAAGTAGTTAGTATACTTGTTATTATTCACGAACGCTATGTTTTATTATGTGGGTGCTTCTGTTTTGTTTATTCCACTTTGTTCATGAATTAGATTTAGTTCTTCCCACTTATTGTAAGCTTTTAATGTAATAACTTTGATGTATTGAATTTCAATTCAATTCAATTCTTAGTTTAATGGCTTTTAGTTGTGCCATAGGGCACAGATTATTTCGCCAATGTCACGTAGGATGGAGAAGACACGAATGAGATTGGTCGGTATGGTTGAGATAACAAACTCAATTAAATTTTAAAGTCAAATATAGTAGTAGTAATTTCCTTGTTAATCCGTAACCTAGAACAACACAAACATTAAGGGTTAGTAATAGAAACTAAACTAAACTATATATAATAAGATAAGACACTCAATTGGACTATTCACAACTTAATTTTATTACATTTAATATATTTACACAAAAAAGAACAAAATGGACTAAACACAAACGTCAACAAACATTCAACATTTATAGGACGAGGAACTTTAGGAGGGAGAATGTCGTAAATGGGATGAAGAAGTTTAGGACAAAGGAACAGGATATGGGTAGCGGAACCTTCGTCTAGGCCACATTCACACAGCGAGTGATCTCGAACTCTTATCTTTGCTAGGTGGGTAGGTGTGCATGAATGGCCGAGGCGTAACCGACAGATAGTGGAAGTGACCCAACGGTCAGCGTGCCTGTGAAATGAAAACCAAGGTCGCCTCGGAATTTCAGGTTGTAACGCCGAATAATACTTACCCTTAACCGATTTTGATGAAATCCAGAAAGCATTCCAGGATTTATCCATATGAGTTTTCGCAAGAGTGAGCAAGTCTCGAGATGAATTGACAAAATGCTCAGATGAACCAGATTGGATAGCAATCTTAGCATATGAGTCAGCCATCTCATTTCCAATAATACCGGAATGACTTGGAATCCAGACCAGCAAAACTTGAAGACCTTGTTGGTGACAGGACAACAGGGCCTCTCTGATCTTAAAAACGATAGAAAGTCTTAATTTGCTACGAAAAGGATTTTCTTTAATGGCCAACAGACAGCTTAATGAGTCACATAAGATAAGTGATTGTTGTATGTTGTGTGACTGGGCATACATAATAGCTTCCAGTAAAGCAATGGCCTCACCGGAAAATATAGAAGTTTCAGGGGGGCATTTAAATAAAAGGGCTATTTTATATTTAGGTATCCAACAAGCTGCGCCAACGCAGCCGGTCGGTGAGAGCTTAGAGGCATCAGTATATATAGGGAGGTGATTTGGCCAATTTTGATGAAACATTTTTTGGAATTGGACACTAGTATCAGGAGAACCTTTTATAAGACCAAGATTTGTTATAACAGGGGTATTATAAATAAGAGCTTTAAAGGAGGTGGAAAAGAGAGGATTAGAAGGAAAAGTTGTAAGGGGATGAGGGAGGTTGGTATACTTAAGGAAACTGTTTAATAGGAATGAGGATTTTGGACTGTTTGAGTTGTAAAGGTGGGATAATTTGTTTAATTGGGCCAATAGAGGATGGGAAGATAGCTGTAACAATTTGATGACAAAGCGGTCACATAAGTATTGCCTCCTTATATGTAGAGGAGGGTCAACACACTCAACCTGCAGAGCATTAGTAGGGGTGGATTTCATCGCACCCAAGATTATGCGCAAACATTTAAACTGAATTTTGTTTAATTTTTCTGAAGCTGATTTATTGAAGGGATCTAGAACAAACAGTCCATAGTCCAAATGACTACGAACTATTGCGTTATAGATCAGCTTCAATGTATAAGGGTGAGCTCCCCACCAAACTCCAGATACTGCTCTAAGGGCATTAATTGATTTTTCACATTTCTTGGCTAAATGGTCAGAGTGTGAAATTCCGTTCAGTCGGTGATCGAGAATAATACCAAGAAATTTTGTTTTGTCTACAAAGTTAATGAGTTGACCCTCATAAAACAAATTAAAAGTAGGTATACTTCTTTTATTAGTAAATACCACTGCTTGACTTTTAGCTATCGACAGCGATAAGCCATGGTCAGAGAGCCATTGGGATAGGTAATGCAAAGCAGAATTTAATCGAAATGTTAAATTTTCTGTGGAACTAGATCTATAATACAAAACAGTGTCATCAGCATACTGGAGTATGTTACAAAAATTGTTAACAGACAAATCGAGATCATGGGTGTATATGCTGTAAAGTAGAGGACTGAGTACTGAGCCTTGAGGAAGACCTTTCCAGACAAGTCTGGGGGGAAGTGAGAGATGTTGGTGTCTAACCGTTATTGATCTGCAAGTTAACAGATTACAAATGAGATGTACTATCCTCGGTGGAATACTCAGCTGTTGCATTTTCTGCCTGAGCAACGGAAGAAGTACATTATCATATGCAGAAGATATATCTAGAAAGATTCCCACAAGGTACTCTCCTTTAGCAAAGGCAATTCGAATGTCTGTTGTGAGTATGCTTAGACTATCAATGGTGCTCAACCCCTTCCGAAAGCCAAATTGAGAGGGAGCAAGTATATTTCTGCTTTCCATTAACCATTCCAGGCGGTTCTTCAACAGATGTTCAGTGATCTTTGCCAAAGTTGATGATAAAGCTATCGGTCTATAAGAGTTGCAATCTAAAGGGTTCTTACCCGGTTTAAGGATCGGGATAACAATTTGTGTCTTCCAAGATTGCGGGACAATTCCTTTGATAAAAACCGAGTTAATTATATTTAAAAAACATTTTTTCGCTTTATCATTTAATTTAGAAATAAAAGAGTAAGGAACGCCGTCTTCCCCAGGAGTAGAATCAGACAAGCCATTTAAAGCACATTGAAGTTCGGAAAAAGAAAAGGGGGCATCCATTTCATCCAAAATGGATGTGGATGCTGGCGTAGAACTAAGAAAACTGTCCTCATAAGGGACAAATGGGGGGGCAAGCTTATCAGCAAAATTGTTAAGCCACTCAGAAGGAGTATTTGAGGAAGGGTCAACAGAATTAAGGCACCGGCGGAATTTTTTAAGTTGGGACCAGACTACAGAGGAAGAGGAACGAGGACTCAGGGATTCACAGAAATGAATCCAACTAACTTTTTTCTTTTTAGAAATTAATTGTTTAAATTTGGCGTCGATTTTCTGATATTTACAAAAGTTATCCAAAGACATACACAATGAGTATGATGCTTCAGCCTCTAGTCTTTGTTCAGATAATCGTTTGCATTCCTCATCCCACCAGGGGGTGGAAAGCAAATGATTTTTTGAGGTGTGTTTTTTAGGGAAGTGGAGATTAGCTGCAGTTAAAATACCGTTAAGGAAAAGATCATAGCAAAGAATTACATTTCCATAGTCTTGTGAAACAAAGAGGGTGTCGATCATGGAATCAACAGACTCAGCATATGCAGACCAGTTAACATTTTTTAATTTAAATTTTAATAAGGGATTTGGATTGATATGGGCAATGGATCGGTGATTTAAAGAAAGGAGGATAGGAAAGTGGTCACTGCCAAAAGAGGATGAGAGGACATTCCAGGATATTTGAGAAGCAAGGACTGGTGAGGTTAAGGATAAGTCTACAGCGGATTTTGGGTTTTGGTTAGGATATACTCTACGTGTTGGTGAGCCATTATTGAGGATGCAGAGGTTTGCATCATCAAATATGTCCGTCAACAAGAGAGCAAATGGGTCACAGAAATGTGAACCCCAGGAGGTGTGATGGGCGTTAAAATCCCCCATGACTAGGATAGGACTAGGGAGAGAGGAAATGATGGCAGATATATCAGGAATTAAAGCTGGATTAGGATGAGGAATATACAGGGAAAGAAACGAGATGTTGAGGGCTCTAACAGCAACAGCATTAATATGCTGGCTGGGAAGGGATAAAGGAATTGGGGAGAAAGGAAGGGAGTGCCGAACGAAAATGGCACTCCCAGCATAACCATCACTTCTGTCATCCCTCAAACAGGAGAAGCCTGGGACCCGGAATCGGGATCCAGGGATCAACCATGTTTCAGAGATGGCAATAATGACAGGTTTATGGATGTTTATGAGAGAGAGGAGTTCATGTTTTTTAGGCCGGACGCTCTTGCAGTTCCATTGAAGGAAGCTGATTGGGGCCATTGTGAAGGATGGAGAATAACTGACATAAGTCTTGAGCAACGTTGGACGGTAAGGGGATATCGTTACATGTTGAGATAATACTGAGAAGTATCTTAGTTAGCATTTCTAAGAAGTTGGGATTGTTATTAAGAGGGTTAGGAGTGTTTTGGTTGAGAGCACAACCATTAGGAGCAGTAGAGGGACAATTACTAACGATCGATTGATGGGCCTGTTTATCATACCCTTTCCCAAGAGGTGATCTTGGGCGAGGAGTACTGATAACAGTCTTCCGATAGGACCTAGTAGTTGAAGGGATAGGTTGACTAGGGAGAATTGGAGAATATGTGGGAGGGGTAAACATCTCTTTTGCAATCTCTGCATAGGATCTACGTACAGGAGGGAACCGAGAGGATGCTTCAATGTATGATATGTTGTCCTGAGACATAACTATTTTGATCGATTTTTGGCGAGAAAACTCTGGACAGTCCTTGTCTGTTGTGAAATGGTTACCAGAGCAATGTAAGCAAGTGGCGTTATCCTTACTTACACTACAAGACTCACCTGTGTGGGATTTGGAGCACTTAAAACACCTAGGTTGAGATCGACACTGAGTTTTAATATGACCATAACGGCAGCAATTAAGGCATTGGATAGTGGGCAGTTTGTAAGTTTCTACTGGAAGGGACGTGTGGTAGGAATACACTTTTGAAGGAAGTATTTGACCTCTAAATGTAATTACAACAGATTGGGTAGGAACCCATGTAGTAACACTATCAGCAATTGTTTTTCTGTTCAGGCGTCTTATTTTCATAACTTCACCACATCCAGTGGGAAGCTCAAGTGACATTGCAAGTTCTTCCATCGTCCAGTCTACGGGAATACCCTTAATCAATCCCATTCTAGTTACATTAAAAGTCGGTACAGTAGCTTTATACTTGCACATTTCAACAATAGGGTTAGCTAGAAATGAGTTTGCTGCTTGGGATGTTGAAAATTCAACTGAAATTTTGTTTCGGCCTATGTTTTTAACACCATCGTTAATTATTCCATTAATTTTATGTGTGTGCAGAAATTGTCCAAATTTAATAGCCCGTACAGTAGTTCCTGAAGCTGGGTCAGGGACTTCCCGGGACACATGAACAATGAAAGGACCCTTGTCATCATCAGAATAGATTTTTGGGCCTTCAGTGAAGGATGGATGGGTGTAGATCGTTTGTATTGATGGATTAGCAGTACTTGGATGTATTATGGTCTTTTTTGCGTTCAAATCGGAATTACTCGAATCATTACCTTGGCGTTTTCGAGAAACAGGTATATCGGGAGGAGGACAAATATCGGGAACTGATTCTATTGAACCACCTGGATCAGGGGGTTCTGGAGGAGGATCAATCCATTATAAAATTTAAAAGCTAAGTAATATTAAATATGATAAATACTTACAAGATTTATAAATATTAGTAACACCACTTAACCCAACTACCAACTAAAACACTATTAACAATAAAATACACTATGATACTAAACGAAAACACTCAAAATCTCTTAACACGTGTGTTAACCAACGCTAACGCAAGCGAAAAATCCTGTATTGAATTTACGTATTTGATTGTTATTAATATCAAAATTCAATTGTCAAACGTCAAATTGTAAAGAATGGCAAGCGACAGATAAAAAAGATGAAATATTGCGTTCGGAAACATGTTAGCAGTTATAATGATGTAAACATAATTTAACTTTTAGTGTTGTTTTTAATTTATTTATATAGATTTTTTTTATTTAGCTACTACATTTAATAATCTTAACGATAGATATATATTTGGATTCGTTTAGTTTAATATTTGCTATTGCTTACGCGTAGTCTGGTTATTGTTAAATATTTGTTTGTAAATTTTTTTTTTTTGGTATTTTCATATAGCTGGCGGGTTAGAAGGTGGTTGCTGTCTACATTTATTTATTATATCACAGCAGTTTAGTGTAGGTTTATTTTAGCTCATCTTATTGATATTTATTTATAGTCTATTATATATATTTATTGTTTTTATTTACAATTATTTTATTATTATCAGTATGTCATCAAATATTAGTTTAGATAGTGACTATTTTCTGTCTTTGTCTTCTGATGATTCATCCAGTGATGATAGTTACCACAGTACATTACCTCTTCCGCTTAATGTCGCCATTGATTCTTACTTCTCAGACTGTCTGAAAAATTTTAATGTCATTCACATTAATGCACAAAGTATACCGGCCCATTATCCTGATTTGCTTGCGTCTTTTGACTCCCGTAACAATCACGCCATACTTGTATCGGAGTCATGGCTTAAGCCATGTCTACCTTCTACGTCGTACTCATTACCTGGTTTCAGACTTATCCGTATGTACCGCATTAGCAAGAGAGGAGGCGGAGTGGCGATCTATTTGCGGTCCCACATCCCTTTTGCTTTACTTAGTTCATCACCCCCGTCTTCCTCGGCTGATGCGGCCGAACACCTATTTATTGAAGTTTCCTTATCTAATTGCACTAAAATCCTTCTTGGTGTCTACTATAACCCTTCTTCACTAATCAATTACTACCCTTCTTTTGAAAACCTATTAGGAAATCTTATCCCAGGTTACAGCCACGCTATCATTATGGGAGATTTTAACACCTGCTTGCTTAAAGGCGACACTAAGAGCAGGCAACTAATAGACATAACGGAATCCCATAACATGAAAATCTTACCTCTTATGGCAACACACTATTTTCCTGGCTCTTCACCTTCACTTCTGGATCTTATTATGGTCTCTTCTCCGGACTCTGTTACTAAATTCGGTCAATGTTCTGCTGACGCCTTCTCGTATCATGACATGATCTATCTCTCATATAAAATCCGTCCTCCTAAAGCGAAATCGAGAATACTTCTGCAGCGTAGTTTTGGAGGAATGGACCAGACCCGGCTTTGTGACGATGCTTCCAAACAAGATTAGACTGCGGTTATAGCTGCCAAAACAATCGACCAAAAACTTGTAGTTTTTTATTCATTAATTACGCAGCTTTATGATAAACACGCGCCCATTAAACCGATCAAAAGAAAACATCTCCCAGCGCCTTGGTTGAGTGATAACATAAAGGATCTAATCGATAAAAAAAATAAAGCTAAGTTCAAATTTAAATTAAATAACTCTGATTCTAACAGAGAAAAATACAATAAAGCGCGAAATCGCTGCAATACATCGTGTAGAGATGCTCAACGACGCCATATTTTCCAATCTGTCGAAAACGGCGACACAGCAAAAACTTGGAAATTTCTCGAATCTCTTGGAGTTGGTAAATCCTCTCATAATACTTCTATAAATATTGACATTGAACACCTTAATCAACACTTTGCTTCTTCAACCGCACTTAATAGCGACGAAAAAAGTAACACAATTAATATTATCTCTTCTCATCCAACTCCTAACTTTCCTCCGTTTAGCTTCGCGTCTTTCTCTGACTGTGATGTTAAAAAGAACATAATGTCGATGACCTCGAATGCTGTTGGCACAGACTGTATCAGTCGTAATATGATCATCCCAATCCTTGACATTGTTACTCCTGTGTTAACTCATATACTCAATTTCTCCCTTACCTGTCAAAAGTTTCCTGACGCATGGAAAGATGCACTAATCATTCCAATCCCCAAAAAAAGTAATCCCCAATCAACTTCCGACTTTCGTCCTATCTCTATTCTCCCTTTCCTTTCCAAAGTACTTGAAAAACTAATTTTCCAACAATTTAACACTTTCCTTTACGAACACTCTCTTCTTGATCCTTACCAATCCGGTTTCCGTACAGGTCATAGTACTTCCACAGCCTTAGTTAAAGTCACAGACGACATTCGATGGGCTATGGACAACAAACAGCTCACAATTTTAGTGCTCCTAGACTTCAGTAACGCATTCAATTGCGTCGATCACGATATCTTGTTGAGTCTGTTATGTTCTTTAAACATATCTCCATCAGTGAAAGATTGGTTTCAGAGTTACCTCAGAGGTAGAAGACAACGAATTCGTATCGACGAGACTTTCTCGTCATGGTGTGAAGTCCGTGCTGGGGTACCTCAAGGTGGCGTGTTGTCTCCCTTACTTTTCACTATCTTCATTAACTCGATTACTCATGTTATTTCTTCTCTCTATCACATGTATGCAGACGATATTCAAATATATCAACACTCAACCCTTGTGAACCTGCCTAACGCAATTGCTGCTATTAACAGAGATCTAGTGGCAATTTCTAAATGGAGCAATCAGTATGGTCTTAAAATAAACCCTACCAAGTCACAAGTCATCGTTATTGGCAGCCCAGCTATGACTGCAAGAATTGATTGGGCGAACATTCCCCAAGTTGTTTACAACGGCACTAATATATCTTACTGCTCAACAGTTAAAGACCTTGGCATACATCTAGACCAAACACTTTCCTGGTCAGAACATCTAACTGAAATTAGTAAAAAAACATACGCGTCATTGAACTCCTTGCGACGTCTACAAAAAGTATTACCAATTCCTACCAAAACTATGTTAGCAAGCTCCCTTCTACTATCTATTCTCGATTACGCGGACGCAAGCTATCTTAATCTAACCGAGGACCAGCTTAATAAACTTGAGCGATTACAAAATCTAGCTATTCGGTTTATTTTCGGTCTCCGAAAGTATGACCATGTTTCAGAATTTCGTTCAAAGCTCAAGTGGCTCCCTTTACGCCGTCGCCGAAACTTGCATACTCTCTCTCTTCTGTACTGTGTGTTGTTTAATCCGACCGCTCCTTGTTATTTGAAGGAGAAATTCGAATTTCTTGGAGATCAGTATAGTATACGATCATCACGAAGCCTCATCCTAAAATTGCCCGCCTATAGCAGTAAATATTATAAACAGTCCTTCACTGTGCAGGCAATAACACTTTGGAACAACTTACCGCTAAGCATAAGACAATCTAAATCGCTACAAATATTTAAAAATTCTCTGAAGAAATTCTATTTGGACACTAATAATGATGACATTTGAGATACAGTTATTTAATATCCTATTATACTTTCTATTATATTTATTAATAATATTATATATATATATTTTTTTTTTTATTACATATACTATATAGATATATGTATGTATATATTATTTATTTATAAATATCTATAATCTGTTTTATATTTTATTTATTAGTATTTTTTGTATTTATGTATCTGCTATATTTATTGAGTTGTATTTGTTATTATTCCATTATGTAAGTTTTTACTGCACCACCATATTGCCGTCTTCCATACACATTATTCCTCTAACCCAAAGGTTGTCTGGAAGAAATGGCTTATAAGCCATAAGACCGCCTTTTGCTCGGCCAACTTCGTTTTAAAGACTATATATTTTTTTTTTATCTTTATGTATATTTGGTGTGCAAAAAAGAGTAAAAATAAATAAATAAAGATATAAAAAATAAATATGTTTTAAAAAATGGTAAGATATATCGTAAAATCGACAACGAACTCCGGTGGGCCGTACCACATAATGCAAGATGGAAGATATGTCATATGGCACATGATGAATCTGGACACTTCTCACTGGAAAAAACCCTTGATAAACTAAAACGTACTTACTGGTTCCCACGTATGAACCAGTTTGTAAAAAAGTATATTAAGGCATGCGTACCATGTGCATATGCGAAAGAAACCAGTGGACGCAAGGAGAGTTTTCTTCATCCAATACCTAAGACACCTATTCCTGTCTATTGTATTCATATTGACCACTTGGGACCTTTTACTAAAAGTAAAAATGGGAACACTTACATTTTAGGTATAATTGACGCTATACAAAATTCATCATCCTTAAGACCGTACGCAATACAAAAAGTCGAACCACAATAAATGTATTACGAGATGTGTTTGGTCTATTTGGAGCGCCAAAATTACTTATATCGGACCGGGGTACAAGCTTTACATCAGCAGAATTCGAAGATTTCGCTCGAACGCAAGAAATTAAGCACATTAAGAACGCCGTGGCAACACCAAGAGCCAATGTACAGATAGAGCGTTATAACCGATCCATCTTAGCATCCTCGACAGCACTTACCAATGGAGACGAAAAAAATTGGGATACCCATGTAAACACGGTGCAGTGGAGCCTGAATAACACCTTAAACAAGGGTATTAGAAAAACTCCATCAGAAGTTATATTTTGTAAGCAGACGATAAGTCCTAATGAAGCTCATATTCATGACCTCATGCCTGACCCAAAACTACCTAGTGTAGATCAAAAAGCGGAAATTCGCGAAGCAGTAACACAGCACATTCAAGAAAAACAAAACGACATGACAGCAAGGTTTAACAAAACGAGATGCCGCGCGAAGACTTACAAAGAAAATGATTTAGTCCTAATAAAAAAACAAGTCAACAATCCAGGTGATAGTAACAAGTTATTACCACGCTATAGTGGTCCATATAGAGTGTCTCCTCCTCCTCCTCGTCCTCGTCCTCGAAAAGTCCTCGAAAATGATCGATATGAGGTGAGCAGCATTGAAGGATTTTCCAAAAGAAAATATGTTAATATTTACGCAGCAGATAAAATGAAGCCATGGATAACTTTCTCAGTCCCTGACAGTGTAGAGGAAAATGAGCAAAGCCCCAGTAGTCATTCGGAAAATTCGGATACAGAACCAAATTAATTAATTATATTTTATCGAAGATGAATTATCCATATTAATCAAATGTATAATGTGCATGTATATAATTTAAGTTATAAAATAATTTAATAAATAAATCAGAACAAAGAATCGTGATCTTATTTGTAACACAAAACATATTTCATTATTTTAAAATTGAATTTCTTAAGAGGTCGATAACTAAAAGATATAATAAATTAATATTCAATATACTATATACATACTGCCGTGATATTTTTCTGTATGTTTCAGATGAATTCCTTAAAAGGGCTAGCATGCCGCTGCAGGTCAATTTCTGTACAAGACCATGAAACGAGAACGTTGTCATGGCTAAACAAAGATTATAAACCTAGCATGGTTGATTAAATTGAAGTATAGGTTTTGCTTATGGAACGAGATGGTTGCCATAACAAAACCCAGTAGCCTAAAATGAATGTCTGGGGTCAGACAAGGAGCCAGGATGGCCGAATGTTAGATATTGCAAATAGATGGCGGTAGTTTACGGTTAAAAGAAGTGCTAAGTAACACTAATAGATGGCAGCAGTGGGTAACAAAGTGGCGTTAGTAGTTAATAGTTCTGTCAGTTGAAAGATATAAATATGAAGACAACATTACAAGGCGGCATGATTGAGAGAGACTTGAACGAAGAAGGATCGACAATTAAAGTAGTAGTTGTTTGAAGCATAATGTAGTTAATTATAATTATTGCTAAAAGTATTTATTTACATGTAAAAGTATCATTAAAGATAAATAAAGAGGAAAAGGAACAAGTGTTTTTTATTATTACTATATTGTATTTTAAGGTTTTAAGACAATAAAATATTATATATGAAACACAAATATTTATTTAACCATTATAATAGCTGTAGTAATCGTAATATTGTATTAATTAATATTTACATTAACACCAATTACCTCAATATTAACTGTGGATCTTCATAATAATTGCAAAAAAACACCATCTATGGATAGTATCGCTAGCTTGCTGTAAGCAATACTATTGGTAGTAGCGATACTATTGCTACTATCAATAGTATAGATAGTTTTGGACTATCGATAGCCAGCGATATTTTGATAGTATTGCTTTTTCAATGTAAGTAATGTATTCGTAATGTATTCTAATCGCTACACTCAAGATTACTACAAAAAAGTTTCATTGTAATGCCACCGTCCTCTAAAAGTTTTTTTTAATGTTATGAATATTTATAATGTTTATTCATAAATCAAACACAAAAAATATTGACAACATTTTTCACATTAAAATTTTTCATTATTCCTTATTCCTTATTCTTTCTAAGGATTGTTCTTTCAGTTTTGAGAAAGGACTCAAAAGATCCTAAAAAGACTATTATCCTTTTGGAAAAAACTTAGCGGATACTTTAAAAATAGCTAAGGCAATAAATAAATCAGGTACCGAATTAGAAGGCCCACCTGTCCCGGTACATAAAAGATAAGCAACTAACTCTGCGAGGCCTTTAAACTGGAAGGGTCCAATTCAGGCTCGCAGGAAGCTGGAATATTAGAGAACGAAGGAACCTGCTCCGACGACGACTCCGAAGATTCGGCAGTCGAGTTGATTTAGGTCGTCGCAGCATCGTTAGCAGCGCAGCAGACAATTCATTCAGACTGTTAATTCCGGTAAACTATGCAGGTAGATTATCACATTTAAAAAAGAAAATAATAATAACAGTTGTTGATGACAACTAATGATCCAATATTCTTTTGTATTCATGGTTATAAAATACAGTTTGCTCGTCTAGTTATGCTAGACCTACCTATAGCATTACAAAAATATTTTCCTACTGAGAGAAATAATTTTGTTGAAAACATAAATAAATTTAATGACACTTTAAATTAGAAAATTTGAGATCCGCATCAAAGTTAATAAAAACGGATGATTTCATGATGAAATTTAATCTTCAGAACGCTTATTCTTTAATTAAAAATCTCCCTGACTCGAAAAAAGTACCTTCGACACCAATTCGAACAGGATCTCGTCCAATTTGAAGTTTTACCATTTGATATAAATACGGCCCCATATGTTTTTCTAAAATATTAAAACTAGTCATGTGCCTAATTAGGCCCATGGGTTGCTGATCTATGGTATTCCTAGAAGAATTTCTTTAATGGGGTAACTTAACTAAGTCGCTAGCATTTAGCGCTTGGATTTATTATAAACAGAGAAAAAAGGTGTTTATTTAGTATCCCAGCTAGTAAGTCTAGTTTCATCCTTGGCAATATAACTGTTTCTAAAAAAAAAAAGATTTGTATGAAAAATAAAAATTAGTCAATGCAATATTCGTGAATTTACTAGTTTTCCTGGTTTGTAGTTTCCTGGTTTGTCCAGCCGTCGACTACGGTGGATTATATAGATTAGATTTTTGTTATTTGATTTAAATATTTTGAATTTTGCTAAGCGTGGTAAGCAAAATAAAAGCAGGATCAATATGACCTCGTAATTTCAGACGCCTCAAAAACGGGGTGGAGTATTGCTTGCAGGAAATAGGTAGAAAGATGATGGATAAAAAAAAACAAAAAAAATAAATAAAAGGTAGAAAGATGATGAATAAAAAAAATTAAAAATAAATAACAATAATAACATTGAAAAAAAGACATTAACTGTCTATAATTACAAGCTGCACATGTTGGTCTAAAATTTTTGTCAAAAATTTAACAGATTGTCAAACAGTACTGCGTACAACACGACTGTCATATCCTTATAAATCTGATGTGTTTCATACAATCTCTGTAAGATTTTGGATATGGTATTATATATTGATGCGAATTTCATAACTTACACATACAGCAGAGTATATATGCTGCATACGCTGCATACAGACGGGTACATCCAGAAATCGAGTGACAGTTATCAAACAATCGTTCGATTTGCTTGCAAGTATAATAAAAACAAAACGCAAGATATATGTCTCATGGTATAAAGATCTAGGTGCATTCGTAGTTAACGCGTTTACGATTACATGGGCCAGTTATTATATTTACGCGTTTCCACCATTTTCGATCTAGACACGCGGTAGCGTATCGGCCAAGTTCTAGTAACAGAACTAGCGAGCAGCACCGTGTGTAATATTACACGAACCATTTGGAGCCACTTTTGACCTCCTCATAACTCAAAAACTATTTGACATAAATGTGTCAAATTTGGTTCATATATTGAAACTTGCGAGATACATATGTGTTCCAAATTTCATAAACGCATCTCAAAATGGTTATTTAGATATTAACGTCTAAAAATCGTCATTTCCATTTTTATCACTGACTGACCTATAGATCAAAACTATAACCTACTTCCAGGTGACCTAGAAAGTTCAAATTTGGCATGCAGGTAGATAATTAGGCCAATATAAAGGAAAAAATCTGAAACTGATAATTTTTTATCATTTTATTATAATTTTTCATTTTATTGGGTCTATTGGGAACACTTATATACTTAGTTCCTGTAATAACTGTAATTTAATAAAAAAAATGATGTAAGAACCAGCAATCAAAACTTATGACAGCCGATCTTAATGTGGATTTTAAGGTCTTCACGTGAATATATAACAATTTGAAAACCACCCTTAAGGTTTTTAAATCTAAATATTTCCGTTTTATTACTTATGAGTATAGCGGACTTTCGTATTTATTACGTTATTAACTAGCATTTTGCGCACATCAATGGTGCAAAATCATTATACTTAAAAAAATAATAAGAATAGGCATTTCGGTACAAGGCGCGCGACGCGACGCCGGAGCAGCGGGATAGGAGCGTTGCGATTAAACCTTAACGCGGACGTGTCTGAGCGAGTGGCAACCGCGCTCATAAGAATTATTTTAATGCCTTCCGATGGAAGCTGCCTAGTCTATTCGACTGCATATTTTTTGTTTTAGTATACTAATATACAACAAAAAATTGGTTTCGTGAGACTGTAGTAGAGTATGTATATCGTAACTGGAATGATTTAAGTTTGTACTCTAGCGTTACAAACGGGGATCCTTACTGCTTGAAAGAACAGTATCGAGCAAGCATACTGATGTCAGCAAAGGACTGGTGAATGGGTCCAATGGAAAAATAGAGAAGGTACATACCTTGGGGACGTCATAGTCATAAATAAATTTCAGAATGGACTATTTAACTTGGCACAAATTTAGATCTCACTTCTTTTGTCGTTGAAGACAACAACCAAGATATATATCATATCATATCATAATATTTAACTTGGCTCTCATTTTTACATTTATGTTTTTGATGGGATAAGATTACTACTTGGTGGTAGGGCTTTGTTCAAGCTCGTCTGGGTAGGTTAGATATTCTACCGCCAAATAACAGTACACTGTATCCTGGTCGTACCCAGCTGTCCTACACAGTCATGATATCTTATCTATATCTCTTCGGTAGCCTATTGATATTTGAACTCTTAAGGTTCAATCAGTGTGAAAATTAGATTTTCTCATATTCTTCTTGCAATTGCTGCATCCATACCAAGCTTACCCTGGTGGTAGAAGCCTTATCTGAGCGGAATGGATAAATAGAAAAATTCCCCCATTTGGTATAGAGGCGATGTTTGCTTCGTTATCAAATAATTCATTGAAACGATATGAAGATAGTTTCAAAAAATGGTTTTTATATTGTCAATCGTACAGAGACAACGTTTACAAATACATACGCTTACATATTTCTATGATATTCTTTATCCTAACTAATTATTTATTTATTTATTTATTCTTTATTGTATTGTATAAACACAAAATACAAAATCTTAAAATTACAATAGTATTATATATGACGGCGGAGGGCCATCACCACAGTTATAGTTCATGGTTTTCTTATGTGGGCGTCTATCGGTGGGTGACGTAGGATCAAGAAAACACACTTGTACAATCAACCACAGTATAATGACTCAGTAACACAGTTTAAGTAGGTGACCGGAATGCGGGATGGTTCTGTGACTGCACGCGCCGAACGCTCGGAGAGTAGTGATGTCCGACGTTCCCCTCTGGCGCATGCTTACACAAACTCCATCGAGTGCCGCTACGTGGCGCTGACGTTCCGGAAACGACTCCATAACGTAGTCTCGAACGTATACCACTAGATGGCGTTGACAGAAATAATTCACCCGGTTGCGACACGGCCATCCTGCTTGCACACGCCCACGTGTGATTGTTAACCTGCCGGCAAAACATACCACAGGAAAACCTTGTTCTGCTCGGCCACTTCTGACATTACATACACATCGGATAAATAAAGAAACTCTTAGATCACTACAGTTTAATTTCTATTAACAACTCAACTTCAACCCTACTTTAAAACAATATCGAACAATAGGAATACAAAATAATCAAACTTACAATTACAGATCACCACGCCAGGCCCGATACCACAGTCATTTTATTCCACATTAACACTATACTGCAACATTATCTTTAAAGTTTACAAAACTCTACGAGTAAAAACCTCTAGCGCCACGGCTCTCTAGCCGACTGGCAATCACATTGCCCTGCCGCATCCACCGCGTGGATCGAAACCTTGCATGTGCCCATGTGTATCACCCCGTGACTACACACCATAGTGGTCTCTCTTAGACCCCGACCTCCGCCTGAGTTAAACGCGCACCGCGCACCCACGGTCTACTTGAGTTGCCTCAAGAGATACCGACTTCTACTGGGCTACGACTACGTAATAACTACAGGTACGGTCGAACGCAATACGGCCGCTAGCACCCCTTACTCGTCTACACACATTAAGCTTAGTCGTCAATACCGTTACAGCTATCATCAACATCAACATCGACTGGTAAATGACCTGCTGGCATCTTTCTTAACCTATCGTGTGCATATTTGTACGTACGCTTTGAATTTAAAGCCTTTAACATGTAACGATCACCATCCAAAACCTCAATCACCTTAAACGGACCTTTATACTTCGAATCTAACTTTGTTTGGTTCCGTTCTTCGTTTTCTAACAATACAAAGTCACCTACTGCAAAATTCTTAATTTTAGCCTTTGTTTTATCAAATCGAGCCTTATCATATTCCGCACCTTTTGTTATATTCTCAGCCGCGCGATCGCGAATTTCGTTCAAATCAACATCGGTCTCTATTTCGCTACACATCATTGACAACGGTCTTGCAACTTTCCTGATTAAAAGTTCAAGTGGAGAAGCTTTTGTACATCGTACAATTTATTGCTAGTTGAACCTCGCCTATAGTATCCTGCCACGATTTATCACCGCTTATTTCTACCGCAGTTAACATTGATTTAAGAACACTCATAACTCTCTCTACTTGCCCGTTGGCACGAGATGAACCGGTCGCTATCAGATGTAAGTCAATATTTTTACTAACACAAAAATCACGAAATTCCTTACTCGCAAAACAACGTCCTTGGTCGGCTATTATGCGACTTGGAGCACCAAATAGAGCTGTACTTTTAGTTACGGCGTGAATGCTACTTTTAGAGTCAATGTTTGTCGAATGAAAGAGCAACACGTACTTCGTAAACGCATCTGTTAACACGAAAATGTATTCTTTTTTTATCGTTTTTGCCGCTAAGTTTACCCGTCGCGTCTATATGAACCGTATGCCATGGCGTCGTTGCTTTAGGTATTGAATGCAATTCGGCTTGAATTTTACCAGAATGCGATTTCGCTACTTTACATGTAACGCAATTATCAATGAATTTTCTAACATACTGAGATAGCGTTCTTTAAGCCAAAAGGCATAGTTAAAAACTCGTATTGTCCGTCATTTGTTATAAAAGCAGTCATTTCTATGGAATCTTCACTAACCGGAATTAAATGAAAACCACTAGCGCAATCTAATTTAGAAAAATAATTGGCACCGTGAAGTCGCGCAATTTGGTCAGAAATAAGAGAGAGCGGGTAACGATCGGAGACGGTGTTACTATTAAGCTCGCGGTAATCTATACACATACGATCGGAGCCGTCATGTTTCTTTACTAGCAGTGCCGGACTCGCGAATGGAGAACAACTAGGCCTAATGATATTAGCTTCTAATAACTCTTTTACACGTTCGCGTACAATACTACGTTCTTCTGTTGACATTCTATACGGTCGCCGCTGCACCGTTCGATTCGAATCAATTAATTTAATCTTAAGCTCGCCTGTGTTTACACGCGTTGTAGGTAAACCGGTAATAAAATACTCAGAAAACTGATTAAGCACGTCCAATAGTTTAGATTTGTTTTCACCAGACACACCCGTCGTAATTAAATCTAATCGTAATGTATTATCACTATTTTGACTGATCGAATTTACACAACAAACCTTAGTGAACGAAAGCTCGGTAGCTGTCATATTTATCGCGAAACCACGATTTAAAATCTCACGGCCTAACATGACGTTACTTTGCAAATAGCTATCAGGCAAAACATGTAATAAGATTTCTAGAGGGTGACCGTTAATCGTTACACAACATAAAATCTGTTCTGTACTGAATGCTTGTGTTTTACCAATACCAGTCATAGCAACAACATTATAGTGGCGCTTGCCACTGAACTTTGATGAAAAAATTTCTTTAACTAACGAGCATTCAGCACCAGAATCATATGTAAACTGAATTAATTCACCTTTGTGTATTAATGTCCCGGACGGTGGCTGCACCGTGCAGACGTCAACGCGTCGCTCGCCGCCGTGTGCGCCGCCGACGGCGGGTCCGCTGCCGCCGTGGCTGCTGCTGCACCGCGCGGCGATGTGACCCGGCTTGCCACATTTAAAGCAAACCAAGGTCTTGGCTGCCGGCTGCTGCGATGCTTGACTCGACGATGTTGTAGGTGTAGGCCGTCCTCTCGTGTCAATCGTTTTACTTCTACATTCAACTCGCTTATGACCACTTTTGCCACAATTATAACACTGAACTTGGGTCATCCTCGCTCGCTTCACGTCAGTTGTATTTGACAGCTCACTGGTGGTGTTTATTTTGCGCTTGAGATGTGAAAAAGCACTTAATTCTTGTTGTAATTTCTCTCTCGATGTAATGTTCGTAGTAAATGCCATGCGCTGAAGTCGCGGCTCGAACTGTGACAAGTGAGCGAGTACTGTTGCTACGGCGATTTCTTCTTTGTTTACGTCTTTCCATCGGTTGGTCAGCGACGAAATCAATCGACTTGCAAATGCGGGTAGTGTTTCTTTTTCACTTGGTTTCTCAGCACTCATCTTAATGAGGGTACCCGCCAATGTTTCGGTCGAAATAAATCCGTGTTGCGAAGAGAGCTTTGAATTCAACCCACGTGATACCCTCATAGGCTATTTGAGTAAACCAAGTTGATGCTTCACTTTTACGCGCCTTGCTGACCGCCAAAACAAGTCGTCAAGGCGTCTATCGGTGGGTGACGTAGGATCAAGAAAACACACTTGTACAACTTTTTTGCCCTTATATGGCACCATCATTTCATCAATGCTGAACCTGGTTTCATGAGGAACTCTCAAAAAGTTGGCACGTACTTTTTCAATGAGTGGCCTAACTTTAAAATACCGATCACCGTCATCGTATCTGTTGAAATTTTTTGAGTGTCATTACATCAGTTATTTGTGGAAATCTGAATTCCTGACACCAATAGTCAGTGTAGGCCGGCATATTCACGATTCCCATTATCAAATTTATTGCAATAAAATCTTTGATGTCTTGTGTTGAAAAATTAAGAGAACGACCAATTGTTTGAGTTGAGTATAAATTGCTTTGCTCTGTAATCATGTTAAGGATGCTGTAGAATAATAACACAATAAGTATTAATCTTTATATTTAATACTTCTATACACATATCCATAATCACATATATTCACATCACTTACATCGAAATCACATACTCACTTGAACACCTTTAGGTACTTAATTTATCAACGATACATTAGTGTTACTCTCTCTGAAACAGAAATGATACTGATCCCGCTTACGACACTTCATTGAGATTTATACTGTTATCCCCACTGATAATAATGAACACCTGTGCGGGTAACTTGTAAATAAGTGTGATCCTTTGCACACTTTGGTAAACAAACTAAATCATAAACAACTTATAATTCTTTGAACGCTATAATTATAATATTCTTTATACACTACATCTTTCCCTTGTTTATTTATTTATTTTTTTTATTACTATTTTTATTATATCATATTATAACCATGCAAAATTAATTAAGTTCATTTTATGTCATTTTTACTTTTTCCTACTGACAACTATTATTATCACCGTGATCTTCTTCGTTTTCTACTACTTTCCATTCTCCCCCAATTTTTTTCAAATGTACCACATTCCTTCGTGATTCTTGGCCTGTTTCATCGTTACGGACTTCTACATCACCTGAGTGAGAGAAAACTTTTGTTACAGTGTGTGTTGTATTTGCAAAATTTGGTGTTAGTTTATTTTCTTTATGAAAATTTCGAACGAAAACCTTATCTCCTTCTTCAATACTATGCTCAGTTGCTTTTCTTTTCCTATCAGCATATTCTTTTCCTAATTCCATATGGATCTTATCCTTATTTCTTGTTTCTTCATCAATGTATTTATTTTCTATACTGCTGAGGTGAGGTACTTTATCCCTAAATTGCCGTTTATAAAACATTTCTGACGGTGTTTTCCCCGTGACTGAGTGGGGTGTGCTATTATACATCATTAAATAATATAATAAGTCTTCTTTCCAATCTTTCTTTTCTATTTCACTTATCTTTAATCGTTTGAGAATACTTCTATTTTGTCGTTCCACTTCTCCGTTTTGCTGTGGCCAGTATGGTATAGTATTTAATAATGTTATTCCACATTCATTTAAATAATGTTTTATTTCATTGCTTGAAAACTGACGACCATTATCTGCGGTCATGTCTTGTAATTTTTATTTCTTTGTAACGACTGTAATAATCAACGCATACAAATATATAGTCGGCAGAGGGCAAAGGTCCTAAGAGATCCACGGCTACGTCGACCCAAGGTTACATAGGGAGTTCCCGACGTTTCATAGGATTCGGTGGATTTGGTGCCGACACTAATGTACAACTCTTGCAATGTTTAACTCTTTCTTCTGCATCTTTATCAATTTTAGGCCACCAAACTTTTGTTCTTAATCGATTTTTCATGGCAACTATACCCGGATGGCCTTCATGAGCAGCTTCTAAAACTCTTCGTTGCAATTCTTTAGGTATAACAATTTTAGTCCCTCTTAATAAAATATGATCCTGAAAACACAATTCATTTTGAAAATTTCTATAGTTATTTACCGATGTGTCCCAATTATTATCTGATAATCCTTTTTTCACTTTTTGTATTTCTGCATCACGTGAAGACTGTTCTTCAATCTCTTTTCCAGAAACTGCTGTTAGTCTTGAGTACTCTACAATTTGGTTTATACATATAGGACTATCAAAGCCTTCAGGTTGTTGATTACTGCAAAGTCTTGATAAAGGATCCGCTATATTAGTCTTTCCTGGTTTGTAAATTATCTTGTAATCGTATGACTGAAGTCGTAACACCCATCTTTCTATCCTTGCGCAGGGTTTTGAAGTTTTTCCGAAAAAAATTTCCAAAGGCTTGTGGTCACTAATTAATTCAAATTTTTTGCCATAAAGATAAATATTGAAATGCTCTATAGCCCATACTAGTGCTAGAGCTTCTTTTTCAGTTTGACAGTATCTTTTTTCACATTCGGTAAGACTTTTGTTTCCATAAGCGACAACCCGTGGTCCTTCTGTATTGATCTGAATTAATACAGCTCCTAATCCAACAGGACTAGCGTCTGCAATTACCTGTGTTCTGTCGTTTGGATCGTAATACCCCAAGCATTTTATTTTGCATAACGACTGCTTAAGAGCTTTAAATGCTTTGTGTTGGTCTTCTTTTTTTTTTTTATAGCCCGGGAGGGCAAATGACTCTGCTCCACCTGATGGTAAGTGGTAGTAGAGTCCAAACGCGACAACGGCTAGTGCAGTTGGGAAAGGTGATCTGCTCTAGCCGCCCCCGCCTTGCCGGCCCGCAAGATGCCTCTTCACGCCTCGTTTGAAGGAACCCAGGTCATAAGAGGAGGGGAATACGTGCGCTGTTAAAGAATTCCATGTTTTGGAAGTGCGACAAAGAAAAGAGTTGCCAAATTTCTTTGTACGCGATGGAATTGATGTCACAGTTAGGCGGTGACATCGAGAACCAGCACGCGTGGACTTGTGAAGGAAAGGGAAAGCAGGAATAAGGGAGAATAGTTCCTCTGAGCACTCGCCGTGACACATTCGATAGAAAGCGCTGAGTGCCGCTATCTCTCGACGCAATTTTAGAGGCTCGAGGGTGTTGGTGACCTTTACATCGCCAATAATGCGAACCGCACGTCGCTGCAACCGATCCAAGGCCTCCAGTAGGTACTTAGCGGAGCCATCCCAGAGGTGCGAGCAATATTCAACGCAGGACCGTACCTGTGTTTTATACAGCAGGAGCAGTTGAGCAGGCGTGAAAAAACGCCGCACCTTGTTCAGGACTCCGAGTTTACGTGAGGCTGTTTTTATAACAGCCTCGATGTGATCCCTTGGATTGAGGTCGCACCGAACGTCGATTCCCAGTATGGCGACTTTGCTATGTATCTCCAGCGTAGTGCCACAGAGGGAAGGAGGAGGGGAAAATGGTGACTTTTTCGCTGTGAGAGCGCACACCTGTGTTTTCTTGGCGTTAAACTTAACAAGATTGTCAGAGCCCCATTTGGCGATGAGTCCTAACGTCCTATCGAGTTCAACAACAAGATCCCTCCGTCTCTCCTCAGTTTCCGCCCGTCCAGCCGCTGCGCGTCCGTGGTATCCCCCGTGCACTGTACTGTCATCTGCATAGCAATGTATGTTCCCGAGAGAGAGCATATCATTGATATGCAGAAGAAAGAGCGTGGGGGATATCACAGACCCCTGGGGGACTCCAGCATTCACTACATGGGATTTTGAAGCGCAACCATCAACTAGAACGCGAAGGCTGCGCTTGTGTAGGAAGCTAGCAATCCAGGTGCAGAGCTGAACCGGCAGACCGTATGCCGGCAGCTTGGAGAGAAGACTTCTGTGCCAGACTCTGTCGAAAGCCTTGGAGATATCGAGGCTGACGGCCAACGACTCTCCACGCTTATCGATAGCTTCACCCCAGAGGTGTGTTACGTACGCTAGAAGATCACCTGTGGACCGTTTTGGTCGAAACCCGTACTGACGATCATTAATTAGACAGTGATCTTCTAGGTAATGGATCAGTTGGTTGTTTAAGATCCGTTCCATCACCTTACAAAGAACTGAGGTGATAGCTATTGGCCGATAATTTGCCGGGTCAGATCGATCCCCTTTTTTGGGAACCGCTTGCACATTAGCTTCTCTCCAAGAATCCGGCACACATCCTGTAGAAAGAGACAGCTGGAACAGGCGCGTTAACACAGGAGACAGCTCCGCTGCACACTTCATCAGCACTATGGCTGGTATTCCATCGGGACCGCTAGCTTTCCGCACATCAAGTGATTGTAGCTCTGCACGTACATCACGTTGCCTGATTTTGATGTCAGGCATCGTGTAGCCACATGAAGGAATTGTTGGTGGCAGCGCACTACAATCATTGATTACGGAATTATCCGCAAAGAGTTTTGCCAGAAGATCAGCTTTCTCCTGCGGACTGTGAGCTAGCGATCCGTCCGGATACCTGAGCGGTGGCAGCGAAGGTTGGCAGAAATTGCTTTGCACAGATTTGGTCAGACGCCAGAAGCTACGGGAGCCTCTAGGATGTGAAATAAGGTCATGGCCAAACCGCGCAATGCGCTGTGCATCCGCTCTTGTGTATGCCTTCCTACAAGACTTGGAAGTTTTATTGTAGGTTGCTTTCAGTGAGTCAATGTTAGATGCCCCACTAACGCAGCCATTGATCCACGCGCGATATGCCGCCTGCTTAGAAGACACAGCATCGGCACATTCGCGAGTGAACCAACGGTTACGCGTACCCTTACTGGCGAGGTCTGAGTTAGGAATGTAGTATTCCATCCCCAACAGGATCTCACCAGCAATAGCAGCGGCGCTAGCTGTCGGGTCATTCTCACTGAAGCAACGCTCCTTCCAAGGGACTGACGCATAGTAATCGCGCAAACCGTCCCAATCTGCCGACTTATAGTGCCAAATGCGACGTTTGCTTACCGTTGGTGGCGGCAGCTTGGCCTGTGGCACTTTGGTAGATATCAGGCAGTGATCCGAAGAACCAAGTGGAGCCCGAACCTCAACCTGATATTCCACCGGGTGGCTAGTCAGCAGAAGGTCCAGTAGGGAAGGCGCTTGCCCGTCAATGTCTGGGATCCTGGTGGGCTGATCAACCAACTGGGTCAAGTCATGCGTGAGAGCGAAAGCATGGGCAGTCCTTCCCGCATGGTCAGTTTTGGAGGACTTCAACCATGATTCATGGTGAGCGTTAAAGTCCCCCAAAAACACCAGTTCAAAATTCTTCTTGCCATTCTTTTTCTAAAGAAATAGATTTTCCTCTTCTTTTATCTTTTATTTTAAGTAGTCTCCGTAGTGGTTCGGTTAAAGTTGCTAAATTGGGAATCCATTTTCCTACAAAGTTAACTAGTCCAAGAAAACTCTGCAATTCCTCAATCGTTTGTGGAGTTCTGAAACTATGTATAGCTTTCACATATTTATCGAGTGGCTTAATTCCTGATGATGATAATTCGTGTCCAAGAAAGTTTATTTTCGAAATCCTATATACACATTTTTTTGTATTTAGCAGAACATTATTATTTCTCAAAACTTGTAGGGTATGGTTCAGTCTTCGGTCATGTTCATCGAGATCTCTTCCAAAAATCATCATCATCAATAAAGTTTATTGTTCCTTCACATCCCAAGAGAATCCTTTCCAAAACTTTTTGAAATATTTCAGGTGCACAAGAAATTCCAAACATTAATCTTTTATATCTATACATACCTTTGCTTGTTATAAAAGTAGTAATATATCTGGAATTTGGATTAATTTCTATTTGATGAAATGCGTCCTTGATGTCGAGTCTGGAAAAAATTGTAGCTTTTTTGAAATGTGGAAGCAATTGATCCATCGTGGGTAAAGGGTGTTTTTCCCTTATTATAGCTTCATTTGCTCTCCGCATATCAACACATATTCGTACTTCGCCATTTTCTTTTAATACAGGAACAATAGGAGATACCCATTTTGATAGTTCTCGAACTTCCTCTATTATATCGACTTCAGCAAGCTCCTTTATTTTCATGTTTACTTTGTCTTCTAACGGGATTGGTATTCTTCGATAGGGTTGACAAACAGGTTTAACTGTATCATCTATTGGTATATCGATTAATACATCCTTAAACTTTGGAAAGTTTTGAATAGAGTTTGTCTCTATACCTACGCGTAAAACTCCGAGTGAAATTGCAGTATCTTTTCCTAGTAAATCTTTTGTTCCATTTTCAATCACATAAAATGTAGCAGTCTCCTTGTATTTACCAATTTTAATGACACTCTTGAATGAGCCAATCACATTTAAAGGTCTATTGCTTCCATAAGGTAGAAATGTCTTGTTGGGTGATTTCACTTGATCAAATATTTCTACTTTGTTATTCTTTAAGCGCTGCCAAGTTCCTTCTGTTAAGAGATTACACTTACTTCCTGAATCTATCAATATGCTTGTATTTACTCCCCCAATATTGCATTTAACCATACAATCTTCATCAATATGAAATATATAATCGATTTTTTCTTTTACAAAATTCGTTGTGTCTGTTGACTGGTCATCTTTATTGAATTTTCGTTTCCTTGATATTACATTATTTCCTTGGTCGGTGATTCTTCTTTTTTGTGGATACTTAGTCAAGCAATATTTTTGGAAATGTCCGGTAATGCCACATTTATGACATTTAATTTTCTTTGCAGGGCATGTAACGTCATGGCTGTAATGATTATAACTTCCACATCTTGTACATCTTTTTACATCCCTGTTTTTCCGTACTTCGATTTTGTTTATACTAGTTGACGATCCATTACTTTTGAACTTTTTTTTTATGTCATAAGGTGGCAAACGAGCAGGAGGCTCACCGGATGGAAAGTGACTACCACCGCCCATGGACATCTGCAACACCGGGGGGCTTGCAGGTGCGTTGCCGGCCTTTCAGGAAAGAGTACGCTCTTTTCTTGAAGGTTCCCAAGTCGTATCGGTTCGGAAAAACCGCCGGCGAAAGCTGGTTCCACAGAGTGGTTGTGCGAGGCAGAAAATGTCTTAAAAATCGCGCTGTTGTGGATTTTCGGACATCTAGGTGGTGCGGGTGATATTTGGAATTTTGACGAGATGTCCGAAGGTGAAATTCAGCAGCCGGGATTAATTCGAACAATTCCTCGGAACATTCCCCGTGATAAATTCTGTAGAAGATGCAGAGCGATCCAACATCTCTACGCAAAGCCAAAGGATCAAGCAGATCGGAAAGGGCTTGATCGTCGATAATTCGAGCCGCTCTACGTTGGATACGGTCAAATGGAAGGAGCTGATACTGGGGAGCACCCGCCCAGAGGTGAGAGCAGTATTCCATGTGAGGCCGAATTTGCGCCTTGTATAGTCTTAGACGATGGGCCGACGTGAAATACTGTCTTGCCTTGCTGAGCACACCAAGCTTTTTTGATGCCAATTTGGCTTTGCCTTCCAATTGACAGCGGAACTGAACGAGACTCGAAACATCAACGCCAAGTATTCCGATACTAGCTGTAGCGGCTAACGGAATGTTCTCGAATCGTGGAGATACGACAAATGGTGTTTTTTTAGCAGTTAACGCGCAAACTTGCGTCTTTTTGGGGTTGAAGTGAACTAGGTTTAGCCGACCCCAGTTCGAGACTTTGTTTAACGAAGACTCGATTTCAGATACAAGTTTGTTCCGGTTTTCTTCGACGTTTTCCCGAGAAATATTAGCACGGCCGGTGTATGAGGTGTCTACGGTGCTGTCGTCTGCATAGCAATGAATGTTACTGATTTGCAACAAGTCATTGATATGCAGAAGAAACAGAGTGGGTGATAGAACGCAGCCTTGTGGAACACCAGCATTGACGAATTTTAAGTCAGAGCATGCACCGTCGACAACGACCTTGATGCTCCGATCTGCCAAAAAACTGGTAATCCAATTGCATAATTTCCCGGGAAGCCCATAGGAAGGAAGCTTCGAAAGAAGCGCTTTGTGCCACACGCGATCGAAGGCCTTCGCTATGTCCAGACTGGCTGCTAATGCCTCCCCTTTGCTATCAACTGCTTCCGCCCATCTATGAGTAAGGTAAACTAGAAGATCACCGGCTGAGCGACCCCGACGGAAACCGTACTGGCGGTCGCTAATCAGCTGGTACTCCTCTAGGTACCGCAGGAGCTGGCAGTTTATAATGGACTCCATTACCTTCGAGAACAAGGAGGTGATGGCTATAGGCCTATAATTGGACGGGTCTGAGCGGTTGCCCTTTTTAGGGATCGGATGCACCAAAGCAGTCTTCCAGGAGTTCGGGACGACGCCGAATGCATAGGATTGCCGGAAAAGACGCGTTAAGACCGGCGCCAACTCGGGAGCACAAGTCCGTAGCACGATTGGAGGGATGCCATCGGGTCCACTCGACTTATGAATATCCAAGGAAAGAAGTGCTTTACGAACTGCACTCTGCCGGAATTTAACCTCCGGCATCGTGGTATCACACCGCGGGATTGTTGGTGGTGACTTTCCTCGGTCATCCAGAGTCGAGTTCGCTGCGAAGACAGAGCCTAAAAGATCAGCCTTCTCCTTCGCTGTATGGGCCAATGACTCACCGTCCTTGTGCACAGATGGTAAGGAAGGCTGACAGAAATTCCCTAAGACAGCCTTGGCGAGAGACCAGAACGCACGTGTTCCTGAAGGGAGGCGCACCAGTCTCTCGCCAATTCTGCCAATGTACTCCGTCTTCGCCTTAGCAATCACGTTTTTGAAGGACCTAGAGGCAGAGTTATATTCCTTTCTGATTGCGCTGGTATTTACATCACGAGACGCTGATGCGTTAGCCCAGTCTTGGTAGCGTTCCCATTTTCTGCGTGAAGCCGTTTTGCAGAAACGACTAAACCAGGGCTGGGACTTGCCACCGATGGGGACCGCAGAATACGGAATAAGAATACAATTCACTGCCCCTCTCTCTCCCATGGGTGTCGTAAGAGGCGACTAAGGGACATCTGAGCGACCATCTGCTCATCTGGTGGTAGGATGTCAATCATCCGCCTGGCTTGTTACCACCGTACGCATGGTGAAACACTCGTGAAGTGGCTGCTTGCAGCCGCGTTTCGAGATCAGCCGGCGTACAGCCAGTGCCCGAGCGCGCATTGTCGCGATAAGTGTTGGTCCGGTGGATGTTGCTGTTGAACCAATGCTGGAGGAAAGTATATTGACCCGCCGGTCAGGGAGACCCGTAGAAACGGTTGTTCCGCTGGCCGCCCGTGGCAGAGTACAGGGGCCCAAGCGTTCCTAACCAGCTCGCGAGGCTGCCCCACCAGGCCACGCATAATCCCGGTGTGGACCGTCGTGCCGGTTGGTGACCGGACGGTGGGGTCCCGGCGGCCACTACCG
The DNA here is from genome assembly GCF_905147765.1 of Vanessa atalanta. Lineage (NCBI taxonomy): Eukaryota > Metazoa > Arthropoda > Insecta > Lepidoptera > Nymphalidae > Vanessa > Vanessa atalanta. The sequence continues at coordinate 6,325,640 of NC_061901.1, forward strand.
GGAGGGTTCGGGGGCCCTTCCGCCCGGCGGGTCAGTTTATTTTCTCTTCTGGCAACTTATTGGGGAAACACAGCTCCACACTTTGACCGTCCTTATCGTGGCAACGCATCGCTCGCTTCACGTCTCTTCCTCTTTTTTCCCCCTATCCATGACAGTGCATAAAAGAAATGACGGTCGTACAGCGGTGCACACCCCCACCATTCCCACGCTGTTTGAGGTTGAGTTCGTTAACATCCGTGGACTCCACGCTAACCTCAATGCTGTCCACCACCATCTCGAGACAGCACGGCCAGCAATGTTGTTTCTGACGGAGACTCAAATACTCCGTCCTGTCGATACCAGCTACCTTAATTATCCCGGCTACATGCTTGAAGAATCCTTCAAAGCGAAAGCCGGAGTATGCTTGTTCGTCAGGGCGGATGTTTGTTGTCACCGTCTGCGCTGCTTGGAGGACCCTTCCTTCTCCCTGTTAGTGGTACGTGTGGACTTGGTTCGTCAGAGTCGGGTCTACGTGTGCCTCTACAGATCCCACAATGGTGACTTGGAGACAAGCCGACTATTTGACCATCTTAGTCGGGTGGCAGATGCTGCGCAAGAGCAGTTTCCTAACGCGGAACTGGTGTTTTTGGGGGACTTTAACGCTCACCATGAATCATGGTTGAAGTCCTCCAAAACTGACCATGCGGGAAGGACTGCCCATGCTTTCGCTCTCACGCATGACTTGACCCAGTTGGTTGATCAGCCCACCAGGATCCCAGACATTGACGGGCAAGCGCCTTCCCTACTGGACCTTCTGCTGACTAGCCACCCGGTGGAATATCAGGTTGAGGTTCGGGCTCCACTTGGTTCTTCGGATCACTGCCTGATATCTACCAAAGTGCCACAGGCCAAGCTGCCGCCACCAACGGTAAGCAAACGTCGCATTTGGCACTATAAGTCGGCAGATTGGGACGGTTTGCGCGATTACTATGCGTCAGTCCCTTGGAAGGAGCGTTGCTTCAGTGAGAATGACCCGACAGCTAGCGCCGCTGCTATTGCTGGTGAGATCCTGTTGGGGATGGAATACTACATTCCTAACTCAGACCTCGCCAGTAAGGGTACGCGTAACCGTTGGTTCACTCGCGAATGTGCCGATGCTGTGTCTTCTAAGCAGGCGGCATATCGCGCGTGGATCAATGGCTGCGTTAGTGGGGCATCTAACATTGACTCACTGAAAGCAACCTACAATAAAACTTCCAAGTCTTGTAGGAAGGCATACACAAGAGCGGATGCACAGCGCATTGCGCGGTTTGGCCATGACCTTATTTCACATCCTAGAGGCTCCCGTAGCTTCTGGCGTCTGACCAAATCTGTGCAAAGCAATTTCTGCCAACCTTCGCTGCCACCGCTCAGGTATCCGGACGGATCGCTAGCTCACAGTCCGCAGGAGAAAGCTGATCTTCTGGCAAAACTCTTTGCGGATAATTCCGTAATCAATGATTGTAGTGCGCTGCCACCAACAATTCCTTCATGTGGCTACACGATGCCTGACATCAAAATCAGGCAACGTGATGTACGTGCAGAGCTACAATCACTTGATGTGCGGAAAGCTAGCGGTCCCGATGGAATACCAGCCATAGTGCTGATGAAGTGTGCAGCGGAGCTGTCTCCTGTGTTAACGCGCCTGTTCCAGCTGTCTCTTTCTACAGGATGTGTGCCGGATTCTTGGAGAGAAGCTAATGTGCAAGCGGTTCCCAAAAAAGGGGATCGATCTGACCCGGCAAATTATCGGCCAATAGCTATCACCTCAGTTCTTTGTAAGGTGATGGAACGGATCTTAAACAACCAACTGATCCATTACCTAGAAGATCACTGTCTAATTAATGATCGTCAGTACGGGTTTCGACCAAAACGGTCCACAGGTGATCTTCTAGCGTACGTAACACACCTCTGGGGTGAAGCTATTGATAAGCGTGGAGAGTCGTTGGCCGTCAGCCTCGATATCTCCAAGGCTTTCGACAGAGTCTGGCACAGAAGTCTTCTCTCCAAGCTGCCGGCATACGGTCTGCCGGTTCAGCTCTGCACCTGGATTGCTAGCTTCCTACACAAGCGCAGCCTTCGCGTTCTAGTTGATGGTTGCGCTTCAAAATCCCATGTAGTGAATGCTGGAGTCCCCCAGGGGTCTGTGATATCCCCCACGCTCTTTCTTCTGCATATCAATGATATGCTCTCTCTCGGGAACATACATTGCTATGCAGATGACAGTACAGTGCACGGGGGATACCACGGACGCGCAGCGGCTGGACGGGCGGAAACTGAGGAGAGACGGAGGGATCTTGTTGTTGAGCTCGATAGGACGTTAGGACTCATCGCCAAATGGGGCTCTGACAATCTTGTTGAGTTTAACGCCAAGAAAACACAGGTGTGCGCTCTCACAGCGAAAAAGTCACCATTTTCCCCTCCTCCTTCCCTCTGTGGCACCACGCTGGAGATACATAGCAAAGTCGCCATACTGGGAATCGACGTTCGGTGCGACCTCAATCCAAAGGATCACATCGAGGCTGTTATAAAAACAGCCTCACGTAAACTCGGAGTCCTGAACAAGGTGCGGCGTTTTTTCACGCCTGCTCAACTGCTCCTGCTGTATAAAACACAGGTACGGTCCTGCGTGTCTCGATATTTGCGGCTTCGAGAAAGATATTTAATCCACGTTTCCATTTTTCCCATCGCAAACCAACATTGCCTGGATCACCGTCGCAATCGAAATTTTCTAATGGAGTTAAATTAGACATCCTGAAAAATAAACGAAAATAATTATTATAGCTTTATTGAAAACATTTGAATACTGCAAGATTATTCAAAATTTATCTATTACACAATTGTGTGTCCATTGTATGGACCGTCACATTATTTATTATATATTTTTTAGTGCTTTGTCCATCACATGGACCATATTGCTATGTCCATTATATGGACTAGTGTACTATTTGTCCATTACGTGGACCTTAGTACTTGTTTATCCATTTTATGGATCTTAATACTGTGTGTCCATCACTTGGACCGTCACATTTCCATCCTCCCAATTTTTTTTTTAATCCTCGTCGCCATTTGTAGAATAATAACACAATAAGTATTAAACTTTATATTTAATACTTCTATACACATATCCATAATCACATATATTCACATCACTTACATCGAAATCACATACTCACTTGAACACCTTTAGGTACTTAATTTATCAACGATACTTTAGTGTTACTCTCTCTGAAACAGAAATGATACTGATCCCGTTTACGACACTTCATTGAGATTTATACTGTTATCCCCACTGATAATAATGAACACCTGTGCGGGTAACTTGTAAATAAGTGTGATCCTTTGCACACTTTGGTAAACAAACTAAATCATAAACAACTTATAATTCTTTGAATGCTATAATTATAATATTCTTTATACACTACAGATGCCATCATCAAAGAAGTATTGAAAATATTCTAGTGGTGTTTTTATGGTATCTGAAGGTAACTGTTTATCGTGTATTTCGGCGTTATGTTCAAATTTCTTGTTATTCCAATGGAATTTCAGTTGCTTTCTTTGTATAGGTGCAAGGCGCCTTACAGCTAGCCGTGGCTGTTTTGAGCGTGTATTTATATTTGACGGCGATGGTGAGGCTGCTACTATTGCTGGCGATGACTCTGGTGTTTCAGGCACTATTCGGTTAAATCTAGGCTTTTTATTTCGAATAACATTTACAATGGCAGTTGGTGAAGGAGGTATGACCGAGTGAAGAGAATCTTGAGTTGAAGAATCCAAAGAAATACTTTCAGACGCTGGTTTCATTGATACTGTAGGGCAGGAAGTGAGGTTGTTTTCATCGTCAGAAAGTATCTGAAGATTTTCAAGAGAAGAAGGAAGCGAAGGAGCAGACGAAGATTCAGTACTATCGCGTTTTTGAAGATTAAAATTCTCGACTTCACTACTAGAATCCGAACTTTCTTCATCATTTGATGACTGACTGTGTTTTGGCACCAATGTAAGTATTTTGCTAGCTCTTGAAAGCATATGGACCTACAATTAAAATATAAAATAAGCCATGCATAGCCATATTCAGCTTGGCAGTGTGCACATACAGATACATGACGATTTTGTAAATGTTGTTAGTAAAGCTAGCAGTGTGTACCATGAGATACATAACAAATATATATAGAATTGTTAGTTTCTTGGCAATGTGCACGAGGAGATACATTCATTAAAAAAGTCACATGAAGCATCAGCCAGACAATTAAAGAATGTCCAAAGTAATTATTTTAGTGCTAAATATATCTATAATTAATAACTTAACACATCCACTCATTCAATACATAAAAACAAGAAAAAATCATAACTTTTCTTACCTTTTTGCGAGGCAACATGTCGGAACTTGAACTAAAGTGAAGTTTGACAGCTCATCAGTCTTACCAACACAAAAAACTTAAGTTGCGTTCCGAAACTAAGAAATGGCCTAAATATTCTTAAAAAAATATCATGGTTTCGCTTAAAAATAATAACACTAGATTTTTTTAAATTCTGGTGTATCTCTACGGATACACTAACAAGAAAAGGGTTAAATCGTTTTTATTTCAATACACTGTATGTCTTCTATTAAAATGAGCGAAAATAACAACATTAACTTTTAAAATTTAATAACTACTCTCAATTGTTTTGCTGTACCCAATCAGGTACAGAGGCGCCAAATGAGTTAAGAGATTTCCTCTTATAGACCTTGTTATTAATTTGTTCCTTTTTTTTAGTTTTTATACCGTTTACTTTGCTAACTATTCGCTCGCATTCTGCATTAGAATGTGGCAATGACAACATTGCAAGCATAAATGAGGGCAATCTCTTAAAAACTTTGTTTCGTTTCGTTTCGTTGCCTATTTGGGATACTTGCTGCCAAAATTTGTCAGGTGGACTTGCATCTAAATCATTTGGCAAGTGTACCTGTTACCTGTACCATTCGTCATCAAATCCTTGCTGTTCATTTAATGTCTTTGGAATCAATCTGGGGAATATCGGAAACATAGGTGCAAGACTGAAATTTGAAGATCCTGAAATTTGTGTTTCTGAAGGTAGACCCTCTGGTCTAGTCTATCTAAATTTGAAATCGCTGTCATAATGGAGTCATTTATTGGATATCTTTTACGGATAGTACTGCACACTGCAACAATATTTTTTTTTACAATTTTGTCTGAAAAATTACTTTCGATTTTCTTCAACCAGCTCTTATGTTTTTGCAGCTTTAAGTTCCAGATAATTGTCCCTTAAATCTATGTTATGTACTTCTTGAGTTGGATCAATTATTTCTATATCTGTAGAATTTATATAGCTGGCAGGAAAAATGAGAGCTAATAACTTTATATAAAGCTGTCATCTTTGGATTTAATTTTGTGATAACAACCGATTCACTTTGAAAGTATTTATTAACTATTGTGAATTTAGACAGCATCCATCCCATAAAATAAAATAAGGTTTTTATAACGATGTCGTTCAGATGGGCATGGATATTACATTCTGCATCTGAGAGCCATTTTGTATCAAAAAAGAGACGCAATGCATCCCTCTGCTGTAATATTCTATGAACCACTGCATTTAGTGACAACCAGCGTATTTGTGACAGCCTTAAAATTCGATGTACATCTACCTCAATAAATATTTGAAATTCCACGAATTCACTTTGCCTTTTGCTGCTGCTTTTAAAATAATTATAAGCATTTCATGCCAGCTTCTCACAATTGTATGGAAGTTCTTTAGTAGCATCGGCACAAAGGTGTAACGAATGACAAATGCACTTCAATATGGTGATGCCTGGACAAAGGTGTCGGAATGGACTAGAAATGGAATTACGACATCCCATCATTGTATTGACACCGTCACAACCAAAACTGATAATATTTTTCAAAGGAATGCAATGCTTTTGGAAGGACTCAATGACTAAAGAGAATATTTTTTTTAGCATTTGCTGAATGATCCCAGAAGCGACTCATTGCTTGAACCTGTTCTGTATGAAAATACCTCACAACAATCACTACAGTTTTGATGACATCAGTATTGAGAACTTTCGGACTTTCAAATCTTTAATTAAACTTTGCTTTTCGATTGCTCCTATACAATTGTTTATTACTGCTTGTACTTTTGTTCGTTTTAGTTTTTACATTTAGCTATTTTAGAGTCAGGGTATAATTGTGGTAATAAATCTGTGAGATGGTTCATAGTGTTTGAGGAAATTTTGTGTTCAGCGACGAAAGCAGCTAGTTTAAGGGTTGAAATTTTGCTCAGATCTTTTTCAGTCGGTGTTTGACTGCTTTGAAATACACTAACGATTGCCTGCTGTGTTGTTTTTGAGGAGGAACAATTAAACTTTTGCATTATTGATATGCGAAACTGTTTCTTTGTGTCTTACAAGGGCGCTTATTTCAGCGGACAATCTCTTGTTATTGCACGTATTATATACTGGAATGTATTCATCTTTTTTATCTTTTCTTAACCAATCACGAAATTCAGCTTTTACTAACCATTCTTCCCGAAATTTCTGCTTGTATTTTTTTCTTTGGCACTTCCTCTTCAGATTGAGATTCCGAATCATTTTTATTCATTTTGTTAAATCTAAATTAATAATTAAAACGTCCACAGCTCGGAGCACTCAACAGATATAAAACAGCCAGACAAATAATAATAATATGATGAAACTACTTAAACCTAGAGAATGAGATGCTTTCACAGATATATTAGATATTCTAACAAACCCTAAGATTAATTAAATAAAAAACAAATAACACGAGTGGCTCACCTATACTTCTTTATTTATTTATAATCGAACACGTAATTGTGTCGTCAGTATATAACTTTAATCAAATACACAAAAATATTACAATACATAGAGAGTTAATAAGTATATAAGAATAGTAAATATCACGACCGATACGAACAGACTCGAAGCTAATCGACCGACAGACAACCGAACATTAAACCCGTTACTAAGTGCTCAGCCGTATTTATGTGAGTCTGTCAAGACTGAGTCGAGCCTCTCTGTTGGATAGTTGAGAGGATTCCAGTGCTACGTCTCTCACGAGAGACCTGATGACCGGAGTCGCAGCGTCCACGTCAACAAGTAGTTATAGCGGTGAAGTTACTGTAGTAGTGTTTCTTTCCACCTGTCCGTTTTCGCGATAATACCAGTTTTTTAATCTACAAAAACAGAAATACAGAAATTTCGAGTATTTACGCTTAATAATTCCGATAATGCCCCAACAATTCCGACCGGTACGTTTTTGATTCCACTCGCACTATTTGAAACGACACCCGATACGCTCCCGGTGGTTGCACCCTCAACGGTCCCAGAGTCTTGCTCGTTACTAGTCGTCGTCGTAACAGACGTCGGACCCGTTGACGGCAACAACGGCGGTTGTTGTAATGGTCGGTTGACTGTCGGACGGGATGAGGTATCACTACCCGATATTTCAGACGTTGGTTGAATTCTGCCTTAAATCACGTCTAACCGAGAGAGTATTCTATCTAAAACTTTATCATGTTCCCGAGAACGTTGCTGACTGTGACTCAACAATTGTGTACGTCTAGAATATTCGCGGTGACGACCGGAATTACTGAAACGTTCTCGATATCGATGTGTCATCGGGGGCGTATTGCCTCTCGAGACACTATGCATATCGCGAGACTCAAACCTACATCTAGACCTGGTGTATTCTCTAACGTAGTTACGATCCCTAAATCGAGACGAGCGATGAGACATTATCACAAATTAGATATAAATGAGGGTAGAAATAAAACTGATTTAGAATTTAATTCTAGACAGTAAAAACTAAAACAAACTCATTCGGATGGACCACCGGCAGGAACACGTATTTTTGTAATCCCACTTCTGATCTAACAAACCCTAAGATTAATTAAATAAAAAAAAATAACACGAGTGGCTAACCTATACTTCTTTATTTATTTATAATTGAACACAATTACCGTCAGTATATAGCTTTAATCAAATACACAAAAATATTACAAAACATAGAGAGTTAATAAGTATATAAGAATAGTAAATATCACGACCGATACGAACAGACTCGAAGCTAATCGACCGACAGACAACCGAACATTAAACCCTTACTTTACCCTTACGTTACTAAGCGCTCAGCCGTATTTATGTGATTCCGCTCGGTCCGAGCTGAGGAGAGGGTAGTTCTTGTAAGAATATATTGTCTTTCGAAGGATGCCTTCATAAACCAATTTGTGAATTCCAAGAAAATTTGAACTATAATGAACATTTCTTGACAAAGGCTAATCACGGTAGATTTTGTCACCGTTGCTATATTCAAAATCAAATCAAAATACTCTTTATTGTACACCAGTAAACAAAAAGAAGAATCACATTTAAGAAAGATGCACAAGAGGCGGCCTTATCGCTGAACAGCGATCTCTTCCAGGCAACCTTAGGGTAGAAGAAAGAAACAGATATAGAAAGAGGTAGGGGTGTACAAGGCAGATATTACATTAGTACATACATTAGCAGCCCGTAAATGTCCCACTGCTGGGATAAAGGCCTCCTCTCCCTTTGAGGAGAAGGTTTGGAGCATATTCCACCACGCTGCTCCAATGCTGGTTGGCGGAATACACATGTGGCAGAATTAAGTTGAAATTAGACACATGCAGGTTTCCTCACGATGTTTTCCTTCACCGCCGAGCACGAGATGAATTATAAACACAAATTAAGTACATAAAATTTCAGTGGTGCCTGCCTGGGTTTGAACCCGAAATCATCGGTTAAGATGCACGCGTTCTAACCACTGGGCCATCTCGGCTTATAAGTATTTATAAGCCGAGATGGCAGATATAAACATAATATATCATTACATTACAATGAAATAATAATATATTTAAAATAAAATAATGTACAGTACCTGGTAGCTTACAAGCATACATAAATATATGTATCTCATTAGATATAAATTATATATAAAATTAAACTAAAATTATCTCGAACCAAATACAACATTAAAGTGCAAGATAGTATTGTTTCAACCTAGTTTTAAATGAAGCAAGTGATTGTGCACGTCTTACTTCAACAGGAAGAGAGTTCCACAGACGAATAGCCTGAACAGTAAAGGAATTTGTATAGAATAAAGTTGAAAGAGGAGGAATTTTTAAAAGTAAGTTATCTTCAGAACGAAGCGTTCGATTGTGAGTAGTACATAAATATTTAAAATTCTCCTTTAAATAGAGCGGAGTTGAAGGATGAAAAAGAATTGAGTAAAGGAGATGGAGAATATGAGTATTCCTGCGATAGCGAATTGGGAGCCACTTGAGCTTTTTGCGAAAGTCGGAGATGTGATCATATTTACGAAGACCAAATATAAAACGAATGCAAAGATTTTGCAGACGCTCAAGCTTGTTTAATTGCTCCTCTTTTAAGTCAACATAGCATGCGTCAGCATAATCGAGAATTGGTAATATGAGGCTCTGTGCAAGCGAAATTTTAGTGGGAATTGGTAGAAAGTTTCGCAACCTTCGAAGCGACCCTACAGCAGAAAACATTTTTTTACTCAAGTTACTTATATGTGGTTCCCACGATAAATGTTGATAAAAAATAACCCCTAAATTTTTACAATTTGTGCTAAACGGTATGTCAACATTATCCAAGCGCACAGCCGGTAAGTCAGAAAAAGAAATGCGCGATAATAATTTAGAACTCCCGATGATTAAAACTTGGGTTTTTGTAGGGTTTACCTTTAATCCAAAAGATTTTGACCATTTAGTAATTTTGTCTAAATTGTCATTCACTAAATAAATAGTTTTAGCTAAATCCGAAACTTTACTTAGTGAGTAGATTTGAAGATCGTCTGCATACAAGTGGTAGAGAGATGTTATATGAGAGGAGATAGAATTAATAAATATTGAAAACAAGAGAGGGGATAACACGCCACCCTGCGGCACGCCAGCAGTTATAGGAGACAAGTTAGAGAAAGAACCGTGAACTCCATGGTCCCTTTTTTCTGTTGTTTTGACATTTTTTTAGTAACAAAAGTCTTGCTCGATTTTTTATAACTATGACTTATCTTTTCCCACTTAAACCACAAAATCTCACCTTCCATTTTTTCTGTTTTGTACTGGAGCACAGGAGTTTTACAAATATTACATTTAGTATGCATGCAGGTGTATGATTTTCTATTACAGGTTATTTTAGTTATTAGGTCTTCTAAATTTTTATAACTTAAAACAGTATTTTTTTTAAGTGCAATGAAAATGTTTTCTATATTACTATGTTTTATACATAAGCATGTATCTCTATTTCTAATTGTAGGTGATAAAATATAAAATGGCTTGTATCTAAAAAAAGTAGTAAAACTGTATTTTCCTCCTTCTTTTTTGTAAATATTGTACAAGTTTGAAAATGTGTCAGTCAGGTACCTAATCTGCATTTTTCGTTTAGCTTTTGTTCTTGTCTCGTTTTTTCCTGCTGTACATCTACTTATATCGTCCCGGTTATAAAATGTCTCAATATCTTTTGGAATGTTACAAATTGACTTTGAATTTTTGAGTTTCTCCTTTGTATTTCTTTTCCGGCTTTTTAGTCCTAAATATTTTGTTAGGTTTATGATCGACTTGCTAGCTTTTACTTTTTGATTAGTTACTATATTGTTTAACAGTTTTTCTTTATGTGTATTTGCGTGTTTATAAACTGTTTTTAAAGAATATTCTAACACTTCCTGACGTGCTTGAAGCTTCTCTATTTCGCGATCCTTTTTTTCATGCAGTATTTTTGGCGGTAATAGCGTTTTCTATTGGTTTCTAACATCCTGTGTAATTTCTGTATTTTATCTAAAGCTTTTTTGTAATTGGCGCGCATATTCTCATATCTTTGTCGAAGTTTGTGAGTTTTCACAGGACCTTTTGTGGGTTTTTCGTTTTCTTTATTCAGTTGTTTTAATTTTAATTTTTTCTTTTCGTCCCTCCATAATCTTCGTTGTTTTAATTTTTCTTCGTCTGTTAAATCCGATATCTTTTTCCTATTCTTTTGTAGTCTTGCTAACTGTTTTTGGCGCTGAACTTCAAATTTTTCAGGATTCTTTTTAAATTTTTCGCGATATCTTTTTGCCCTTTCAGCTGCCGTAAGCGCCATTTTTTTTTTTTATTATTCTTTATTGTACAAATAAAACATGTACAGAGGGCGGACTTAACGCTATAACAGCATTTTCTGCCAGCCAACCCAGAATAGTGTAGGAGAGTAGTCAGTAGGGTGTGCACAGAAGTTAAAGAATAATTTTAAAAAATATATACATAGCAATACATGCCTATAAATATATATAATAATAATACAGTACATTTCGATATTATACATAATATATAATACATAAATATACATATACATAATATACATATATAAGTACATAAATATTTAACATATATACATGAATATATATGTATATATATATGAATCCAATTATGATAATAGTATTTATGAAAAGACATCACATAGTGTTGACAGACGACAAATAAAATTCTTTTACTTGGCGCTTGAAGGAGTCGCGCGATGGAGCTCTACGAATAGAATCAGGCAAAGTGTTCCAAAGCCGGGCTGCAACTAGAGAGAAAAGTTGGAAACAAAGCCAGATTTATGGGAAGGTATGAAAAGGGTAAGGGAATGAGAGGATCGTAGGGGCTTATTATGAGTAGAGGAAAGAAGAGAAAATTTAGAGGATAAGTAAGTGGGAGCATTAGGGTCGGTAAGAATAGAGTAGAGAAGACATAGAAGCCGAGTATATCTACGTTCCCGTATAGGAAGCCAGTGTAACTGTTTCATAAAACGAGAAACGTGGTCGAATTTACGTAAGCTAAAGATAAAGCGAATGCCAGTGTTAAGGAGACGATTAAGTTTATTCAGGTGTTCTTCCGAAAGATCTAGATAACAGGAGTCACCGTAATCAAGAATTGGAACCAAGAGGGTAGTAACAAGCTGGATTTTAGTTTCCATAGGCAAAAAATTTTTTAAACGCATTATGGAATGCATAGTGGCGTAAAACCTACGAGAAACTTCTTTAATATGTTCCCCCCAACTGAGTTTACTGTCAATGATAATGCCGAGGTCTTTAACACTACTGCTGAACTCTATTGGTATATTATTATATCGTAGGCTGGGCAGAGTCAGAACATCTAACTTAGCTAACTGTCTCCTGCTGCCTATAATGATGGCTTGACACTTGGATGGATTGACAGTGATACCATATTTAGCGGACCAAAGAGAAATGCGGTGGAGATTATCATTTAGGGAGTTAATAGCCGTGGCAAGATCATTGACAGTAGAGTGTTCGTAGAGCTGCAAGTCATCGGCATACAGATGGTAGTGCGAAGTTAAAATTTTAGTGATGGCGTTTATAAAAACAGAAAATAACAGAGGAGATAATATGCCACCTTGAGGAACACCGGCACTCACTTCGCACCAATCCGATTGTAGTTGACCAATGCGTGTGGATTGCCGACGCCCTCGAAGATAAGAAGAAAACCATTCAACGGTAGAGTCTGACAAGTTAGCATGGGAAAGAAATGCAAGAAGGAGGTCATGGTCTACTGCATTGAAAGCATTGCTAAAGTCAATTAACACGAGCACTGTGAGTTGCTGGTTTTCCATGGCAATACGAATATCGTCCGTGACCTTTAACAATGCTGTTGTTGTGCTGTGACCTGGGCGAAAGCCCGATTGGAATGGATTGAATAAGTCGCATTTATGAAGGTAGCAAGAGATTTGTTGGTGTGCAATGGACTCCAGGATTTTGGATAAAAAGGGGAGAATTGTTATAGGTCGAAAATGAGAAGGTAGCGAAGGATTTGATATTTTAGGGAGTGGGAGAACAAAAGCCTTGCGCCACATCTCAGGAAATGTACTCGTGGTAAAGGAGAAGTTTACGATGTGAGTAATGGAGGGAATTAGAAAATTGAGGATAAGGGTAATCATAATTCGACTTACTCCATCGCAACCAACCGCCTTAGATTTGATCGAAAGAATGGTTTTCTTAACATCATTCTCCGTAATAGGAGAAAAGCTGAAAGGTGGGGAAGTGATTCTAGGCAAGCCATGTATTTCAGAAAGCGTTGAAAGTTTAGTTTGCAAGTCGAGGACTGGAGGTGAAGAGAAGTGAAGATTGAGATTGTTTAAATCCAATTGAGATTGATCAGAGAAAGACTTGAGACTTGCCAATACCGAGGGTATTTAAAAATTTTAAAGCTTCCTCGGGAGAAGATTCACGTATTCTGTCAAAGATATATCGGCGTTTGAGCTTCCTACACAACTGATTGCAGCGATTCCTTGCAGCTTTATAAGCTGACCAGTTGAGAGCAGAACGGTCCCTCTTATACTTACGGAAGGCTTTATCCCTCTTGGCTCTCGCTTTTCTTAAATCGTCATTAAACCAAAGGTTTGAAGAATTTTTTATTTTAACAAGTCGTAAAGGCGAGTGTCGGTCGAATAACTCAATTAATTTAGAGCGCAGAAAATGCAACTTCTCGTCAATTGACGACAACACCTCGATCTGCGTCCAAGGAATAAGAGTAGCAACGTCCAATAACCTATCGAGATCTAGATTACGGTAGCTTCGCAGCAGCAGCATCTTGGGTTTGGGCTTAGGCGATCTGAATTTAAAGGAGGCGAATATTAGATCGTGGTGTGAGAATTCCGGCGCTGAAAACTGACCAAATTTAGAGACCATGTCGCCATTAGACGTTATAATTAAGTCTAAGAGACTATCAGGACCGGCGATTGGGTGGTGTGTTGCAGCGAGCGGTAAAACCTGAAGGTTAAAGGAGTCTAGTATAAATCTGAGCTTAGATGACCGATAATTACTCTTGATCAGACAGGTGTTGATATCCCCCATTACAATAAGATTAGTGTACTTAGGCATCAGATTCTCGAAGAGGGACTCAAGAGAAGAAAAATAATTGATATTGGGGGGACAATAGACCACTCCAAGGGCTATCTTGGTGCCTACATCTATCTCGATGAATAAATATTCAGAAGATGCGTTATACTGGGAAGTTGATTGACAAATAAGTTTGTAAGGGATGTGACTTTTTAAATATATTGCAACACCCCCACCAGTTTTTCCGATTCGATCATTCCTGATTAAGATGTAATTTTAGAAGGTTTTAACCAGGTCTCGGAAATAAGAACAGCATGAATGGATGCCTGGTTAAATGTAGAATAGAGATCGGAAAAATGACTTGGAACACTTTGCGCATTGATGTGACAAATATTTAAATTCTTACGAAAATGTGAGAATTTATTAGACAGTAAATCTCCTAGTAATTGAAAATTATCATCAGTACTAAGAAAAGAAATGTCGTCATCATCATCTCTTGCAGAATAAAATGATTCGGAGCTTGAATTCATAATGCATATACAAAAAAATATAATATACTAAATAAAATATATATTTATGCAATAATATATTTATATATAACAAATATTTAAATATAATTATATAAAATCAAAGAATTAAAAAAACTAAAATAAATCAAGTAAATTGACTAGACTAATCATACACATTCTGTTGGCTCACAACAATTCACTTAACCTACGTAACTAATAAGAAATACTAAAATACATAAGCAAAACAAAAAACAATGCATGCTAAGGTCTAGAAACTATGTATCTAAGTGAATTACAAAAAAGTTTGCTCATCCCAAAAACACACAAGTTAAAATGGATAAATAATAATAATAGTTGATTAATAATGATAAAAAGAAACAGATGTAAATAAAACTAATCATTTCGTAATAAAGGTAAAAGTAGATATTAAAAAAAAAAAGAAAATCCATCATGCACATGAAAGTTAAAATTCAATCGTTTGCCATAATGACATGACTATATAAAAAAAGTAATTTTATCCATTTAATTGTAGCAAACTAATACAGATTGAGAAACATGTATCTAAAAACACTATCATCCAAGTCACTAGCAATTGACAGTTGGCCTCAGGTGTCAACTTGTCAAGTGTCAACAGTATGGAATTGATAAACAAATATACCCGGGATTAACATGTAACTTGGATAAAGAATAAAAAAAAAAAATTATAATTGCTACGGGTACACTAATAATTAAAAGAAAAGAAAATATAGTATCACAATTACCCACAAGAAATGACCACTGTGGGACAATATAAACATCATTGTGATGGTAAAAAACAATTAAGAGTAAGTGAACTGTAACTTAAGATAAACATTGTGTTGATTTTAAATAAATTTTACACATATGCATATTGATCGCAAGTAATACGAAATATTATCAAAAGAATAGAGAGACTTCAATATGTACTATGGGGATATTATAAATAAAATAAATGAAAGTAAAACCAAAACAAGATATTGATACATAGGATAACAACATACTATTGCTTCTTGACCAAATTTCGTCGCGTAAGTGGCCTTTTGCTGGCGTCAGGAAGAGCTGCAGGGCTGACTCGAGGCTGCACAGAGCTGGCAGGCTTGTCAACGGACTGTGTTGAAGGCGATGAACTGGATGGAATGGATTCGTAGTTTGTTCTGCACCTTTTATAATATTTAATTAAATTATAAAAAATACCTACAGTAAAGGTATAGAGTAAACTGTACGGACTTGTTATAAACCCCGGGAAATCACAAGTCATTATTATTGGCAGTCCGGGCATGGTCTCTAAGGCTAATTACACTGATTTACCGTCTATTGAATACAATGGTACTTGTTTACCTTACTGTTCCGTTGTGAAAAATCTAGGGGTGTATTTAGATCAAACATTATCTTTATTACATCACTTGAAAGAACTGAGCAGAAGAACCTACGCTTCACTGAACTCGCTACGACGGTTTCGATCCCTTCTACCAATTCCTACCAAAATTATGTTAGCAAATTCTCTCCTTCTACCTTATTCATTATAATACCGCCTTAGCACCACCTACCCAACTTCCATACAACCTCTCTCTTTATTGGGTTGTCTGGAAGAAATGGCTACTTAGCCATAAGGCCGCCCGTTGTACTCTACAATAATATCTAAATTTTTCTTGTAACATATTTTAATCTGTATCTTGTGGTGTACAATAAAGTATAAATAAATAAATAAATAAAATAAAATCTCTCAATATAAAAACTGGGTCCTAGAAGCCTACAGTAGGAGCGGACGCGCCGCAGCCAATGCTGCCTTGGAATATTAATCTGCATTCAGCTTGATGGCCATATCATGTCAGGTATGTTTAAAATACATCAATATCAAATTATTTATTTTATGAAATTGTTATTTATATATACATATATACATATTTTCTTATTATGTTCATTTATAGTTATAATTATTAAATTAAAATTCTATCCAATCCTACACCACGTAATCCTATGTTTAAATCTAACAAAATTCAATTGTTTCAGGTTACGAAGAGAGAAGAGAGAGGTGGCAGATTATTTCTGCAGTTGGTTGCTGGCGGCGTCATTCTTAGATTCCACGGACGTGTGCACGTAATTAAAATATTATCAATTATTATTAGTAGGTAGCTTTAATTGTAATTTAAGCAAATGCATTTTATACTTTATTCTAAATGTGTCAGTTGTTTGCGAAAATCGAATAGGAGGTGGTATATTATTCCAAATTTTCGTGGAATTGTGACGAAAGCTACCCTCAAAAGCGGCTGATCTGTGAGGTTGTGTTATTAACCGATCCGGTGACGCTCTTAAGTGATATTTGTAATTGTCAGAGAACCAGCCCAATTCGCTGTACAAGTATGGAGGAATTTTATATCTTATAACTTTAAAGAGTAAAGTTGCAAAGTGTAGTTGACTTCTGTATTCCATTTTTAACATCCTCCCTCTGTTAAGATACGGAGTGACATGTGCACGGGGTGGTATTATTAACAGTATCTGGCACATGCATTTTGTACACGCTGAATAAGATTTTTGGTGCGTGTCAACAGTCTTGGCCCAATAACTGTATCCATATAATTGAACTTAGATAAAACTAGGGAATCACATAGCTTTAGTCGAGCCTCAATATTAAGATAATCTCTTATTTTATAAAGGATTTTTAATCGATAAAAGCAATTACTAACGATACCGGTTACATAATTTTCAAACCTCAAATGATCATCCATCAACAAACCTAAGTTTCGTGCTTCCATAACTCTTTCTATTGTTTTTCCTTTGATTTGAATTAATGGTTTTTGTTGGCTAATTTTAAAAATTTGATGACTTGTACCTAAAATCATAAATTTAGTTTTCTCGGGGTTAAATACTAGTGTACGTGAGTCTGACTATTCTGTGTTGCGTCTAAGATCTTCATTTAGGTTTTTAATAGCGGTACTTGCTTCGTTTGGCTTAAATGAAATGTATAGTTGAATATCATCAGCATATATATGATATTTGCAAAACCTAATTTTGTTAATTATATCTGCGCAATACAGTGCGAAAATTATGGGGCCTAGTATAGAGCCCTGGGGCACGCCTCTATTAACGGAGACACATTCTGAGAGTGTTTTAGTGCCATCGTTAGACATCAGCTCAACAATCTGCTTTCGGTCTCCTAAATAACTTAAGAACCATTTAATTGTATCTAGGCTAAACCCTAGAGCCGAGATGGCCCAGTGGTTAGAACGCGTGCATCTTAACCGATGATTTCGGGTTCAAATCCAGGCAGGCACCACTGAAATTTCATGTGCTTAATTTGTGTTTATAATTCATCTCGTGCTCGGCGGTGAAGGAAAACATCGTGAGGAAACCTGCATGTGTCTAATTTCAACGAAATTCTGCCACATGTGTATTCCGCCAACCCGCATTGGAGCAGCGTGGTGGAATATGCTCCAAACCTTCTCCTCAAAGGGAGAGGAGGCCTTTATCCCAGCAGTGGGACATTTACGGGCTGCTACTGTTACTGTTACTGTAGGCTAAACCCATAATATTTTAGCTTACTTATAAACAAAGGTATATTTATTGTTTCAAACGCTCGGGAAAAGTCTAATAAAACTAAAATAGTACCCTTACCCTCATCTTGCGCACTCTGTCACATCAATCTGTCACATCAGCTAAAGCGGTAGTGGTGGTAATGCTTTCTGAAGCCCGACTGTAAGTTAGGTAGTATGTCATTTGACTCTAAATATTCTGATAATTAAGTACATACAATTTTTTCTCAGTTCAGCGCGAGCTTGTTTACGATACGCACGCGTTACGTCTGTTGCGACCGATCGCTTATTTAATATTATCTGTTTTACATCTACCCTCATATGTGAAATATGGAAGAAAATATATGTGAAGATGACAATTTGGTTAATTTGAGTGATAAAAGTGATTCTGAGATTATAAAGGAATGTGAACGTACATTACAAAGCATGAGAGAATGTGAAGAAGACCAAACTAGGTGCGCGGAGAAGAGAAAAGATCGAGAAGAAGATTATAATAGTGATGATGGTTTCATTACTATCACAAGAAGGAGATCAAAACGGTTGTTAAGAAGTGACTCTGCTACCCATAAAAATCTATCAAACGACGTAATGTCGACCAATTCTGAACGTATACATGAAATATGTATGACTTCTTTGAATGAATTTCCTAAGCAAATGGCAATGGCTAGAATGTTAAGAAACGAAAATATCACAGGTATTGTGGGAATAAAATACAAATCCCCATATAAAATTTTTATTAGATTTAAATCAGAGCTAGACGCAGATAAACTATTAAATTGTAAAAAATTTGAAGAAATGAATTATCGAGTTCGAAAGACATTAGAAAATAGGACATCATATGGACTTATCAAAGGGGTAGATTTGGATATGACGGAAAAGGAGCTTCTCGATATTTTGGAATGTGAATATGAGATTCAATCTGTTAAACGTCTAAAGCGGATGAATGAGAATGGTAAATGGGTCGACAGCGAAAGTATTAGAATGTGTTTTAAAAGTACTACGCTTCCTCAATATGTGGTTGCTTATGGTTGCAGGATGCAAGTGTCTCCTTTTGTCTTTCCCGTTACCCAATGTTCAGGATGTTGGAAGTTTGGCCATTCTTTAAAGTTTTGCCCTACAAAGAAGATGACATGTCCTAAATGTGGAAGCTCAAAGCATTCAAATTGCGAGATGGTTAATCTAAAGTGTCTCAACTGCAAAGGTTCTCATTTTGTGTTGGATAAGGCTTGTCCATTTTTCCTAAAGGAAAAAGAGATAAGGCTGATAATGAGTAAAGGTAATATTACATATAAGAAAGCATTGCAAGTTTTAGCTAACTTCAATCAGCCTGAAAAAGATCATAATTTTACAATATGTCAAAATAATGAAACACAAGAATTCAATCCAGTTCAGAATCAGATTTCAGTCCATTATGATAAAATAACAACTACTGATAAACCTCATGAGGCTAATATTACACTAGATAGTGATGAGGAAGAATCTGAAGACCTTAATATATCAACAAAAAAACAAAGCAGAAAGGCAGTCCCGATGAAAAAGAAAACAAAGACAAATTCAATTCTAAATAAAGACCAAATTTCAACAACCAAAAAATCAGAGCAGGATCCAGGAGCAGCAGAAAATTCAGACATGAAATTCGAATTTAAAAAATTATAAACTAAGCTAAGAACAATAATTATTTCACATACTAAATTGGAGGATAAAATTGTAGGTGTAGTTGTAGCTATTTTTGAAGAAGTTAAGCGATTTGTATACAAAATCTTTACGGAGGCAAAATGTTTTGAAAGTATTTTTAATGTTCTTTATAATGGATAATTCTAATGTTTTTAAAATTAATATGCTTCAATGGAACGCTCAAAGTCTGAGACCAAAGGTCGTTTCTTTTGATGAACTTCTAGTACAAGAGAACATCCATTTGGCTTTAATTAGTGAATCATGGATGAATCCGAAGAAAGAGATACACTTGAAGGATTATAATATTCTTAGAAAGGATAGAACTGATGCATAAGGAGGGGTGGCAATAGTATTACATA
Organism: Vanessa atalanta; assembly: GCF_905147765.1. Classification (NCBI taxonomy): domain Eukaryota; kingdom Metazoa; phylum Arthropoda; class Insecta; order Lepidoptera; family Nymphalidae; genus Vanessa; species Vanessa atalanta. Next base: position 6,345,607 of record NC_061901.1, read on the forward strand.
AATCTATAAAATATACAGTTGACGAGGTTAACATTTCTAATAGAGGCATAGAGGTTCTTTATGTGAAGCTATTTAATTGTAAACTTTTAGAAAATATAGTGTCAGTTTATTGTCCTTCTTCAGTAAATGCTCATAGCTACCATTGGGATGAATTATTTTCTAGTTTTGGTCATAAGACAGTTATAGCAGGCGATTTTAATGCACATCATAGTGACTGGTCTAACAAAACTGATAGTAGAGGAATACAGATTAAAGACGCAGCACTTGAATATGGCTTCATTCCCCTCAATAATGGTTCAGCTACTCGTGTTAAATTGGTAAGTAGGCATTTGCAACAATCATCTCCTGATATAACATTTGTATCATCTGATATAGCAGTTCACGCAGATTGGAATATTCTAAATGAAAATTTGGGTAGTGATCACCTTATAATTAGGGTAACTTTTAGTATTCTAACTTCTCGCTCATATTTAAAGAAACGTAACTTGAAACAAATTGATTGGATAAATATAATGATTCTCTTCAGCAATCATTTTATAATTTCGATTCAGTGAGTTTTAATGATGAAATCCAGTTAATGTACAACTACTTTTTACATCAAATTTTCAAAGCTATTGAAGTTAGTGTCCCTTTAATTAAAATATGTACTGACCCAGAATCAAAGTTTAAGCCTCGTGATTATTGGACCCCATCTTTATCATTATCTATAGCACAGCGAAGGTTGGCTTTAAGTAATTTTCGACGCAACCCGACTCCGGATAACTTGGATAAATTGGAACAAAAGATAGAGGAAGCTAAGGAGGCAATTCAGAAAGCCAAAAGTACTAAACGTCATGCATTTTGTAATTCCATTGATGAGACTATATCAAGTATAGAAATGTGGCGTCGGATGGGTTGGGTTAAAGGCTTAAAGAGAAGTGGTATAAAGGTAAATATGGATAAACAGGAAACTTTATTAAAGTCATTAACTCCAGCTTCGGTAACTAATTCTAGACCAAACTTCTCATCATCAAATGATATTCTTGAGTCAGATTTTACAATAGAAGAATTCGAAAATTGCCTTAAGAAAAAAGACACCTCTCCGGGAGAAGATGAAATAACCTATTCGATGTTATACAAATTGCCGCAAAGTGCAAAAAAGGTTTTACTTTATATATTTAATTTGATTTTTACATCAGGATATGTCCCTAACCAATGGCTCAATATCCGAATTCTATCTATCCCTAAAGCTGGAGCTAATGACTATGATTTAAAGTTACGACCCATCTCACTAATATCATGCATTTGTAAGTTATTTCACTTAATGATTGCAAAACGCTTGGAATGGTATTGTGAGAAAAGTCGCATCTTTTCACCGTATACAGTAGGCTTTAGAAAAAGTCATTCTTGTTTAGATTCGTTATCAAGATTGATAACTTATATTCAAATAGGATTTGTCAAAAACATTCCAACATTAGCGTGCTTTCTTGATATAGAAAACGCATATAATAACATTTTAGTTGAAAAAGTTATAAATACACTTGATGAATTAGGTGCAGGCAGAAAATATTGTAAATATTTATGGAATTTCCTTTGTAACCGGCGATTATTTATTCAGTCTGAAGAGGGAGTCAAGATTCTTCGTAACGCTAACAGAGGTTTAGCACAGGGTGATCCTCTTTCGCCTTTATTATTTAATATTGTAACACATAAAATATGTCTTTCTAGAGAGGTATACATTTCACAGTATTTTGACGATTTTGTATTGTATTTCAGTGATAAGGATTTAAAACGCTGTGAATCAAAAATTCAGTCAGCTCTGAATACTATTGTGATGAGACTAGATTCGTTGGGATTACAGTTATCAAGTAATAAAAGTAATTTTTGCTACTTTAGTAGAGGTGCAAGAAGAATTTTACCTTGTCTTAAAATAAATGATGTTCCCATACCTTCAGCAATTAACGTTAAATACTTAGGAGTCTGGTTGGACAGAAGTTTGCGTTGGAAAAGACATATAGAAGAAATTATAAAGAAGTGTTCCAAGTTTTTAAACATAATAAAAGTTCTAGCTGGTCCTTCATGGGGAATTCATCCTAAGCATCTGCGGCGTCTTTATTTATCTATTATCAGAAGTAGAATCGACTACGCTAGTTTTTTGATAGGAAATGCATCCAATACACACCTTTCTAAACTTGATAAAATACAAAATCAAGCTCTTAGAATTATAGGGGGTTTTCTAAGAAGCACTCCAATCCATGTTATGGAAAGCGAGATAAGTGTACCACCTTTATGCGCAAGACTAGCCTTTTTAGCATATAAATTTGTCCTTAAGTGCATTTCTCTTTCAAATGATGTTTCAATAGAAATTTTACAAACCATGAGTTCATTACAAACTAACAATTATTGGCGAAACAAAAAGAAACTTCTATTGATAAAAGCTTATGACGAAGCCAAAATATATAACATTCACTCGTCAGATCTATTAGAAATGTTCTCCTTGCAATTTTGGGTTCCACAGGTTGGTATTAATAATATTATTAAGATTGATCTCGATGATTTTAAAGGCCCGAAGAATAACTGTGACATCAACTTCTTGAAACAAACTGCTACTTCATATTTAGAACAGGAATATAGAGATTGGTATAGAATTTTTACGGATGGTGGTTGTGAGGGTTGTTTTAAAATAAATGAGAATGTCTCCATAATGACATTGGAACCATCGCAATCTCAGAAGCTTTGACTTACGTTTCTACAAAAATTAATGGAAATAAAATTGTAATTTTATCAGACAGTAAGAGTGCATTTGGCTCGATGCGCCTCTGGATATAGAGGTGTACCGATAGCCTTTGATATTTTTAAAAAAGTACATGATTTTCTTAAAGATGATCGGCAACTGAGATTACAATGGATTCCGTCTCATATTGGTATACGAGGTAACGAGGAGGCTGATAAACGAGCTAAAATAGCATGTGTTGAAGGAAGGAATTTTAATATTAAACCTAGTTTTACAGAAGTTTTACCTAGATTTAAAGCTGCAAGTTTGTATTTATGGCGAGAATATTTCGACCGACGTTCCAAAGACAAAGGCGTATGGTATAAAACAATAGTAAATCAGCCTCCTCAAATACCATGGTTTGAAAACATTATAATGAATAGGTCGCATACTAAAATATCATGTAGACTTCGCGCTGGTCATTATCCTTGTAACAATTTCCTTTTTCTCATGAAAAAGGCTGATTCCCGAAATTGTAATGTTTGTGGAACGACGGATGATATTCATCATATTTTATTAGAATGTAACAAATATAGAGGTCCTAGGGAAGCATTGATAAATAGTTTTCAGCTATGTCTATTAAATGTCAGAGTTATGCTAAGTGCTTTATCAGATCCCACTTCTCCAGTAGCTAAAGCAATATGCTGCATGATGTCTACAATAACCTAATTATAAAACCTTCCTAAGCCTAAGATAATTTGATATGTAAGATAGCTTAAGTTTCGATGGGTTTGACATGCCGTAAGGATAAAAAAACCCTTAAAAAATAGATTAAAAAAAAAAAAAATTTCTAATATTTTAGACAAGCACGGTAAGATACTAATAGGTCGTAACCCATTGACATCTGAGATATTATCTTTTTTGGGAATAGGTTTTACTATAGCTATTTGCCACTGTGCTGGAAATGTATTTGTTAATATAGAAGTATTCATAATCTTAGTTGTTCGGTCTATTTATGTTAAAAATGTATTGTATAGAATTAGTCGTAATAAAGCAGTGCAGAAGTACGGGTGTGTTTTACTTGATCTAATATTTTAAAAATAAATACAGTCCATTTTAAGCTTTATAGCTATCATAGTTTGGTCCATAATCGAGCCAGATAGTGCGGTGTATCATTTCTCTCGGAAGCCGGCCGGCGAGCGATAAGGATTGGCGTAAACAATTTTTTTCATATGGACTTCGATGCATTAGCAAAAAACACTTTGAACCGAAGAAGTTTTTTTGTATAGACTTGTGTGCATCGGTGACTAGCAATAATTATTCAAGGATTCGAGGATCATTTATCAACTAAAATTTTAATACTACATATTTTCTACGATGGCTTTGGTGGAAAATATAATTGCAACGACGGAAAATTTATACGAATTATTGGAAAAAGCTCGAATTAATCATAAGAAAAGTTCTAAAGCAAGATTGACCGGTGGATATTTACAAACGAGAATTAAGTGCATAGAAGAATATTGGGATTCCTTTCGAGAAGCTCATAAGGAGTTGGTAAATAATACGAATAAAGATCAACGATCAAAGTTGTTATATTTCACGGAAGATAAACACAGCCAGTTTGAATACCTATATTTCGAGTTAAGGGGCGAGTTGGTAGATATGTTGGAGTCCGTTCAATCCGCAAGCAGTTCCAGCAAGACTGAGCACGTGGCATCGGAGATGGTGTCGTCTGAGTCGATCAACGCAGAAGTTCATCTACCTAAGATTAACCTTCCTACATTCTCGGGTGCATATGGGGAGTGGCAGTCGTTTGAGGATGTGTTTGTGTCGCTTATCCATATTAACAAAAGTTGCAATATTTGAAGTCGTGTGTGGTTGGTGAAGCGAAAAATACCATTAAAAACTTTCAAGTGATCGAGAAGAATTACAGTGTAGCTTATGAGACTTTAAGAAATAGATATTCACATAAAAGACTTATTGTCGATGCTATTTTGAAAAAAATATTTGGTATTAAAAAAATTAATACTCAATCTGCAAATCATTTAAAATATTTAGTTGATAGCATACAAGAATGTTTAAGTGGTTTTCAAAATTTAAATATATCATTTATTAATTGGGATCCGATATTAATATTTTTAATCGCACAGAAATTAAATTTGGAGACGCACAAAGAATGGGAAAAATTTGTAAGTACTGAATATCAAAAGGAATTGCCTACATTTAAAAGTTTTATTAATTTTTTCGTATTAAATATTCAAACATTAGTTTTATTAACGCAACCATCCACTATACGCACCACACGAGAACTTTCTTTTCATGCCAACGCCGTGCAAAATATAACTTGTAGTCTTTGTAATAAAAATCACTATTTGTATACTTGTAAGGATTTTGGGAAGTTAGATATTATCAAAAGAAATGAGTTCGTTAAAGATAATCGACTATGTTATAATTGTTTATCATCAAATCATTCGGTCAATAATTGTAAACAAAAGAGTTTTTGTAGGATTTGTGGTAAACGACACCACTCACTTTTACATCAAAATAATTATGATTTAGAGGACAGGAGGGAGAAGTCCGGGTCACAAGCGGGGAATAATTCAACCGGGGTATCTTCTTTGCATTCAAAAGTAGAAGGTGAGTATAACGATGTACCAAACATTTCAGTAGTGTCACACCTATCGTCGGGGCCCAAAATGGCGCTCTTGGCAACTGCACTCGTTCCAGTAAGGAACTGTTCGGGGGAAATAATTATTTTAAGGGCTTTGGTAGACCCTGGATCACAGGCATCATTTATTAGTGAAAGAGCAGTTCAATCATTACGACTCAAAAAAATTGCGATCAATGGTACGGTGACAGGTGTAGGGTCAACAACAACAACAGTCAGTCACGTGGTACAGTTGGAGTTATTATCACGATACGATTTGGAATTCAGGCTCCCTGTTCAGGCATATGTTTTATCATCACATGTAACGACTAAATTGCCGTATCAATCAATCAAGCCAAGGTCACATTGGTCACATTTGGAAGGTCTCAACTTGGCTGATCCCCAGTACTATACAGCTGGTAAAATAGATATACTACTTGGGGTTGAAGTGTACACGGAAATTATTAAAAACAATTTAATCAAGGGTAAAATAGGATCACCGTCAGCACAGGAAACCAGTTTAGGTTGGATTTTGTTCGGAAACATTTATGATAACAAAACTCAAAGTACAATCATAGTCATGCATCATAAAATCGAAGTAGAGGTAGAAAATATGTTAAGAAATTTATGGTGTATTGATGAATCAAGAAGAAGGGAATTTACGGCAACTGAAAAGAAGTGTGAAGAGATTTATTTAAATAATTATACTAGATCACCAGATGGGAGATATATTGTTAAGTTACCTTTGATAGAATCAGCAGATCAAATAGGTGAAATAAAGGATGTAGCTCTTAGAAGATTACAGCTATTAGAAAGAAGATTAGAAAAAAGACCACAACTTAAAGAAGACTACAGAAGAATTATAGACGAATATTTGTTCTTAAACCATATGGAAAGAGTTCCAGAAAAAGAAAGAAATAAAAAGGCAATATATTATATATATATTACCTCATCACGCGGTCATTAAAGAAGAAAGCAAAACAACTAAAATCAGAATCGTATTTGACGCTTCTTGTAAGAGCTCAAATGGGAAGTCATTAAACGATATACTAATGATAGGACCTCAACTACAAGAAGATCTCAGAAATCTAGTCACGAGGTGGCGCTTAAAACCAATATGCTTCGTGACCGATATTCAAAAAATGTACAGAATGATATTAGTAAAGAAAGAAGATGCAGATCTACAGAGGATTTTATGGAGAAATAATATAGAAGAAGATGGAGAAGAGTACCGTTTGTTGAGAGTCACGTTTGGTATGGCCTCAGCGCCTTATTTAGCTATTAAAACACTAATACAACTAGCAGAAGATGAAGGCAAGGATTATCCCGAAGTAGCTAGAACGATCAAAGAAGATTTCTATGTAGATGATTGCATGAGCGGTGGTTTTACAATTGAAGAAGCTATAGAAGTCAGTAAAGGGCTTACGAATATATGAAGTAAAGGTGGATTTACATTACAAAAGTGGGCATCGAACAATCAAGAATTTTTATATAGCATAAGAACAAAAGAAGAAAATCTGAAGAATGATAAAGATGAATGTATAATAAAAACTTTAGGTTTGACCTGGAACATGATAACCGATTCCTTTCAGTATCAATTTAGATTGTCACAACAACCAGATCTTATCACTAAGAGAACAATCCTCGCGGATATACAGCGACTATTTGATCCCCTTGGGTGGTTGGGTGCAGCGATTGTTCCAGCTAAGATTTTAATACAGAAACTTTGGATCGAAAGACTAGGATGGGATGAATATGTTGGAGATGTACTTAAAGAAGAATGGTTAAAAATAAAAACAGAATTTGAGAATTTAAATAAGGTGAGGGTTAAAAGATGGATCAAGACAGAAAGGAAGGAATTAGATAATATCACTCTTCACGGTTTTTGCGATGCTTCAAACAGGGCTTATTGCGCTGTTGTATATTATAGAGTGGAAAGTAATAATAAAATTAAAACCGGTATCATAGCATCCAAAACCAGAGTAGCACCTGTGAAACCGATTTCAATTCCACGACTTGAGCTTTGCGGAGCGGTATTATTGGCAAGATTTTTAACTCAAGTCAGGGAAGCGATGCGATTACCGCAAAATAAGGTTTTCGCATGGACAGATTCATCAGTTGTTTTCATGGCTTTGTGGAGATCCTCTAAGGTGGAAGATTTTTGTTAGTAACTGTGTAGTAGAAATATTGGATAATTTAAGCAACTCTCAATGGTTTCATGTACAATCTTCATCGAATCCAGCTGATATTGGTTCGAGAGTTCTTGTATTATCAGAATTAATTAAAAATAAGCTATGGTGGAAAGGGCCAGATTGGCTAAGAGAAAAGAAAATACATTTTGCAAAATTGAATATTATACCTAAGGATTTGGAAAGAGAGAAAATACACATAAATTTAAAAATTGAAGAAAAGGAAAACATAACTATTAATATTTGAAGATTTCGATTCTTTAGATGAACTTTTAAGAGTATTAGTGTACTGTAGAAGGTTTTTAAATTATAGGAAAAATCATGGAAATATAGATAAGATTATAACGTTAAAAGAGTTAGAAGAATCTGTAAATACATGTATCATTATATCCCAGAAGAAATATTTTAAGGAAGAAATAGACAGATTAAGCAATAAGAAATATGTAAAAAAGGTTAGTAGACTCAAAACGTTAAATCCTTATCTGGATAAGTGCAATGTCGTCAGGGTGGGCGGCAGACTACAAAATTCAGATCTAAGTGCTGAATCAAAGCATCCTGTTATACTTGATAGCAAATGCCGCTTAGCTTACTTAATCATCGCAGACGCTCATAAGAAGACAATGCACGGCGGAATTCAATTGATGCTTTGCTATATCAGGTCTAAATATTGGATTCTGGGTATAAAGAATGCAGTAAAGGCATTTATATATAGATGTATCATTTGCACAAGGCAGAAGGCTGCATCAAGAACTCAAATTATGGGAAATTTACCTAAGGAGCGCATTACTCCTGCACGCCCGTTCCTGCATTCCGGAGTTGACTTTGCTGGTCCCTTGCAAGTCTTAATGTCAAAGGGTAGAGGAGCGAAGTCAAACAAGGCCTACATCGCTATATTTATTTGCATGGCCACGAAAGCCATTCATTTAGAATTGGTTGGTGACTTATCATCTGAGTCTTTTATTGGAGCGTTCCGCAGATTTGTAGCTCGAAGAGGAAGGTGCACTCATATTTGGAGTGATCAAGGACGTAACTTCGTTGGAGCCAATAAACAGTTACTAGAAGCCTTCAAGGAAGCTAAGCTTGAATTACCAATTGACTTGTATGACATTTTGGCTTCTGAGGGAACACAGTGGCATTTTATCCCGCCATACAGCCCAAATTTTGGGGGTTTATGGGAGGCCGGCGTCAAGTCGGTAAAATATCACTTAAAACGCATCTTGAACTCCAGACTTACTTTTGAGGAAATGACAACTACACTCTGTCAAATTGAGGCATGTTTGAATTCAAGGCCATTAACACCAATTGACACCACGGATACTGATTTCAAAATACTCACACCAGGGCATTTTTTAATCGGCGAAGCACCTGTCACTATACCGAGTCCAGATCTACGTCATTGCAATTTAAGTAATTTATCGCGATGGCAATATGCACAAAAATTAGTTAGAGACTTGGCATCAGTGGCAAGCTGAGTATTTATCTAGGCTACAAGAACGTCCCAAATGGCTCAAATCCATAAAAGAGTTTGACATAGGCGATATTGTTCTAGTGAAGGATGAACAATTACCTCCAGGTAAATGGTCACTAGGGCGTGTGGTTGCTAAACATCCTGGACTTGACAATATCACCAGAGTGTATAGCATTAAAAGTGGTAGTGATGTACTAAAGAGATCGGTGTCAAAACTTTGTTATTTACCTATAGAATCTAAGTAGATACATAAGCTTATTTTGTTTTATAAAATCCACATACATATGTTTATTATTTAGTTTAGAACTTTTTCACTTTTTACAATTTTGCTAAGATGTTTTATCAAAATAAAATGGAAGATTTCAATTAAATATTTAAACTCAAATGTTAAGTAAAACTATATAACAATACGTTAGGTACATATAACTAGTTCAAACTCAGATAATTGAAAGGTTAAATCTGTTATGACGAATTGATGTTGTGAAATTAAAATGCTTGTATGAAATAGTTTGTTTGGTGAAATTATTAAATTAACTTTCATTGTATAGATTTTGAAATGTCACTTCTGTTTAAGATAAAATGGAAATAATTTTGTAACTACATTAAGTAACTTAAAGGACTATTGTCCTTTGGTGGGCGGCATGTTCGGTCTATTTATGTTAAAAATGTATTGTATAGAATTAGTCGTAATAAAGCAGTGCAGAAGTACTTGATCTAATATTTTAAAAATAAGTACAGTCCATTTTAAGCTTTATAGCTATCATTAGTAATAATGGGTAAAGTTTCCGGCAACGATAATCGCAGCATATCGAGAGATATACCGTCAATACCTATTGCGTTTGATTTTAGTGAGCGTATTATGTTTAAGACCGTGGTTTCGTTAGTTGGTATTAAGGTAAATACTGATGTACTATGACTGTGTTCTTCGTGTTAATTTATCGTTTCTAAAGTCACATAATGATTCCCAGGTGCATTTAGAAAATGTCTATTTATTACATCAGCATCTCGGAGATTTTCTGGAATCTCATAATCGCGTTTTTATAATAATAATAATAATAATAATTCATTTATTCAAAGCAACATAGACTCAATTTGTTAGTTTACATATCTATTATTTCTATGTTAGTAAATTACAAGCTTATATTATAAATTAAAATTATTCATTACCGCGATCTTCCATAAGAAATGGCACAGCAATGACCCACGTATGTACAGTCCAGCCTACTTGCAATCATTTTAAGGATACTGTTGGTACTACCTTGCAGCCTACGCACCAGGGAGCCACATCTCTTTCGCATTATACTAAAAAAGCAATCAACCCGCGCTTCTGCGAACATCCCTGATGCACTACAAAAGCGTGGCAACCCCATCAGCATCCTAAAAGCATTGTTATACTGAACACGGAGAGCATTGTAAGATTTTTGAGAATATCTGGCCCATAGGTTGCATGTGTAAAAAGTTGTACAGTAAGCTCTAAATAAGGTAATTTTAACCTTACTTGAACAACGCGCAAACCTACGAGCCAACATATTTGCTCTCACTGATAACGCTCTTCGTTCCCTTTCAATGTCTGTATCGTCTTTAAGGCTGTTAAAATATGAAATGAAAAATGAAAAATGAGTTAAAATGAAAAATGAGTTAAAATATGCCCAAGATATTTAAATTGTAACACTCTCTGAAGTGCAGTACCATTCAATAAAATGGATGGAACCTCGTCTGGCGCTTTACCTCCAGCCTCAAATACCATAATTACACTTTTCTTAGCATTATAAGTCAATCCATGTCTTGCCGCATAGGATTCACAAAGAGCCAACAACTTCCTTATGCCGCAAATTGACGCACTCAACAGCACCATGTCATCGGCGTAACTAATGTTATTACAACATACCCCATCAATGAAACAGCCGGCTCTAGTGCTGCTGAGCTCCTCAAGTAACTCATTAATATATAGATTAAAGAGCGTTGGTGAGCTTAATCCCCCTTGCCTCACCCCGCACTCCAACCCATACGGACGTGATAAGACACCAGCCCATCGCACGTTATTGACCAGGTTTCTATACCAATACTTAAAAATATCGGTCAGTTCCGGTGGTACGTTTATTTTTTTGAGTTTTCTCCATAAGATGTCATATGAAACCAGGTCAAATGCTTTCGACAGGTCCAGAAAACAGGCATAAACTGGAGTTCGTCGCCTAGCATAGTATGTGACAGCATGCTTAAGAGACAATACAGCACTTTCTGTAGACAATCCCGGTCGAAATCCAAATTGATTATCATGTGGTCTAATGAATTTAATTAATTGCCTATTAAGCAAGCTATCAAACACCTTCGATATAACTGTAGCTAATGAGATTGGTCTATAGTTATTTTTATCAGCTATGTCACCTGTTTTATTTTTGAGTTACTTTCACATATTTTGATAAATGTTTCCAAAGCTGTTCAGATTTGTGAAGATTCGAATTCACATAAGAATTAAAATATACCGATTTCTCCCTATCTATCGCTTCTGTAACTTCGGTCTTAAGGTTTTTATAGTAATTTCTGCATGAATCTGTATTATCATACCTAGTCCTGAGATGCGCTTCATCCCCGCGTTTCATTAGTAATTTAATGTTATATGTTATCCAGGGATACTTATGCTCCTTGACACAGACCGTCTTGATCGGTGAAAGCAAATTATACAACCATAATAAGTTATTAGTGAATATTTCGACCATGACATTTACATAATTTTCTGAGACCACATTCTGCCAATCAAGAGCATTTAATCCTTCCTTTAATTGTCCAGTGTCGATATCTTTTAATGGGCTAATAATAATCTTCCTTGGTGGGATTTTATCTTTCGTAATTTTTATCTCGAAGGAAATAAAGGCATGAGCACTAACTTCGACTACTAAGTCTAACCAAATATGATCAATAGGAGTATTCGAACAAACAAGATCGAGCAATGTTTCTGATTGATTAGTGAAATGCGTTGGCTGAGTTATGTACTGCTTTAAGTTATGAATTTCTAAAAATCGATCCAAACCTAGCCTACTCGTTGCCTGTTTATCTAAAAAAATTATATTGAAGTCACCAGCAGCAATATATAACCGTAAAAGGGCAGAGAGCCGATTGTTTCCGTTAGCGCAGATAGGAATAGTGAGGTATTTGTCCACTGAGGGCGATACGCAGTACCAACTATAACTATTTTATTGCCAACCTTAATGCGCAGCCACATTTGCTCAATCGACGACATAATCGGAAAGTCGAGATAACGCACTGTCAATCCCTGCCTGACGTAAAAGCCAACGCCCCCACCACGAGAGAGTGAATTTGTCAGTGCTCGCGGGATGTGACGTAGGCGATATCCGGGTATCGTAGGAGCTTTGCTATCTTCGCCTTGACGTAGCCATGTTTAATTTAATGCAACAATATCTGCATCGTGACATTCCATTAGAACAACTATTTCTTCATGGTGAGTGCCCAAAGAGCCCGGATTAAAAAAACCAACTCTAAATCTTTTCTCTCTGATCATTTTTGTACAATATTATAGTTATTTTATACATAGACTTATTAGGATATAGATATATACATAATTCGACATGTAGTATTAAAGAAAATAATAATACTAAATAAAAATAATTATCATAATAATTATAATATATACTCCGTATGACTATAGTACTAACTGTTTTATTGTGTGCCTCAGAATTACAATTAATAAAGTTTTCATAGTAATATAATTGATATATAGAGGAACTCATCCGCCAAGGACACGACTACAATTATAATTAACTCTCTTATAATGCCATTCATGTTAATATAAGCCACCGTATATTGTTCTATATTGATATTATTTACTAGATACATTATGTAATTAAGTGTATTAATAATAAAAACAAAAAAATTGAATTTAATAACATAATAGTAAGGACTAACGAGTACCCAAGACTTTGCTTAATTAGTACGCATAGATATTTATTTAATTTTAAATTATATTTGTGCCAACCTGACTTGCACCAAAAATTTTATTAATGTCCGTATCAGTCCAAATTCGGTGGGCGGATGAACCTGGTTCGCGTCGCACATATATTTTTCCATCTCTGGACCATATGTAACGCCAACCACATCTCTTTCCTTCTTCTTTAGCCCTGTGAAATAGATGTCGATTGGTGGCCGTTAACCGCTCGTTAATGTAGATGCGCTTCGGCGCTCCCTCCATGATGCCCGACGTATCTATAACGCGCCGCACTCGTGCCGCTTGTATAATAGCGTTTCTCAGTGTACGCCGCGCCAGTCTGACCACTACGGGCCTCGGACGCGCCTGCTCGCCATTGAGTGCTACGCTTCGCCTTGGTCCAGCTCGCTCGACGCTAACTACATCACGGACGTCAATTTCGGTGCCAATTTTTTTAGTGATAACCTGACACAGGTGCATGAGGTTTTCACCCTGTTGTTCGGGTAGCCCACTGATTTGTATGTCGTTTAACATACTCTCCTGTTCTCTTCGGCTTAGGTCTGCTTTCAATTGCTGTAGTTGGGTTTGCAATAATTGCGAACTGTCGTGTTCGAAATTGTGATTCGAAACTTGTTGTTCCAGGGCGGTCATACGTTCCTCGACTTTATTAATTCTGTTATTGAACTCACTCATAGTTGAGTTCAATTACGCCATTTCTTGGCGAGATGTCGCCATTTCGAGCCGAAGAAGTCTTATTTCCTGCACCAGGGTATTATCGGCGCTGGTTTCTCCCATGTCTGCATCTGAGTATTCCTCCGCTGGATTTACATTTAAGCTTAGAGGACTCTCAGTGGAAGTAGTTGGCTTAGTTTTACTGCTGTTAGTGTTACGATTCACTGTATTACCTTTTTCTGCACAACTTCGACAGAAGCATTTGGCTGATATGCGAGAGTTAGGGCTTATGTTAGTACATCCTCAATGGAATACTGAAGTACACTTGCAACATTTCACGCCATCTTTTGGTGACAGGAATTTTCCACATTGATAACACTTGTTAGCCATAGTATGTGATGTACTAATATTGTAAGCTGTATCTAACAGATGTCGCTGTAAATTAGTTTTAACTATAATATTTATAATTTAATCCAAATAATACCCTTCACGCACTATATTTACTTGATAAAATAGATTCCTTCTTGTTAATTATTAAAATTAAGTTAATGACTATTGTATATGACTAATGTCTTTTGCATAACAAGGAAGTGACATCTGTGTTTTTCCACGGAGTGGTATTAGAGACTCTAAGACTAAGACGAATTACGATTTATGTGCCGCTAATGGTAGCAATGAGGAGGGCGCCACCTGTGCGAACGTTAAGAGTAGCTCCGTCAATTTTTGTTGTAATAAATAGTTTTAACCACCAAATGCAAGTGAGGATTCATAATCTAGCAAGACAAATGCATAGTACCTGCGAGTGAAATGAAGAACTAACTGTAATCGAGACGTAAAAGTGCAAAAAAGTGTAAAACAATTGTGATCTAAATTGTGTTTACTTTCATGAAATTGATAACGCCAGTGTAGACAAAAGACTTAGACGTTGATGACAGTAGCCAAAGTGAATAAATAAGCAATTTCCAAGGCAAGAAAACCATGAAGACCACTTTTTGTATTCTTTCATAACCTGTAAATTTGCAAATCATCGCTCATTCTTCGGTACTATTTACTAAAAGCACGAAAAGCGCAATCTATTGGCGAGTAACGACACCACAACAAGGTCCAAGTCGCAGGCGCATTCTGAACCTCGAGGTCATCGTGTTTCCACTACTACACGACAGGTGGAGCTATATTAAAATTGTGCATCAAACATTAAAACTTTTTATCAACCATTGAATATATAAAATGGAAAATATTACAAAGCATTCAAAAAGACTTAGAACAGCAGAAAACTGACATGAAGAATATGCAGGAAACTATCACAACATCTATAAATGAAAACATCAATTTACAGTTGCAAAAATTAGATAAAAGATTTGAGAACCTAGAAAAAAAAGTTGAAGAACAAGAGAAGTATATAGATATAATAGACAACAAACTAAGGAAGAAAAATTTAATATTTTTTGGTCTCGAAGACGAGCCGAGATGGCCCAGTGGTTAGAACGCGTGCATCTTAACCGATGATTTTGGGTTCAAACCCAGGCAGGCACCACTGAAATTTGTGTTTATAATTCATCTCGTGCTCGGCGGTGAAGGAAAACATCGTGAGGAAACCTGCATGTGTCTAATTTCAACGAAATTCTGCCACATGTGTATTCCGCCAACCCGCATTGGAGCAGCGTGGTGGAATATGCTCCAAACCTTGTACTCAAAGGGAGAGGAGACCTTTATCCCAGCAGTGGGACATTTACGGGCTGCTAATGTGGTCTCGAAGAAAAAAGAAAAATCATATCAAGACTTGGAAGACTCTATTTTAGATGTTACAAACAACCTTTTAAGAACTTCTTGTAAAAGATGGGAAATCGAAAGCGTAATACGCATATGAAAGAAAGGAAATAACCCCCGGCCAGTCATAGTTAGGTTTAGCACGCTCGGGAAAAAAATTCAAGTTCTGAAGAGTGAACTGTGGATACTATATCAAGGACGACTTTCCACCAAAAATAGTACAAAAAAGGAAAGAACTGCAGGAAATAGTCAACATAGAGAGAGAAAAAGGAATTAATGCTGTACTGCGCTTCGATAGAATCATTTATCCGAAACAGAAAGAGAATAAAGACCGCTCCAACTCGAATAACAAGAGAAACCAATCACAATCACCTGAGTACATAGCTGTTGGGTCTAAAAACGAAGAAGAAATTTTAAACAAAACCACCAAACACCCTCCAAAGAAAAATAAACATGACATAAGAAGCTTTGTAAATCGCAACAACAACAACAACAAGAAGGAATAGTAATCAAAAAGGTCCCCTCTGATTCTCCCAAGCCGGTTGGTCACCGTGGGAGAAAATGACCGCAACCCTCCAGAAATAACTAAGCAATTAAAAATCAACCCGTATGAAAAACGCTGTCAAGATATTTGCTCATACAACGTAAGATCTCTCAAAGATGAGTCGCGTATGATTGAACTAGAGTCTGCTCTTAAAAAAGTAAAATGGGACGTAATAGGTATATCAGAAATAAGAAAGGAAGGATATGGAATTGAAGAGAGAGACTGGTGTATCTTTTACTATTTTGGTCAGACAAAAGGGCATAGAGGAGTTGGATTTTTAGTAAAAAAAGCACATAAAATAAATATACAGAAATTCACTGGATTTTCGGATAGAGTGGCTTTGCTCAATATTAGCATTCATAAAACAGAACTATCAATAATACAAGTATACGCCCCTACTGAAAATTCGTCTGAAGAAAACCTAGAACTTTTCTACTCTGATGTAAGAAAAGCAATGGAAAATTCAGGACAGAACATAATCATTATAGGCGACTTTAACGCCAAAATAGGTATCCCTAAAGTACCTATAGAACCTATAATCGGACCCTATGTCCTAGGTACCGGCAACGAACGAGGAAAAAGACTAACTGAATTCTGTTTAGAAGAGGAAATGGTCATACTGAACACTTTATACAAGAAAAAACTTAGAAAAAAGATGGACATGGATGTCACCTAATAATACAACTAAAAACGAGATCGACTATCTGTTAACAAACTCAAGAGATTATTTTATTAATTTCGAGGTGATGATGATGATGAATGTCCTATGTCCCCTAGATGGGGCAGAGGGCGTCCACAGATGTCCTCCATCGCGATCGGTCTTGGGCTTCAGCCTTCACCTCGCTCCACGTCATTTCGATGCTCGCCGCCTCTGCCAAAACGGAGCGTCGCCAGGTTTGACGGGGACGGCCACGCTTTCTTTTCCCTTGGGGATTCCAGTCCAAAGCTTGTTTGGGAATATGGTCGGGGTCCCTTCGGAGCGTGTGTCCAATCCATTTCCACTTACGACGCTTGATCTGACTGTCGATCGGGCTCTCATGGCATTTCTCCAACAGCTCTAAGTTTGAGATGGTCTCGGGCCAGTAAATACCGAGAATGCGACGAAGACAGCGGTTGACGAAAACTTGGATTTGGCGTGAGATGTTCTTTGTAACCTTCCACGTTTCGCACCCGTAAAGCAACACGGATTTCACGTTGGACCCGAATATCTTAAGTTTAATCCTTCGGGTCAGTTTCCGTGATTGCCAAACAGGTCTCAGCTGCACGAAGGTAGTTCGGGCTTTGGCTATCCGTGAAGCGATGTCCTCTTCACTTCCACCAGTCTCTGACACGACGCTCCCGAGGTATGTAAATTTGTGGACGCATTCCACTGCCTCTGTGCCAATCAGCAACGGTGAGCGATTCTTCAGACCAGTTCTCATCTCCTTGGTCTTCCGGATGTTGATTTTAAGCCCTGCTTTTGCCGCTTCCTGACTTAGATCGTTTAGCTTAGCTTGCATATCGGCGTGGGTATGACTCAGCAGGCATATGTCATCAGCGTAATCCAAGTCTTCCAAGACGTTGGATAATCCCCACTCTATGCCGCGGCGCCTGTGTTCTAAGATGCGAAGCAAAATTCCGTCTAGAACGACTAAGAAGAGTAGCGGCGATAGGACGCAGCCTTGGCGAACACCCGCGTGCACTGCAACGTCATCCGATATGAGGCCGTCGTGAGTTACTTTGCAAGAATACTTGTTGTAAATGCTTTGTAGCAAACGGACTATTTTCGGCGGCACTCCAATTTCCAAGAGGCGGGACCAGATGCTAGACCACTTCAACGTATCAAAGGCTTTTTCGAAGTCGACAAAGGTTAGATAAACCTCCCTCTGCCATTCTGATGCCTGCTCCAGTATGATTCGTAGAGTGTTGATCTGGTCCGTACATGAGCGGTTCCTCCGGAAACCAGCCTGCTCCTTGCGTAGAAAAGGCTCCACGGCCTTCGACAGTCTATCCAGGATGATCTTGCAGAAAACCTTAGAGGAAATCGATAGCAGAGTGATACCTCTCCAGTTATCGCATAGGCTTAGGTCCCCTTTCTTAGGAACAGTTATAAGGAGACCTTTGTTCCAATCATCAGGGAGCTCTTCAGCGGTCCAGATCCTTTCCATAAGAGGCGTCAGAACGTCGACGGCGGAGGATAAGTCAGCTTGTAGCATTTCCGCAGTTATCAGGTCGAGTCCTGGTGCTTTGCCTGTTTTCAAAGAGCGGACTGCCTCCGCAACTTCAGAGGCTGTCGGTGGTTTCGTGTTGATGTCGAGAAGTCGGGATGGTGGGGAACTTACTTGCGGTGCGTCAGGTGTCGAAGTCGAAGCAGCTGACAAACGGAAGACCTCTTCAAAGTGTTGACGCCAGCGTAGTAGCTGCCCTTCTGACGTTACAACTAATTACAAAAAATTTCGAGGTGCTAAGAAAAATTTCATTCCCTTCAGATCACAGATTAATAAGAGGTACATTAAGGGTAAAAAACTACAAAAAATGTCGCAAAAAGTTCTCGCAAAATAACTCTTTGCTGAGTACAGAAAAAGAACAACTAAGATTTTTGGACACCTTGAAAAAAGCCCTTGAAGGCAAATCCTACAAAAATATGTCTACTCAGTGTTTGTATGACTACTTAGAAATAAGCATCATAGAGAGCCTGAAACAAGCAAGATCTAATCAGAAATTAAAAAAGTGCTTTAATTTATCAAAGGAAACTAGAGATTTAATTAAGAAAAGGCATACATTACAACTAAAAAATAATAAAAGCAAAGAAGAAAAAATTTAGCTAAAAAGTCTGTACAAAACTATCACTAAGGTTATTTATAAAGAATACGAAAATTACAAGCTAGATATCTATGAAAGTTGGTTACAAAAAACAGGTAGTATAAAATCGGCGAATAAGTCACTACGTCAGTGTAAAATGTGGATACCAAAGATTAACACCTCGGAAGGCAGTTCGGAGAACAGGAAGGACTTAGTTTTGTTGGCCACAAATTTTTACAGAGAACTCTATAGAAAGATTAAATAAGAATAAAATTTCAGTCTGTCAAAGAGCGATGGAAAGAAGTATAGTGAACCTTAAGCTTTCGGATAAGGTAAAGAACACTGAAATTCGCAAACAAACACAGGTCTCAGACGCAATAACCCATGTTAGAAAGCTGAAATGGAAATGGGCGGGCCACCTGTCTCGTTATGAGGATGGCAGATGGACAAAGAGAATAACCAAGTGGATAGGCCCCAGCACGGGCAAGCGACGTGTGGGCTGCCCGCTCAAGCGCTGGGCGGATGACATACGAGCTGTCGCTGGAGAGAACTGGATGAAGGTAGCTCAAGATAGAGAAAAATGTTCTAGTCTGGAGGAGGCCTTTACCCGCACGGGGGTTCCCTTTAATTGAGTGTAATTTTATTATAATATAAGTTAACTAAATATAAATAAACATGAAACATTTTATTAACTTAAAATTGTGTAGTGCATGTTGGAATAAACTAAATAAATTTAATAGAATAATAATATAAACAATCAAATGTATTTTTTAAATTAATCATTTTATAATTTAAAACTGTGTAATGCATGTTTAAATATTTGAATATTATATTACGCTAATTGATATAATAATAGTGCTATAATCAATTGAATTATATTATATTGTTAAATAAAATGTATTATTAACTAAGGGAATGAAATAAAAGGCTTATTATTATTATTATTATTAATGGTAGCAAAATAAATACATACGGGTACGTAAATTTAGTCTTAAATATAGGCCTGCGCCGCGACTTTCCCTGGCGATTTATTGTAGCCGATGTCACAAGGGCGATAATAGGCGTTGATTTTTTATCTTACTATAATTTAATTGTGGATTGCAGGAATCAACGTCTTATCGATAGCAACACAACGCTATATACCGTGGCTTTGCCTGCGTGTCCCACTGACATTTCATCGGTGAAGGTGATCACTGGTGAGTCGGTTTATCATCACATACTACGGGAATATCCCGATATCACTCGTCCATCCGGTACTTTACATGCACCTAAACACAACACAGTACACCATATACGTACTACACCCAGGCCACACGTATCATGCACACCACGAAGGCTGGCCTCTGACAAATTGAAGGTAGCTAAGGAGGAGTTTGCCACTATGCTTCAGATGGGCATAGCCAGACCCTCTGAGTCTCGTGGTCGTCACCACTCCACTTGGCGCCAAAGAAAGACAACAGCTGGCGCCCCTGTGGACTACAGGCAACTCAACGCTCGTACAATACCGGACAGGTACCCAATCCGCCATATACATGACTTTGCACACACAATTGCCGGTTGCAAGGTTTACAGCACTATCGACCTCGTAAAGGCGTACCACCAGATACCTGTTGCCGCAGAAGACGTACCAAAAACTGCTATTACCACACCTTTCGGCATGTACGAGTTCCCATTCATGACGTTTGGACTCCGTAATGCCGGACAAACCTTCCAACGTTTTGTGGATGAAATGCTACGAGGATTGGATTTCTGTTACGCCTACCTGGACGATTTCCTAGTTTTTTCTGAAGATGAAGAAACCCATAAAGGTCACTTGAGGCAACTCTTCGCTAGACTTCAAGAATATGGCATGGTAATCAACACTTCCTAATGTATCTTTGGAGTACCAGAGACGTCGTTTCTAGGATATCACATATCCACTAGCGGTACCAAGCCTTTACCTGCCAAAGTCCAGGCAATTCAATTCAAAATTCTTCCCAGTCCCAAAGAACGTCAAAGAACTGAGAAGATTTCTGGGCATGCTGAATTTTTACAGAAGGTTTATACCGAATGCAGCTCAACACCAATCTCCGTTGAATGCACTTTTTGTAGGTTCTGTAAAAGGATCCCACCCCATAGCCTTCACAGCGGTAGAACAGGAAGCTTTTAACGCCTGTAAGCAAAGTTTATGTGACGCAACACTATTGGCTCACCCAGATAGCCAAGCTAAATTAGCCATAGTAACGGACGCATCTGATGTGGCCATTGGAGCCGCTTTACAGCAGTTGACGAATGAGGGTTGGCAGCCACTCTACTCACATAAACTCAGTCCTGCCCAGCAAAAATATTCTCCGTATGATAGAGAGCTGCTAGCAATATATGAAGCGATCAAATATTTCAGGCATATGGTTGAAGCAAAAGATTTCGTGGTATATACAGACCATAAACCCTTGTGCTTCGCATTCAGTTCGCATAAAGAAAATTGCTCACCAAGACAGTTCAGACACTTAGATTTTATATCGCAGTTTACAACGGATATAAGACACATATCAGGAAGGAACAACGTTGTCGCAGACACTCTCTCACGGATTGAGGAAGTAGCTAAACCAGTCGACTCTGAGCAGCTAGCACAATCTCAATCCACGGACGCCGAGCTGCAGAAGCTCCTTAACAGCGACACCTCTTTATCCTTGAAAAAGATGAAACTGCCAGGAACACACTCTGAACTGTATTGCGATGAGAGTAGCAATAGCATACGCCCATACGTTCCGCAAGAATTTCGCCGGAGAGTTTTTGAAAGTTTGCACTGTCTTAACCATCCAGGTGCCAAATCATCAACCAGGATAGTCTCAGAGAGGTATATTTGGCCAGGTATTAGAAAAGATTGCAGAGAATGGACACGAGCCTGCCCAGCATGCCAACGATCAAAAATCTCTCGCCATTGCTCGCCATCTGTTGGAACTTTCAAATTACCACGATCACGGTTTGCTCATATCCATATTGATCTCGTTGGTCCATTGCCATATTCACACGGTTATAGATATTGCCTCACCGCCGTCGACCGCTTCACCCGTTGGCCTGAGGCAATACCCTTACGCGACATAACCGCTGAGTCCGTGGCCAACGCATTACTATTCGGATGGATATCACGCTTCGGTTGTCCCATCGACATAGTCACCGATCGTGGCGCACAACTTGAATCTGCCCTATTTAAGCGTTTGTCAGATCTCATCGGCTTCAAGCACAAAAGAACGACCGCGTATGACCCAGCATGCAACGGGATGGTGGAAAGATTTCATAGGCAACTTAAAGCCGCAATTACTTGCCACGGAAACGAAAGCTGGGTCGAGTCTCTTCCGATAGTACTTTTAGGCATCCGAAGCTAATGAAACACTCGTCGAGTTTTTACAGATTAAACAGTTTTTATTTGAACGGAAGACACAATGACGGAACAAATAGGGTTGACATACCTAGAGACAGATGTTGCTAGTAGTAGTTAAATTATTATTTCGTTATATAAATCTAACACACTCCCTTAACGAAATAATACCATATTTATAGAGAACGAACATACTGTATGTAGCATACATTACAATCATACAATGTTAAATAAATAAACATTAAATTTCTACAATACCAAATTGCTCAATAAACTTGTAATGTTTCTGAGGACATCAACTTTTAGTCAATATGTCAGCAGGCATATCATTTGAATTCAAATAATTAATTTGTACACTATTATTTTCTACAGCTGTTCCGACAAAATGATATCTTATATCTATATGCTTACTTCTCTTATGGAATACAAAATTTTTGGTTAACTTCTGAGCACTCCGATTATCATTATATAAACAGATATACAGGTAACTCATTCCTACACTTTAACTCACACAAAAGATTTTTCAAATATATGGCTTCTTTAGCTGCTTCACAGATGGCCATCTATTCTGCCTCTGTACTCGATAAGGCTATAGTTAATTGTTTTTTACATTCAAATGAAATCACACTGCCGGACATTTTAAACATAAATCCAGTATAAGATTTTCTATCTATACAATCTGATGCCCAATCAGCATCTACATACCCTATCAAATCTAAATCATCTTTGACATACTTCAGACCATAGCTTTTAGTTTTCTTTAAGTACTTTAGAATCCGTTTTACATGTTTCCAATGGTTTTCGCTGAAACAATTATTAAATTGGCTAAGGTAACAAACTGCGTAAGAAATATCTGGACGGGTGAGCAATGATAAATAAAGCAAACTTCCTATCAATTGCTGGTATACCTTTACTGTAGGTATTTTTTATAATTTAATTAAATATTATAAGAGGTGCAGAACAAACTACGAATCAAATTTTTACGTCTCTTTATTGCGCTTTCTACAGTATGACTGGCTGTACAGAGAAGTTACAACATCGAGCACGACTATCTTATTACAAAAATATAGTGTTACAAAATTAAATACCTATGTGCACACGGCACAGTATACCCCCCTTCAAAAAATATTGTTATTACATTAAAAAACATAAAAAAAAGGAAAAAGTATAAAAAATTGTTATAAGTAGAAAGCATTGTTACAAAATGTTCAAAATTCTTAAAATAATTAAACATAAATTTTGCACCTAGTCACACAAAAAAAAATAGTACAATTTAATATTTTGAACAATTACAAAAAAAAATTACGAACATACTCATTAACTAATATCATGGTTACAATTAACAAATACGATTATGATTGAGTACACAATATACTGCTATATTAAAAATATGTATGTGACTTAAACTTATATTTAACACTTTCTAAATTTATTACACTTCACTACACAATCACTTGCTGGCATCCCGGGTTCTTCTGGGGGATAGGGTTCTCTGGTTGCCAAGTATCCAGTAGTGTCCTTCTCATAAAGTTTGTGAATTGCATTTTGCCACGTTTCCATACAATATAGAAAATAACACACAATACCAGGGTCAGAATTGCGAGAGTATACAACTCTACCCTAGTGCTAAGATGCGTGGTCGTTTCTGAAGCCGTTGCGCTATTTCCAGCACCTGTCTGTGCAATAATGATTTCTTCTTTTTCTTCTTTACTTACTGATTTACCCATATTTAATTATTTTTCGAAAAATAAAATTATTAAAATATAGAGATACAGCTAAAACAGTCGATACGATGACAGTCGACTAGGGAGTGAATCTTACTGTAGGTTTGCTGATGCGTCCTGATCTGGTTACCATGGGTTCCTTGTTAATGTTACATGGCTCTATACTGGGCGATATTACTATGTCATCAGAGTGTAACGTGAACGCGGGCTTGAGTCTATCTATACTAATAATTTTCTGCGTATCTCCCTCTTGAATTTTAAAATATTTATTTGTTCGACTTAAAATTTTGTATGGACCAGAATACAGAGGAGTAAGCGGTCTTGACACTCGGTCGCAACGAACAAATACATGTGAACATTTTTCAAGTTCCGGGTGTACAAAAATTTTGTTTTGACGTAATTGGCGCCTTGGTATTGCTGCTATATGCCTTATTTTCTGCCTTAACGCTTGTAAAAATGTTTCTTCACTTGAGATTTCTGGCTTTTTCAGCTCAAAAAAATCACCAGGAAGTCTTAAAGATTCACCATACACCAACTCAGCTGCACTTATCTGAGTATCATCCCTGTAACTTGCTCTTAATCCTAGTAATACGCTAGGTAGCTCTTTAACCCAATTATCTGTGTTACCTCTGCATATAAGAGAAGTTTTAAGAGAACGATGCCACCTTTCAACTGCACCGTTTGCCTGTGGATGGTATGCTGCAGTTCTTATTCTTGTTATTCCCATTCTTCTGGCTAGTTGGTTAAATAAGTTCGACTCAAATTGACGTCCTTGATCTGTCGTTATTCTCAATGGACAACCGAATCTAGTAATCCAGCCATAATAAACGACTTCGGCTACACTTTCTGCTGTTATGTCCTTTAAAGGATACGCTTCAGGCCAACCAGTGCTTCTGTCCAACATTGTTAATATATATCGATATCCATTGCAATATTTAAGAGGACCCACGATGTCTATGTGAATATGTTCAAATCTATCACTTTTTTCAAACGACTTAAATGGTGAAATATTGTGTCTTTGAACTTTGGACCTTTGGCATTCCAAACATGATCTAGTCCATGATGCAATATGTTTGTTCATCGATTTCCAGAAGTATCTCTCTCGCATCATATTTCTCGTTGTTCGTATGCCGGGTTGACTAATTCCATGAATCGCGTTGTAAGCCGATGCGCGGAATTCCAACGGCAAATAAGGACGAACTTTTCCATGCGATGTTTCACAATAAATATATGCATTACAGTTAGGAATTTTCACCTTTTTAATATTTAGAGTTTTAGACTTTAATAGTTCTAGTAGCTCTGCATCCTTACCCTGTGCCTTAGCTAGGTCTTCATAATTTATTATTTTTTATTATTTATTTATAAGGTTTGCTAGCGATTTTTACATCTTTTCATACTTAACTAGTTACATCTTAAATTATAATCATGCTCAGCGTATGTAAAATCATATAAAAGCAAACACTACATGCATTTAAAATTCCATTCATTAAAAATATTAGTTACGATAAAAAGTCTAAAAGCCAGTTAATAACAATTTACAACAAAAAAAAAAAAAACATAACAACGCAAATTTATACATAGTTATATAAATATAGCTTTCCATCATTAACAAATTTAAATTATATTTCAATTCAAATATTAATTATTTCATACATTTTAAAATTAATAAATATTTTCGCTTTTAATCTTTAACAATTTCTATAATTTTCTAGACCAAAAAAAAAAAAAACATAAATTTACTTTTAGTACGTTATAAAATTCATTAAATATTCAATTTCAATCAAAATTACATTAGTATTTAATAAAAAAAATAATTTACAATACAATGATTTAGAATGACTTCATTAATAAAATAGTGAAAATGAAATTAAACAAGAAATAATTCATAATTATAAAAATATATCATGCAAAATAGAATAAAAACAAAGTATTTATCAGTATAACAGAAAAATACAAAGGAATTTAATTAGTTTAAAATTTAAATAACAATATAATTTAAGTAATATAATCAATATAATTCCCTTAATTGATTTAATAATGTAATAAAATTAATTTAATTAGTAAAACGTGAATCATTACACTTGACTGACTAGGTTGACAACTACTTTACGAAAGGCATCTGGCGGATATGAGTTAATATCAAGAGGTTGACTGAATTTATTGTATAATTTGCAAAATCGAGAAAAGCTGGAGTTGGCACCGAAGACTGTTCTAGTACGGGGGGGCACAAGTGGAGTAATGGTATGACGCGGATATCTAGTTGGTACTCTAAAATTAATTTT
The DNA here is from genome assembly GCF_905147765.1 of Vanessa atalanta. Lineage (NCBI taxonomy): Eukaryota > Metazoa > Arthropoda > Insecta > Lepidoptera > Nymphalidae > Vanessa > Vanessa atalanta. Next base: position 6,371,671 of record NC_061901.1, read on the forward strand.
ACTTACTAAACTGGGGCAGTCTAATTAATTACGTACAATTTTATATAAAAATACTAGGTCAATTACGTCTCTTCTTTGGTCAAGGGTCATCATTTTAAAGTATTTCAGTCTATTCTGATATGAAATCACTGTTTTGTAAATCCTTGCTGAGTATGATAAATGCCACAAGAACCTTTTCTGAACTCGCTCTAGTCTTAAATAATGTACAGCATAATGTGGACGCCAAACTACACTACAGTACTCCAGATGACTACGTACAAGGCTATTGTAAAGAATAATTTTTGTTCTACTTTCTTTAAATGTTCGACCTTGTCTAACAATAAATCCCAACATCTTTGACGCTGTGCTTACTACTTTGTCTATGTGATTAATATAAGTCAATTTTCTGTCCAATAAAACACCTAAATCTCTTATAAGGTCAACTTCCTTAAGGTTATTACCGTTCAAGCTATATTTTGTTGATAAGATGTTAATTTTTCGGGTAAACTTAATGTGCAGACATTTGTTGTAGTTCAGTTGCATACCATTAGAATTACACCAGCTTGTTAGCTTATTTAGATCTTCTTGAAGTAGATTGGAATCCTTCTTTTTCGAAATTATTCTCGTAAATTTTAAATCATCAGCGTATAAGTAAGGCGTAGAATGTTCAAAACAAAAGACAATGTCATTAATAAATATATTAAACAAGATTGGACCAAGGTGCGATCCTTGGGGGATACCAGATGCAATATTTTTTGTTGAAGAGCTAAAACCATTAATTACAACAAAAAAGCAACGATCACGTAAGTATGACGAAAGCCAATGCAGCAGTGGGCCTGAAAATCCATAATACATTAATTTTTTGATTAGAATTATATGTGGCACCTTATCGAATGCCTTTTTGAAATCAGTGTATATGGTGTCCACTTGTTTCTGTGAGTCAATAGCTTCGGATAATGAAGTAGTAAAAGTAACTAAATTAGTGGTAGTTGACCTTCCTGGTAAAAAACCATGTTGATGTTCAGAAATAAAACGAGAGAAGTGCGCTTGGATTAGTGGACAAATTAAAGACTCGAAGATTTTGGGGAAAACGGAAAGAATCGAAATGGGTCTGTAATTACGTACGTCCTTCTCATCATCACTTTTAAATATTGGTATGACTTTTGCTTGTTTCCATATAGTTGGAAAAGTCCCAGAGCGTAGCGAGGCATTAAATATTAAGTATAAAGGCAAACTTAAACAAGACGCACATCTTTTTATAAATATTGGTGGTAAATTATCTGGACCCGCTCCTTTCGTGATATCTAAGCTTTTTAGCTTTTGTAAGATTTTATTCTGTGTCACTTCTATAGTTGCTAAGTTGTCACTATAACCCATGTAAAGGATGTTTTGTAAAAAGGAGGAAGACTGTGAGGTGTGGCAATCAATGGCATCATCATATACCGAAGCAAAATAACATGAAAACATATCACAAATCTCGGCTGCGTTGCTAGAGTTTATAATTCCATTAGTCATAGAAGCTGGATACGAGTTAGAACTATTGCGTCTACTTTTTAGGAATGTCCAAAATGCTTTCGGATTTTTCTGAACCTGCTTCTCAAGATTATAATTATAATTATTGTAAGCATCTCGAGTAATTCTATCACATCGGTCACTAAGTAATCTTAATTCTAGTTCATCCATTGGGTTATTATATTTTTTAAACCTTTTTAACATTTTACGTTTTTCTTTAATTCTTTTTGCAGCCCTGTTATTTATCCAAGATGGATACCTATTACATCTTGCTTTATGCAATGGAACGTAGCTAATGATAGCGGTTTGTAATACCTCGTAAAATATTTTAACCATATCATTTATATCATTTACGTGTAATAGTTTATGCCAGTCAATACCTTGTAAGTACTCATCAATTGAATCGTAATCACCCCTATGAAAATTAAAACGCTTGTGGGATACGTTCACTGTCAATCTATTTGGTTTTAAATTTGGTATGTTGATTTCAAGTGGGGGATGTAATTGATCAACATTACTTACAGAATTATAAGAATAGTTTACGGAGCATGCAGGTAAATCAACAAGTACAAGATCGAGTATTTTTTGCTTGTTGTTAGTAATAGAGTTACATTGACGTAGTCCATTTTCAGATATGAAATCTAGTAAACTTTGCGCTGTCGCGGAAATATTACTATTAGATGAGTTAAGACCTACACTCCAGGTAATACAGCTTAAATTAAAGTCTCCAATAATACAAGTTAACATATTATGTTGTTCCGAAACTCTATTGCAGTTATTCAAAAACTAATCCAACAAGTCCCTATTCACTGGTGGCGGTAGGTATATCCCACACAAAGCTATATGGCGGATACTACTGAGATGAGGCACATCGATTACCACCCACAAATCCTCGCAATCACTTTCCCAACTACTAACTCTATAGGATGTAATATGTTTTTTTACAGCTATTAGTACTCCACCGCCATTATATTTAGTACTAAGTTTAGAAGTTTCTTTGTCCCTTCTGTATATATTGTAACTCTTATCAAATAGTTCGCCACTCGATATTGAGTTATTTAACCAGGTTTCAGTCAAGATAATGATATCATACTCATTTGTAGCTGCGTTACAGTAAACATCGTGCGTTTTGGTTCTGATTCCACGGACATTTTGATACAATACATTAATAGACGCGAATTTTAAACGTTTAGAAATCCATTAATTACATGAAACCTACCTTATACGTTAGCTTAACTTACTTAAAAACTCCATATTTTTAACTATTTTGTAATCCGAGTTGTCATCCTTCCGAATAAGTATACGACCGTTACGAACCCAAGTGTATCTGTACCCTATTTCTTTAGCTTTTAGTCTCGTCGCGGCATGAAGAGCCTTGTTCTCTGGTGATAGGTGTTCCATGACATAAATGGGATTTTTTTTTCCGCCAAGTCCTATGTTCGTGGTATTCAGTTTATCTTTAAGATTGATTTTATTATATTTTATGACTGCAGCCAACATCTTGTCCCTGGTTAAAGGAGAATTAAATTGTACTATGATAGATCTTGGTCGGGTACTTTGACGGTTGACTTTGGCAACTCTAGTAATATTCATAATTTTGTCGTCTGTTATTGTCATTCCTACTACACTACCTAGCTTCTCAATGATTTTAATCAAATTTTCATTTTTTGATTCTGGAACGCATTGTAATTCTAAGTTGTTGGACCTGGACCTTTGTTCTAGATCATTTACGCGTGCCTTTAAGGTATCAATAGTCGACACTAATTTGTTATTTTCTTCCTTAAGATCCTTTATTGCTGTTTCGTTAGCACGATGCTCTTTTAAAAACTCGTCGTATTGGTTGCTAATAAAGTTCACTGAAGTTTTCATATCAGAGATTTCTTCCTTTAAAACCTTTAATTCACTATTTAACACAGATTTAATAGATGTAGTTATCTCTGTAAGCATTTTTTTCATTTCTGTATTAACAATTTCCCTGACTATTTCTCTTAAGTCGTCTTGTTTTAAAGTGCTTGTGTGTTCTGGCGATGAAATAGCAACACGTTTGTTCGATCTTTTAGTTATATTATGATCACTGATTGACGTAATGTCCTTACCACGAACTGGAGTGTTCTCGTTGTTACCCTTCGGCCTTCTTGGCACACAAGATGGACACATCCATTCGGTTAGACATTCTAAATTTATGTGTAAGCCGGATTGTGAGATCGACTGTAAACATTCCCGGTGATACCTTTTCATACATTTAACGCAACACATATATTCTTCGTCATCTTTTTCTTCGTTACAACAGTTCCACTGTATCATAGACATTTTTTTTTTTTTCTTGTTTATAATTCGTAACAACTTTATAATTTGCAAATTCTAGTTTCTTATGCAGTCTGCTGTGAATTAATGGTCTATTTATTTAATTTAAAAAGCGAAAAAGACTGCTTTAGATGGGGTTTGAACCATGACTTTCTAGAGTATGATTCCAAGCATCTACGGCTGAGCTACAAAGTTCTTAAGACTATGCGATGAAATTGTTGAATGTAATATTATAATCACTTTTTATATAACGGGTAGATACGAAAAAATTTATTAATATTAAGTGACCGAGCACAATATTAAACTTGTAACAATGTTTTATAATTGAATAACTTTGTCTATACACATGTTAATTCACTGTTTTTTCACTTGAAAGTTTGTAGATGTAAGTTATAAACTTAAAAAAAAAAACTTTTCAACGATTTTATTGCTTTAACTTCACTTTTAGAATTATCAATAGAAGAGAACACGGATATACGTCTTGCTCACAGGGCGCGAAGTGCGAAGTGTGATTAATTGAATCTCTATCTATCTGCCACAGTATTCTCTGAACCACTAATATGATCGATTCTTGTACAAAATTGCATCACGTAGTCTAAGTGTCTCAATCTCCTAGGGGTATCGTTATTTCCAAAAGAATTCTTCGAAAATGCTTGCACTAAAGGTTTATGATTCGTGTAAACTGTTACAGGTCGTCCCTCAATTAAGTATCGGAAATACTTTATTGCCATATATATAGCTAATAATTCTCTGTCGAATGTACTATAGCGCTGTTGAGCCTCACTAAGCTTACTTGAAAAAAAACCTAAAGGTTTCCATGAGGTACCTTCTTTTTGTTGAAGTACTGCTCCAGCACACGTGTTAGAACAGTCTGTCATGATAGAGATAGGAGCACCCGCGATAGGAAATGATAGTGTAACTGCACTTTTTAGGCTCTGTTTACACTGTTCAAAGGCTTCTATCGTCTCTTGAGTCCAAGGTATCAAGCTTTTGTCTTTCTTTTTGCTATTCCTCAAATACATGTTTAATTTTGCTTGAACACCTGCAGCACCTGGGAGATGACGTCTATAAAAATTTATTATCCCTAAAAAACGTCTTAACTCATCAACTGTTTGTGGCCTTGGAAACTTACTTAATGCCTTAACACGTTCTTCTAAGGGGCTTAGTCCTTTTTCAGAAATGTGAAACCCTAAGAAGTCCAGTTCGGTTTTCCCAAACTCGCATTTCGCTAAATTTATCGTTAAGCCGAATTTATTTAACCTCTCAAATACGATTTTTAAATGTTCTTGATGTTCGACTTCTGAAGATGACGCTATGATGACGTCATCAATGTATGAGAATAAAAAATTGAGATTTTGAAAAACTTCTTTAGTGCAAGCATTTTCGAAGAATTCTTTTGGAAATAACGATACCCCTAGGAGATTGAGACACTTAGACTACGTGATGCAATTTTGTACAAGAATTTACCATATTAGTGGTTCAGAGAATACTGTGGCAGATGCTTTATCTCGAATCGCTACCATTGATTTTTCATCCACAATTAATTATGAAGACCTAGCTAAGGCACAGGGTAAGGATGCAGAGCTACTAGAACTATTAAAGTCTAAAACTCTAAATATTAAAAAGGTGAAAATTCCTAACTGTAATGCATATATTTATTGTGAAACATCGCATGGAAAAGTTCGTCCTTATATGCCGTTGGAATTTCGCGCATCGGCTTACAACGCGATTCATGAAATTAGTCATCCCGGCATACGAACAACGAGAAATATGATGCGAGAGAGATACTTCTGGAAATCGATGAACAAACATATTGCATCATGGACTAGATCATGTTTGGAATGCCAAAGGTCCAAAGTTCAAAGACACAATATTTCACCATTTAAGTCGTTTGAAAAAAGTGATAGATTTGAACATATTCACATAGACATCGTGGGTCCTCTTAAATATTGCAATGGTTGGCCTGAAGCGTATCCTTTAAAGGACATAACAGCAGAAAGTGTAGCCGAAGCCGTTTATTATGGCTGGATTACTAGATTCGGTTGTCCATTGAGAGTAACGACAGATCAAGGACGTCAATTTGAGTCGAACTTATTTAACCAACTAGCCAGAAGAATGGGAATAACAAGAATAAGAACTACAGCATACCATCCACAGGCAAACGGTGCAGTTGAAAAGTGGCATCGTTCTCTTAAAACTTCTCTTATATGCAGAGGTAACACAGATAATTGGGTTAAAGAGCTACCTAGCGTATTACTAGGATTAAGAGCAAGTTACAGGGATGATACTTAGATAAGTGCAGCTGAGTTGGTGTATGGTGAATCTTTAAGACTTCCTGGTAATTTTTTTGAGCTGAAAAAGCCAGAAATCTCAAGTGAAGAAACATTTTTACAAGCGTTAAGGCAGAAAATAAGGCATATAGCAGCAATACCAAGGCGCCAATTACGTCAAAACAAAATTTTTGTACACCCGGAACTTGAAAAATGTTTACATGTATTTGTTCGTTGCGACCGAGTGTCAAGGCCGCTTACTCCTCCGTATTCTGGTCCATACAAAATTTTAAGTCGAACAAATAAATATTTTAAAATTCAAGAGGGAGATACGCAGAAAATTATTAGTATAGATAGACTCAAGCCCGCGTTCACGTTACACTCTGATGACATAGCAATATCGCCCAGTATAGAGCCATGTAACATTAACAAGGAGCCCATGGTAACCAGATCAGGACGCATCAGCAAACCTACAGTAAGATTCACTCCCTAGTCGACTGTCATCGTATCGACTGTTTTAGCTGTATCTCTATATTTTAATAATTTTATTTTTCGAAAAATAATTAAATATGGGTAAATCAGTAAGTAAAGAAGAAAAAGAAGAAATCATTATTGCACAGAAAGATGCTGGAAATAGCGCAACGGCTTCAGAAACGACCACGCATCTTAGCACTAGGGTAGAGTTGTATACTCTCGCAATTCTGACCCTGGTATTGTGTGTTATTTTCTATATTGTATGGAAACGTGGCAAAATGCAATTCACAAACTTTATGAGAAGGACACTACTGGATACTTTTGTTGTAGTCAGGGGGCAACCAGAGAACTCTATTCCCCAGAAGAACCCGGGATGCCAGCAAGTGATTGTGTAGTGAAGTGTAATAAATTTAGAAAGTGTTAAATATAAGTTTAAGTCACATACATATTTTTAATATAGCAGTATATTGTGTACTCAATCATAATCGTATTTGTTAATTGTGTAACTATGATAGTAGTTAATGAGTATGTTCGTAATATTATATATATTTTTTGTTTTTTGTAATTGTTCAAAATATTAAATTGTACTATTTTTTTTTTTTGTGTGACTAGGTGCAAAATTTATGTTTAATTATTTTAAGAATTTTGAACATTTTGTGACAATGCTTTTTACTTATAACAATTTTTTATACTTTTTCCTTTTTTTATGTTTTTTAATGTAATAACAATATTTTTTGAAGGGGGGTATACTGTGCCGTGTGCATATAGGTATTTAATTTTGTAACACGATATTTTTGTAATAAGATAGTCGTGCTCGATGTTGTAACTTCTCTGTACAGCCAGTCATACTGTAGAAAGCGCAATAAAGAGACGTAAAAATTGGATTCGTAGTTTGTTCTGCACCTCTTATAATATTTAATTAAATTATAAAAAACACCTACAGTAAAGGTATACTATCTCTGCACAGAGACGGTGAGTCATTGGCCTATACCGCTAAGGAGAAAGCTGATCTTTGATATTTTAGGCTTTCTCTTTGCGTCAAACTCGACTCTGGATGACCGAGAAAAGTTATCCCCAACAATCCCGCGGTGTGATACCACGATGCCGGAGGTTACATTCCGGCAAAGTGCATTTCGTAAAGCACTTCTTTATTTGGACATTCATAAGTCGAAGTCAAGACCCGATGGCAACCCTCCAACCGTGCTACGGACATGTGCTCCCGAGTGGGCACCTGTTTTAACGCGTCTTTTCCGAAAATCCTACGGCATTAGGCATCGTCCCAAACTCCTGGAAGACTGCTTTGGTGCATCCGATCGCTAAAAAGTGCAACTGCTTAGACCCGTCCAGTTCACGTCGGGGTCGCTCAGCCTCACTTATAAAAGTGCGGAAGCAGTTGAGAGCAAGGGGAAAGCATTAGCAGCCAGTTTGAAACTAGCGAAGGCCTTCGATCGCGTGTGGCACAAAGCGCTTCTTTCGAAGCTTCCTTCCTAGGGGTTTTCCAGGTAATTATACAATTGGATTACCAGCTTTTTGGCAGATCGGAGCATCCAGGTCGTTGTCGGCGTTGCATGCTCCGACTCAAAATTCGTCAATGCTGGTGTTCCACGAGGCTACGTTCTATCATACTACTATTGATAACAGTAATCCTATAGGACCTGTTAGTTGTAGGGATAATTGGAGAATATGTGGGAGGGGTAAAACATCTCTTTTACTATCTCTGCATAGGATCTACATACAGGAGGGAACCGAGAGGATGCTTCAATATAAGATATGTTGTCCTGAGACATAACAATTTTGATCGATTGTTGGCGAGAAAACTCAGGACAGTCCTTATCTGTTGTGAAATGGTTACCAGAGCAATGTAAGCAAGTGGCGTTATCCTTACTTAGATTACAAGACTTATCTGTGTGGGATTTGGAGCACTTAAAACACCTAGGTTGAGATCGACACTGAGTTTTAATGTAACCATTATGGCAACAGTTCAGGCATTGGATTGTGGGGAGTTTTTATGTTTCAACAGGAAGGGAAGTATGGTAGAAATACACTGTGTTGGGTAGTATTTGTCCCCTAAATGTGATTACCATGGATTGGATAGGGACCCATTGTAGTAACACCATCAGTATAGGTTTTTCTATTTAACCGTCTGACTTTCAAAACTTCACCACATCCAGTGGGAAGCTCGAGAGATGTTGCTAATTCTTCCATTGTCCAGTCCACGGGAATACCTTTAATCAAACCCATTCTAGTAACATTAAAAGTCGGTACAGTAGCTTTGTACTTGCACATTTCAGTTGTAGTTGTACTTGCACGGTAAGTTGTCTTGAGTATATCAAAAAAAGACAATGAACAGTCAACAGTTTATTGTTCACACTTATAAAATTTGCACAGCACAATAAGTCTACATACACAGAAGATATATTTAATAGGATAACAGCACGAGCAAACATACAAAGAAAACAAGCAACGAACTTAACTAAGGCGTAAGTGAGTGCAAAGCATAAAAGGTAGCAAAGCAGTGCGCATCGAGATCGAGATCCGACTGAGTCTTCGCGCGCGTCGTTGCCGTTGACCGCTAGCTGCCGGGGTAGGAGGGCAGCGGCGGCGAATGAGCGAGGTGCGCGATCGTACGATCGCTTACGTACTAACTAATATGAAAAATTATCGTCGCACGGCTGAAACTTTTTGTTTGTTGAATATAATATATTAATGCAAAAATAAAAATAATATATATATATATTTTTCTATCCCGCCACATTCTCTTTTATTTAAAAAGAGAATGTGACGGGACGCCATATCACCTCCCTCCAGAGACCGTGTTACGGGCGATAATATTCCGGGAATCGAACTTGTCGTCCTGACCTTGTTTTAAATGCCCTTGTGTCCTTCTCTTTATTTACACTAGTGAATGTGGTGTGGGGTAGTATGGTAGATGGTGATGTTGGTGGTACGGTTGATGTAGGTGTGATGTATTGTGGTGGTGGGGGAACGTTGGTGTTGGTAGGGTCTTGCAGCATGTAGGCTGGTTTCAGTCGGTCTACTGATACTGTGACCTCTTTTCCTCGCACCAGAAGTTTGAAAACCTTATCACCTCTGCAAAGTACCTGATGTGGACCAGTGTAAGCCGGCTTAAGTGACCCATGGGCACTGTTATCCCTTAGAAAGACATGGGAAGCAGTTGACAAGTCTTTGAATCTAAAGACGGGGCGGTTGCTGTGGTGGCGGAAACCTGAAGATGGCAAGAGACATTGCACGTGTCGTTTAAGTCGTGCACCGTATTGCGTCACGTCCTCTATGCCATCGAATTGTGGCTCAAAGAAATCGCCTGGTAACCTAAGGGTCTCGCCATATATCAGCTCAGCAGGTGAGGCTTGTATGTCCTCCTTGAATGTAGCCCTGATACCTAATAGGACTAGTGGAAGGATTTCCAGCCAGTTAGCGCTTGCATGGCAAGTGATGGCAGCTTTCAGTTGTCTATGAAACCGCTCCACGAGTCCATTACATGCGGGGTGGTATGCGGTAGTGCGTCGATGTTGAAAACCGGCAATTTTGGACAATTGTGCGAAGAGTGCCGACTCAAACTGTCTGCCCCGATCCGTCACGATGTCAGTTGGGCATCCATATCGTGCGATCCATCCATGCAGCAAGGCTTTAGCTACTGTCTCAGCAGTGATATCCTTAAGTGGTATTGCCTCTGGCCATCGGGTAAAGCGATCAACGGCTGTGAGACAATATCTATATTCCTGGGATAGTGGCAAGGGACCTATAATGTCGATATGGACAAACATAAAACGGCATCGCGGCAGCTTAAGGTTGCCTAGAGGTGACGAGACGTGTCGTGTCACCTTTGCACCTTGGCACGCTATACAGGAACGAGCCCACTCCCTGCAGTCCTTCCGCATATTCGGCCACACGTAACGCTCTGCCACCAACTTGACCGTTGCATTTGCACCGGGATGGCTTAGCGAGTGTAGGCTGTCGTATACCTGCCGTCGCATTGATTTTGGTACGTATGGTCTAGGAGTACCGCACGCCTCGTCGTAGTACAGATCGACATTGGATTCGCGGAGCTTGACTTTCCTAAGGCGTAGAGAAGAGTCATTACCACTCAGCAATTGTTGCAACTCAGGGTCGGAATGTTGGGTGTTGGCAAGTGCAGTCATGTCGATAGGCTGAGAAATTTGCTCAACGCGAGACAGTGTTTATTTATTTATTTTTTTCTTTTTTTATTTGAATGGCACATCAACAGTACATACATTAAACACTTAACACTAAACATTTAAAACTGACACTTATCTGATGTATGTACCAATTACAGACGTACACAGCACTGCTGAAGAACATGCTGTGTATCAGCCACAACATTGTCCTTCCCTGATATGTGCCTTATGTCAGTAGTAAATTGTGCTATAAAATCCAGATGCCGAAACTGTCTGGGCGAGCAATTCTCCCTACGCGTATAAAACGCAAAGGGCTTATGGTCCGTGTAAAAAGTAAAATTCCTCGCCTCAACCATATGGCGAAAATATTTAATTGCCTCGTAGATGGCGAGGAGTTCACGATCATATGGTGAGTATTTCTGTTGCGAGGGCATAAGTTTTCGCGAAAAGAATGCTAGCGGTTGCCACAGACCTTCCTTAAACTGTTGTAAAACTGCGCCTACCGCCGTATCTGATGCGTCGGTGATCAAGGCCAGTTTAGCGTTACAGTCTGGGTGTGCCAGGAGTGCTGCGTTGCAAAGACTGGTTTTGCACACGATGAAAGCATCGTGTTCCTTGGCTGTGAAGTTAACGGGATGTGAACCCTTAAAGGAGTCTGTTAAAAGAGCATTTAGTGGTGCTTGAAATTGCGCGGCACAAGGGATGAACGATAAAATTTCAACATCCCGAGGAATCGACGCAACTCCCTCACTGTTCTGGGAACTGGGAAGTTCTGGATTGCTTGGACCTTCTCAGGTAAGGGCTTAGTACCTGCAACAGATATACTGTAACCTAAGAATTTTACTGAAGGTACTCCGAAGACGCATTTTGTAATGTTAATCACCATGCCATATTCATTCAGCCTGGTGAAGAGTTGGCGGAGGTGATCGGCATGACTAACCTCATCGCGAGAAAATAATAAGATGTCGTCAAAGTACGGGTAACAAAAATCTAGCCCTCTCACCATCTCGTCCACGAAACAAAAAGTTTGGCCTGCGTTATGAAGTCCGAACGTCATGAATGGAAATTCGAATAGGCCAAACGGGGTGGTGATTGCAGTCTTCGGGATATCCTCAGGTTTAACAGGAACTTGGTTATAAGCCATTATATCGATGGTCGAGAAGATCAGACAACCGGCTATACTGTGGGCGAAGTCCTGGATGTGGCGGATCGGATACCTGTCGGGCACGGTTCGTGCATCCGATAGTTGCCGCAAGGACGCCAACCGCTATCACCTTTGGGCGCTAGATGGAGTGGCGATGACCAAGGTGAGCTCGAGGGTCTGGATGTACAGCTTTTCAGCATATCCGAAAATTCGTCCCTAGCGACTTTAAGTATGTCAGGCGCTAATCGTTGAGGTAGGCAACTTACTGGTGCACCAGATGTAGTTTTGATGTAGTGTAGGGTATTATGTTTGATTACACGAGGTAAGCCTGAGGGGCGGGTGATCTGTGGAAAGTCCGTTAACAGTTTATGGTACACAGAATTGTTATCAGTCGCGACTCTGACTGAAAAAATATTTTTGAGTGACTGAGTGGATGAAGCCGGGGTGGTGAGACTAGTCGTGCTATCGATTAATCGCTTATTGCGACAGTCAACGATCAAATTGTAGTGAGACAAAAAATGTACACCGATAATCGCCCTAGTCACATCTGCAACAATTAATCGCCAAGCAAAGTCGCGGCGCAAGCCTAAGTTTAATACAAGCTGCTTATAACCGTGCGTCACTATCGCACTACCGTTCTCTGCACTCAACTCGTAAGAGGTCTTCTGTCGTTGTTCTCGCAATGCTGATCGTGGAAAGACACAGATGTCGCTGCCTGTATCGACGAGAAATTGCGTCTTCGTGGCAATCAGCAATCAGCGGTCGCCATTACTGACTGCCTGTCGCGTTTCCCGACTTATAATCGCACGGTTTTAAGCACTATTTCGCTTACTCACCAAACTTAAAATGATACCAACAAGTGGGGAACCTCCGGTAGTTAGATACTGACCGCTTGGAGCTGGAACATCCTCGATGGTCATGTCTGGAGCGCTCACGTGGACGGGACTGCCTATTCACTTGCGTCATTAAGGCCTGTACATGCTTCGTGAGCGCTGCGACTTGCTGAACTAGAGTATCCATGGAACTGCTTGGTACAGGGCTGGAGGTAGATGCGACCTGCGGGGTTGCCACGTCATGGATGCGGTCAGTCACGTCCGCTAGGTCCAGCAATGTTGATGATGTTTGCGACGCAAGGATAGATTGTATGGCAGAGGTTAGACGGCTCGTCCATATTGTGCGTAAAAAATTATCGGATACCTCTGACCCAGCTAGATGTTGCAGGTGACGCAGTAAATGTGACGGTTTTCTATCGCCAAACTCTTCGTGCATAAGGAGCTGTTTCACCTTCTTCTCTTTTGATGCCGATAATCGTTTGATGAGCTCAGACTTCAATTTTTCGTACTTGCCAGTTGCCGGAGGTTGGATAATAATGTCCTCCACCTCTGTAGCAAATTGGGGGTCTAGCTGTCCGATGACATAAAAGAATTTCGTACTGTCATCAGTAATGCCGGAAATATTAAATTGGCCTTCAATTTGTGCAAATCATATTTTTTGGCCAAAATGGTGGCATCTTGATGGGCATCTGGTTTGATGATGACGGGGCACCGCTGATCATTTTTTTTCTTCGCTCGCCGTCACGGGGGTAGATGTTAACTTTTGCTTGATTGTCTGCAGAATTACCGTCACTACTTATGCCAAGCTCGCGTTCTTTACGGGGTCACCAATGTAGTTGTAAGTGCGCGGTTAGTAGTCTTGAGTATATCAAAAAAAGACGATAAACAGTCAACAGTTTATTGTTCACACTTATAAAATTTGCACAGCACAATAAGTCTACATACACAGAAGATATAGTCAATAGGATAACAGCACGAGCAAACATACAAAGACGTTGACGAGACCCTTTTTTTTGTAATCCTAATCTTTGATCTATATTTTTGTGTTTATTACAATATAATTGCTAGAACATTTCAGTAAAAGTTTTGTTTGTTGATTTAAAGATATTCTAATGAGAGATTTAATGATTTTGTTTTTATTATTATTTAAGTTTAATTGTTAAATTAATAAATAAGAAATCTTTTTATTTGGAGTAGTTTTTTTTTTTTTAATTTAATTATTAGCTTTTTGCTAATATCAGAAGTGGGATCTGGCTCCATAGCTAGATTTCCTTTTGATTTGGCATTCTGACTAGGGCTCATTAATTGTGTCTGACTAACATGTCGGGCACAAATAAAAGACAACGAGGTAAAAATACTAATGACACACTAATACAAGGTTTGGAACAGCAGTTGCAGGCAATTCTAAATCGTCTCAATGCCTTGGAAGATAGCTCCAGTTACGGGCGATTAAGCAATGCAGTGGCTTCTGGATCAGGCACTGCTGATTTGTTGCCCGTACTATCATCAACATCTGGTCACCCGGAGTCACAAAGACAACCAGCATCACCACTGCCGCGTCCCACCGAGGTATCCGATATTGCTAGTCTGGACATGTCTGTGCAGCCGGGACCATCGGTATCCTCCGATACCATAGTGAGTGAGGTGACCGACAGGATTATTAACGCCATCAACTTAATCCCGGTAAGATCCACCCAAATTTATATCTCAAATTTTGACCCGCAGTATAATGATATAGATGCATGGTGTGATGAAGTCGATCACGTACGTGTTCTTAATAAATGGGACGATAGAGAGTGTTTATCTCATATTTGTAATTGCCTTAAAGGGGACGCGAAATTATGGTTAAACGAGTGGGTTACAAGTAATCGTACGTAGTCTAACTTTAAAAAGGACTTTAAGGCCTTATGCCCTCGTAAAGTTGACATCGCAAATATATTGTTTGAAGTAATGAGTACTAATTCCGATAGCTATCCTACTTATGCTGAATATGCTAGGCGATCATTATTACGTTTAAAAATTGTTAATGGTTTAAGTAATGAATTAATATTAGCAATTATAATAAGGGGTATAGTTGATCCTCAAATACGCGCTGCCGCCACTAACGCCAAACTTACACCTGATGATTTAGTGAATTTTTTTTCAATTTATACTAAGCCGATACAACATAAGATTATTCGAGGGCATCGCGAAATGTCTGATTATAAAGCTAATTACGTTAATACGCGTAAGAGGGAATATAGTGATACAAAAAGTAAATGTTTTCTTTGTGGTGGTTTTGGTCATAAGCAATATAAATGTTCGAAACGTTTTAAATCAAATAACAATAATGGGAATGTGCGTAACCTTCCATCAACTACCCCCAATAATACAAATAACATGCAAAATAAAATAGATCTTTGCACTTTCTGTAAAAAGATAGGCCATAAAGTTGAGGATTGTTTTACAAAACAACGTGTTGAAGCTCAGGGTAAACCTAATGTAAACTTTTGTCGTGAAGTTGTTGATAATAGAAGGAAAAATGATATTTGCGCGGCCGTTATACAAGGCGTTCCTGTTGATATTTTAATAGATAGTGGGTCTACAATTTCTTTAATATCGGAATCTATCATAAAACATTTTAAAAGTCACAAGACGCCTTGTTTTTGTATTTTACGCGGTATTGGAAGTCAAGAAGTAGAGTCATGCTTTTCGACCGTGTTAACTGTAGAATTTCCAGAAATTACTTTAGAAATCGATTTTCATATTATTGCTAATGTTACATGAATACGCCTATAATAATAGGTACCGACGTTTTAAACAGGGATGGGGTTATTTACACGCGATCGAAAGGCAGACAATGTTTGACACGTGTACAAAATGTATTTAATATTGAAACAACAACATCTGACAATATCATAAAAACGCCTTTGGTTGGCACTGATAAAGATCGTCTTTTGTCAATTGTTAATGAATTCGCGGAACATTTTATTACTGGTACCGCCACGAGTACGGTCAAAACTGGATCTATGTTTCTACGTTTATCTAATAATTCCCCTATAGTTTATAGACCTTACAGACTCTCTCACGAAGAAAAATTGCGTGTTAGACAAATTATTAAGGAACTTTTATCTAAAGGTATTATAAGAGAATCAGAATCAGCATACTCTAGTCCAATCCTTTTGGTTAAAAAGAAAGACGGCACAGACAGAATGTGTGTTGACTTTAGGGCATTGAATGCAATAACTGTAAAAGATCGCTACCCTCTACCACTTATTGGCGATCACATAGACAGACTAGGTAAAAGTAAATTTTTTACAAGCCTTGACATGGCCACTGGGTTCCATCAAATACCAATGAGTAGTGAGTGTATTCATTTGACGGGATTTGTTACCCCAGATGGACACTACGAGTATTTAAAAATGCCGTACGGTTTGGCTAACGCTCCAGTTATTTTCCAACGCATTATCTCAAATACATTACGACCTTTTATTGAACAAAATCGCGTCTTAGTATACATTGATGACGTACTTATACCTAGTTTAACTATCAATGAGGGTTTAGACACTTTACGGGATGTTTTAAAAGTTTTAACTTCTGCTGGGTTTTCGCTCAATTTAAAGAAATGTTCGTTTCTCACAAATGAAGTTGAATATTTAGGGAGAACGATTGGAAATGGTCAGGTTAGACCGAGCGCTTATAAAGTTGAAGCTTTGATTCGTTCCCCAGTTCCAACTAACGTTAAACAGGTTAGGCAATTT
Source organism: Vanessa atalanta (assembly GCF_905147765.1). Taxonomy (NCBI): domain Eukaryota; kingdom Metazoa; phylum Arthropoda; class Insecta; order Lepidoptera; family Nymphalidae; genus Vanessa; species Vanessa atalanta. The sequence goes on from NC_061901.1 coordinate 6,388,084, forward strand.
CTGGGACTAGCAGGGTATTATAGACGGTATATGGGTATTCAATAAAAACTGCTTGTTTATCTCAACTTTTACGCAAGGGGGTAAAGTTCGAATGGGGTAACGATCAAGAGAATGCTCGACAAGACATATTTTCGATCCTTCTTTGTCAACAGAAGTTCATACCGATGCATCCGCGTTAGGGTACGGGGCTGTCTTGCTTCAGACTCATATGGATGATCGCAAGACTGTTGTTGCATATTTTAGCAAAGTTACACTTGGTGCAGAGTCACGCTACCATTCATATGAGTTGGAAACATTGGCAGTGGTCAAGGCATTGCAACACTTTAGGCATTACCTTATAGGTATTCACTTCAAAGTAGTAACAGATTGTAATGCCTTGAAACAAGAAAGATCTATTACCGAGAATAGCTCGATGGTGGATCTATCTTCAAGATTTCGATTTTGAATTAGAGTATCGTAAGGGAGTAGCATTAGCACATGCTGACTATTTCAGTCGCAACCCGGTAAACATTTGTGAAATACAAAGACCTCGAAATTGGGCTCAAATAGCACAGGCTGCTGATGAAGAGACTCAGACTCTTTTACAAAAATTGAATGATGGGGAACTTGATTCATCTCGTTATGTAAAACACAATGATTTGCTTTACTATAAGTATAATTCTGTGGGTAAAGATGCAAAATTACTTTGTTATATACCAAAAGGACATCGTCTTAGTTTATTACGTATATTTCACGATGAACATCAGCATATCGGTGTTGATAAAACTGTCGATTTAATCTTAAAACATTTTTGGTTCCCAGGGTTGAGATCTTTTGTTCAAAAGTATATTAGACATTGTATTGTATGTTTATCTTATAAAAAATGTGCTATACAACCCTTACAGCCAATCGAATCGTGGAGTAAGCCCAATGTACCGTTTGAAACATTGCATAGTGACGTTTTAGGGCCATTGCCAGTTTCGAATGGCTATAAGTTTGTTATTATTATTATAGATGCGTTTACAAAATATTGCCTTTTGTACCCAATTGCTAAACAAGATTGTAATGAACTTAAAAGAGTTTTTCAAAATGCCATGTCATTATTTGGATCACCTAAATTAATTGTAGCTGATAGAGGCAGAATGTATGAACATACTGTATTTGTTAAATGGGTCTCGGAAATGGGTAGTGATTTGTATTTGATTACACCTGAAATGCCCCAAAGTAATGGACAAGTAGAACACTATTGTAGAACCATTTTAAATATGATTAGAATAGAAAGTAATTTTAAACAAGAAAAACGGTCCGATGTTTTATGGAGATTACAACTTACATTAAATATTTCAATACAAAAATCAACTAAATGCTCTCCTTTAAATCTGTTAATAGGTACCGAGGCCACAACACCAGTGCTACGTTCCATTGTGCGAGACATAGCGCTTGAAGGGACAAGCCCTAATCGTGAGTCGTTGCGTGAATTGGCCCGACAACAAGCCAGTGAATCTCTGGAAAGTAAAAGAATCCTCCAGGATTACCGCACAAACAAGACTCGAGTTGCGCCTCGTACATTTAAGATTGGTGACACTGTATTTGTGTTGAAGACCAGTCAATTGACAGGCAAACTGGATGGTGGCATGCGGGGTCCATATAAAGTGGAAAAAGTTTTACCTCATGGGAGGTATGAGTTGAAATTGCTAGCCGGCTCGTATGGTAAAACCACGCAAGCTGCAGCTGAATACATGATTATGTGGCATGGAGAATACCGATACTTGTACATCATTCTTCGAAAGTAAGCATTCAAAGACATGTTGAGACCTCTGTCTTTTAAGCATCCTGAGGGCTCTGCTTAGAGATTACAATTATTAGTTTTATGGTAAAGAGCACCCTGAGGGCTCTGCTCTGGGTAGACATGCTGAGGCCTCTGTCTCGTTGCATCCTGAGGGCTCTGCAACAGATGTTTTATATGCGCATATGAATTTATTATTTCGAGGGTAGCATCCTGAGGGCTCTGCTAACATTTTGATTGCAATATGTTTGTTTATTGAAAAAATTTCATAACATAACGATGTTTTTGTTTGTTTTAGCTGAGAATGAGGAGTTCGTAGATCAAATGCCAGATCCACCAAACGATGTGCCATATCAAACGGGCGAGGGCGCGCCGTCGTCAGGATAGGCCGTGTTAGCGACAAAAATATCACCGGTGTTGTGGTCACGTGTCCTACTGTTATAAAGCTATAAAAGAGCATGACAAAGGGGGGATCGGACACCTTTTCTTGAGCACTCGGAACGTAAAGACGTTGACGAGACCCTTTTTTTTGTAATCCTAATCTTTGATCTATATTTTTGTGTTTATTACAATATAATTGCTAGAACATTTCAGTAAAAGTTTTGTTTGTTGATTTAAAGATATTTTAATGAGAGATTTAATGATTTTGTTTTTATTATTATTTAAGTTTAATTGTTAAATTGATTATAAATAAGAAATCTTTTTATTTGGAGTAGTTTTTTTTAATTTAATTATTAGCTTTTTGCTAATAATATATATATTTCTATCCCGCCACATTCTCTTTTATTTCAAAAGAGAATGTGGCGGGATGCCTCACAGTGATAGGGTTTACTAGAAATTTGTTTGCTGCATTGCTTGTTGAAAATTCAACAGATATTTTATTACGGCCTACATTTTGAAGACCATCATTAATGATGCAACTAACTTTGTGCGTGTGTAGAAATTGACCAAATTTGATAGCCCGTATAGTAGTTCCTGAAGCTGGCTCAGAGACTTCCCATGACACATGGACAATAAAAGGACCCTTGTCATTGTCCGAATAACTTTAAGGTCCTTCGGAGAAGAATGGATGGGTGTATATAGTTTGGATAGATGGGTTTGCGATATCAGGACGAATTACAATTTTCTTTACGTTGGAGTCAGAATTAATTGTATCACTACCACCTTGACGCTTACGAGAAACAATTGTCGGGAACTAATTCTATTGAACCACCTGGATCAGGGGGTTCAGGAGGAGGATCATTATAAAATTTAAAAACTACGAATTATAAAAATACTGTAAATACTCACAATATGTAAAACTGCTAATAACACCACTTAACCCAAATACCAACTAAATGCGCTATTAACAATAAAATATACTACAGAACTAATCGTAAACACTCAAAATCTCTTAACACGTGTGTTAACCAACGGTACGTACATTGACAGGTCTTGTTGACATCTTGACACGTATGCAATTTTATTTTAAAATTGTTCTCTGGTAGTGTGTTTTTGATATAGCGAATGTTATAAACGTAGTTTTTATTCCATTCCGAGTTAATATGTTTGCTTGTGCGGTGCGGAGTCCTTCTTCCGCTTTAACTTTAACATCATGCCATGTTTTACCATAGAATATCACGATAATAGAATAATTAATGCTAGGCACGTACAGATAGTCGAAGAAAATACTGAATTGATTTTCTTAGAAAAACTGGACGATCAGAAAAACAAAGATTTGACCAAAAGAGAAATTGACCAAATTTCAAATGATGTAGTTAAAACAAAAGGTGAAAGGGATTAAAAAATTTGTAGATGCAGATGAGACTAATTCTAATAATACTTTGAAGGATTTGGTTATTGATGACAATGAAAATGATAGTAATGACAGGGATATGACAGAAACGCAAAAAAGAAAGATAATTCCAGATTCTGGATATGGTAATCCAGTTTCACATTTTATAAATGTTAACTATATTGATTCAAATGTACCAAATACGTTTGAGGAGGCGATAAACTCCTGTAATGCGGTACCCTCAGAGGAATGAAAACCGAGACTGCTGAGTAGATACTGCCTTTATTTGCAATAGATCGTACATTAAATAGGTACAGAAGTAGGTAAATAAGTATATTTAGTTAATATAATCTATTCACTACATCTCATCTCATGTTTTTGTTTTTGACATTTGTCACACCTTTTTATAAATTCTGTAACATCAACTTCTAATTTTGGCCAAAAATAATATTTCTCTATATTATTTACCATTTGTATTATGCCGGCATGGCCACTTGGGGGTAACATATGAAAACCGTTTAAAATTACACACTTATCGTCTTTATTAGTTATTCTCTTTGTTCCTCTTAAAATACATATACGTGGTCCGGACCAATTTTTTTTTTTTATGTTAGAGGTGGCAAACGAGCAGGAGGCTCACCTGATGGTAAGTGACTATCACCGCCCATGGATATCTGCAACACCAGTGGGTTTGCAGGTGCGTTGCCGGCCTTTCAGGAAGGAGTACGCTCTTTTCTTGAAGGTTCCCAAGTCGTATAGGTCCGGAAAAAACGCCTGCGAAAGCTGGTTCCACAGAGTGGTTGTGCGAGGCAGAAAATGTCTTAAAAATCGCGCCGTTGTGGATTTTCGGACATCCGAGTGGTACGGGTGATATTTTGAATTTTGACGAGATGTCCGAAGGTGAAATTCAGCAGCCGGGATCAATCCGAACAATGCCTCGGAACATTCCCCGTGATAAATTCTGTAGAAGATGCAGAGCGATCCAACATCTCTACGTAAAGCCAAAGGATCAAGCAGATCGGAAAGGGCTTGATCGTCGATAATTCGACCCGATCTACATTGGATACGGTCAAATGGAAGGAGCTGGTACTGGGGAGCACCCGCCCAGAGGTGAGAGCAGTATTCCATGTGAGGCTGAATTTGTGCCTTGTATAGTCTTAGACGATGGGCCGACGTGAAATACTGTCTTGCCTTGCTGAGCACACCGAGCTTTTCTGATGCCAATCTGGCTTTGCCTTCCAATTGGCCGCGGAACTGAACGAGGCTCGAAACATCGACGCCAAGTATTCCGATACTAGCTGTGGCTGCTAACGGAATATTCTCGAATCGTGGAGATACGACAAATGGTGTTTTTTAGCAGTTAACGCGCAAACTTGCGTCTTTTGGGGTTGAAATGGACTAGGTTTAGCCGACCCCAGTTCGAGACTTCGTTTAACGAAGACTCGATTTCAGACACAAGTTTGTTCCGGTTTTCCCGAGAAATATTAGCACGGCCGGCGTATGAGGTGTCAACGGTGCTATCGTCTGCATTGCAGTGAATGTTACCGATTTGCAACAAGTCATTGATATGCAGAAGAAACAGAGTGGGTGATAGAACGCAGCCTTGTGGAACAACAGCATTGATGAATTTTAAGTCGAAGCATGCACCGTCGACAACGAACTTGATGCTCCGATCTACCAAAAAACTGGTAATCCAATTGCATAATTTCCCGGGAAGCCCATAGAAAGGAAGCTTCGAAAGAAGCACTTTGTGCCACACGCGATCGAAGGCCTTCACTATGTCCAGACTGGCTGCTGGACTCCATTACCTTGGAGAACAAGGAGGTGATGGCTATGGGCCTATAATTGGACGGGTCTGAGCAGTTGCCCTTTTTAGGGATCGGATGCACCAAGCAGTCTTCCAGGAGTTCGGGACGACGCCGAATGCATAGGATTCACGGAAAAGACACGTTAAGACCGGCGCCAACTCGGGAGCACAAGTCCGCAGCACGATTGGAGGGATGCCATCGGGTCCACTCGACTTATGAATATTCAAGGAAAGAAGTGCTTTACGAACTGCACTTTGCCGGAATTTAACCTCCGGCATCGTGGTATCACACCGCGGGATTGTTGGTGGTGACTTTCCTCGGTCATCCAGAGTCGAGTTCGCCGCGAAGAGAGAGCCTTAAAGATCAGCTTTCTCCTTCGCTGTATGGGCCAATGACTCACCGTCTGTGCAAAGATGGAAAAGAGGGCTAACAGAAATTCCCTAAGACAGCCTTAGCGAGAGACCAGATCGCACGTGTTCCTGAAGCTGAGGCGCACCAGTCTCTGCCAATGTACTCCGTCTTCGCCTTAGCAATCACGTTTTTGAAGGATCTAGAGGCAGAGTTATATTCCTTTCTGAGTGCGCTGGTATTTACATCACGAGACGCCGATGCGTTAGCCCAGTCTTGGTAGCGTTCCCATTTTCGGGGTGAAGCCGTTTTGCAGAAACGACCAAACCAGGGCTGGGACTTGCCACCGCACCGCACTTGCACCGCAGAATATGGAATGAACAGTTCCAAACAGAGTCAGCAACAACGCTTGGATCATCCGACGAGAAACAAACCTGCCCCCATGGGTAGGATGCAAAGAAGGACCGCATCCCATCCCAATCTGCTGACTTGTAGTGCCACACTCTGCGGCAGCCCACGAAACGAGGTCGTGAGTACCGCGCAACCGGCACTGTACTCCGGACGAGACAGTGGTCCGTGCCAGTAGCCATTTGTACGTGCTCAACCAGTCGGTCGGTTTCGGCATTACCGCTATGGGACCTATAAAGGCACGCGTAGATTCGCGGATGGTCGTCGCAGTCTACACACAGCCAGATAATCCTAGGATACAGCCAGATAGGTCCTGTCCTTCAAGGCTGCCGAGGCGTCGAGAGCAGATATCATCTCTGACGTAAACGTGCACTACAGCTCGTGGTACAAAGGAATGTTCCAATTTGTACCCGGGGTAAGAAAGAAATGTCGTATCGGCAGGAGAAGATATCTGGGTCTCGGTAAGAAAGAACAAGGCTGGCTTCGCCGTCTCAAGGTGAAAGTGAACGGCGTTCAAGTTCGAGTTGAGTCCCCTTATGTTGCAGAAGTCCACAGTGTGTTTTTTTTACAAAATAATAGTGTTAAGTGGATTTATACAATACCTATATTGAAAAATTACTATTTAATGTGTGCAGATTCATTTAATGAATATATTATATATTTAATGTCTATTGTCTATTCTATACATATTTATATTAATTTAAGTATTCGTATTATAACTTGGTCACCGCCCGTCAGTAGTTATCAAAGAGGGTACCATTGAAAACCAGCATTAGGTGTCCACGCCTATTAATTGCTGAATGGTACACCTATTTGGGAAACGTCATATCGCATGCTTAATCAGAAATTGACCTATTAGTTGATAGGTCGGAATTGAGTTACGAACACAGACAGGCTTCTGTTAGCACCATCTACCGCTTACTCTTAGAATTACGTTAAAGTTACGAATTGTTGCCGCACCGGTGATATATCCGTCTCTTTCATATTTATGATATTTCTCATCGTGTTTTCACGGAACAACGACTCATGCTAGTTTGCGTCCGGGACTTGTGGAGTGAAGTTATTATTATTTTACTGAACGAAGACTCAATCGTTGTTGAGTGTATTTACGACTGAATTCAAAGGTAAGTTTCATCATTTTTTTTAATCTAATATTGACAGGTTAAATCTTAGGTCTGCTTACTACAAATTTTACTAACATGAAACATGAAACATTTCGTTTTAAGACAGTTTATCATTGTAAGTTATTATATTTCTTACGGCTTAATACAATTTGAGTCAGTTTACTATTAAAAGCTATTAATTATTTAAGGTAATACCTTGTGACATTCAAGTATAAGTCTATTTACTTCTTAAAGTATTGTTACTTAGGAGCCGCATTAGTAGTTGAGTCCTTGTTAAAATAAAAAGAATGGATTATAATGCGCACATTTTTAACTGCCTGTAATTTTTTAATATTAAGTCTTTGTAAGTCTAAATACTTATTATTAAAAACAAAAATCAATAGACTTATAATATTACTCTTTATATTTTAGAGTGAGAATGCCATTCAATAGGTCAAAAAAGATAATGGAGCTTGTTGAGGCTCAAAATCCAGCTTCAGAGACGGCAATAGGAGATAATGGATACCAATCAGTACCTGTAACTGAAGTGACGGTAATTATTATAAGTGTTCTTAAATATTTTGTATTTTTTTTACTATTAAATACGGTTTTTTTTTTTAAATTGTTTTAGATGTTAGCTGATATAACAAACAAGCCCGAAAATCAGCATTACTCAAACGTACAAGAATATTTTAAGATTCTGGAATCGGCTTCAGTCAGAAATGAAAATCACCATCATAGTACCGCATTTATTCCCGATTGCATTGATGAGAGACATTCTCATTCAGAGAATAGCGATGTCGATTTAAGTGATCAAGACCCAACATACGAAGTACCAAATACACAAAAGAAGAAAATATTAGTATATCCAAATCAATCAAAATCATCAGGGAGTTCCTCATATTCTTCGTCTTCCTCATCCACATCATCTTCAGGATCTTCCAAAGATAGTTCTGATACAGAAGAAGAACTGAACAAAAGACAAGATAACATAAGTCAGGGAACCGTACAAAAGCAATTCGAGCAAACCGAGATTGAAAGTACAACAACAGAAATTGTGATAAATCAAGAATTCAGAGAAAATACTACACCACAAGAAGAAAAGAAGAAGGGAAGGAAACGTAAACGAAATGAACAAAGCTGGAAACAGAACAAAGCTAAAAGTCTAAGAAATGCTGGAAAACAATATATTAGTAAGAAAAATAAAACAATCAAACCTCGTTCTGTTCAATCATCCTGTAGTGATAAATGTAGGCTTAAATGCTCTGAAAAAATAACCGCAGAACAAAGACAAACAATTTTTGATGCGTATTGGAATCTTGGTCAAGTTGATGTTCAAAGATCGTTTATTATGTCTTGTATGACCGATATAACCCCAAGATATAAATATACAAACGCTCGTAATCCAAGAAATTGCAATCAAGCATTCCATTTCTTATTTGAAGGACAATCGGTACGTGTTTGTAAAACTTTTTTTATTAAAGTATTAGATATTTCTGATCGTGTTATACGCACAGTCAAAGACAAAATAGATAAACATGGATTTCTATCACGAGATCGGAGAGGACAACACATCAACCATATAAGGATTGATGAACAGCTATACCACGAATCGAATCCCATTATATCAGACAATATTCTACTCGTGAGTACATTGACGGCGGGAAAACAATTGCAGATCTTTTCAGGGACTTTGAAGAAACTCAAAATAAAAATAAAAAAGCGGCCGGTAGATATTGTACATTTTACAAAATATTTACACAAGATTATAATATATCATTTTTCCGACCTAGAAAAGACCAATGTGACCTATGTTTGCAATACAAGAACTCGACGCCTGAACAAAAGTTATTACTCCAAGAATCGTACGATACCCATTTAGAAGAAAAAACATTGTGCCGCCAAGAAAAATATGATGACCGTTCAAAAATAGACGAAATGAATAAGGTTCTTGTATTTGATCTTCAAGCTGTTCTCCAATCCCCGAGAGGAGATACTTCAGGATTTTACTACAAATCAAAGTTGAATAGCTACAACTTCACAGTCACTTCTTTAAACAAAAAAGTTGACGGCCAGATGAAAGACTCGTATGATGATGTACAATGTTTCTTCTGAAATGAAACAGACGCTAAACGCGGAGCCAACGAAATAGGGTCTTGCTTACTAAAAGTTTTTGAAAAGCTCTCAGCGGAAACATCATATGAAAATGGGTGTAACTTAATTCTATATTCTGACAATTGTTCCGGGCAAAATAAAAACAAATTCATGGTAGCACTGTACTTGTTTGCAGTCACTTATCTAAATATAAAACTATCACTCATAAATTCTTAGTAAAAGGTCATACCCAAAACGAGGGTGATAATATTCAAAGCCTCATAGAGGAGGAGATAGCAAAAAATCTAAAATCCGGTCCAATATATTCACCTCACCAATATGTAGCTGTAATTAAAAACGCAAAGAAATCTGGCAAGAAATTCTCAGTACATGAACTGACATTCGAGTCGTTTTTGGACTTGAAAAAACTACAAGAAGATTGGGGTATTAACTTTAATAAAACAAAAGAGGGGACAACTGTTTTATGGAATGACATAAAGGCGATAAGAGTGACCAGAGATACACCTTTCTCATTTTTCGTTAAGACCTCTTACAAAGATAGTGGATACCAGGAAGTGAGCGTCAGAAATAAAAGGAAGAAAATGCTTCCTGTGTGTGATATTATACCAACTAATGTATACACTCAAAGGCAAGAGCTAAGTGAGAATAAAAAGAAAGATCTTAGGGAATTATTGTCAAAAAAAATTATACCAAATTTTTATTCCGACTTTTATAACTCTATTCTTTAACAGTGTAACCAAATTAACGTTGATTGAGTACTGGTAACATACCAAAGTATATTAAGAAAAACAAAGTTCCTTTAAGTTTAAATAGGTTTACTTTAAATTTCTTATTTTATATCTTATAGTTATTTAACTTAATTTGATCGAGATATTGTATTGTTGTATTTTTTAAAGTAAAATTCTTAGATCTTTTTGTTTTTACTTTATCGCGATTTTGTTCTTTAAGTACATAATTATTTTATGTTGATTTATGAAGCCCATGAATAAATTTGTTACTTTTATCTTGTTTGTCAAGGATGCTGCAAAAAACCATTCATATATAATATATTTATTTCTTTTAAACAATGGAAAAAGGCCAATATTAAGCTTACTCACGATCTGCCATTTTGAATAAACTGACCCAATGTCGTAATGTGTTTTACTAAATGAATCATGAACAGACTAAATACTAAATGAGTCATTATTAAAAAAAATTAATTAAAAACGAAACTGGCTTATAACTTAATAAAACACTTGCATTAAAAAACTATTACTTTACTTTTTACAAAAAATAGACCCATCTTAGAAACTTATTTTTAAAATAAAATATAAAATAAAAAGAAAAATAGTTTCATGCCTTATTTGACTCATATCTGATAAATACTTAGTCAAACGTTCAAATTACAAGCTCTAAAGATTAATTATTAATCAGTATTAATTTTATGCACCAAAAAGTAAGATGAGTCCTTATAGCAAGATCTTCTTTTGCGATTTCCCAAAAATTGATATTTTTTAGTTAAGTCAGTATTCCATTAAGCATGCAACATATATTATATGTTTATTTGTAATATAGTATTTTTTTTTTGTTTCTTTTAACCCTTTTTTTGTATCAATTCATTTTTTATTGTTAATTTTTTTTTTATGTTCTTTTGTTTTTTTTTCTTTGGTTAACTTTTTTTTATTTTCTATCTAATTTTGAAGTAACTTATATATATTTTTATAATTTTTGTACGGTCCCAAATAAAAGTGTTCTTTCTTTTCTTTCTTTCACAGTGAGAGTGGTAGGGGTTGCCTTATGATGCCTCCGCCGCCCTTGTCCTGAACAGTGGCGAGCGCAAAATTGCCCCCCCCCCTCAGAATTCGGAGGGCAGCCTGGGCATCCCTGCTCATGTGGTGTACGTCCTGAGCATGGATGCCCAGAGAGGGATTCTCTACCGCAGTCAGATAAGAGCCGAGATGGCCCAGTGGTTCGAACGCGTGCATCTTAACCGATGATTTCGGGTTTAAACCCAGACAGGCACCACTGAATTTTCATGTGCTTAATTTGTCTTTATAATTCATCTCGTGCTCGGCGGTGAAGGAAAACATCGTGAGGAAACCTGCATGTGTCTAATTTCAACGAAATTCTGCCACATGTGTATTCCGCCAACCCGCATTGAAGCAGCGTGGTGGAATATGCTCCAAACCTTCTCCTCAAAGGGAGAGGAGGCTTTAGCCCAGCAGTGGGAAAATTTACAGGCTGCTTATGCTAATGCTAATGCTCTTTTCCATCTTTGCACAGACGGTGAGTCATTGGCCCATACAGCGAAGGAGAAAGCTGATATTTTAGGCTCTCTCTTCGCGGCGAACTAGACTCTGGATGACCGAGGAAAGTCACCACCAACAATCCCGCGGTGTGATACCACGATGCCGGAGTTTAAATTCCGGCAAAGTGCAGTTCGTAAAGCACTTCTTTCCTTGGATATTCATAAGTCGAGTGGACCCGATGGGTTCCCTTCAATCGTGCTACGGACTTGTGCTCCCGAGTTGGCGTCGATCTTAACGCGTCTTTTCCGGCAATCCTATGCATTCGGCGTCGTCCCGAACTCCTGGAAGACTGCTTGGTGCATCCGATCCCTAAAAAGGGCAACTGCTCAGACCCGTCCAATTATAGGCGTATAGATGGAGGTGATGGCACCTCCTTGTTCTCCAAGGTAATGGAGTCCATTATAAACTGCCAGCTCCTGCGGTACCTAGAGGAGTACCAGCTGATTAGCGACCGCCAGTACGGTTTCCGTCGGGGTCGCTTAGCCGGTGATCTTCTAGTTTACCTTACTCATAGATGGGCGGAAGCAGTTGAGAGCAAGGGGGAGGCATTAGCAGCCGGTCTGGACATAGCGAAGGCCTTCGATCGCGTGTGGCACAAAGCGCTTCTTTCGAAGCTTCTTTCCTATGGGCTTCCCGGGAAATTATGCAATTGGATTACCAGTTTTTGGCAGATCGGAGCATCAAGGTCGTTGTCGACGGTGCATGCTCCGACTTAAAATTCGTCAATGCTGGTGTCCTACAAGGCTGCGTTCGATCACCCACTGTTTCTTCTGCATATCAATGACTTGTTGCAAATCAGTAACATTCACTGCTATGCAGACGACAGCACCGTAGACACCGCATACACCGGCCGTGCTAATATTTCTCGGAAAAACGTCGAAGAAAACCGGAACAAACTTGTGTCTGAAATCGAGTCCTCGTTAAACAAAGTCTCGAACTGGGGTCGGCTAAACCTAGTCCATTTCAACCCCAAAAAGACGCAAGTTTGCGCGTTAACCGCCCAAAAAAACACCATTCGTCGTATCTCCACGATTTGAGGACATTCCGTTTGCCGCCAAAGCTAGTATCGGAATACTTGGCGTTGGTATTTCGAGCCTCGTACAGTTCCGCGGTAAATTGGAAGGCAAAGCCAGATTGGCACCGACGAAGCTCGGTGTGCTCAGCAAGACAAGACAGTATTTCACGTCGGCCCATCGTCTAAGACTATACAAGGCATAAATTCGACCTCACATGGAATACTGCTCTCACCTCTGGGCGGCTGCTCCCCAGTACTAGCTCCTTCCATTTGACCGTATCCAATGTAGAGCGGGTCGAATTATCGACGATCAAGCCCTTTCCGATCTGCTTGATCCTTTGGCTTTGCGTAGAGATGTTGGATCGCTCTGCATCTTCTACAGAATTTATCACGGGGAATGTTCCGAGGAATTGTTCGGATTGATCCCGGCCATGCCGGCATAATACAAATGGTAAATAATATAGAGAAATATTATTTTTGGCCAAAATTAGACGTTGATGTTACAGAATTTATAAAAAGGTGTGGCAAATGTCAAAATCAAAAACATGAGATGAGATGTAGTGAATAGATTATATGGTTAAAGATCTTTATTCTCATAAGAACATACATAGTTTCACGTACATGAGATTAAATAATGTTAAACACATACATTGATATTTGATACATGGAATGGCTAGTGCTACTTAATATTGTCTAATGTATATTTTTTAAGTTTATTTTTAAAAGTATTTAAACATTCACATTCTTTTATGTAGTTCGGAAAATCATTATATAGTTTTACTCCATCAAAACGTATATTTTTATGTCCATAATTTAAGGTTCTGACTTTAGGTAATTCAAGTTTGTGTCTGTTTTTTAAGTTATGCTTGTTTGATTTTTGCGTAAATGTTATGTTTGAATGAATACTTTTAGATAGTATCTTTTTAATTAAAATACATGTGTCATAAATATATGTTTGATTTATGTTGAATAATTTTGATTTTTTGTATAGTTCTATCGACGGTGTGAAAAAGTCATAGTGAAAAAGTACTTTTATAATTTTGTTCTGCGTAGTTTGTAAGATTTTAAGGTTAGACTTTGAAGCTGACCCCCATATTTCAATTAAGTAGTTAATGTGTGACTTTATCAGGGAATTGTAGATAACACTTCGCATTTTTTTTGGTATGCAATTATTAGATTTTCGGAGTGCTCCTACAAGCGATAAGAGTTTTGATCTGATATGCTCAATGTGTGGTTTCCATGTCAGTTTATCATCCAACCATAATCCTAAATATTTCTCTAAGTTTGATCGTTGTATTCGAATATAGTTTATTGTAAGGGCCGGAAAATTTTGTATTTTTTTTATTTTTTGCAGTGAAAATCATATATTATGTTTTTGACGTATTTATTGTTAAAAGAATGCATAGAAACCAGTCATTGAGCAGATCAAGATCTCTTTGAGCCTCCCTAACTATGTCACACATTGAGTGGCCATAGTAGAAAAGGCAAGTATCATCCGCATACATTGTTAGGTGTCCAGTTAAACCAATATTCTTAATATTGTTAACATATATAAGAAACAGTAAAGGACCGAGGATAGAACCTTGTAGAACGCAATATGTTATATCTTGTGGTTTACTCGTGTAATCTCCAATTTTTACTACTTGGTGTCTATTCTGTAGATATGAAGCAAAAATACGAAGTGCTGTATTTTTTATACCTATATTGTTCAATTTATGAAGTAGTTTAACATGACTTACAGTATCGAATGCCTTCTTTAAATCAATGAAAATACCTAATGCAATATGTTTGTGGTCAATATTTATTTTTATTTCAGTAACTAAGTTAACAACTGCCGAAGCAAGTACCCTACTTGAGTGAGGTTTAAACCCAAACTGTTCGTTTATTAAGAGATGTTTGTCTTCAATGTATTTTTGAAGTCTAGTGTACAATATTCGTTCGTAAATTTTTGACAATACCGGAAGCACTGAGACGGATCTGTAATTATTAGGGTCACTTTTACAACCTGATTTATATATAGGAGTGACTTTAGCAATTTTTAGGGTATATGGAAAGACAACTTCCCTTAAATATTTATTTATACAGTTAGTTGAGCTACCTAATATTAGATTTTTCAAACATTTTATAGCTTTAGTACTTATTCCATCTACACCCGTGCTAGTATTACTATCCAGGCTATCTATGACATTTTTGACCTCTTTGATCGTGCATGGTTCAAATTCAGTAAGCGTTATGTCGTGTGTGTAATTTTCGGAGTACATGAGAGTATTTGTTGAATTTGAATGGTACTTACTTAGAATTAAATTAGCCAATTTAGAGCCGATACTTGAAAAAAAGTTATTAAATACCTCACAAATATCAGTGCCATCAGTAACGGTGCCGGATTCTAATATCAGTTTTGGTGGAGCATATCTATTTACAACTTTATTCCTAGCCAAATTATTTATCACATCCCACATTTTTCTTGATTCATTGCCACATTTTTTAAACAATGAATAATAATAATTATGTTTTTCGTTTTTGATTAATGACATAACTTTTATCCTCAATTTCTTCGTTGTTTCTATTTTCATTTAGCAGTTGCCACAGTATATTTCGTCTATGTATTGCTTGCATAATGTTTCCATTTATCCAATCACTTTGAGGAAGATTCAGTACCTTCATTTTATTGACTTTATTTTGCAGTATGTGAGTAGAAATAAAATTTTCAAAAATAATGTAGTCATTGTGATAATTCTTATGGTTAGCCATAGAGACACTTTTGCAAAGAGCTTCATAATCTAGAGCTTTATAATTTATTTTTTGGATTAGTCACTATTTTGATTTTTAAGCTTTCGAAAAATATTTGCTTATGATCAGATAATGATGATTCAATTAGAGAAAGTTTGAATTCCTTATTACTGATATTTGTAGACACATGATCGAGAATAGTCTTTGTTCTTGAAGTTTCACGAGTATAAAACTTTTCATCAATTTTATTCAGTATCTCATATCCTGCTTCATGGAGATTAGTTACGTATTGTTCGATATTTTTGTCTGTGCTCAATAGATCTAAATTAAAATCGCCAAAGACAATTGACCTCTTCCTTCTTTCAATTTGCATTGTATACACCTCCAAAAAATTCGTAAAATTAGTGTCACCTGGTTTGTAAACACCTCCTACATTTAAAGACATTTTTGGTATATATATCCATAGATAGTGATTATAGTTTTCGTGTAAATTTTCAGTTACGTCGTATTGAATACTGTTATGAATAAACATCGAAACACCGCCACCTTTACAATTCTGTCTATAATTGTAGATATGTGTATAGTTTTCTAATTGGTACTGTGTCGCATCGTCTTCTGAAGTAATCCATGTTTCCGTGAAAATTATAATATGGACTGTCGGAATGCTGTTAAGAATGCATTTAATCTGATCAAACTTTCCGGGTTTACGAATACTTCGTAGGTTAGCGTAAAAGAATTTCAAAGATAATTTGTTTGCGATAATATCCTTATAATTATTTGTTACGGAGTGTTGAGGGTCAGTTGTTTTATTTAAGTTGTTTGTCTGTAAATTTGATTGTACGAGTTTTTTGGAGCATTTTTAACATTAACTATTTTAGGTACACCATTTATATATTTTAGAGCCAGGTCAGATTCACCAGACTCTTCTCTTCGCTTTAGTTCAGAACGAAGATACTGCATATAGTATTTTTGAGCCACTGTTTGATCGGAATAAATTTGTATATTTTGTGGCAATTTAGGTTTATTACGTAATAGGTATTTAGGTGTATCAACATTTGCAAAGCATACCTTTACCGGCCGGTTTTTATCTGGAATGTATTTACCAAGTCTCATACATTTTACAGGAGCAGAACAATTTTCATACAATGTAATAATTTTTAATATTTCTTCATTATCTTATTTCTGTCTGATGGTATAATTTCTATTATTTATTTCAGGAATACCCACTATAATAACATTTTTTTCTCGGTCGCAGCGGTCTTTAAACTCCAGTATGAGGTTTTCGTGGAGAGGAATTGGCGATTCAGCAACATGATTATTAATTTTACCAATTTTGATATCTGTAATTTCGTTCTCAATACGTTTAATTTTTTCTTGGTTTATTTTCCTTTTTTATTATTTGTAAATCTTTATTTATGTTTTTATATTGCATAGTTAGATCTTCCGAAGCAGATTTGATATTTTTAATTTCATTGTTTATTTCCATCATTTCCCGGCGAATTTGCGCCATGTTTTCATTTTGAGTTTTTGCAAATCCTTCTAATAATTTCGTTATGTCAGCACGAAAATCAGCAAAATCTTTTTTATAGTCATATTCGTGACCCCGTTCTTTCCGCTTTCGTGGGTATATGTTCACATTTAATTCGTCTTCATCGTAATTAGATAAATTCGATGTGGAACCTTCGCCGCTTCCGCTGCCTCTTGTAAGCTTTCCGCTAGACGGTGACGTTTGCGCACTCATCCTTATCCTAGCTTATCAGTCGAAAGCCGAGAGACAAAGACAAAAAATAGCAACGATTCTCTTCTCGCGGGGGTGAGGCACTGCGCTCGGGACGAGTGCAGTTAAACACACGTTTAAACTTTGATACTATTGTTTTGCACTTTAAAAGTAAGTAATTAGCACTAAAATCACTTAACACCTTTTATTTTATTTTGCGAAAATATTAGTAGATGTTAAGAATTCTGTTGTACACGTCCACGCACTTCCATGTATCGTACGTAATATTAATCGATTATATTAACTAAATATACTTATTAACCTACTTCTGTACCTATTTGTAATATACGGGCGAACTATACGGGCTATCAAATTTGTTCAATTTCTACACACGCCCAAAGTTAGTTGCATCATTAATGATGGTTTTCAAAATGTAGGCCGTAATAAAATATCTGTTGAATTTTTAACAAGCAATGCAGTAAACAAATTTCTAGTAAACCCTATCATTGAAATGTGCAAGTACAAAGCTACTGTACTTTTAATGTTGATAGAATGGATTTGATTGAAGGTATTCCCGTGGACTGGACAATGGAAAAATTAGCAACATCCCTCGAGCTTCCCACTGGATGTGGTGAAGTTTTAAAAGTCAGACGGTTAAATAGAAAAACCTATACTGATGGTGTTACTACATGGAATCCAATCCGTGGTAATCAAATTTAGGGGACAAATGCTACCCAACACGGTCTATTTCTACCATACTTCCCTTCCTGTTGAAACATACAAACTCCCCACAATCCAATCCCTGAACTGTTGTCGTTATGGTCACATTAAAACTCAGTGTCGATCTTAACCTAGGGTGTTTTAAGTGCTCCAAAGCCCACTTGTTTGCTTGCTCTGGTAACCATTTCACAACAGATAAGGACTGTCCTGAGTTTTCTCGCCAACAATCGATCAAAATTGTTATGTCTCAGGACAACATAACTTATATTGAAGCATCCTCTCGGTTCCCTCCTGTACGTAGATCCTATGCAGAGATTGCAAAACAGATGTTTACCCCCTCCCACATATTCTCCAGTTATCCCTACAACTAACAGGTCCCATAGGAAGAGTCTATGTTATCAGTACTCCTCGACCAAGATCATCTCTTAGAAAAGCAGGTATGATAAGTTATGATAAGCAGGCCCATCAATCGATCGTTAGTAATCGTCCCTCTTCTGTTCCTAATGGTTGCGCTCTCAACCAAAACACTCCTAACCCTCTTAATAATAATTCCAACTTCTTAGTAATGCTTACTAAAATACTTCTTAGTATTATCTTAACATGTAATGATATCCGTTTACCGTCCAACGTTGCTCAAGACTTATGTCAACTATTCTCCATCCTTCACAATGGCCCCAATCAGCTTCCTTGAACGGAACTGCAAGAGCGTCCGGCCTAAAAAACATAAATTCCTCTCACTGATAAACCTCTATAAACCTACCATTATTGCCATCTCTGAAACATAGTTGATCCCTGGATCCCGATTCCGGGTCCCAGGCTTCTCCTCTTTGAGGGATGACAGAAGTGATGGTTATGCTGGGAGTGCCATATTTATACGGCACGATAACACTATAATTAATTCGCTACCGATTTATATTATGGTGTTATTACTTTAATTATACACCTTCGCATTATAATACTTCTATGTTATGCATTTTCTCTCGATTTTGCCGTCAAATGTTTATATTTATTATCTATGATATTTATATATTTACGTATTTAAATAATTATTATTATTCTTGCTTTCACGCTTATACGACCGTCCGCCATAGTCGCACGGAGGCCTTTGAGCCGAGAACTAACCTAACACTAAGTGGTTTTTTCCAGTTTAGGATAGATTACCCACGACCTTCTAAGTTTATATTAATTAACACAAAACAGCCTTTTTTCGTTTTAAGTGTTAAGTCCACTTTAGGTTAAGGAATATTGTTAATAAAGTTGTAATAAAGTTTTGGATAAGTAAATTGGTAAAGTTTTGTAATGTATATTGTTTTATGTTGTTAATCTTTTTTTTTTTTTTTGTTTTGTAATTCAGGTCTGATTTTATAAATTAATTGCCATTTTAGTAATAAATTTTAGAAATTAGTTTTGTCACTGCACGTCATGGATGAAAAGGCTACCACTGAAAACCAGTTTCTAGGTATTTCCTAGGTTATGCTGAATGGCATACCGTTTTGGGACATAAGCTGCAGTACTTTTAATTTTTGTTATTATTATTATTATTTTTTAATTAAGTCTTTGGTTCTAAGTATGTTTTGCATTTTTTTTTATACTTTGGTTTTGTTTTAGTTTGTTTTTATTTTTTATGTTATTTTTTGTACCTACTTATATTATAGTTTTATTATATTTTGTTTCTTGTCTTCAATGGTTGTCAAATATTTATGTCCCAAATAAAGATTTACTTACTTACTTACTTACTCCCTACATTTCTCCCAAATTCCTTTATCCCTTCCCAGTCGGCATATCAATGCTGTTGCTGTTAGAGCACTTAACATCTCCTTTCTTTCCCTATATATTCCTCATCCTAACCCAGTTTTAATTCCTGATATATCTTCCATCATTTCCTCTCTCCCTAGTACAAGGATAGGCCTTGTCATGGGGGATTTTAACGCCCACCACACCTCCTGGGGTTCACATTTCTGTGACCCATTCGATCTTTTGTTGATGGACATATTTCATGATGCAAACCACTGCATCCTCAATAATGGCTCACCAACACGTAGAGCATACCCTAACCAAAATCCAAAATCCACTGTAGACTTATCCTCAAGCTCTCCAAGCCTAGCTTCCTAAATATTCTGGAATGTCCTTTCATCCTCTTTTGGTAGTGACCACTTTCCTATCCTCCTTTTTTTAAATCACTGATCCATTCCCCATATCAATCCAAAACTCTTATTAAAATATAAATTAAAAAATGTTAACTGGTCTGCATATGCTGAGTTTGTTGATTCCATGATCGACACCCTCTTTGTTTTACAAGACTATGGAGACGTAATTCTTTGCTATGATCTATTCCTTAACGGCATTCTAACTGCAGCTGATTTTCATTTTCCTAAAAAACACATCTCAAAAAATCATTTGCTTTCCACCCCCTGGTGGGTTGAGGAATGCAAACGATTAACCGAACAGAGACCAGAGGCTGAAGAAACATACACACTGTGTATGTTTATGGATATTTTTTATAAGTATCAGAGAATCGACGGCAAATTAAACGCTTAGATCTCTAAAAAGAAAAAAGTCAGTTGGATTAAATTTTGTGAATCCCTGAGTCGGTATTTACTAAAAAAAGAATCTTAAAACAAATTAGAAGTAGGTATATGACCTACTTCTAATTTGTTTTAAGAGGTGTCACGGGGACAAAAAAAAATGTTGGTTGAACAAGTCTTTATTAAAAAAAATATTTTCATGAAATAATTCCATTAAAAAAATATATTATAAATTACACAAAAAAATGTACTATTTTAATTAAGCATTTAAATAATTTATTATTAAGAAGACGAAACGAGATGAGTAATAGTATGAGTTGGCGTTCGTTTTATATTTTGAATTTAAAAAAAATAAGCAGGATAATGCAAACCCTGAACGCAGCGTCTAGAAATGAAATGACACTGTTGTTTCAATGCAAGAACAAAAGCAGTGAAAAGCGGCAATCAACGACAGCAGCAGCAGCAGCAGTATAAGCGGCGGCAGCAGCACTGGATAAGCAGCAATTCCTCCACAAAACAGCAGCTCCAACTCAGTTAAACTCCTCAGATATATATATTTTGAAAATTATATTCCAAATTATAATAATATATATAATAGATATATATATACAGGGTGACTGGTGAATTACTATCGATACTTGAGGACGTGATATTTGACGATCATATATGACAAAATAAAAATTAATATAACATAAATATTAATAAACTTCTAAGTAAAGTTAACCAAAAGTTATGTAATTAATTACGCATCGTGTAAACACCCTAGCTGCGTTATCGACACAAAACAGTTATGTAGGTAGGTACATTTAGTTATCGTGCGGTAGTTTACTTACATCCAAACGCCGCGCACCGCCGCGTGTTAACAGGGTAGCAGGCTACCTTAGATAAACAAAAATGATCCAATTCCCTTCATACTTTAATCCTGGCTTAGGACAGGCAAAAATACCAAGATATTTCATTCGTTTAAGCAACCAATTTATTGACTAGGTAAATGGTGTGAACTTGACACAAAAAATAATATTAACTGTTTACCTATCTTGGTATTTCCGGCGTATTTAAAAATGGAATCATACTTATTTACAACAATTGTCAATCATTAAACTACCTATTAACCTACATAACTACACTAACCTTAACAAATGTTCAAAGTGAGCTCCTTCTCGTGTGATACACAGTTCGGCACGTTTACGCATATTGTCTTTCACACGATTTAATACGAATGGGTCACTTTTAATAGTTTCGAAAGCACTAGTGAATTTTAATTTCAACTCCTCTCTATTGACATACTCTGTAACTGTCCAAGTATTCTGCATTTGTGTATTGATAAGCCATACTTAATTACTAATAAGTAATAACGGGTCACACGCACACACGACAGATTAGGTATACGCGTAAGATCGATCGCTAGGCGCGCGCGCGCGGGAAGACGGACGTACAGACCTTACGGCGGCGCTCGCCCGACTAATTAGCCATGGGGCGGGGGTTGGGGGTAGCGCCGCACGCGCCGCCGGCAAGGCTGGGAACGTGTCCACACTTTATTTATTTATACGGAAATTTGGTCAAAAATTAAGTACCTATTTTTTTTACATAATTCCAATGAGAATCATTTACCGAGTATTCTCCTTAAATATTGATAGTAATTAACCAGTCATCCTGTATATAAACACTCCCTGTGAACAAAACAACTTATTACCTCCCTTGCGTAAGCACTAAGAAAGTCCTAAGAATGACCTAGACACACGTACAAGCAAGAATAAGTTATTCAAATTGAATTATAACTCATAAGATTGAGGTTATTAAATTGGATATTGAAAGTGCCAAAATATGGGATATTATTGCTTAATTGGCAATAATACAATATAGAAAAGCAAGAACTATATTTACATCAACGCAATCATGCCTTTAAACGATTTAAATCACTATAGGATTCGACTTAAGTCACCCAGTACATGGACAAAGTCTATGTTCAGTTTTTGAGTAAAATATGAGATAATGAATAGAAATAATTACTGAGCCATGTAGGATATTCATTATCATGAACTCACCACAAACTCACTTATAACTACACGAATCATAAAAGTAGGCAGATATTATGTAAAACCGCGAATTATAATTACTACTTTTTAATAATTCGTTTCGGACGAGAAAATGTAACTTTGCTTTCTGGATTCTTCGACACGTTTGAGCCCTTGAATTCTGGAGATTTTAATTTTTTTTTTTCTATACTATTTAGTACTATTTGTGGGTCCCAACTATGTATATATTTAGGTTCACTAGGTCTTAGTGTATAAGCACCTTTCAATATTCGGGAAATACACTCGTTTTTTCCTATATTATTACTCAGAAGTAAGGACAATGCTGAGTGGTGACAGTTAAGAGATCCATACGAATCGCCTTTGTGGTACTGATCTGTTATGAATGACATCACAACATGAACCAATGGATCCATAGGATTAAACTTATTCATTATACAAAATATCCACCATGATTTGTAAGTTACGTTATACTGTCGTAAAGTGTTTTCAGATAATTACGCAACAACAAGATCTAATTTTTATGTACTACTTATAATCGAACGCTTCGTTCTGACTTCGTTCTGACATTCGACTTCATTCTATACAAATTCCTTCACTGTTCAGGCTATTCGTCTGTGGAACTCTCTTCCTGTTGAAGTAAGATGTGCACAATCACTTGCTTCATTTAAAACTATCTTGAAACAATACTATCTTGCATTTTAATGTTGTATTTTGTTCGGGAGAATTTTAGTTTAATTTTATGTATAATTTATATCTAATGAGATACAAACATATATGTATGTTTGTTAGTTACTGGTAACTAATAAACATACATATATGTATAAAATAAAATAATGAACAGTACCTGGGAATTATCATTATTTTATTTTAAATATATTATTATTTCACTATAATGTATTCATATATCATGTTTATATATGCCTTGTACACCACTACCTCTTTCTATATCTGTTTCTTTCCTCTACCCTAAGGTTGCCTGGAAGAGATCGCTATTTAGCGATAAGGCCGCCTCTTGTGCATCTTTCTTAAATGTGATTCAAGTTTGTGTTTACTGGTGTACAATAAAGAGTATTTTGATTTTGATTTAACTAACTGTAGCTTGTTAACAAAGATTCCATCCTTATTTTAAAAAGCATTGAATTATTACTGAATAAAGTGGTAGTTGGTTTATCAGCGGTACCTACTAGCGAATATCATTTATATAGTGCAGTGTCCCTACGTCATTATGGAATTGAAAAGGACACTGCACTCAGTCTTCTGATTTCGTATCTAATCAATCGGATTCAGAGGGTTGATGTAAATGGAAAGAGATCTCCCGGTTCTCCAGTTACTGTGGGGGTCCCTCAAGGATCAATTCTTGGACCATTTCACTTCCTTGTTTATATAAATGACCTGCCACCTCTCCTAGGTGATAAACTCGAGATAGTATTGTTTGCTGATGATACTTCTTTAATTTTTAAAATAAAAAGACGTCTTTCAATATATTACGACGTGAACAATGCTCTCTCTGAAATAATAAAAAGATGTTAAATAGTAAAAAGACAAAATGTATTAAATTCACTACTCCAAATGTAAGATGTGTCAAAACGAGTGTACTTTTAAACGGGGAAGCATTAGATGTTTTAGAATCAACAGAGTTCCTTGGTATGACAACAGACTCTAAGCTCCAATAGGGCCCCCATATAAATAAATTCGCGAATAAAACATAAAATATAATTATTATTGCACATGCCAAATGGAAAAAATAAATAAATATCCCGCTGAGTTTCTTTCGCCGGTTCTTCTCAGGTCCGAGGTGTTAAATTCCGAACCGGTGATAGATTTTTAACTATCAATAAGCAAGTGTAAACACTTTTATATTGAATAAAGATTTTTGACTTTTGACTTTGAATTTGACTATAGTGAAACGGAAGGTGAGTCAGGCTAGCGAAAAAAATTGTTGTATTGTTATAAAGAATATTTATTAAGCAGGCAGAGTAACCACCCTGCTCAAGTTCACAATAATTATTATATTTCGTTGTTTCATTCTTCAGATATAATTAACTAGGTAGTCTTTCTAACCTACAAGGTAACGTCGCATATTTAAGAGATATATTTTTTTTTACTGGGGTACGGTATAAAATATATATTTTTTGTATTATTTCATTATTTCCTTCATCGTTCCTGCGCTCAGTATTAGCCTCATTCTTTTTTCTTGCGAGGTAACGATCGCAAGCGCTTGTCAGATTAAGTAAAATAAATAAATAATTAGACAATTACAAACAAGGCTTACACTATGTTTTGTATGTTTTAATCAATTCTGTAATAATAATATTCTAATTTAAGTTATATTTGAATTGTATTGATAACATTGATATTGAATAAGAGGATACTTTGACTTTTTTGTACAATATTGTGAGTCACGTGATTCGTAGTGAGGCTTATATAAGTGATGGAAGCTCGGTACAGTTCACCGACTACGTTCTGAGCCGAGGTGTGATCTCATAGGAGACACCCTCAGGACGAACGTCACTCTCGTGCCCAAAAGGGTTTACTCTAAGGCAGAGTCTTAACTCTCGCCCCAACGTTCGGTGACACTATAAAGGCCAGTAGGGCCAACAGCAATACTCAACCATGATACAAAAAAAGGTACAGTTCAGTTGGGACTACGACTTTTTACTATTCACTTTGATCCTGGACCAGCAAGGTGCTAATATTTAAGGTACGATATAATTTTGTGATATAGTCTAATTGTTATTGCTTGTTAAATTATTGACGAATATATGAAGTGCCTTTTTGCAATTATCAATATACAAAGTTAGTATGATTGTATTTAACCAACATGATTGTATTTTTGGATATTGAAAAAGAGTAACTACTGAGTTTCTTGCCGGTTCTTCTCGGTAGAATCTACATCCCGAACCGGTGGTAGCTTTACTTTAAATATTTTGTTAAATGACGATTCAAAGGTGCTTGTAAAAGCCTACTTGAATAAAGTATATTTTGATTAAGTTAATTGGTTTTATTGTAATTATTAATTGATAAAAAAATCTAACACGTTCTTTAAATATTAGAAAGTTTTTTCATTACAAGCATAATGTCGAAACGAAAAAGTCTTGATAAAATTAATTATTACAAAGAAAAAATTAAGAAATTGGAAGAAAAATATAATCGACGCAATAAACGTCGTAAAATCATTCAATCCGACTCATCTGACGATAATTCAGGTAAGCCTTACATTTTATCTGCAATATGAAGTATCCAGAGTCATAATGGTGACTTTTCATCCTGAGTTTAGCCGAGATTTAAACGAAGGAATGCGTACTTGAATGTTGGCCGAGAGTCAAAATCAAGTAGAAAATTTGTTCAATATCGAACTTATTGTGTTGCAGATGTTGATGTTCCCGTAGAAACTGAACATATTCTGCCACGTTCTGAATCTCCAGAGGTTCAAACAGAAGTCTCGGATTGCAGACAAAATACATTTCTCGATCTACCCACCTCAGAAGGCGAGTTAAGTAGGCGCACAGGATCACGGATGCGAGCTCCGACGATGGCAACGATACGTCGAACGCTCCCCACGGGCTCAGCACTGCCTCCACGCCCCAACCACTCGAGCAAGCAACGCACTCATCAGTCGCACCGATATCAATAGAGGAACATGCTGGTCGTTTACAATTACTTTATAATTGTTGGTTGAAAGTTACAACCAATCACGTTATTTTAAAATGGATTCGTGAGGGTATCTCAATACCTCTTCTTAGTCACGTAACTCAAGTTTCAAACTCCTTACTATAGTTAACGACGCTTTAACGACGCTGATCAACAAAATATAGGATCGAGATATAGGATCAACATAATATATAAGTGTAATTAATATAATTAAGAGGTGTGAACGGAGCTAGTGCTATCGTTCCATAGGTGCCCGGCCGCCTAGCACGTCGGTTTATATCAGGTCGTCCCCCACCTCGCCTGATTTGTTGAGCGATAAGCGATTGTAAACAACTTTGTTGTTGCACTTGCACGTGTTTGTTAACACCTGTTGTTGTTTCCGAGCCGAGATGCACGTGTTCTTACACATCTGGTGTTATTGCTGCGCCGACACGGCCATTCTGCATGATGGTCGCCTTCGACCTGCTTACAGACAACAACAACAACAACACGGTAAACCAAGAATGGCAAATGCATGGTATTAATCGTCAAAAGCTGTCAATAGCATCTATGTAAGGATGCCCCTGTCCTCAATTTAATTTACTTCGTAAGGAGGCCCCTGTCCTCAACTTACGTTACTCATTATAAAACTAAGGAGGCCCCTGTCCTCTACTTAGTTACTTCGTAAGGAGGCCCCTGTCCTCAACTTACGTTACTCATTATAAAACTAAGGAGGCCCCTGTCCTCAACTTACGTTACTCATTATAAAACTAAGGAGGTCCCTGTCCTCTACTTAGTTACTCATTATAAAACTAAGGAGGTCCCTGTCCTCCACTTAGTTACTCATTGTAAGGAGGCCCCTGTCCTCAACTTACATGACACTTACATGACTTTTTACAAATAAATAAATAAATTAAAAAATAAATAAATTAAATAAATAAATAAATTAAGAAAATTAATTAAGTAAATAAATTAAGAAGTAAATGAATGAAAAAAAAATTCAAGGTTTATACCTTTACTAGCTGTTACCCGCGGCTTTGCCCGCGTAGAATATGAATATATATTTAAAAATTAACTTAAAATGTTACGTTAATGTAATACCTCTTTGTATACCACGTTGGTGTGTATTTCAGCCATAGGGTAGAATATCCAGAAACGCTTAAATGCGAATCAACTCATTTTTAATCGGTAGCCCAAAAATAAATTTCCTTCTAACTTCAAAATGACAGACTTCCCGTCTAACCTGTATACGAAATGCTAACATCTATTTGGCTCTTTAGGCCTTAAATATCAAGAAACAATTAAATACTTTCACTCATTAGGAAATACAAACCGCTATATTCCTGAGTTTTAAAACTGTAATATCTTCGAAAATATTCATTTGAATTACATGCTGTAAAGGGCCATATTGATCTATATTGAATGCACAATTTATTTAAGGTACCTAATTGGATAAGGATTAATGCTATATTGCTTAAATTCGCTTCGAAAATAAGCCATTATTTCTCATAAAAAGGAAACGATAAAATATGTTTATTGTGGGTTATCTTTAAGAGATAGACATATACCACCGCGAACTTTTTTGTAGACATTTTTAAGGTGTACAATTTTGTAGTACATTATTTTGATCTAGTAGGAGTCAGCCAGCGTTTACAATGTAAGCGCAAAAAATGTATAAATTTACGACATCACATTAGAAACTTTTAACATTATCAGTGTTACTTAACTATATTGTCTATGTATTATATACAAAAACCTTCCTCTCGAATCATTCTATCTATTAATAAAAACCGCATCAAAATCCGTTGCGTAGTTTTAAAGATTTAATCATAAAAAGGAACATAGGGACAGTGAAAGCGACTTTGTTTTATACTATGTAAAGATTACTGTGCAATTTGCAAACAGGGATACAACATGTTTAAGAGCTTGTAGCATAGAGTGAGCGGTTTTATTAGTCGCGTAAGTTAAAGTTACAAATTTAGTGTAAGCGTCTATAATCACTACAACATATTCATGCTTGATATTTCTTTTGGTAAGATAACCAGTCATGTCTATGTGGACAGTATCAAAGGGAATAGATTTCTTATCTATGGGAAACATTTCTACCTGTTTGGCTCCTGAAGGTCCTTTACTAGTTTTGCATATCACACAATTATCTACGAAACACCTTACAGTTGTGGACATCTCAGGAAACCAGTAATCTTCTCGAATCTTACTAAGAGTCTTTTCCCATCCAAAATGTTTAAGCGTAGTGTGGTAGGCATTAATAATACTCCATTGATATGATTTTGGCACCACTTTCTTCCACTTTCTACTTACAGGTTCTTCTTCATCGTAACTGTATTCTAAAACAGAATTGTTAATTCGGTACTTACTTATTTCCTCATAGTGTTCCAACTTTTTTATGATTTGAGCTAACTCTGCATCTCTCCTTTGCTCAATCTTCAACCATGTGTCAACATTTTGCGCCAGGGTAATGCAAACTATAGGGTTGCGGCTAAAGAAATCAGCATGTTTCATTCGGCTTCCTTGGCGATATTCTATTTTGAAATCATAATGTTGCAGAAATGACCACCATCTATGGATTCTGGGTAAAAGCTCATGTTTGCTGGAAGACGACTTTATGGAGTTGCAGTCAGTTACAATTGTAAAGAACCTACCGTACAGATATTGTCTAAAATGTTTTATTGCTCTTACTATAGCAAGAGTTTCCAACTCGTAGGAGTGGTAATGACTTTCGGGTTCAGTAGTTCGCATACTCATATAACCAATAACATGCTGTCGTCCATCCTGTATTTGGATAAGGACTGCTCCCAACCCAGTGCTGCTAGCGTCTGTATGGAGTTCGATGGGGAGTCCATCTTGAAAAATAGGTAAAACCGGTGCCGAAGTTAATCGACGAATGATATCAAGTCTAGCACTTTCGCATTCTGCTGTCCATTGAAATTTAGCGTCCTTTTTTATTAAATTATAGAGAGGAATTAAGCGTTCGGAGAAGGACGGAATAAAGCGTCTGAAATAACCAGCCAAACCACAAAATTGACGTACCTGTTTTACGTTAATAGGAATTGGTGATTTTTCTAAAGCCTCTATCTTTCTTGGACTTGAACGAACCTTACCCTATTTTATCAATACATCATCCATGTAAACTAAGATGTTATCTAATAGGGTCGTAATGCAGCCATTATACCACGTTGAAATACAGCTGGAGCATTCATCAAACCAAACGGCATCCTCACGTATTCGTATAAACCATCAGGTGTAATAAAAGCTGTCTTAGGTATCGATTCTTCTTTGATGGAAATTTGGTAGAAGCCTTGAGCCATATCTAGACTGATGAAATAGGCGGCATCTGACAACCTGTCAATTTGATCTGAAATTATTGGTAGTGGAAACTTTATGGGAATAGTATTTTTATTCAATTCTTGGTAGTCAGTGCACATTCGATCCTCCCCATTCTTCTTCTTCACGAGAATCACAGGACTAGCATAATCCTGACTATTCCAGGACCTATTAATTCATTAATAATATCTTTTAATTTTTGTCTTTCAGCTGGGGCCATTCGATATGGTCTTTTTGACACTACTTTAGTTGGATCCTTCAACTGAATTTCTAGACTTCCTGTGGTAACTTGTTTTTTTGGAATACCTGTAGTAAATATCTCGCTGTATTTTGATAGTACCTTTTTTAATTCACATATTTCATTTGCATCCGTCAAATCAGTGTCCAAATCTGTAAAGGAGTCTTCAATCACATTTATATTAAGAATGGTTGACTGTCTCATTATCGTAGCACCAGCCTCAGTTATGACCACGGTTAAGCCTGTACCCTTCACTATTTCTGCGCCTATCAATAGACCACAGGGTATTTCATGGTCTTCCACAATGTGAAAGGCAACTTCCACAAAAATGCCATTTATATCGCAAGTCGCATTGATCCTCTGGCAGGACAAAATTGGAATACTGTCATTGCCAATACCTTTAAGCATTAAAGGATAATCTTCTCGTTTACCTGGAACAGATTGACTGACGGAACGTCTTATTAAGGAACGAGCTGCACCACTTAATATTAACGTTCATTGGAGTTAAAATTTCTTCTTGTTCCCTGGCTAAATTAACCTTTTCGGTTTCATCTCCAATTTTAATCTTAAAACAGACAGACTCGGTGTGGCCAATTTTATTACAGTAGCTGCACGTTGGCCTAGGGCGTTCAGTTCGGCTCAGGGATTCACTTGTAGTAGTTGTGCTAAGCAAAGGTTTCAGATCAGTAATTTTCTTATACTTTTGTTACAATTGGCTTGTACATGTCCCATTTTACCACATTTAAAACAAAGCATGGTGTCGTCCCTATTGTTTCTTAATCTCAGTCGTTTGGCAGGTGGCTCGCCTTGTCGAAATTCTCGCTGTTTAATCGTAGCTCATAATCAGTCAGTTGCCAGTGATCCTTTGCCCTATCTACATGCTCGCACCAGTCCCGTATGGTATCGCTGAGTCACGGCCGTTTTGTTGGAGCCACAGCCTGATTTAGAAGTCCTGCTAGAAATTCTCGATTAGCATCCATACTTAACTGCTGTTGCCACGTTAAGTTCTCTATAATACTGGCCAAAGCAGACAGAGCCTGGTTATTTCCATTTCCTTTTGTGCGGGCTGATGGACCTGAAGAGTTCCCAAGGTCCATCCCACTTCTGATTTCGGCTGAGGCCGTAACGTTTTGTAAAATAGGTGAACATGGACGTTCGTCCTCAGGCATAATTTCACTGAAAACACTTTAACAAAATATTATTAATTTTACTAATTTACTAATAAGAAAACAATTTAAGCTAGAAACAATTCAGGAGTGACCAATATCACAATTAAGAGGTGTGAACGGAGCTAGTGCTATCGTTCCAAAGGTGCCCGGCCGCCTAGCACGTCGGTTTATATCAGGTCGTCCCCCACCTCGCCTGATTTGTTGAGCGATAAGCGATTGTAAACAACTTTGTTGTTGCACTTGCACGTGTTTGTTAACACCTGTTGTTGTTTCCGAGCCGAGATGCACGTGTTCTTAAACATCTGGTGTTATTGCTGCGCCGACATATATGTACATTTTTTTTCTTAAAATGCCGTGGGAGGTGTGATGTAGTAGCCTAAGGCATTCGCCTGTTGTACGTAACTTACAACAGAATAAAGCAGAACCTGGGACAGAGCAGTCGTTTCATTAATCCCGACATTACAGGATGTTATAGTTATTATACTCTTTTTCAGCTAGCTTGGGTTCGGTGACAGCTGTCAACCACGTATTCTTTTTCATTATCTCTCTTCACTCATGTTGATTTAATGTTTTTCCATCCTGCTGTCACCGAACCCATGCTTGCTGAAAAAGAGTGTAATGATGACAATATTTAAATGTAATTAAGTAAGTTTTTACTTCTTCCGGCAGTCTCGGAGTGCAACCCGTTGTTTAAGAATAGATTAAAAGCGATTATTGTAGAGCTCCTCTATAAACAACGTTTGACGTTAAATTATTTTCAGGTAACAAAATATACTGATGGTCTGGAACCCCGACCCGTGATAGGGCAACATAAAGTTGCCCGTGCGTAAAACATTCTTTTCGTAAATCGATCCCTACTAATTTAAACGTTTGACCCTGTGATTTGTTTATAGTTAACGCAAAAGAAATTTTCACTGGGAATTGTAGCCTTTTGAATGATATTGGCAAATCAGTGGGGATCATTGGTATTCTTGGTATATGAGCTAATTCACCAGCTGCAGGGCCGGTGATAATCTTCGCTACTATTAAATTATCTTTTAGCTCCTTTATAAGAAGTCTCGTGCCATTACACATGTTGGGGGGACTTAAATTTCTGAGAAGCATTATCGGCGTGCCTTTTAACGACAGTTCATGGGGTGGTAGCCCAGCGGGGTTCAGAGAATTTAAAAATTCCTGCGAGTAGTGCACTGTGTCCTCGATGTTAGTGACGGTGTCTATGGATTTATAGCACTTAACTTCACCCGGTACTTTCTGCATAATTAAATTGTTTATTTCGTTAACTGTTTCATTCCTGGGAGAAACTATTGCTCTACAACACAGCCAACTAAAATCATATTGATGTAAGTTTTCGATGTCAGGATATATAGCATCTATCAGACTATCTAAATTATGGACTATTAGGCCTAGAGACTCATCCAAAGTAACCGCATAATCGATACCCAAATTTAAAGATGGAAAATTTCCTTCTCCAAGTTTCAATAGCTGTTGTGGAAAAGTGCTATGCGTGTTTCCATGTAGATGAGCTCGCATGTTGGTGCGCAACTTCAAATGTTGAACAGATGTCCATAGGTGAGACGATTTTAAACATGCCTTCATAATATCTGCTCGCGTACCTCTGTTGACGACTGGAAGAGTTTGTCGGAAATCTCCAGCAAATACAAAAGTGATACCACCCATGACATCACCAGAGCTTCGAAGGACTTTTAAAGTACGGTCTACGGCCTCCACATGAGCTCTATGACTCATGGTGCATTCATCCCATATTACCAACGACGCGTTTTGCAGTAACTTTCCAAGAGGCCCATTTTTCCGAATAGAACACGTAGACTGTTGATCTAAAGATACGGAGAGCGGAGTTTAAACGTAGAGTGAGCAGTTTTTCCTTCGTTCAAGAGAGTTGCAGCAATTCCTGACGAAGCAACTGCAATCGCTATCTTCCCTGATTGCCGTATCTTAACAAGTATCAGATTTGCGAGAAAAGTTTTTCCGGTGCCTCCTGGTGCGTCCAAAAAAAATAATCTCCCTTTGTTAGTTCACGCTGTCCACAATAGTCTCATAAGCATGTCTTTGATCTGGTATTAATTTCGGCACATTATCATTAACAAACGCTGTTAGATCATTTTTGTTATACTGTTGTTCCAATGTGTCAATAGTATGGTCACGAACAGGAGAAGGTAATCCAAAATCACTTAAATTTTTGTCGTTTAATGTCAGAAGTTTGTTTTCTATTACAATTAATCCTTCATTGTAAAGGCCTTCAGTAAAGGGTAAATTGTTATCCTGATTTTGTTGTCTGATACGGTGTCTAATATCTTCACAGAAGTGATCTTTGAAAGTATCCCATAACTTCAATGGTTCCGATGGTTGACAAAATAAAAGTATGATTACGAACAACTCCCTTAGTTTTTGTGGACAATGTGATAACGAAGCTTCGCTTAAAGTTTTACCCCAATGGTTATCGTTTTCAAGTAAACCTCGGTCACGGCAAGCTGCTTGATATGTCTCTTTGACAATACCGTCTACAGTTTTAAGGTATGCAAATGAGGTCGGACCGCGTACGTGGTGCAGTAGAATCCTAAGATAAAAACACTCTGATTGAGATGGATGTATCCCGTAGACTCTACCTAAAGCGGCATTTTTTTTTATCCCCGGATTTCCAGCTACATCTTCACCACGCCTTTTTTTTTATTATTTGCCCGTGTATAATATTGCGGGACTTCATGATACAGAAGAGTTTTCGCGAATTCATCTTCATTACAGAGAGCAAAAAATGCCAGTAATGTGGTATTGCGTGGGTTTTGGACAACTTGATGAGCTGTACCTGGTGTAAAATACACCCTTTGACCGTTCTCTAGATGAACAGCCAAATGCACTACAGTAGGATGCCGGTCGTAAATAGGAAATTCAAATAAACGCCAGACAGCTTCAGATGTGCTTATGTACCTTCCGTTTAAATATTTCTCGATCTCATCATGTGGGCTTCTAAGGCTAAAAGTTGCCTGATCTGAACCTTTATTTATGTACTTACATATATATTTAATCGCTTGGACAGAGTGGCAATACTCTACGTTTATATGAGCGTTAAAAGTCTTACATAGTAGCGGGGAGTATGGAACAATCCACCTATTATCTATCGTCACCACGTTGCCCCTGATTTGTAGCGTAGTGCTCCGACCACCATTTCCTGTATCGCGCCTACGATAAACTGGATACCCATCCTCTCCAGTCTGGGTATCGTTCGTGAAACGGCGAGGGTAATTTTTTGTACAGACACCGTTCTTCATGCATGGTGCAGCTAAATTATGTTCTCCGCAGGGTCCATGTACCATATTTTTAGTTATAATATCGTGTAGTACTGGATCAATTTGTTGATCGGGTAGCTCCGCAACTATGACACTGTCGATCTCATCTGGTTATATTTTAGTTTCTAGCCAGAACAGCAAATGACAATGAGGTAAACCGCGTTTTTGCCACTCCACACTTGCCATATAACATTTTACTTTACCAAATATCTGTTCTTTCACAAACAATTTAATGAATTTTTTCATCTTTAAATGAAATACACGTGTAATTATGTCATGACCTGGTAGCAGCTCTGCTTTAATTTCAGGCCATTCGGGGTTACATGTGAAAGTGACAAATAAGTCAGGTTTACCATAATGTCGGACGTACGTCATCGCGTCCTGCGTTTTCTCGTGCATGAAACGTGGAGAACCTGTATATGACGATGGCAATATGACATGTTGACCGATATTTGATGGGTCAACATTTTCGTCATTATTTAAGGCATCTCTGAGATGAATGTAGTCATCAGCCCTCAGTCTTTGTTGATTCCGAGAAATATAATTTAATCTTTCCGATATCATTTTCGCCATCATGTCAACACAATATTGACTAAATAAGTCTCTGTAATAATGTAACGGATTAAAAGAGTTAGTTCTAATCATTAATCTAAATGCATAAAATTGCATACACGAAACAGTTTTATTACGCGCAGAACCCTGTTGAGGGATAGTCAAATAATAACCGTCTTCTCCTGTCACAAACATTAAAGGATACTGTAGTGGATCATAGGACCGATGTAGCTCAGAAACTCTTTTGAGCTGTCCGTCTCTACAGTGTAAGACTATATCCCTGGGACCTTTGACTTCATCGACCAAGAGAACTGCTACCTCGTTTACAGTAGGAGCATTATATCTGCCTCTGTGTGCTGTCTGTGGAGTGCGATCTGAATGAATAATTAACTTTAAATTATCTGAGGAGTTAAGTTCTAAGTTTTGTTTAAAACTTTGTATATATACGTTATGATTATTGAAAGTTGTCTGTAATTCGCGAATTAAATCCATTTTTAAGGTTGGTGCGATGCTTGATCGCAACGATAACTGGTCTGCATCAGAAATAAAATATATTTGCAAGAACTGTGGGTTTTGGCCTGATGATGGTAAAAGGCTACCAATGAGATGTCCTGTCCTTCAATTTTAAAAGTGGGCATAAAATTTCCTTCCCTGATTTCAATTGCGCCAAACGAAGTCATTTGAAAAAGACTATTGTATTTACGTATGTTTGTTAAAAAATTACCAGATAATGGATGATTATTAGTTAAAAGATTTTTTATTGGTTGTGGCGGCTCCTGAAGGTTAGGAAGACAAACTTTACCTGAAGCACAGCACATACCATTAGGTTCGTCCGCCTATTTCTTGGCAGAACAGTTAGAGCAGATCTTATTCATGACTCCGATTTGGACGGGCAATTGTTGTGCATAATCAACCTTCGGATCATATCTAAAAGCCAGTCTGTTACTGTTAGCTAAAATTCGATTGCGAACTCTATTTGTGGACAGTTGCTGTCTCCCTGCCTGAGCTCCAAGTCGCTGCAAACGCTCAACACTTGACTCTCTTCCGCGCAACTGAGAGGTCCTTCTATTTTGTTCGGCAAGGCGTTGCAAACGTTCGACACTCGACTCTCTTTCGCGCAAATTAGAGGTCCTTATATTTTGTTGGGCAAGACGTTGCGAACGTTCAACACTCGATTCTCTTTCGCGCAAATGAGAGGTCCTTATATTTTGTTCGGCAAGGCATTGCGAACGATCGACACTCGACACTCTTTCGCGCCACCGAGAAGTCAACGAAGACAACCGACAAGTCAAGAAACAAACAAACAAACAAACAGACAAACAGACAGACAGACAGACAGACAGACAGACGGACGGACGGACGGACGGACGGACGGACGGACGGACAGACGGACAGACGGACAGACGGACAGACAGACAGACAGACAGACAATTCAATGATCCTTCTGTCTGGCTCTATGATTTTTTGATAGACTAGCTCCACTTTTTGTTCCTCCTGAAAATTGTTTTCTTCCATCTTCCCCTTCTCCTCCTTCGTATTATCGAATGGATGATTCTTTTACATTTGATGAGCTTTGTTCTTTTTTAGACAGTCTTCATGATACCTCCCCTGGTATTGATGGTATTCCTTACTCCTTTTTAAAGAAATTTTCTGACTCTACTTATGTTACGGTGTTCGGAGAAAGACTTTTTAAAAAATAATTATTTATTTAAAATTAACAAAATTAAATATTTTATTAATTAATTACATTTGACTTATCTATCTAATGCTACATCTCATATTACAAGACTGATTTTAAATTCTAATATTAATTATTTACAAAAACAATATGGAATGTGCGTGTAAGCAATTTCATTGTGTTCTATATTCCATCGTCAGCGGTATGTGCAGGGTTATTGCACTATAACTCCTCCCCTCTTCGGATGGAAGCCTGGCATCTCAAGGCTTTCACTGTCCTTCAGTTGGGTATCTTCTGGATGAGCATGTTTTTTACTTCTGCATTTATATATCTTCCATACCAGAATCGAGCTTCCGACTATGTATAACAGGATTGTAGTCCAACTAGGAATCGCCATATCAAGAGACCAATCATATGACGTGTTATCTTCGGACATCTTCTCTATCTTATTAAGAAGTTGATGAATATTATCTAGAGAAATATCTTGAAGTTCTACTTCATACTTAATGTTTTCAGTATGAATGTTCTTTTCCTTTGGTAATGGGATGATTTCATTCAGCAAAACTATTTGGCTGTTAGTTTGCAAAGTCCTGTTCAGGAACTGCAGTTTGCAGCCTTCTTCGATGGTGACCAACTGAACTCCGTCTATTTTCTTGTATGTTGTTCTCCCATTACACATTGAGCAGACAACTTCTTCTCTATTTGTGATAAGTAACTAAGTGTTATCATTAACTCTCTGGATCTTGCTTTCCTTCATATTTGTTCTGGCTAACGTGCAGTTTGCCTTCTCGTGGCGAATTAAAGAGATGATACAGTCGTCAGACGATGCTATCGGCTTAGTATCCAACTGCTTACAGAGATGTTGTTCTTCTGTAATTGTTCTACAGTCTTCTTCATATTAGGCCAATGGTAATTGCGGTGTAACTGCTTATAAGTTTCCTGTATACCTCGGTGAGTCGTCTTACCTTCATGATATTTCTTTATAAGTTCCTGCTGTTCTGATTTGTTTTCAACTAAGTTTACACGAGAAGTACATTTAAAAAGCTTGGGGCCTCTATTATTGAAAACAGTTGTGTAAACTCTAGAAAAAGCGGGATAAAGTTCATCATTATAAAAATAACAATGGAAAACACGATCGGCTATCGTATGCTCTTTTAAGAATCTAATTATTTCTTGTTCGGTATTGTTAATTGGTATAAATACGTCCTTGATAAGAGTTTTGGAATTAGTCGATCTATTTTCTACTCTGTATGTTGAGCCTGGTGTGGATCTAATGTGAAATTGTTTAAGCTGTCGGTCTATAGCGTCTGACAATATTGGGATTCCTCTATTTTCATTATCTAACTGAGTATGTGTAGTAGGAGCTAAGTCGTCCTCGTTATCTAAATTAGATGGGTTGGTACTCATAGGTTACTCTGTCTGTTGGTAATTGTTATCGTCAATGTGGTCGGTGTCTGCGTCAATTTGGTCAGTATCTGCGTCAATTTGGTCAGTGTCTGCGTCAGCGTTTCTCGCGTTATTAATTTGAACATTTTCAAAGATCTCGTTAATAATGTCATCGTTTTCATTATCATCAAAGTTAACCATAAGGGATTCTATGCTATTATGGAATATTTTAGCTCGAGAAAGGGCGTCAGCATTAGAGTTCTGTTTTCCTTTTTTATAAACTATATCATAGTCATATTCAGCTAACTTAAGTTTCTATCTAGTCAATTTTGAGTTTGGATCAAAAGATCCAAACTCAAAATTGACATTAAATAATGACATTAGCCAAGTTAACGGTCGATGGTCGGTGTAAATGGTGAAGCGTCTTCTATAAAGATAAGGTCGAAAGTATTTAACTGCCCATACAATAGCTAACAGTTCTTTTTCTATGGTCGAATATTTTGTTTCAGTATCTGAAAGTGTCCTAGAAGCATATGCTACTGGTTTGTCAGAACTTACTGGTCCTTGTGACAGAACTGCACCTAGAACTACGTCTGAAGCATCTGTTGTCAGAATAAATGGTTTGTCAAAGTCAGGAAACTGTAAGATTGGATCGTTCGTTAATATTTCTTTACATTTACTAAAGCAATCTAAAAATTGAGGTGAATGAAGAAGTTTCAGTCCTTCGTCAGTCAACTCATATCCTAAGAAATTTACATGTTTTTGGAGAAACTCTGATTTGTCCAATTGTATTTTTAAATTATGTTGTTTAAATCTGTCAAAAACTTGCCTAATTTTATTAATATGTTCTTGCAATGAAGTTGAAGCTATGATAACGTAAGTAAGTAAATACTCCGTCTAAACCTCTAAGTATATGGTCCATCAGTCTTTGGAAAGTACTGGGTGCATTCTTTAGTCCAAATGGCATTCGAAGAAATTCGTAATGTCCTCTTTCTGTCGTAAAGGCTGTCTTTTCTATGTCCTTCTGGTGCATTTCAACTTGATGGTAACCACTAGCAAGATCAAGAGTTGTAAAGTATTGTGCACGTCCAAGTCTGTCAAGTATGTCATTTATATTGGGTAGGGGGTATTTTTCTTCTATGGTCTTGTCGTTAAGTCGTCTATAGTCAATAACAAGTCTCCACTTGACCTTTCTTGATGCATACGGTTTCTTAGGTACAATGTGTACGGGGCAAGACCATGGAGAAACACTATGCCTAATTATTCCTTGACTTAATAAATTGTCAACCTGTTTTTTGATTTCCTCGCGTTGTTGGGGTGCGTGTCTGTAGCTTCTAACGTAAATAGGGGTATCGTCAGTCAGTCTTAACTGGTGTTTAACAGCATGAGTAAAAGTCAGAGGTATATTTTCTGAATAAAATAAGTCACGGTACTGAAAGCAGAGTCTATTGATTTTTCTTTTCTCTTCTTCATTCATATGGTCAGTACGAATTTTCTTTAAGTTTTCCCTAAGGTCTTTGTCTACATCTATACTATTTACTTGTACTGTGTTAAGTTCGAAACTTTCATTAGTTTTAGAGTTTACTATATAAGGCTGTAAGCGAAATGGTGTGTGGCGTCCACCACATGTAACACACATACAAACATACATACATACATACGTTCTTACAGACATACTACACATAACAATCCCGATTACATACATAAACACTTAACACATTTCAACTCAACATGGAATATTGGATTGACGACACAACGGACGATCGACCGTACACAGTGGACAATCGCATTGCTTATCTCCGTTGTGACGTCGTCCTTTGTTTTATGTTGAGGCCCCGCCTACCGGTGCAAGCGCATTAGAGCGACGGATCCTTTTTTATTGGCAGTGTATGATCCTAACAACGTTTGCGAGTTACTCATTATTCTACCACCGTCAAAATCGTTACTTGCTTTTTTCAAATAGTTCGCTTTGTGTCTAAATATTGTGTCCGTGTTTTTATGTACATTTGTGATCGTCTATGACTGTGAAACGTTATTACTTGTGTGTGCATATATTGTGTATAACGTGTATGTAATATAGACGTTTATGGACCATCCGCGTGAGTTTGATTTCTTATCATAATAGTCTAACAGACCCTAACACGCGCATCAACAACCATAACTGGTGACCCCGAGCTGTAATTTTTAAAGAACACCATGAGCGAAAGCAGCGATTCTGCTAAGTCATGCACTTCACAAAATGGCGGTCATAACGTGACAAAGCGAAAACCACGCCCTATGCAGCGCGTTAGTACTGACGGTGAACGCACTGGAATTTTTAACGCCGGTCTTCGACTACCATCTTTTTACCCTGATGACCCGGAAGTCTGGTTCGCACAAGTCGAGGCTCTATTCGCGAACGCCGGCATTACTGGTGACTCCACCAAATTTAATTACGTCATCGGCAATCTCGATCACCAATATTCGCGCGAGGTCAAGGATATTTTACTGGCTCCACCTGCTGCTGATAAATACAATAAATTAAAAACCGAGCTAATCAAGCGACTTTCGGCTTCTCAAGAGCGCAAGGTGAAACAGCTTCTCATGCATGAAGATCTTGGAGATAGAAAGCCATCACAATTCCTGCGTCATCTCCAGAACCTCGCAGGCCAGAACGTACCTGAGGACTTTCTCCGTACCATCTGGTGCAGTCGCCTGCCCGGAAACATCCAGACCCTTCTCGCATCGCAGCCTCATAGCTCACTAGAGACCCTTGCAGACTTGGCCGACAGAGTGCAAGATATAGCATCCCCACCGCACCACATTGCTGCGACATCTGCGCATGGACCCAGTTTGCAGTCCATGGCTGGTGAGATCGCCGAATTGCGGAGAATGGTAAAGGATCTTACTCTTGAGCTTGGCAGACGACCCCGCTCGAGGACTCGACATCAGCGCCGTGACAGAAGTGGATCATCTAGACGTTCCGAGTCCAGCTATCGGAGGTATCCGATATGCTGGTATCACCAACGGTTTAGGGACGGCGCAACGAAATGCATAAAGCCGTGTGACTTTTCGAAGGCAGGAAACTCTCAAAGCAGTCGGTAATGATGACTACCGATTGCTCCAACCCCACACCAGGTCGTTTATTCGTCACTGATCGCCGGACCAAGAACGAGTTCCTTATCGACACGGGCAATGGACCTGTGCGTATTTCCTCGGGCCCTACACAACCAGTGCAAGCAGACTGTCGGCGGCTAACGGCAGTGTCATCAACACGTATGGTTTCGTTAATTTTAATTTAGATCTAGGCTTACGCAGGGATTTTCCTTGGCGCTTTATTGTTGCTGATGTAACCAAAGCTATTATAGGAGTAGATTTTCTTTGTAAATATAATTTATCTGTAGACGTTAGAAATAAGCGCCTTGTAGATAATATCACCTCACTTACTTCAATTGCTGAGCTTTACGACACTAAAGATACTTGCAATGCTTTTTCTGTGAAGGTCTTGACTGGTGAATCTCGATACCATTCTATCCTGTCGCAATACCAAAGCTTAATTCGACCATCCGGTATACCTTGCACGCCTAAGCATAACACCGTACATCATATACGCACCACACCTGGCCCTCCCATATCTTGCACTCCCCGCAGGTTAGCTCCCGATAAGCTCACCATAGCTAAGCGCGAATTCGAGCTTATGCTGAGCAACGGCACTGCACGTCCTTCAGACAGTCCATGGTCGTCGCCATTGCATTTAGCTCCGAAGAAGGACAACGGATGGCAACCTTGCGGGGACTACCGCAAGCTCAACGCAAGGACATTTCCGGACATGTACCCCATCCGACATATCCACGATTTCGCGCATAATATATCAGGTTGTACAATTTTTTCTACAATCGACTTGGTTAAAGCTTACAACCAAGTGCCGGTAAGTGAAGATGACATCCCAAAAACTGCCATTACAACCCCGTTTGGTTTGTTCGAGTTTCCATTTATGACCTTTGGTCTCAGGAACGCAGCCCAAACGTTTCAAAGGTTGGTGGACGAGATGACTCGCGGGTTAGATTTTGTTTACCCTTACCTGGACGACTTCCTGGTTTTCTCCAAGAGTCAGGCCGAACACGAGACACATCTGCATCAACTGTTCGGGAGAATGCGAGACTACGGCATGCTGGTCAACTCAGCCAAGTGTGTCTTCGGTGCCGAGGAGGTAACGTTTTTAGGTTACAGAATTTCGGCAGCTGGAACCAAGCCCTTAGACTCTAAGGTAGACGCCATCAAGCAATTCCCAGTACCTAAAACCGTCCAACAGCTGAGACGTTACCTAGGTATGTTGAATTTTTACAGGCGATTTATACCTCAGGCTGCTAAAATCCAACAGCCCCTCCGCGCCTTACTCACTGGTTCAGTGAAGGGCTCCCACCCAGTCCATATATCTGGCGAAGCCCTCGCTGCATTTAACCAGAGTAAGGAGAGTCTTTGTGATGCTACTTTACTTGCACACCCAGATATCCAGGCCAAACTAGCTCTTGTCACAGATGCGTCTGACCAGGCTATGGGGGCAGTCTTGCAGCAACACAAAGATGGGATTTGGCAACCGCTAGCATTTTTCTCACGAAAACTGAGTCCGGCACAGCAAAAGTATTCCCTGTATGATCGCGAGCTTCTGGCTATCTACGAGGGAATTAAACACTTTCGCCATATGCTAGAGGCGCGACATTTCGCAGTCTATACTGACCACAAGCCATTGCTTTACGCCTTCCACGAGAGGAAAAGCAGCAGCTCCCCTCGTCAGTATAGACACCTGGATTTCATAGCGCAGTTCACCACAGACATTCAGCATATATCTGGCAAAGATAATGTTGTTGCTGATGCCTTGTCCCGGGTGGACGCACTACAGAGCCCTGTCGCCATTGAAACACTCGCCAAATCCCAAATCAACGACCCTGAATTGACACTGCTACTCGGTGGTGAATCTTCACTCCGCCTCGAGAAAAAGACAATTGACGGTAGCCGAATGTCACTATACAGTGACGTAAGCACCCCTACGCCGAGACCATTCGTGACTAAATCACGTAGGCGCCAAGTCTTCGACAGTCTGCACTGCCTTAGTCACCCTGGTGCTAATGCGACTGCCAAACTTGTATCGCAGCGATACGTGTGGCCAGGTGTGCGGAAAGACTACCGCGAATGGTCACGGAAGTGCTTGGAGTGCCAACGTGCCAAGGTCACATGACATGTGACAGCACCATTAGGCACCTTCGAATTACCACGATCCAGGTTCGCTCAAATTCACATTGACCTAGTGGGACCTCTTCCGCCATCTGAAGGTTACAAATATTGCCTCACAGCTGTAGACCGTTTTACTAGATGGCCTGAGGCGATACCTATTGCGGACATAACAGCTGAGACGGTTGGCAAAGCACTGCTGTTGGGATGGATATCCCGTTTTGGCTGTCCGACAGACATCGTTACCGACCGCGGACGTCAGTTCGAGTCCGCTCTGTTTAACTGTCTGTCCAAGATAGCCGGGTTTCATCATCGACGAACCACCGCCTACCACCCCGCATGCAATGGTCTTGTGGAGCGATTTCATCGTCAGCTGAAATCAGCGATCATGTGCCATGTCGATAACCATTGGACCGAATCGCTACCTCTGGTCCTCCTTGGCATGCGCAGTTGCATCAAAGAAGATCTGAATTCTTCATCCGCGGAGCTCGTATATGGCGAACCTCTTCGCCTTCCCGGAGAATTTTTCAATTCCTGTGTAGACGGTACCACGGACCTTTCTGACTTCACCGCTCGCCTACACAGGATAATTAATAATCTCCGACCCTCTCCACGTGCCTCACGTCACGCGAATAAAAAAGTCTTCGTATTTAAAGACCTCGCTTCCTCCACCCACGTATTCCTCAGGGAAGACGCGGTGCGGGGATCCTTACAACCACCATACACCGGTCCTTATGAGGTTGTGCAAAGTGGAGACAAAGTCTTTAGAATCCTAGTCAAGGGTAAACAAGTCTCCGTCTCCATCGACCGTCTAAAACCGGCGTACATGGCCACAGAACCCGCCACAAGTATCGAAGTCCAGCACAGCAACATCAGACAAGCTAAAGATGCTGTGTGCCCCGATGTCCGAGTTACTCGCTCAGGTCGAAAGGTCCGTTTCTCGGATTTTTACCGTCCGTAGGGACGCTCTCTGGAGGGGAGTGATGTGGCGTCCACCACATGTAACACACATACAAACATACATACACACATACGTAC
Organism: Vanessa atalanta; assembly: GCF_905147765.1. Classification (NCBI taxonomy): domain Eukaryota; kingdom Metazoa; phylum Arthropoda; class Insecta; order Lepidoptera; family Nymphalidae; genus Vanessa; species Vanessa atalanta. The sequence continues at coordinate 6,431,979 of NC_061901.1, forward strand.
TTACAGACATACTACACATAACAATCCCGATTACATACATAAACACTTAACACATTTCAACTCAACATGGAATATTGGATTGACGACACAACGGACGATCGACCGTACACAGTGGACAATCGCATTGCTTATCTCCGTTGTGACGTCGTCCTTTGTTTTATGTTGAGGCCCCGCCTACCGGTGCAAGCGCATTAGAGCGACGGATCCTTTTTTATTGGCAGTGATCATATGATCCTAACAACGTTTGCGAGTTACTCATTATTCTACCACCGTCAAAATCGTTACTTGCTTTTTTCAAATAGTTCGCTTTGTGTCTAAATATTGTGTCCGTGTTTTTATGTACATTTGTGATCGTCTATGACTGTGAAACGTTATTACTTGTGTGTGCATATATTGTGTATAACGTGTATGTAATATACACGTTTATGGACCATCCGCGTGAGTTTGATTTCTTATCATAATAGTCTAACAGACCCTAACACGCGCATCAACAACCATAGGTGCAATATTAGATATGATTTTCTTATGTGAATTAAAATTAATAATTGACATTTTAAATTTACCATCTATAACATTAACAATAGCAGCAGGTGATTTAAGACCGCTTGACCATAAGTAGTCATCATAAATGTATTGTCCATCTGTATAATTGGTTCTTACTGTAATTAACTTTTCACATTTAGGATCAATGCTAATTTTTTTTAATAGGGTAATCAAAGTAAATAGGAAGTTCTGCCTTAGCTGTATATAAAGTTTTATTTTTTAAATCTATATTACTTGAAAGCACTTTTAATAAATCTAATCCAATTAATCCTTTAAACTTAGGGTCAAAATCGAAAATGAGAAATTTATGATTATGTTGTGTAATTGCATGAGCTGTCTTAACTTCGAACGGTTCATACTCAACAAAATTTTGAACATAATTTTGTACATTTGACTTATCTATCTAATGCTATTAACAATTAATTAACAAGACTGATTTTAAATTCTAATATTAATTATTTACGAAAACAATATGGAATGTGCGTGTAAGCAGTTTCATTGTGTTCTATATTCCATCGTCAGCGGTATGTGCAGGGTTATTGCACTATAACTCTCTTCAAAATTAATTTTACTCTCTGTTTTTAACAAAATTTATGAAACTGGTTTTGTTTCTGAGTCATGGAAACATCAAATCATCATTCCTATCCTTAAACCCCATAAAGATCCTAAAGATCTCTCCTCCTATTATATATCTCTCGTCCTATTGCCTTATCGTCAGTTCTGGCCAAAATTATGGAACACTTAATAAAAAATCGATTGGAATGGATTCTTTAAGGCAGGAATATCTTGTCAAAATTGCAGTTTGGGTTTAGAAAAGGTATGGGCACAATGGACAGTCTAAGTGTGTTCTCTTCGGAAATTCGCATGGTCCTCTCAAGGGGACACCATTTTGTTGGTGTCTTTCTTGACGTCATTTCAGCCTATAATAATGTCCTTCTCGTGCTCTACTCAGGCAGAAAATGCTTCAGCTGAGTCTCCCCGCGAGGATGGTTAATATCATATGTAACTTTTTCATGGAACGTTATATTTTTGATCGAGTCCAACTATGCATCCTCCAAGAATAGTATGGAAGAGGTTACCACAGGGCTCGGTTTTAAGCCCCAAACACTATAATTTATATACTTCTGAACTTGACTCTTCTTGTTCTTCTGATTGTGACATATTACAATACGCAGACGATATAGACCTGTATTATGCCTCAGAATCTATCGACGATTGTTCTGTTCGCCTTAATTCTGCTATACAAAATCTTTATACCTGGCCAGCGGGTCATGGCTTATCTTTGTCTGGTCCTAAAAGCTCTGTAGTGGTGTTTTCCAGAAGAAGATTGATACCGGATGTTGATATTGTTCTGGAAAATGACACCATTGAAGTAAAAAATAATGTTAAAATTTTTGGTAAGCTATTTATGAAACTGTACCCCTAATAGAATACCACAACCTTAATAAAACCATAATTTTTACTGATAGTCGCAGTTGTTTAGAGGATATTTTAAAATTTCCCTTACGTTCTAGAGATGTTCATCCTATCAAACTCAAAACTCGAGAACTCATTTTTAAGTGTCACTCTGCTGGAATTAAGATATGGATGGATTGCATGGATTCCTGGCCACTCTGGGATTTCTGGCAATGAACAGGCTGATATATGTGCTAAGTTGTCTATTCGCAATGGCACGGAAACTTACGCTAACTGTTTTGCCCAAGATTTAAGTTCTATCTCTAAAATTGATTTGAATAAGCGCTGGAATGATGCATGGAACTGTACCCGTCATGTAAATTAATCAAGGTAAATTTTATGGCAGTTATATTATACATCTAGCTATACATCTTATTGTCATCATATAGCTATACATCTTATTGTCATCGGCATACAACAAAAACTTTGAGTGTTTAAAAACTGAACCGATATCGTTTATATAAATGATAAATAATAACGGACCTAAATGCGATCCTTGTGGCACTCCAGACGGCACAGGTATAAAAGATGAGCAGAAACCTTTAATTGTTACTGCTTGGCTTCTGTAAGACAAATAAGATTCAATCGAACGCAGAAGGTCACCGTGTACACCGATGTATCTTAATTTTTCGTGAAGAATGAAATGAGAAATTTTGTCAAATGCTTTAGAAAAATCAGTGTACACGGCGTCCACCTGGTATCCCGCATCCATTGCGTTCATGATAAAGTCGGTAAATTCACATAAATTAGTTTCGGTAGATCTTCTGTTAATAAATCCGTGCTGCTGGCTTATAATTATAGGTCTTATTATAGGTTGTATAATGTCATATATTATCTTCTCAAACAACTTCGGGATGCAACTAAGTTTCGAGATAGGACGATAGTTTTTAACGTCACGCCTATCCCCGTTCTTGAAGATAGGAACAACATATGATTTTTTCCACTGGGCAGGCATAACACAGGTTTGTAACGACAAATTAAACAAAATATATAGTGGAAAGCAAAGTGATCCGAAGCAATTTTTTAGGAAAATTGCTGGTATACCATCTGGGCCACAACCTTTAAATGAGTTTAAAGATTTTAAGTACTTTTCTACAGTCAACAATGAGATATTAACAGAAGACAGGTCAACACTGTTAATATTGGTATTGTGCGTACCTACTTTGCCATTAAAGGAAGATTTAAGTGGGTTTTGCTCAAACGATGAGTAAAAATAACTATTGGTTATTATTTAAATTAAAAGGTTACTTATTTCCTGACCGTCGTTAGATGAAAGATTGTCCAAATAAACAGTATCAGGCAAGTCCGAACACTGTTTTTTAGATTTGACATAAGTCCAAAAGAACCTAGAATTTTTAGCAATAGAATTTTCGGCATTGTCCAGATACTTATTGTAGCAGTCGTCTTCAACAATTTTTTGCCTTTTACGAAGCCTTCTGAAAGTGCAATAGTCACTATAGTTTTCATATATTTTCCATTTCCTATGAAATTTTAACTTTTCATTAATATTTTTTTTGAGTGAGGGAGAATACCAAATAGGATATTTATTGTCATCAATAACAACTTTTGTGGGAATGAAAGTATCAATAATACTATTTATAATTTTATAAAATACTTCAACTGGCGTGACAGAAGTAGACACGTATAATTTTGTTGCTTAAGTAATTAATTCTCTCTTAGTGTAATTATTACTCTTTAACAAAAATATTTTCTCTATTTGTGCTCAGTTATTGTGACTTTTTAATATTGTGAAATTTTATAACACTTTGTGTTGTATATTTGAAGATATTAAGCAAAAACTTTTTAAAATCAGTGCATTTAAAGGACATCTTTAACGTTCATTAGTGATCGGAGTGAGGCAACGCTAATGAGCTTCATATATAAAAAATATAAGTTCACTGAACTTTCGTAACACAGTTTGCTCCAAATACAAATACGAGGGACTTATTTACAATCTAAGGTATTAGAGCTCGTGGCGCAGCCGTAGAAAACACGATTGTCATTAGTTATATCCTGGGTTCAAATCCGAGCTCAGCGTTGTCATTATTTTTCTTTTTTTTTTTTCACTCAATAACCATGGCAAACTTTATGTGTGCTGGGTGACCTGATGAACTTGATGAAAGATAGATATCACGTCATATGCACACGAATATCAAACCAGAATTTTACAGAGATGAGTTTGGAAATGAAAAGTCTATGGATATGCGATGCATGCAGATGTAAACAGCCAAGGAAAGGTGATCACTCCAACACTCCTGTTCGCAATACTCCGGTAGAAATGGAATTTGTCACTCAGCGCGTTAAGAGCCGTACTACTACTTGCTCTTGTTTATCGGCTACTAATGTTCGTGAAATAATTAGAGAAGACTTGCGCAACATTCTAACTAACGATTTGCATCCTAAAATTCAAGAATTAAAGAACACTGTTGCCTCATTTGAAGGTGCTTTGACATCTTTAAATTATGATATTGAAAAAGTTAAATCGGAACAGACCGCCCAATCTATACAGTTGAGTAATTTAATTAAGGAGAATGAAAATTTGCGTGCTGCAAACCAAACTATCACAAATCGCCTTATGCAACTTGAGCAGCATACACGAGCTTCAAATATTGAGATCCAATGTGTTCCAGAACATAGACAAGAAAATTTAATAAACACTGTGCAACAGTTAGGTAAAATCATAAAATGTCCGTTAGCAGAAGAAAACATACATTTTTGTGCAAGACTTGCGAGGATGAATACTAAAAGTCCCCGACCGAGATCGATATTGGTTAAGTTTAGCAGTCCTAGGTTGCGTGATGAATTTTTAGCAGCTACTATTAAATATAACAAAAATAATATTACGGATAAACTTAACACTAGCCATTTGGGAATCGCTAATACCAAGAAAACTCCAATATATGTGGTTTCTACCACATATATTGAGTAATATAAGATTTTCTAATCTTACGCCGGAAGGAAAACTTCTGCATGCTGCAGCTCGCCGTAAGGCAAAGGAGCTGGGTTTCCGCTTTGTCTGGGTTCGTGATGGAAAAATTTTTGTACGTAAATCTGAAGGTTCAAACTATGTATATATACGAGATCATGACACTGTTAGTAATTTGTCATAAAATAACGCTAAGTTTGATTATTGTATTTGCTATTACTTGAGGGCCCTTTACATAATAATATTTCTCTATATTATCAAAATGTCAGGGGGTTAAGATCAAAGACAATTGACTTATTTAATAACATAATCTGTAACTCATACGATGTTGTAATTATGACGGAGACGTGGTTGAATGGGAGTGTTTCCGATTCTGAAATCTTCGATGATCGTTATGTTGTTTACAGACGTGATCGTGAGAGTGGTGGATTTCATGCTTCGAAAAATGGAGGCGGTGTGCTCATAGCTGTATCTAATCAATACAGTTCCTCGCGAATGTCCCGATTCGAGTCCGAGTGCGAGGATCTTTGGGTTTGTGTAGAGGTATTAAACGCCCAAGAAAAGATTGAAAAACTTTACATATGCGCTGTGTACATCCCCCCTCCAGTACAAAAGCATATATTTAAACATTTCGTCGATAACTCGAATCGAGTACTGGAGTCTGTTACCGATAATATACTTATCGCTGGCGATTTTAATCTTAGTAGCATAACATGGTCATTGGATCCACATAGTCATCTTTGTGCAGAACCCTCCAACAGTTATTTGCAAAACCTTTTAACAGACTTTCTCTCGTGCAATGAGTTGTATCAATTCAATGATATAAAGAACAATAAAAATAAAATTCTTGATCTTGTTTTATCGAACATTAAAATTCATACTACATCATACCTTGATCCTTTAACATGTGTCGATCCCCTTCATCCACCTTTAATTTTTTCACACTCATCCCTAACAGCAATATTACAAAATTTTGTTTTCACAAGGCAGATTACGAGAATATTAAAAAAGAACTAAGCGAAATTGATTGGAAGGAAATTTTGAGCAGATGCCCTTGTGTTGATGATATGGTCTCATTATTTTATGCCCAAATTCGTAAATTGATATTAAAATATGTACCCAAAACGAAACCCCGTAGTCATAAATATCCTATTTGGTTTACTTCGTGTCTGATTAAATGTATTAAAGAAAAATATAATTATAGAATAAAGATTCGAAAATACAACAATCCTCGCGATAAACTAACTTTTGACTTATTGAAGAAAAGGTGCGAGAAACTCTTATCATATTCTTATTCTAAATATATAGAACGTCTTGAGTTATCTTTAAGGTCTAATCCTAAGTTAATTTGGTCATTTTTAAAACAAAAAAAGGGAAAAAGTTCTTATCCATCAAAAATTAAGGGCGACAATATAATTGCTTCCAACGGAACGGACATCTGCAATGTTTTTGCTAAGCAATTTTCGTCTGTTTATAATAAAAATAACGGTTACCAGGCTACAGACACTGGAGACATTTCTGTAAATTTGTGTAATATTGCGAACCTTAGTCAAATATCTTTTACGGTAGATCAGGTTTACAATGTTTTAAAAAGACTGGATTCTAATAAGGGAGCGGGAGCTGACGGGATTCCATCAATTTTTGTCCATACTTGCGCTAGAACATTGGCTTTACCACTTGCAATAATTTTCAATAAATCTCTATCAACTAGCACTTATCCTACCTTGTGGAAAAAGGCCCTTGTATTGCCTTTGTTCAAAACTGGTGATAGGGAGGAAGCTAGGAATTATAGACCCATATCAATTATGTCTGTTTTTGCGAAGGTTTTTGAGGTACTTTTGTATCCTGTAGTTTCTTGGCACTTCCAACAATTCGTTGCACCTGAACAACATGGGTTTGTGAAAGCCCGATCCACAGCAACTAATCTTGTGTCCTTTGTAGAAGACATTACTGAAGTTCTTGATAATGGCATGTGCGTTGATACAATCTACACAGATTTCAGTAGGGCCTTCGACAAAGTCGATCATGGTATTTTAATTCATAAACTTGAAATTATAGGTATATCAGGCCCACTGCTGGACTGGTTTAGGTCTTATCTTGTTAACCGATTTTCAACTGTTGTCGTTGATGGTTATGCTTCGGAACCATTTTTTGCGCAAACTGGCGTACCACAAGGCTCTCATCTGGGTCCTTTGCTGTTTAACATATTCATCAACGATATCAGTAGTTGCTTTAATTACTCCAAATGCTACTTGTTCGCTGACGATCTAAAGATCTTTAGACCTATTTCTACAGATACCGATAGAGAACTCCTACAGGAGGACTTAAATAAATTGTCTTTATGGTGTCGGAGTAATGGCATGACTTTGAATGCTGAGAAGTGTCATGTAATAAAATTTTCTAGGAAAAAGACTTCTTTTGCAAGAACATATTTAGTTGATGGTACAGCTCTATCTGAATATGCCTCACATACGTGATTTAGGAGTTATACTCGATAATAAACTTCGGTATAATATCCATGTTGACAATATTGCAAATAAAGGTTTTAAGACTCTTGGTTTTTTCTTACGTAACTGCAAACAATTTAGGAATTCACGCACTAAAATAATTATTTATTCAGCCTTGGTGCGTAGCATTTTAGAATATTGCAGTGTTGTATGGAATCCTCACTTCAATATTTATTCACAAAGAATAGAAAGGATTCAGAAACGATTTCTTTGGCATTTGTGCTTTGATCTTAACCTAGTCAAAACCCTTAGGACATACGAAGATAGGCTTAAATTCTTTAAACTACATTCACTTTCGGATCGAAGACAGCTCTATGATCTCACTTTCCTATATAAATTGGTGAATGGTGTTATTGACAGTCCCTGTTTATTAAAACAATTAAATATTCGTGCACCGGTGAGGACATTAAGACCGTCGTCTTATACTCCATTTGTAGAAAAATCTACACGCTCACGTCAAGGACGCTACTCTCCAATTAATAGATTAATGTTAAGTTACAATGCTATCTATAAACTAACAGAAAACAATTGTACTACTTCATCCACTATTGATAAAAAGCAATTAGATAGAAAGATGGATATTGACATATTTTGCGATAACCTTGTGAAATTCAAATGTAATTTATTAAATTTTTATTCATTTTATAATTCTAATTTAAAGTAATCTAATACCGATAACTTTGTGTAATTCAAATGTAATTTATTAAATTTTTATTCATTATATACCTAATACTAATTTAAAGTAATCGATGGTTGTGATGTATTCTTTAATTTGTTATTGCTTAATATCGGAGAACCTTACTACTCAATCGAATATGTGATTTGAATTGTTTTATATTTCATTTTATTGGATATTGTAATTCGTTATTTTAATATTTATTAATGATATTAACGTACAAAATTATAAATATTTTAAATTTAATTTAATTTTTTACAATACACTATTTTTTATTTTAATGTTTATGTTAATGATTATTAGTATTTTCTTTTTCTAATTTTCCTTTTTAAAATGTAATTTTATCTGCATGTTACGTGTCTATTTTTTCTTTGTAATGTGTGTAACACCTATAATTAAGACAACATTTAGATTTTAAGATTACTTGTTCAATAATGTATTTTTCGCTTTTATTCATGTATGTCTTGTTGGTGTTAATAAATAAATAAATAAAACGGCATCCTCTCAATCTCAATAAATAAATAAATAAAACGGTATCCAATCCTTCAAAGCACTTCAACCAATCGATTTCCGATAGTTTCTGATTAATGTCGATATATTTAGCCTTCTGAAAAAGCTTAACCAGCCGTGGAATGCTAGATAAATAGTTAGTATGCAAACTAGAAAGGGTAATCTCCAAAGCAGGATGATGAATATCCTCGTAAACTAAAGGAGTTTCACTGTATTTAACCGCTATGTTATTAGAATTGCTAAGAATCAAATCTAAATATCGATTATTAAAGTTACGTATACAATTGAATTGGCTTAAGTTGTTAATATGTAAAAATGTTGACAAAATCCCAACTTGATTATTTGAATTTCCTACTGCGTTTACGATCTTAAAAGCATGTCTGTTATCGTCTTGAAGCTAGTTGGCTGCAGGGATATTGAAATCACCTACTAACAAAAATATATCTTTAGGATGTAACATAATAGATTCCGACACACGCTCATAAAACCTGATTTGATCTTCATATTGCAACGAACATTGAGGAAAGTAGCAACAAAATAAACGTCAATCTATAGATTTCTTATACGATTTAAAGCTTATACATATAGAGATAACATCGAAAGAACAAATATTGCTTGACGGCTGGACCACCACATCCTTAACCACAATACCCTTGCGACATGCAATTAGAACACCACCACCCAATTTATCAGAGCGAGAAACGTAATCCCGGTCACAGCGATAAACAGAGTATCTACTCTCAAAAAGTTCCGAATCATAGATTCCAGGTAGCAACCATGTTTCAATCAGGCAAATAATGTCATAGTCAACTAAAGACAAATTTAAGAAAAAGATAGATGTTTTAGTACGCAGTCCACGTACATTTTGATAGAATAAAGTTATTTCAGTATTCATTTCAAAAATATTGAACTAAAACAGATATAAATAAATATTATAAAATAATAAGAATTCATGTTCGAGTAACCAAAACAATAGAAAAATACAAGTTGATACTTCATCAGCTTTTCATCAGCAGAACTCTTATCAATTGTCATCAAATTAATTAAAGGCGATAATATATTGTTTAAAATATTTCTAACAAAGACACAATAAAATAACACACAAATACAAAGAAAATCAATAAAAGTAACACTCTCTCTCATACCAGAAGAAAACATTTTAAGAATATTATTACAATTAATTGAAACATACGTAGAAATGATTAAAGGAAAATAAGTATACAATATTAGATTCATTAGCACACGATTGACAAACAAAATTGAATAAAATAATAACTCGATAATAAAATTCAACTCACTATTGCGTATGAGTAAAAATCTAAACATAATAATTATAATTTTTGAAAACTGTAAACATTTATATAAGAAAACATGCATAAGGCTGTAGAAACAAAAAATATAAACAGTTCTTATAATATTTTTTTTAAATCGCTTTCCGTGTGTATTTGCATAACAGGACTAGTATCGTTTTTTCTTGCCATAACGGAACAGTTCTTGACCCATACAAATCTGTAATTCTTCACGCGAGCCAGATCTTTAGTTTTACGGAGAAGCATTTTGTTGAAACTGGTCAAGTGATCATTGAAGTAAACGCGATTACTATTTCCAATAAAACCTATGTCACAACACTTTATGTCTTTTTCTCTGAATCTGGCTAAGAAGTCGTCTTTCTTGTATCGAGAAAGAAAGCGGATGATAATCGGTCTTGGTTTTTTTGAATTATTCTGTTTTGGAGTAACCCGGGTCACAAAGTCTATATCTGACTTACTAAAAGTATTAATGTTGGCAGCACTTGAAAGTTTAGTAACAATATCCAATAAGTTCTCACTTTTTGCTTCTGGGATATCAATTATTTCAACATTAGAGCGTCGAGCCCATTGTTCCTTATTATTAAGGTCTGTCTGAAGCGATGTAACAACTCCCATCATGTCAGTGACATCAGTTTTGACGGAGTTAAATAATTTAATTTTAGACTCAATAATTTCTACCTTTTTCACAATCTTATCATAATTGTCACTAATAAATTGCAAAGAATTACGCAAACTCGATACCTCGGCTTTAATATCATCAAAGTTATTTTGGAACATAGTGAATGCTTCTGTTATTTCCGCTTTGATGATGGACCGTATCTCATCAATAGATATTTGTATAGCGCCTGAATTGGAGGGCTTTGGTACTGTCCTAGCCGCTTTAACCGTTGTATTAGATGTTCCTTTATCGCTTTTTAGCTTAGAGCGCTTTGTAATGTTACGACAAGGCGTGTCATTGTTATTATTACGCGGAGAAGAGCCACAACAAGATGGGCACCGCCACGAATGTTTTGTATACTCGTCCGGTTCCCAGTCCGAAGATTTTGAAGGTAGTGCACAACCAATATGATAATACTGACCACATGACGAACAGATCATCGGGTCATGTGTCTCTGAAGTAGTTTTTTTACAACAGGCGAATTCCATTATAAATAAATATAAAGATTAGAACGAAAAAGTCTGAAGCAAATGCCGGGTTTGAACTCGGTAGACAACGAATATTAATTCCGTCGTCAGTGCCGCTCGGCCACCAAAGCTTAATTGATCGTGGCGAATTTAAAGATTATACGTTGCTTAGAGTTTGTTTGCACTTAATTACCAGTGACTGAGCCGAGATGGCCCAGTGGTTAGAACGCGTGCATCTTAACCGATGATTTCGGGTTCAAACCCAGGCAGGCACCACTGAAATTTCATGTGCTTAATTTGTGTTTATAATTCATCTCGTGCTCGGCGGTGAAGGAAAACATCGTGAGGAAACCTGCATGTGTCTAATTCCAACGAAATTCAGCCACATGTGTATTCCGCCAACCCGCATTGGAGCAGCGTGGTGGAATATGCTCCAAACCTTCTCCTCAAAGGGAGAGGAGGCCTTTATCCCAGCAGTGGGACATTTACGGGCTGCTTATGTTATGTTTATGTTACCAGTGACTCCAACGTCAAAGGTTATTGACCTTACACAATGACACAAACGTCTTCTATGCACAACGATGCACTTAAGATTTATAAAGTCATTATTTAAAACTTTTTAACATCTTGAATAAAAATGAATTTAAGCACTGTCTTCAAATAAAAATTGCACAATTTTATTAACTAGATATTTAATTAACTATTGGTAAACAAATTAGATGTAACACTACACTTTAAAAGTTAATTTATGAATTTTTAAACGGGACAACAACGGAGGTGCATCTACAGCCGGTTTAACCGGGCGATATGTAATATAAAATTTACTATTTTTATACGCTCAGCTAGCTGCGAAAAGCGCGTATTAAATTATTATGACTGTACTATATATTACCAAATTCAATTTCATTCATAATCTATTCCATAATGAGGGATTAACAAAATTTATTTTCAACTTACCCCCTGTTGTAGCATTCATTTTATATTTATTTTTATTTTAATAGTTCTTCTTTAGGTAGTTTCATTTAGGAGACACTATTATACACTGTAATATTAAATAATTATATATTATATTGTACTAATACATACATGTATTAGTACATACATACGAGTATCTCGATAAGTCCCGTGACGTTTGTTAACGCTCGATCAAGCGAGCGTCCGGACTTTAACTAAGGCGTTCACTTAATTGTTATGTATATAAAATCACACAAATCTTTATATTTTATTTTTTTTCTTTTTTTATTTATCTTGTATATATTCACTACCTGCGACGTGACGTACGTATTTACTGGCGACCTCAGAATACCAGCGTTGAACTTCATTTTACAATGATTTCAACATAAGCTGAGTGGTTTACCAATTTGGGCATCACATTCTCTGTGTCTTTGTTATTTTGTATGTATATTTCTATGATCTGTAAAATGTGTATGTCCAAAAAAAGATTTTAAGATTTGATTTGATTTGATTTAAATAATGTAATCGTCTGGGATTTCCTTTATCGCTCGAAGTTGTCTGTTTCGATGTAAATACGTGATGCAGCGGCCTATGGTTGAAAATAGTGTATAGCAAGCAGCTCTCTGTCATATGTGCTGTATTTGCGTTGCGTCTCAGATAGTGATTTGGAGAAAAAGACTATTGGGTACCATTTCCCATTCTCGAATTGTTGTGAAATAGCCCCGACGCATGTTTAACATGCGTCAGTCATTTCATTAGGCTCTCTTTACATTGTTCGAATGCGGTATTTGCCTCTGTAGTCCACTGTACTTTTGTCTTATCGAGTTTTTTAGACTCATCTAGGTAGGGGAACTCGAATAAACCAAATGGAGTTATTACCGCAGTTTTTTCTACGTCTTGTACGGGAATTTGGTTGTAGGCTCGTGTGAGGTCGATGCGGGAATTTATTTCAGTGTTGTTGTCTTAGATTTTCGCGATTGTTACACATTGAAATAAAACTAGTTTTTAACGGATTTCGTCGCGTATATTAATTATTTTATTTTAACATCCCGACGTTTCGAGCACTTTGCAGTGTTCGTGGTCACGGGCAGACTAAGGTGACATTTGTCTGTTTGAATTAAAAAGAAATATTATTTACTACTACCGCCAACGATTTCTTAATTGGTATCTTGAGTAGCGGTCCGGTTGCACGCAGAAGGCACTAACTGTATCTTTAGGTCTTGCAGTCTGTTGGATTTGGGATTTTAAATTTTTAATAAGTGGATCCCAAGTGTTAGAAAGTCTCCAACCATCTTCTCTATTGAAGTTCGGATGTTTTTGAATTTCAATAGCCTCGCGTATCATTCTAGGAATGAATCTGTGTTCTCTAGCGAGGATCTGTGGTTTATCAAATCGAATAAAATGGTTAAGTTTATCCAGAGCATGTTCACAGACTGCAGACTTTGAAGAACGCCTATTTTTGACATCTCCTATATGTTCCTTGACCCTAGTACCGATACTTCTCTTTGTTTGACCTATGTAAGATAAACCACACTCACATTCGAGTTTATATACTCCCGCAGTTTGTAAAGGGATATTACTCTTGATAGGTCTCAAGAACTGGCTCACTTTCTTATGAGGCTTGTAAATGGTTTTAATCGAAGCTCGCTTCAAGATATTGCCAATCCTGTCTGTAACTCCCTTCACATATGGTAGAAATGCAGGTTGTCGCTCAACTGTGGGTGGCTTGATACGGCTTCTGCGATGCTGGCGAGGCACGGGCAGCTTGTTCTGGTGGAGTGCAAGCTTGACCTGAAGTAGCTCGTCCTCTAGGTGTTCAGCATCGCAGAGATGGTGGGCTCTCTGAAACAAAGATTTGCCAACGGTAGCTAACTGACTAGGGTGGTGGTGCGAGTCACCATTGAGGTATTTATTGGTGTGTGTGGGTTTCCTATAAACTGTGTGACTTAATGTATTGTCAGGATTCCTGATAATAAGGATGTCAAGAAAAGCTAAAGAATTATTTGCCTCTAATTCCATAGTAAATTGAATGTTTTTATTTATAGAATTGAGATGTACTAAAAATGCAGATGTCAGATCACTAGGTAGTATTGTGAAAGTGTCATCTACGTACCGTTTATAAAACCTAGGTGTTATTGGTCCGGAGCGAAGAGCCCTCTCCTCTAGGTCTTCCATGAATAAATCAGCGATCACGGGGGATACTGGGGAACCCATGGCTACTCCGTCAACTTGTACATAGAATTCATCATTCCACAATAAATAACCAGATGTGAGGCAGTGATGTAACAGCTCTGCATATTCAATAGGCATGTTGTGTGTCTGTAGCTTCCTCTTGACAATTTCGATGCAGTCTTGTATGGGTAAGCAGGTAAACAATTACTGGACATCAAAACTAACCATTGTCTCGTTGTTGGTTAATTTAAGGTCTTTGATTTCACCAACAAACTGGTAAGAATCCTTGACATACGCCGCAGTGTGTCCTCGGAGGGGTGATAATATCCTTGCTATGTGTTGAGCCAATCTATATGTTGGTGTATCGATTTGGCTTACAATAGGACGCAGCGGAGCACCACGCGCAGATATAATACCAAGAAGGCAAAGTGGTCGGACTTCTCCACTATTTTCAGAACTAAGCTTGTCGACAGTGGAATCACACTGGAACGCGTCTCGAGCCTCACAATCTGAGGATCTGAGGAACTGGAGAAGATGTTAAACATCTACACATCGATTATCCACGAGTTAGAGATTACACACGAGATTACACACGATTCCGAAACTAAAGCCGTGGAATGGCAATCCTAGACCACCATGGTGGTCAGCCGTCCTAGAAGGACATAAAGGATCTCTGGGCATCCATACACAACCTGAGCAGGGATGCCCAGGCTGCCCTCTGATTTCTGGGGGGGGGGGGGTGTGTAATTTTGCGCTCGCCACTGTTCGGGGCAAGCGGAGCAGGCATCATAAGGCAACCCCTACCACCCTCACCGTGGACTTCTGCAACATAATGATTAATGTCAGCTGCATTACCCCAGAGTAGGATGCCATACGACATTATACTGTGGAAATAACTGAAATATACAAGGCGAGCCGTATCCGTATCAGTCAAAAGTCTAATTATTTTTACCGCATAGGCTGCAGAGCTGAGTCTATTCGCCAATTTATTTATATGGGGGCCCCATTGGAGCTTAGAGTCTATTGTCATACCAAGGAACTCTGTTGATTCTAAAACATCTAATGCTTCCCCATTTGAACGTATACTCGTTTTGACACATCTTACATTGGGAGTAGTGAATTTAATACATTTAGTCTTTTTACTATTTAACATTAAATTATTAACACTAAACCAATTTACTATTTCAGAGAGAGTAATGTTCACATCGTCATATATTGAAAGATGTCTTTTTATTTTAAAAATTAAAGAAGTATCATCAGCAAACAATACTACCTCGAGTTTATCACCTAGGAGATGTGGCAGGTCATTTATATAAACAAGGAAGAGAAATGGTCCAAGAATTGATCCTTGAGGGACCCCCACATTAAATGGAGACCCGGGAGATCTCTTTCCATTTATATCAACCCTCTGAATCCGATTGCTCAGATACGAAATCAGAAGACTAAGTGCAGTGTCCCTAATTCCATAATGACGTAGCTTCCAAAGTTTCATGTTGCACACATTCAAAGGCCTTAGATAAATCATAAAATATCCCTAAGGCATCCTGTGACTCCTCCCAGGCCTTGTAAATATTTTTAACGAGCTCAACACCAGCGTCAGTTGTCGAGCGACCCCTTGTAAATCCAAATTGTTTCTTGTGTAGCAACTTGTTATTGTTAAAATGTACTAGCATTTGATTTAGTAATAACTTTTCAACTAAGAGTTGGTAGTACAGAGTTGGGCCTATAGTTGTTGGGGTCTTTTGTACTACCTGACTTAAATATTGGTAATACTCTACTATGTTTTATGAGGTCAGAAAATATACGACTTGGGAACCTTCAAGAAAAGAGCGTACTTATTTCTTAAAGGCCGGCAACGCACCTGCAAGCCCCCCGGTTTGTCCATGGACGGTGGTAGTCACTTTCCATCAGGTGAGCCTCCTGCTCGTTTGCCACCTTTTGACATAAAAAAAAGTGCTTCGGAAAAAACGCCGAATACGTAATGCTGCACCCAGTAGGAAACAACTCACAGTCGAAGAATACGTACAGGCCAGGTAAAATTACAAGAGGAAAGCGTACGAAGCAACTACTCAAAGCTGGCAGGAGTTTTACTCGACCCAACACCGAGAAAGCGTCTGGGACGGTGTCTACAGAGTAATAAGGAAGACCTCGAGAAGACGGGACGACATGCTGCTGAGGAACTCAGCTGGTGAAACACTGTCGCCAGATCAGTCAGCCAAGCTTCTCGCGGAAACGTTCTATCCAGATGACTCTGTCCATGCCGAAACAGAACTGCAAAAGTCTGTGAGGAAGATCACAGAAGACAAAACTCCAGCGGAGATTAAAGACCTATCGAACGATGACCCACCTTACACAACTCTAGCTCCAAAAAAACCAATTCTAGCTCCGCGGAGCTAGAATTGGTTTTTTCGAGTCTCAATTCAAAGAATAGCTCCAGGTCCGGATGGGCTAACGTCCGATGTCTGCACCGCAGCAATAAACTGTAACAGGGAGATATTCTTAGCATTAGTAAACAAGTGCTTATCGCTATCATACTTCCCCAAACAGTGGAAAGCTGCCCATGTATGCGTTCTTCGCAAACCAGGAAAAGGATTACACCCATCCTAAGTCCTGTAGGACCAAACGGATTATTACCAATCCTTGGTAGGGTAGTGGAAAAACTTATGGTGGGCAGGCTTCAATGCGCCTACTCCCCACTTTTCACCCGAGCCAGTACGGATTCATGCTCCAGCGAGGAATGGAAGACGCTCTCTACGACCTAATCGACTATATCCAGGAGGAAGTAAGATCAAAGAAATTAGTACTTCTGGTATCACTCGATATAAAGGGCGCTTTCAACAATGCATGGTGGCTAGCCCTTAAGAAACAGATGGTACGCAAGCATTCCCCACGCAACTTGTATGCCTTGGTGGCATCCTATTTACAGGATCGGAGCATAAAAGTCAACTATGCCTACCTACCTATCTACCTATCTACGTGGCGGTTATAGAGCCTATCGTCTTGTACGCGGCTAGCGTTTGGTCTGCCGCAGCAGAGAAGTTGACGCTAAGGAATAAGTTAAACTCGCTGCAAAGAGGCTTCGCCCTAAAGATTTACAAAGCGTACAGGACAGTATCTCTCACATCGGACTAGCCCTAGCAGGACTACTCCCCCTTGACCTCCGCGTCCGAGATGCTGCCACCGTATTCAAGATAAAAAAAGGCTACAGCGTGGATGTCCTACCACCCGGACGTAAACTAGAGCGCAGGGTGGGTCCTCTGCAAAACCCCCACCCATCGTTACTCGAAACAACTAAGTATGTGCGCCTAGAGAGCCTGGATTCACAAGCCCTTGAAGAACACCATATAGTCGGCCCCCTTATATTCACCGATGGCAGCAAGATAGAAGGGAAAGTCGATTATTGATCGCAAATAATACGCATATGTGTAAAATTTATTTAAAATCAACACAATGTTTATCTTAAGTTACAGTTCACTTACTCTTAATTGTTTTTTACCATCACAATGATGTTTATATTGTCCCACAGTGGTCATTTCTTGTGGGTAATTGTGATACTATATTTTCTTTTCTTTTAATTATTAGTGTACCCGTAGCAATTATAATTATAATTTTTCTTTTTTTTATTCTTTATCCAAGTTACATGTTAATCCCGGGTATATTTGTTTATCAATTCCATACTGTTGACACTTGACAAGTTGACACCTGAGGCCAACTGTCAATTGCTAGTGACTTGGATGATAGTGTTTTTAGATACATGTTTCTCAATCTGTATTAGTTTGCTACAATTAAATGGATAAAATTACTTTTTTTATATAGTCATGTCATTATGGCAAACGATTGAATTTTAACTTTCATGTGCATGATGGAGTTTCTTTTTCTTTTTTTTTTTTAATATCTACTTTTACCTTTATTACGAAATGATTAGTTTTATTTACATCTGTTTCTTTTTATCATTATTAATCAACTATTATTATTATTAATCCATTTTAACTTTTGTGTTTTTGGGATGAGCAAACTTTTTTGTAATTCACTTAGATACATAGTTTCTAGACCTTAGCACGCATTGTTTTTTGTTTTGCTTATGTATTTTAGTATTTCTTATTAGTTACGTAGGTTAAGTGAATTGTTGTGAGCCAACAGAATGTGTATGATTAGTCTAGTCAATTTACCTTATTTATTTTAGTTTTTTTAATTCTTTGATTTTGTATAATTATATTTAAATATTTGTTATATATAAATATATTATTGTATAAATATATATTTTATTTAGTATATTATATTTTTTTGTATATGCATTATGAATTCAAGCTCCGAATCATTTAATTCTGCAAGAGATGATGATGACGACATTTCTTTTCTTAGTACTGATGATAATTTTCAATTACTAGGAGATTTACTGTCTAATAAATTCTCACATTTTCGTAAGAATTTAAATAGTTGTCACATCAATGCGCAAAGTGTTCCAAGTCATTTTTCCGATCTCTATTCTACATTTAACCAGGCATCCATTCATGCTGTTCTTATTTCCGAGACCTGGTTAAAACCTTCTCTTCATTCTACTTCTTTTTCTATACCTAAATACATCTTAATCAGGAATGATCGAATCGGAAAAACTGGTGGGGGTGTTGCAATATATTTAAAAAGTCACATCCCTTACAAACTTATTTGTCAATCAACTTCCCAGTATAACGCATCTTCTGAATATTTATTCATCGAGATAGATGTAGGCACCAAGATAGCCCTTGGAGTGGTCTATTGTCCCCCCAATATCAATTATTTTTCTTCTCTTGAGTCCCTCTTCGAGAATCTGATGCCTAAGTACACTAATCTTATTGTAATGGGAGATATCAACACCTATCTGATCAAGAGTAATTATCGGTCATCTAAGCTCAGATTTATACTAGACTCCTTTAACCTTCAGGTTTTACCGCTTGCTGCAACACACCACCCAATCGTCGGTCCTGATAGTCTCTTAGACTTAATTATAACGTCTAATGGCGACATGGTCTCTAAATTTGGTCAGCGCCGGAATTCTCACACCACGATCTAATATCGCCTCCTTTAAATTCAGATCGCCTAAGCCCAAACCCAAGATGCTGCTGCTGCGAAGCTACCGTAATCTAGATCTCGATAGGTTATTGGACGATGCTACTCTTATTCCTTGGACGCAGATAGAGGTGTTGACGTCAATTGACGAGAAGTTGCATTTTCTGTGCTCTAAATTAATTGAGTTATTCGACCGACACTCGCCTTTACGCCTTGTTAAAATAAGAAACTCTTCAAACCTTTGCTTTAATGACGATTTAAGAAAAGCGAGAGCCAAGAGGGATAAAGCCTTCCGTAAGTATAAGAGGGACCGTTCTGCTCTCAACTGGTCAGCTTATAAAGCTGCAAGGAATCGCTGCAATCAGTTGTGTAGGAAGCTCAAACGCCGATATATCTTTGACAAAATACGTGAATCTTCTCCCGAGGACCCTTTAAAATTTTTAAATACCCTCGGTATTGGCAAGTCTCAAACTTTCTCTGATCAATCTCAATTGGATTTAAACAATCTCAATCTTCACTTCTCTTCACCTCCAGTCCTCGACTTGCAAACTAAACTTTCAACGCTTTCTGAAATACATGGCTTGCCTAGAATCACTTCCCCACCTTTCAGCTTTTCTCCTATTACGGAGAATGATGTTAAAAAAACCATTCTTTCGATCAAATCTAAGGCGGTTGGTTGCGATGGAGTAAGTCGAATTATGATTACCCTTATCCTCAATTTTCTAATTCCCTCCATTACTCACATCGTAAACTTCTCCTTTACCACGAGTACATTTCCTGAGATGTGGCGCAAGGCTTTTGTTCTCCCACTCCCAATATCAAATCCTTCGCTACCTTCTCATTTTCGTCCTATAACAATTCTTCCCTTTTTATCCAAAATCCTGGAGTCCATTGCACACCAACAAATCTCTTGCTACCTTCATAAATGCGACTTATTCAATCCACTCCAGTTGGGCTTTCGCCCAGGTCAGCCCACAGCACAACAACAGCATTGTTAAAGGTCACGGACGATATTCGTATTGCCATGGAAAACCAGCAACTCACAGTGCTCGTGTTAATTGACTTTAGCAATGCTTTCAATGCAGTAGACCATGACCTCCTTCTTGCATTTCTTTCCCATGCTAACTTGTCAGACTCTACCGTTGAATGGTTTTCTTCTTATCTTCGAGGGCGTCGGCAATCCACACGCATTGGTCAACTACAATCTGATTGGTGCGAAGTGAGTGCCGGCGTTCCTCAAGGTGGCATATTATCTCCTCTGTTATTTTCTGTTTTTATAAACGCCATCACTAAAATTTTAACTTCGCACTACCATCTGTATGCCGATGACTTGCAGCTCTACGAACACTCTACTGTCAATGATCTTGCCACGGCTATTAACTCCCTAAACGATAATCTCCACCGCATTTCTCTTTGGTCCGCTAAATATGGTATCACTGTCAATCCATCCAAGTGTCAAGCCATCATTATAGGCAGCAGGAGACAGTTAGCTAAGTTAGATGTTCTGACTCTGCCCAGCCTACGATATAATAATATACCAATAGAATTCAGCAGTAGTGTTAAAGACCTCGGCATTATCATTGACAGTAAACTCAGTTGGGGGGAACATATTAAAGAAGTTTCTCGTAGGTTTTACGCCACTATGCATTCCATAATGCGTTTAAAAATTTTTTTGCCTATGGAAACTAAAATCCAGCTTGTTACTACCCTCTTGGTTCCAATTCTTGATTACGGTGACTCCTGTTATCTAGATCTGTCGGAAGAACACCTGAATAAACTTAATCGTCTCCTTAACACGGGTATTCGCTTTATCTTTAGCTTACGTAAATTCGACCACGTTTCTCGTTTTATGAAACAGTTACACTGGCTTCCTATACGGGAACGTAGATATACTCGGCTTCTATGTCTTCTCTACTCTATTCTTACCGACCCTAATGCTCCCACTTACTTATCCTCTAAATTTTCTCTTCTTTCCTCTACTCATAATAAGCCCCTACGATCCTCTCATTCCCTTACCCTTTTCATACCTTCCCATAAATCTGGCTTTGTTTCCAACTCTTTCTCTCTAGTTGCAGCCCGGCTTTGAAACACTTTGCCTGATTCTATTCGTAGAGCTCCATCGCGCGACTCCTTCAAGCGCCAAGTAAAAGAATTTTATTTGTCGTCTGTCAACACTATGTGATGTCTTTTCATCAATACTTTTATCGTAATTGGATTCATATATATATATATTTTTTATGTATATATGTTAAATATTTATATACTTATATATGTATATGTTTGTGCATATTTATGTATATTATGTATATGTATATTTATGTATTATATATTATGTATAATATCGAAATGTACTGTATTATTATTATATATATTTATAGGCATGTATTGCTACGTATATATATTTTTTTAAATTATTCTTTAACTTCTGTGCACACCCTACTGACTACTCTCCTACACTATTCTGGGTTAGCTGGCAGAAAATGCTATTATAGCGTTAAGTCCGCCCTCTGTACATGTTTTATTTGTACAATAAAGAATAATAATAAATGATTTATACTTTTGAAATTAAAAAATATGCTGCGGGAAGCAAATAGAAAATAATAGCGTTTTCTTGGTGTATGACTATGCCTTTTAAATTGATCTAAAATATAGTACTAAAAAAATATCTATATTACATATAAAAAAAAAAAATATATATTTCATCTTAGCGAAAAAATTAACGATAAATAAGTAACACTAAATTGAAAAGAAGCAAGTCGGTATAAGCGTTTTTTCAATTTAGTGATTTATAAAACGTCTTTTCTTCGTAGCTATGTAAATTTATTTCTATTTCTGAAATCAGGTCCATGTCCGTTGCTTCAAGTGATAACTTTGTATTTTCTCCGATAACTGGTGATGAAATTCGTAAAATTTTATTTACAATTAAATCAAATGCTACTGGTTTTGATGGTATCAATCGTCTGATGATTATATCTATTGTAAATAAAGTCCTGCCCGCTATCACTCACATTGTTAACTTTTCCATGTCATCCGGGATGTTCCCTATAAATTGGCGCAAGGCTTTTGTCATTCCTCTTCCTAAAGTCTCTAACCCTAGCAAGTTAACTGATTTTAGACCTATCTCGATCCTGCCCTTTATGTCCAAAATTCTTGAACATACAGTTTACAAACAAGTGACCTCCTTCGTTTATAGTAACAATATCCTTAGTTCATTTCAGTCGGGTTTTCGACCCGGTCATAGTACTACTACGGCTCTTCTGAAGGTCACGGAGGATGTTCGGAATGGTATGGAGAATAGAATGGTCACCATTTTAGTCTTAATCGACTTCTCTAATGCTTTTAACATGGTTGACCATGATATTGTCCTTGCTATACTCGAGCATCTCAAGTTTTCGCCATTAGTTTTGGAGTGGTTCTCATCATATCTTCGCGGCCGCCAGCAAGCAGTTAGATTAAGTCAATCGCTCTCCGATACTACTCTCTCTCGTCATATCAGGGTAATTAGCCGGAACACTTTGGGCATTGATGTGAATGATATTAAAATTTTTCACACAGTCGGAAAAATATGATTCGAGAGTGACATTTAGTGAAGGAATAGATGTACTGTGGAAGCTATCATCACTAAAGGATCCATCAGACTATATATATATATATATATATATATATATATATATATATATAAATAATAATAATAATAAAAACTATATTAATAATAAATAAATAAAATAAGATTAATAAATAATAAGTAAATAAAAACAATATATAACTTATAATATTCTAAATGATATGACCTATTAAACTAAGTAACCAAAAAGCTAATAAAATAGCTATCAGCCACAATAGTAGTTACACTTAAAACATAATTATAAATAGAACAACTTCAAAAATATGAAAGTAAACAATTGTAAAAAACGTAAAATACAAGATCTGTAACAAGTTATTACACATTCAAGAGTAATATCAACATAAATGGCAAAAAAAAAAATAATAATAATAAAGCATAAAGTAAATTCAAAAAAATAATAACACAAAAAAAAAAATATAACTTAAAATAAGTTAAGATAATAATATTTTAGGACTTAATATTACTGTGAGTACTCACTCCTTATTATTTCAACACTGGTCAGTCAGCCAGCCGTCAGCTGTCAGATGTCAGTGTAACATATTACTGTATTATTTTTAAACTTCTAACATAGCCAAAATAAAAAAAAAAAAAATAAACTTCTAACATTAAAACAATAAAAAAGAAAAATGTGGGTAAAACGAAGTTGTATATAAAAAGAATATAAAATATCTAATGAAAAGAGGAATTCTACAGATATCGAAAAACTATTGAGGAATACATTGTTATTACTTATAATATGACATTACAAAATAAACATAATATGGATGAATTAATTACGTAGGGCTGCCGTTGAGGATGCAGAATTAAACCGAACGAATTTAACTTATACGTTTATTTAAGTAATTAAATTTAACAATTAATTATTTCTAATTTATAATACGTGACAGTCTGTTCGATGTCAGAACAAAAAGTAAAGATCTGTAGTCTGAATTACATATTTATAATGAAATCGGTGAATCACTGAATGGTCCCCACGGTATGGTAATTCTTGGTAGCGCTCGATGTTCGGGAGGTCTTGCGAAACAAAGCAGCGATGTGGCAACAGGTGGTAGCTTCAAGGAATGCATGGTGTGATTATTTCTCACGGTATGGTAATTCTTGGTAGCGCTCGATGTTCGGGAGGTCTTGCGATTATTTCTTAACAACTCCCTCCGCAGGATCAGCAGCTATTTGGAGACTTTTGTCGAAAATAGTGCTGATAGAGACATAGGATCTCTGGGGCTGTCCTGGACTTCTTGTGTTCTGGTTGCCTCATTTTCCTTCTGGTTGGTATTTTTTGAATGCATACATTTGCGACGAATGAGGACGATGCTAATAGTGAGTGAGATGCACCGATGAGTAGGTAGACAGGTATAGTCGTGTGATAGAGCGTGTCTAAGTTCGACAATTCCAAAGTCACTGGTTCTTGAGAGGCAATCCTGGTATTGGTTGAATGTAAGTGAGTCAAATCTATACTGTTCAATTTCAAGATGTTCTTCGCTGTCGCTTTGTATGGATCTTTATTACTATATTCTATATTCAACATTTTGAAAACTTGTCCTTTTACTTGATCATGGTGGTTAGTGATGGTGAAGATGGACGTTTGTAGAGTACACCCTTTAGGTATTTCAGCTAGATAGCTTCCGAGAAGGTTTTTGTATTGATCTTGAGAACAGGTTAAATGAACTTTCGTTAAGTTGGGAAAGCTCAGAACATAGTGACGATCATCCAATTGTTCCATGGCTTGAGAAGATAAGATTACTGGAGTAACCCGACAGGTTTCATGGATATGTTACTGGAGTATAAGATGTTGAATGCAGCTCGTTTGCTCTCCATAGTGTCGGTTTAAGTTGTCCTCGCAAAGATGACCGTGACTGTACTTCGGACATTCTGTCCTATATACAGTAGATCTTTCTCGTGAATTGCTACGTATGGATAGGTAGGGATTATAATTTTATCATTACTATTAGGGGCTAAGGACAATTTGTAAAGGATGTAGTTATTGGGATTCATGATTGGAAACTTAATTACCAAGATTATATCATTATCTTTATAATAATATCCTAATCTTAATAGATCTAAATATTCCCTAAAATTAATATCTAGCACTATATTTATTTATTTATTTATTTAAAAACTTTATTGACCAACAACAAAAGTTGGAACAAAAGGCGGACATAATGCCTGAAGGCATTCTCTACCAGTCAACCTTTAGGCCAAACAGAAAGTCATGAAGGCGGTAACAATAAATTTTACAATAAATACGAAAGTAATAATAATAAAACAGAAACATAGATAAAATATTATATATATGCATGAGAATACACATTTATAGTTAACAGAGACATAATAGAAATTTTAAAAACACAGCGTAGTGAGAGAAAGAAGGAGAAACTTAAGAGAGGTTTTTAATAAGATGATCCTGTAAACGACGCTTGAACAATGCCTTAGTAGGAGCCTTTCTAATTTCTACCGGAAGTTTATTCCATAATCTGACAGCTTGGACAGAGAAAGCGTTAGTTAGGAAACCAGAGAAGTGACTGGGAAAAGAGAGAAGGAGAGAATCAATAGAGCGTAGCTGTCGATCGTGATTGTCAGAAAGAAATTTGAATTTATCCTTTAAGTAATCAGGGGAAAGAGGGTCAAAAAGAATAGAAAAAAGAGAACACAGTAGCCGTAAATCTCTGCGTTGGCGGATAGGGAGCATTTGAGTTCGGCTCGACAGTGGGAAATGTGGTCGAATTTTCGAAGGCAGAAGATGAAACGCAGGGAATTATTTATGAGGCGATCGAGTTTGTTTAAAAAAAATTCACTGAGATCGACATAACACACATCAGCGTAATCGATGATCGGATATATAAGGGCTTGCACTAGCAAAACTTTTGTTTTAATAGGGAGAAAATTTCTTAATCTATTGAGACACCTTAAGGTGGCGGTAACCGAGCGACTAACTTCATTAATATGCACCTTCCAGCTCAAAGTTGAATCAATGTGCAGTCCGAGATCTTTAACATTTTGAGAGTAAGGTATGATATTGTTATTAAACACGATATTTGGCAAAGAAGATATATCGCACTTGGAAATGATACGCGAACTACCAACAATGATCGCCTGACACTTAGCTGGATTTACCATGATACCATATTTATTAGACCAGTTATATATGTAAGTAAGGTTTCGATTAATTTTATTTACAGCTGAATCGATATCCTCCAACTTAGTATGAGTATAGAGTTGCAGATCATCGGCGTAGAAATGGTAAGAACAGTCGATGTTATAAGTAAGAAAATTTATAAAAATAGAAAAAATAATAGGAGAAAGGATGCCACCCTGCGGCACGCCAGCAGATAGGTCAAGCCACCCGGAAAGAGATTGATCCAGCCTGACCGCTTGCTGGCGGCCGCGAAGATATGCGGAGAACCAGTCCAGAGCTGATGAAGAAAAGTTTAAATGCTTAAAAATTGCAAGAACAATATCATGATCTACCAAGTTAAACGCGTTGGAAAAATCAATAAGGACCAGTATGGTGATCAATCTATTCTCCATACCAATCCGAATATCCTCAGTTACTTTGAGAAGAGCAGTAGCTGTACTATGGCCTGGTCGGAAACCTGACTGATATGAGCTGAGAATATTATTGTTATAAACAAAGGAAGAGACTTGTTGGTAAATACTTAATTCTAAGACTTTTGACAAGAAAGGAAGAATGGAAATGGGTCTGTAGTGATTTAACTGGGAGAGGTTGGAAACTATAGGAAGAGGAATAACATAAGCTCTACGCCATAGTACAGGGAACTCTCCTGATGAAATAGAAAAATTTACAATGTGAGTTATAGCTGGCAGTAAATAGTCTAGAATATATGTTATCATATATCGATTAATGCCATCAACACCAGTAGCATTCGATGTGATTGACAGTATAATTTTACGAATTTCTTCATCAGACACTGGAGAAAGAACGAAGTCGTTAAAAGAAGGAGAGGCCATGGATTCAATTTCTGAAATAGTACGTAATTTAATATTAGGACATAATAGAGTAGAAGAAGAAAAATGTGAGTTTAAACTATCAGGAGACAATGAAGGCACAGAAAATTTATTGTTACGCTTATTTATGCCTAATGTTTGTAGAAACTGTTCTTACCATCAAGTTACACCGGTTGCGAGCAGCCTTATATAATTCCCAATTTTCTTTGCACCTGTCATGTTTATATTTGCGGAAAGCACGATCACGACGAGACATAGCCATACGCACCCCTTTAGTAATCCAAGGAGCGGGCGGTCTTCTTATCTTGACAGGACACATTGGTGCATGTTTATCAAAAAGTGATGAAATGGATGTATTGAAGTGAGAAACTTTATCATTAATTGTTGATGAATTATACACTAAAGACATGTCAAGCGATTCTGCATCATTTTTTAAGTTTTCTAAGTTAATTTTAGCAAGATTGCGCATCCACACTGTAGGAGGTTTAATTTTAAGAGGCTTAAGCTTGTAGGACACATATAAAAGATCGTGACGAGAGAATCCGGGAGCTGATAATTGACCATATTTAATTACATTATTTGTTGAGGAGACAATAATAACATCCAACCAAGTATCAGGCGAGTCAAAGTTATGATGTGTAGCTCCAGAAGGGAGAATGTTGAAATTAATAGAATTTAAGAGGCTAGAAAGTTTTAAAGAACGTGGAGTCATTTTTAACATATCTGTATTCAGATCGCCCATGATTACATGATGTGTGTAATCCGATGAAAGGGACTCAAGGACAGGTTCAAGTGAAGAGAAATAGTCAACAGCAGGAGGGCAGTAAATAACTCCAAGGACCACTTTCACACCCCTGAGACGGATTTCAATGAATAAAAATTCAGCAGAGAACGAGAATGAAGAAGGAGATGAAAAAAGAATATTATAGGAAATCTCAGAGCGTAGGTAAATAGCCACACCTCCGCCACCTTTGCCTATACGGTCGTTCCGAATTAGCACAAAACCAGGAAAACTGTATAAGCAAGAACTAAGAGAAGGTTTTAACCAACTTTCGGATATTAAAATGGCGTCTACAGGGGCATTGGAAAAGGCTTCAAGAAAATCAGTAAAATGAGAAGGTAAGCTTTGAGCGTTAATATGACATACATTAAAAAAGTGAGGAGAATTGAGAAAAGAACTACTAAGCAAGGACCCAAGCGTTTCAGGAACATGGAAAGAATCATCGTCTACGTCAGAGGAACAACTATTACTACATGCTGATAAAAATATATCATCTGTAGTGGACATAATTTTACAATTTTAATTGTACGTTTCGATAAATTGAATACAATATATAAAATATATATTTATATTATGAATAAAATATGCTGAATGATTTAATTAAAATAAGATAAATATGTATATATTCTTTCAATAAATATTGATACTATATCTATTAATCAAAATTTCTGCACGTCCCGCCGGTTGACGGTTACATTAACACAATAACAAAATAATAAACACTAAATAAAAACAGGAAAAAAACAAACAATGTGGATAAGAAAATACAAGAATTTAAAAGGCCAAGGCAATAGTAACAAAGACATAGTAACATTAATTAATAACATCAAGTACAAGGGTATTCTTATTTTGTTATCAAAAACATCGTGTGATAAAAGCAAAAATATTTAATGTTTATGCTGTTAGGCTGTACGGTATAATACCTTTGCTTTTCCGACATGACCAAAGTCAACAAGTTGTTGTGTCAAATGTCAACGTCAACTCAATTATTGAAATACCGGAGTAGTGCTGGTCATTTCAGATTTTACGTAAAACGAAACGAACCGGTTTTTTACATTTACAAAACAGTTCTTCGAAAGGGTTATAAAAAAAAACCGGTTTGTTTTCATAGGTTCGAGAACTTAGTATATTTACGATACTTTACTGAAATAATGTATATTCAACACTGGAGTCATATTATATAATTTTGAAAATAGACTTCGATTTTATAATTTATTTGGATTAATTCTACGTCACGCACTTATTTGCATTTAAAAAAACAGAAAGTTAAGAAATATTTATAAATTATTTGTAATTTCAACTATTACGGCTGAGGATTACCCGATTATAAGCAGTTAATACTAAATCAGTAATAAAAAAATAATAAGCGTATAAGGAGCCTACGAAAACTTTTTTTTTTGTTTCGTAATTTTTTAATTCTTCTACAAACAAATTTGAATTTGTATTTCTGTAGGAATAAGATTCAAATCCAAAGTAGTTCTTTATAACTGGTTTAATATTCATACAATAATAGTCCTTACGGCGATCAAAATAAAGTGCTTAGTCAGTTACGCGTGATCGGAACCGGTACGCGCAGCGGTACCAAGAAACAGGTTTTTCGATTTAGTCTTTTCTTCTACAACCAAATTTGCATTGTATTTCTATAGAAATAAGATTCATTGTAGCATATTCGTTACTTCAAATCCAAAGTAGTTCTTTATAACTGGTTTAATATTCATACAATAATAGTCCTTACGACTATCAAAATAGAGTGCTTAGTCAGTTACACGTGAAAGGAACCGGTTCGCGAAGCAGTACCAAAACGACGGCCGCCGGTGCCGAGTGTCGTCTCGTTCGTTTTAAATCCAGAAACAGTTCGTTCGTTCTTTTTAAAGTAACTAGTTCTTAAAACCGTTTCTGAAAAAAACTCCCAGCACTATACCGGAGTTCTTATTTGTAAACTATAAATTGAAAATTAGTCACCAAATAATAATTGAATTGAATTGAATTACAACATATTATCACGGAAAGCAACAAAAGTACAAAGAAATAACGTGATACGCTCAAAAATGACAAAAGAATACCGTTATTTATAAGATATGCAATGGCTCGAGAATGTTATAACAAGAAGACAAAAATATGATACTATAAGAATAAGAAGGCAATAAGATTGAAGTTAACAATTATAAGAAAATAAATAAAAATAAAATAATAAACACTATTTCTTAGCTCTCACTGCACGTTTGAGCTTGGAACTGAGACCGGTTGATGAGTTATCCTGGGTACCTGATGAAGATCCCTCACCAGCAACAGCGATTTTTCCAGTCAGCTTGAAAGACTTTCTTTAGAGTCAATACGATGTCTGGAACCATCAGGCATCTTGACAAATATATTGCCATCTAAACTCCAGCAATTCCTCATACCCAATTTATTACGAGCAAGTAGAAATAGAGACTGGCGTTGGTGCGTTAAGAACTCTGATAGCACAAAAGAGGAGCCCTTAAGACTTGCCTTTTTCTTCCAGATGGCACTTTTTAAATTAAGGTCAACAAACCTTACAAGCACGGGACGATGCTTACCCTCAGAGTGTTTGCCGAGGCGATGACAGGCAATAATTTTATCCTTAGTTGCATCAGGAACACCAAGCTTGTTTGTACAGATCCCAGAAATAGTGTTTGTGAGATCCTCATTCGCTTCTTCAGGCACACCATTAAAAAGCAAATACTTCCTGCGATGTCTCATCTCCACATTATCAACAACTCGGCTGATTTCCATTATCTGCTGTCTGAGAAGGCTTAGAATTGACCAGACGTGATCATTAAAGCAATTAAATTCATCAGCCAGAGCTGCGAGATTGATGTTACTCCCTGGGGTACTTGCCTTGAGCTGCTTCTCAAATTCCGACATCTTCTCCAGCAAGGAACCTTCTAGTGCCTTTTGTGTTTCCATTACAGTATAATAGTTTGCCATGTTTGATGAAAATTGTACAAACTCAGTGTTTATAAAGATGAAGTTTGTTGTGCCAGCAGGACAGTGCAGGTGAAATGTTTAAATAAGCACTATATGCATATATTAAGCTGAGATAACACTTGTAAGTATATAATAGAACTTAAACTTTAATAAACTGATGAATATTGTTGACTTAGATTAAAAATAGATAATAAAATCGAAACTTATAATCCCAGAACAGTGTTGTAGTTTTCTTTGCCTACCACCCAAAATTTACTTCATTACTATATTTGAATTGTATAAACCTTTTAGTTTATTTAACATGACTGTATAAGTGTCGTAATCGAGAACGGAATAATGGATGCTTTTAGCTCTTATGAATACCAATAGATTCTGTCTCCATTGCGGTGCAGATGGTGGAACGAAATGAGGGCGTGAAGGGTCAGGTATATTAAAGTTAAAAGGTTTAGGCGCGGGCATTGAAAACTGTTGGTTAGGCATTTTAAAGGCACTTACGAAATGATTTGGTACGGATATAGAATTTATAGATTTTTTGTCAGGTAATCTTTGGTTGTAGGTACATAGTATTCATCTCCACGTGTACGAATTCTAATGCCTTTTCGATGGTTTCAGGGCGCATGCAACGTATGCGCGATCCTAAGGGATCGTTCAAACCTCGCAAATACGCTTGAAGCGTTAATTTACGATAAAGATCTCGTTTAGCATTGATGGTGGTCTCAAGGGTATCATGCAGGCTTACATAGGTCATTATAGTACTGTATAGATTCTGGCAACGCTCATAATACTCCTGCGCGGTGCTAGAACCTTGCGATAAATAGCTAAATCGTTATATAGAGCGGTCTCATCTCGTTGGTCCGCGAAGTTGTTCACTAAAGCAGTTCGAATGCCTTGCCAGTCGGATGAAATCCCATTAGAATTAATTAAGCGAGCAGCAGAGCCTGTTACTTTGTTAAGAATTCCGTTGAGAAGAGCACACCTACTTAATTCACTACTACTATCACTACAAAACTGTCCTACCAATTGGTCACATAATTTTAAAAATCTAGTAAGTACATTTGGGTTCCCGTCGAACTCGGGTACCAACCTTAAGGCTTTATAAATGGTGTCTAACTCAGACAATTCCGTTTGTTCTTCTATACTACTTAAACTAATATCTCTTCTATTATCTACGAAAGTTTGCCTACTACTAATAACTATCCTAGGTTCCTTCGATGTTCTTAAATGAAAAATCTTGGCAAATTTTATTAACACAGGCTAGTTAGGCTAGGATTGAGCAACCACTAAAAAGAATCTAGTGTACTCACATGAACATGTTTCGGTCTCTCTGCGTTATCGATGTCTGGATACCTCTCGTGCAGCACTACTCGTAGATTCGGATGCTCTGGATGCAGCAGCTAGACAAGCTACGGCGAGGCTTCACGCGATTACGGAAATCTTCTACGTGAAACGTTCCGCGAGCATCCTACCGACTGCGCCAATTACGTAGGGCTGCCGTTGAAGATGCAGAATGAAAACCGAACGAATTTAACTTATACGTTTATTTAAGTAATTAAATTTAACAATTATTTATTTCTAATTTATAATACGTGACAGTCTGTTCGATGTCAGAACAAAAAGTAAAGATCTGTAGTCTGAATTACATATTTATAACGAAATCGGTGAATCACTGAATGGTCCCCACGGTATGGTAATTCTTGGTAGCGCTCGATGTTCGGGAGGTCTTGCGATTATTTCTTAACAAATTAAAAAATAAATATATATTATGTAGAAAAATTGCGAATACGACTATTTCTTCACAGTCCTCTTGAGCCTCGAGATTGCTGTTTTGTTAGGTTTAACAACTTCAGCATCAGCATACATAACTTGTGCCTCAGAGTCTCCCAGAATCGTGAAACATGAAACATAGAAGAGTATTACCAATATTTAAGTCAGTAATCAGAACCCATCAACTATAGGCCCATCTCTGTACTACCAACTCTTAGCAAGATCTTTGAAAAGTTATTACTAAATCAAATGCTAGTACATTTTAACAATAACAAGTTGCTACACAAGAAACAATTTGGATTTACAAGGGGTCGCTCGACACCTGAGTCTGGTGTTGAGCTCGTTAAAAATATTTGCAAGGCCTGGGAGGTGTCACAGGATGCCTTAGGGATATTTTGTGATTTATCTAAGGCCTTTGATTGAGTGCAACACGAAACTTTGGTCAGGAAGCTACGTCATTATGGAATTAGGGACACTGCACTCAGTCTTCTGATTTCGTATCTGAGCAATCGGATTCAGAGGGTTGATGTAAATGGAAAGAGATCTCCGGGGTCTCCGGTTACTGTGGGGGTCCCTCAAGGATCAATTCTTGGACCATTTCTCTTCCTTGTTTATATAAATGACCTGCCACATCTCCTAAGTGATAAACTCGAGATAGTATTATTTGCTGATGATACTTCTTTAATTTTTAAAATAAAAAGACGTCTTTCAATATATGAAGATGTGAACAATACTCTCTCTGAAATAGTAAATTGGTTTAGTGTTAATAATTTAATGTTAAATAGTAAAAAGACTAAATGTATTAAATTCACTACTCCCAATGTAAGATGTGTCAAAACGAGTGTACGTTTAAACGGGGAAGCATTAGATGTATTAGAATCAACAGAGTTTCTTGGTATGATAATAGACTCTAAACTCCAATGGGGCCCCCATATAAATAAATTGGCGAATAGACTCAGCTCTGCAGCCTATGCGGTAAAAAAAATTAGACTCTGATGACTGACTGATGTGGATACGTCTCGCCTTGTGTACTTCAGTTATTTCCACAGTATAATGTCGTATGCCATCCTACTCTGGGGTAATGCAGCGGACATGAATACTATTTTTTTACTGCAGAAGAGGATTATTCGTGCAATTTATAACCTGCTAGGTGATTCTGAAACTCATATTTCGATTCCTCATGTGGAATTTTTAATGAAAACTATATTTGGTATTCTGCAACTCGAATTAAAGATATACTAGCGCCACTTTTTTTGAGCCGAGATGGCCCAGTGGTTAGAACGCGTGCATCTTAACCGATGATTTCGAGTTCAAACCCAGGCAGGCACCACTGAAATTTCATGTGCTTAATTTGTGTTTATAATTCATCTCGTGCTCGGCGGTGAAGGAAATCATCGTGAGGAAACCTGCATGTGTCTAATTTCAACGAAATTCTGCCACATGTGTATTCCGCCAACCCGCATTGGAGCAGCGTGGTGGAATATGCTCCAAAACCTTCTCCTCAAAGGGAGAGGAGGCCTTTATCCCAGCAGTGGGACATTTACGGGCTGCTAATGCTAGCGCCACTTTGTGAGATTGTAAGTAATACGAACAAATTTTCAATGAGAACTGTATTATTTGACATTAATTGCGATTCTCAAACACGATTTCGATTTTAAAAAATTAAACTAACTTCGACTTAATACGTCAAATTAAAAGTTGATATAATGTGGCGGAAGGCTCAAGTGAAAACTGTTGTGATCTATTCAAAACGTGTTCGAGGACCAAATAAAGCTACCTTGACGTGATATTATCACTAGGAAAGAGTTTTTTCTAACGTAAGTATACATAAGTAAGTAAATTTTCATCATATTCAAATCAAATCATATTTATCTTGCAGTAAGGAATGAATAAGAATTCATTGTCAACGAAGTTTTATTGAGATATAAAAAATATAGAAGAACAAAAACCTTTATATTAAACTTTAAGTGAGGTTTACAATTTTACAAAGATTTTTCTTTAACATATAATTGCTGATTTTTATATCAAGGGAATTATTCCTTCTAATTAACATATCCATTTATTATAATTCTGTTTCAGATGCATTGCAAATTTATATAACGCTACAGCTACCAATCAATACCCATTTAAGTCAACAATATCTTACTAGAATATATACAGGTATATATATAAAATATAAATAATGGGTAAACAGATATAGTTTACTACAACCAGACACCATGACAAACTACACAGACAATAAGTAAATACTTGAATTGAATCTTCTTTTAAAATCGAAAAAAAAGCTACTGGATTCCTGCATACTGTCATGTCTGATCTACACTTGTATATTTAATAATTACACAAAAAAAAACTTACTATTACAAGTATTTCAAGTCAATGGAATATACTAAATCTAAAACTAAAAGACAAAATAAGAAATTCAGATAAAATGCATTTAAAAGTGTGTTAATAATAAAAGATAAATAAGTGCCTAGTTATTTGAAAAATATAAATTATTATAAATAATAAATTATTAGGTATTGTGAATAATTTAATTATTTGTTTAAATGATGTGCAATAAATTGTTAAATGTTAGTTAATGTACACTATTTTTAAAAGCATTTTAATAATATAAAAATATATAATTAAATGAATAGATACCTAATTAGAAATGTTTGTAGTTCAATTAATTATTTAAATTCAGTGTAATTAATTTTTAAATGTCAATTACTTTACACTACTTAAAAAGGAATGTCAATAATATAACAAAATATTATAATTACTTATATACAACTATAGATATCTAATTGTAATATTTATATTTTGTTTATTTGAACGGCAATGTAATAAATAAAGACTATAATAATAATAATGTGTATATACAAAAACTGTATTGTACAAATAATAAAACAACAATATGTATATAATTTTTTAATGTTCATTTCAAATCCCAAAGTTTTTCCTCCCTCATTGATATTTGGACCATTTTGTGTAGAAATATTAAAATCTGCAGAGCAGATTAGTAAGGCTAAAACTTATTATGCTTTATGAAATTTGATATTCCTGTGTCAGATGCTGTTCCTCTATTTTCACATTTTTTCAGCTATGCTATGGTAGCATACCAGTCAGCGTCAATGGTATACCTAAAATAAATAAAATAGTATTAAAAATAGTAACCATTTTATAAAAAAAAACTGAAATATAACATACATATGTGGGACTTCCACATACTATACTGAATGTCTGAAAATTGATTTGAATCAACCAATTTAGGGTAAAGTGATCACTCAAAGTTGTAGTTGTATATTATGTAGTAAAATTTTTTAGCAGTAGCACCTTCAGGATGCATTCTAAATAGGTTGAAAATAATAGAATACAGTGAATCTACATAGGCATATATTTCATTCGCACTATTTCGAACATAGAAAATAAATATAGAAAAATAGGTACTTACTTCATCATCATTTATTATGAAAATAAAAGCAAACGGAAATAATTAAAAGTAGTAAAGAATCTTCGATTCAATTAAATTCTTGGTTAAATGATAAAATTTAATTATATTGCTTAACATATTAAACATTTTTGTTGACATTGATAATTTTTTTACAAAATTTCATGCAAAGGTAGTCTATGTTCAGACAGATATTAATAATTGTGTCTGATTTTGCGTTACAAATTATTTTAAGCTATAAAATAAATTATTTATAACATATTTTGTATGGATTATGACGTCATTGATTTTTTAAATACTCAGTTCTTTAGAAATTTCTAATCGAAAATGTTTTTTTAAAAACCGGCAATAAAAGTAGCTGCACTATCATCTCGCTTAACAGTTTTCGCTTCACACGATATGACATATAGTTACGGAATACCAAATATTTTTCAATTCAAGGTCGTATCGAAATGAGTTCAGAAATGAAAATTGCTTAAAATCCTAACGTGGTTTTTGCAGAATCGCACTACTGGACCAAAAGATTCGTTAAGAGGTAAATTTAAAGAAATTAAAATAATGACTGTCGCTTCTCAATTTGTTTTTGATAATGTTATGTATGTACGCAAAAACATAAATGATTTTCCCAGAAAATGTGACGTACATTCTATTAACACTAGGAACAAGAATAAACTTGTTACTCCAAGTACCCGATTACACAGGGTTAGTAATTCTTTTTTGGGGCAATTTTTTTTTTTTATGTCAAAGGTGGCAAACGAGCAGGAGGCTCACCTAATGGAAAGTGACTACCACCGCCCATGGACATCTGCAACACCGGTGGGCTTGCAGGTGCGTTGCCGGCCTTTCAGGAAAGAGTACGCTCTTTTCTTGAAGGTTCCCAAGTCGTATCGGTCCGGAAAAACCGCCGGCGAAAGCTGGTTCCACAGAGAGGTTGTGCGAGGCAGAAAATGCCTTGAAAACCGCGCTGTTGTGGATTTACGGACATCTAAGTGGTGCGGGTGAAATTTAGAATTTTGACGAGATGTCCGAAGGTGAAATTCAGCAGCCTCAACAATTCCTCGGAATATTCCCCGTGATAAATTCTGTAGAAGATGCAGAGCGATCCAACATCTCTACGCAAAGCCAAAGGATCAAGCAGATCGGAAAGGGCTTGATCGTCGATAATTCGAGCCGCTCTACGTTGGATACGGTCAAATGGAAGGAACTGGTACTGGGGAGCACCCGCCCAGAGGTGAGAGCAGTATTCCAGGTGAGGCCGAATTTGCGCCTTGTATAGTCTTAGACGATGGGCCGACGTGAAATACTGTCTTGCCTTGCTGAGCACACCGAGCTTTTTTGATGCCAATTTGGCTTTGCCTTCCAATTGACCTCGGAACTGAACGATGCTCGAAACATCGACGCCAAGTATTCCGATACTAGCTGTGGCGGCTAACGGAATATTCTCGAATCGTGGAGATACGACAAATGGTGTTTTTTTAGCAGTTAACGCGCAAACTTGCGTCTTTTTGGGTTTGAAATGGACTAGGTTTAGCCGACCCCAGTTCAAGACTTTGTTCAACGAAGACTCGATTTCAGACCCCGACGAAAACCGTACGGCGGTCGCTAATCAGCTGGTACTCCTCTAGGTACCGCAGGAGCTGGCAGTTTATAATGGACTCCATTATCTTGGAGAACAAGGAGATGATGGCTATAGGCCTATAATTGGACGGGTCTAAGCGGTTGCCCTTTTTAGGGATCGGATGCACCAAAGCAGTCTTCCAGGAGTTTGGGACGACGCCGAATGTATAGGATTGCCGGAAAAGACGCGTTAAGACCGGCGCCAACTCGGGAGCACAAGTCCGTAGCACGATTGGAGGAATTCTATCGGGTCCACTCGACTTATGAATATCCAAGGAAAGAAGTGCTTTACGAACTGCACTTTGCCGGAATTTAACCTCCGGCATCGTGGTATCACACCGCGGGATTGTTGGTGGTGACTTTCCTCGGTCATCCAGAGTCGAGTTCGCCGCGAAGAGAGAGCCTAAAAGATCAGCCTTCTTCTTCGCTGTATGGGCCAATGACACACCGTCCTTGTGCAGAGATGGTAAGGAAGGCTGACAGAAATTCCCTAAGACAGCCTTGGCGAGAGACTAGAACGCACGTGTTCCTGAAGGGAGGCGCACCAGTCTCTCGCCAATTCTGCCAATGTACTCCGTCTTCGCCTCAGCAATCACATTTTTGAAGGACCTAGAGGCAGAGTTATATTCCTTTCTGAATGCGCTGGTATTTACATCACGAGACGCTGATGCGTTAGCCCAGTCCTGGTAGCGTTCCCATTTTCGGCGTGAAGCCGTTTTGCAGAAACGACCAAAGCAGGGCTGGGACTTGCCACCGATGGGGACCGGTGAATACGGAGTGAATAGTTCCATAACCTGAAGTACCACATCGGCGACAGAGTCAGCAACAACGCTCGGATCATCCGGCGAGAAACAAACCTGCCCCCATGGGTAGGATGCAAAGAAGGACCGCATCCCATCCCAATCTGCTGACCTGTAGTGCCACACTCGTCGGCAGCCCACGAAACGAGGTCGTGAGTACCGCGCAACCGGCACTGTACTTCGGACGAGACAGTGGTCCGACGAGTCCAGAGCGGGATCGACGATAACCTGGTAGCCATCCGGATGAGAAGTCAGCAGAAGGTCCAACAGGGAAGGTGTATGATCCTCCACGTCTGGTATTCGCGTTGGCGAGGGGACTAGTTGTGTCAAATCATATGCTAAAGCGAAGTCGAGAACAGATCTACCCGCATGATCGGTAGTGCGCGATCCAAGCCATTCGGCATGGTGGGCATTAAATTCGCCAAGAATTACGATCTCTGCGGATGGGATCTGCTGCAGCACGGAATCTGTAGCCATTTGGACGTGTTCAACCAGTCGGTCGGTTTCGGCATTACCGCTATGGGACCTATAAAGGCACGCGTAGATTCGCGTATGATGCATGTATGATGCATTTACATGTATGATGCATGAATCCTGCTTTGTTAATCTTATATTGATTTTTGTTTTTGAGTGTAATAAATGTGCTTTGTTTTCCTTACAGCTGGCGGATAAATGGACATTATACTAAATTTATTATATTTTTTAGCAGTTATAGACATTTTATAATATTGAAATATATATAATTATATATTTAAAATAATTTATATACATATTTATTATTATTTATACTTTACTTACAGTTGTAGTTACAATGGCTTTTAATGACAGCTCTGATAGTGAATCTTTTTTTTCTTTATCCTCAAATGGTTCGAACAGTGACAGTAGTTTCCATAGTATACATTCCGTCAACGAGTCCCTTGATACTTATTTCTCTGATGTTGAAAAAAATTTTAATATAGTTCATATTAATGCGCAAAGTATTCCTGCACATTATCCAGACTTATTATCCTCTTTCCAGAATAAAAATCTTCATGCAATATTGATATCTGAGTCATGGCTTAAACCCTGTTTGCCGTCTACAACGTATTCACTCCCTGGTTTTCTTCTGATCCGAAATGATCGTTTAGGGCGAACGGGCGGGGGTGTTGCCATATATCTCAGATCTCATATTGCATACTCGATTGTTAGTTACTCTCAGTCTCACACCAGTGGAGAGGCAGAACACCTTTTCATTGATGTTACACTTTCACACACTAAACTTCTTTTAGGTGTTTATTATAGTCCGTCGCAGAATGTGGATTATTTTTTAAGTTTTGAAAATCTGTTGGAGTCATTCGTACCTTCGTACAGTCATACGGTGGTCATGGGTGACTTCAATACATGTCTGCTTAAAAATGATTGTCGGTCATCTCGTCTGACATCGCTTGTCAACGGGGTGAACATGACAGTCTTGCCACTTTCTGCTACGCACTGTTTTCCTCATTCTGTTCCTTCTCTTCTTGATTTAATCATTGTGTCATCTATTGACCATGTTGAAAAACATGGTCAATGTGATGCGCATGCCTTTTCTTACCATGATCTTTTATATCTATCCTATAAAATCAAACCCCCGAAGGCAAAATCAAGAATTCTTCTGCAACGCAATTTTGCTGGGATGGATTTAGAGCGTCTGCAAGCTGATGCTGCTAAGATTGACTGGTCGGTGGCGTTAAATGGAAATACTGTTAATGAACAGGTTGGTGTATTCAATTCGCTTTTAACTAAACTTTATGATACACATGCACCTGTTCGGCGTATTCGTATCAAACATTTACCGGCACCATGGCTTACCTCAGATATAAAACGTCTCCAAGAAAAGAAAAATTTAGCTAAAGCCAAATATAAATCGAATCCGTCAGACACAAATAAAGAAAAATATATAAAGTATCGAAATCGTTGCAACAGGCTGTGTAGAGACACACATCGACGGCATATTCACAAAGCTGTAGTTGAGGAGGGCGATACCTCTAAAGTTTGGAAATTTCTGAAATCTCTTGGAGTTGGGAAAGCTCAGTCGGATACAAACTTCAATAATGTCGATCTTAATCAGCTCAATAATCATTTCGCGTCAGCAGTTGCTATCGATGGCACTGTCAAATCAAAAACAATAAATAATCTTTCTGCTTCATCCACTCCAGCATTCCCATCTTTTAGTTTTAGTCAATTAACGGAAAGTGATATTAAGAAGAATATTTTAGCTATAAATTCTGATGCTGTCGGCTCTGACTGCATTAGCCGTAAAATGATAATTCCTATCATTGATTACCTTATTCCTGTCATCACATGTATCCTTAATAATTCCATTAATACTGGTATTTATCCTTCCTCCTGGAAAGACGCTCAAATTGTCCCATTACCGAAAAAAGTTAATCCATCGTCCTATAGTGATTTCCGCCCTATATCCATACTTCCTTTTCTCTCAAAAGTCCTGGAGCGCCTTGTTTACCAACAACTTAATTTATTCCTAACCAAAAATAACCTATTTAACCCACTTCAGTCGGGTTTCCGAACTTGTCATAGTACGGCTACTGCTTTAGTTAAGATCACCGATGACATCAGATTAGCTATGGATAACCAGGAAGTTACAGTTTTGACATTACTGGATTTCAGTAATGCCTTCAATACTGTTGATTTTGACATATTACTGGCTATTTTAAGTTCTCTTAATATATGTCCTACTGTAATTGACTGGTTTCGTTGTTATCTACATGGCCGCAGACAAAGAATCCGAGTTCAGGACTCTTATTCTAATTGGTCAATTTTAAATGCCGGTGTGCCCCAAGGCGGAGTGCTTTCACCTCTGCTATTTTCGATTTTTATTAATTCCATAACTCACAATATATCTTCTCTCTACCACCTGTATGCCGACGATTTTCAGATTTACTGTCACTCTAAGTTAATAGATTTACCACTGACAATACAGACAATTAACTCAGACTTAAAAAAGATCTTAAGTTGGAGCAATTCATTCGGTCTCAAAATAAATCCACTTAAGTGTCAATCTATTATTATTGGCAGTCCAATATTAATCTCACGAATAGATTTTTCTCTTTTATCCCCTATATTATTTGACAATGCCATAATTCCATACAGTGATAAAATAAAAAATCTGGGTATAATATTCGATAAAACCCTTTCTTGGAATCCACAAATGAGTGAGGTAAGCAGAAAAATGTTTGTTGCTGTTGGTTCCCTACGTAGATTACGTAACCTTTTACCGATTCCCACCAAAATTGCGTTAGCACAATCTATCCTTTTACCAATTCTTGATTATGCAGATTGCTGTTATCTTGATCTTAGAGAAGATCAATTGAACAAACTTGAGCGCATTCAAAATCTTTGCATCAGGTTCATATTTGGGCTTCGCAAGTATGACCACATTTCCGATTTTCGCAAAAAGCTCGAGTGGCTCCCGATCCGCCTTCGCAGGAATACACACATTCTCTCTCTTCTCTACTGTATACTTTTCAACCCCAATGCCCCTATTTATCTAAAACAGTCCTTCCAATTCCTTAGTGATTCCCATTTCCGCAGTCTTCGCTCCGAACAAAACCTTACTCTTAAAACTCCTTCCCATACTTCTTCCTTTTTTACTAAATCCTTCTCTGTCCAAGCAGTACGCTTGTGGAACTCCTTGCCCATAAATATAAGACGTGCACAATCCGTTGCTGCTTTTAAGAGGCTTGTAAAACGCTATTATTTGTCATTGTAAATCGTTGTACTTTTATTTATGAAATATAATAATACTTTATATATAGCGTTCAAGTTGAAATTGAGTCCCCTTATGTTGCAGAAGTCCACGGTGAGGGTGGTAGGGGTTGCCTTATGATGCCTGCTCCGCTTGCCCCGAACAGTGGCTAGCGCAAAATTGCCCCCCCCAGAATTCGGAGGGCAGCCTGGGCATCCCTGCTCAGGTTGTGTACGTCCTGAGCATGGATGCCCAGAGAGGGATTCTCCACCGCAGTCGCTGATGGTACCCTCCTGGGGTAATAAAACCAAATTCTGCACAACCATTATGTTTTTGGGGGGAGGGGGATCGGGCCTCCGGGACTCTCACATACCGGACGAAACGCAGTAGCATAGCTACCACTTCACGCCGATTTTAAGTGAGAGAGTGGTACTTCCCCGGGCGTGCCGGCCCATTCGGCTGCAACCCAAAAGTATGCAGTGTGGCACTACCACTATAGTATACGTTTTTACAACAGGATCCCAGAAAACGTTCAAAATTATTCAATTATAAAATTCAAAAGAATCGTTAAAGAGCGTTTGTGTGCTAAAGGATATTACAACACTAATGACTTTTTAGTTGACTGCACACCTAGGGAATGAAATGATCGCCTCCAGGCTGTTTCAAATAACTAAAATATAAATATCATTGTACATGCAAAATGGTAAAAATATATATATATCCCGCTGAGTTTCTTTCGCCGGTTCTTCTCAGGTCCGAGGTGCTAGATTCCGAACCGGTGGTAGATTTTTGACTATCAATAAGCAAGTGTAAACACTTCTATATTGAATAAAGATTTTTGACTTTGACTTTGACTATTATATTCTACAGAGTGGTTTTTATCAGTATCGATTTCAAGTGAAGCATTAATGTAACTAATTCATAATTTTGTTCGTTTGCTTCATTGTTATTAGAATTATCGGTATTGTTAAAGAAAACAGAACTCATTTCAGCTGTATCTGTGGCAGTTTTAACATCAAAGTACTCATCTTCGGTTGGTATATATAAGTTTCATCCCTATTTCTATTATTAATAGACTCGTCTAATGAGTCATCTTTACTGGTGTTGGTTGGTGCATAAAACGGATATTTGTATCGAGGTCTCTGTAAAGTATGATAAACGACTTATAATACTATGCCTAACTGTAATATAAATAAAAAAAAGAGAGACTAAACATTACAAATAATATTCAATTCGTTTTGTACGATAAACCTACCAACGCAATGGTGTTATAAATTTTATTTTTATGTGTAGTTTTATGAGGAGACAAAATATCTTCCTTGCCATGGTTGTTATTATCTGCAATGATAAACAACAATTATAATAAGTCTCTTATTCAAGTTTGCTGCCTAATATGTCAAGGTTCAAAATTAAATAAAATGTATTACAAATATAGGTAGATTTTAAAATTTTAATAATGTACAATTACATTATATACAAGATGCTAATTTGTATCTGCTTCATAGTTATAGATTATATAAGAGTATTATATCTATACTCCATATAACAGAACAACTGTCGCCGTCGTCAATTATAAATAAAATAAAATATAATAGGAACAAAAATACAAAATAACAATAATAATATATAGCATAGATGGGTCTCGAACCAGAGTCATCCAATGGACGCGCAATACGACTTGATGTGTAAGTTACACATGAAGCCGGTTTCGCCGCTGAGTTTAGTAGTTTTTTGCTGCGGTACTACGAAAATATTTAGTACAGTCGAATTGGAACTGAAATGACTTCCAATTTGTTTTTGCAATTCCTACATTTCTGTAACGAGGAGACAAAGGCGAAGGTTATAGACGCTGTCTCCCTTGTTGCGTCTGTATATCGGACGTTGGTAGCATGTGGACGTCGAATCATATCGCCAAAAAGCCATGTTGGTCGTAGAATAGGTTGCAGTATATACATATATATATTAGCCGCATAAACAAAAAGACTATATATATACATATGCACATACATACATATACTTAAACATACATGTATACATACACAAACACAATGTATATAACGAAAGGAGGAGATAATTTTAAAAATTATAGGCATATGTAAGTAAATGGCTATGAGGCATAATGTAGTAATTATTGTAGATAATGAGAGACATATATGAAAGTTAAGATGAGTGTTTGTATGAATGTAATTAGTGTATCGTGTGTAGTGTGGTGGGATTTGGGTAGTAGACCTTATAATAGAAATTATTAAATACTTGACAGGGTTGTGTGCTAGTCATTTATCATTTTATCATTTTTGAGATCACGTAGGCATTGTTCGGTTTTGATCAGGACTTGCTTCGATCCTTGCTCCTTGCGCAGAAATACCCTGGAATTAGCGGTCCAACAAAATCTATATCTATTCTCCTTGGCAAAACCACGGGCTATAAAGAATAGCTTTTTGGTCGAGGCTGACAGAAGTTCATCTATGTAGAAAGGTTTTACTTCTCCAGGCAGGCCTATGTGTTGAGTTTTTAGCTTATCTGTAGGCTTTCGCGATTTATTAAATTTAGGTACTTTTGTTAGTATTTCATACTTTTTCTTTTTTTTTATGTTATAGGGGGCAAACGAGCAGGAGGCTCACCTGATGGAAAGTGATTACCACCGCCCATGGACATCTGCAACACCAGGGGGGTTACAGGTGCGTTGCCGGCCTTTAAGAAATAAGTACGCTCTTTTCTTGAAGGTTCCCAAGTCGTATCGTTTCGGGGCTGAGTTCTGTTCAGTTTTCCAAGAACATAGCATATTTTGTATTTCATTTTTAAATTCAGTGAAGCTATCAGGGTTCTTC
This sequence comes from Vanessa atalanta, assembly GCF_905147765.1. Lineage (NCBI taxonomy): Eukaryota > Metazoa > Arthropoda > Insecta > Lepidoptera > Nymphalidae > Vanessa > Vanessa atalanta. The sequence goes on from NC_061901.1 coordinate 6,476,690, forward strand.
GGAGTGTCAGTACGTAAGCGCTTATGCCTTATGGACACGAAGGAGTTTTCAAATTCTTCACCTACTTTCGCGAGAATATCAGGTTCCGATTGTACCTGGGTACTAGTTGAGGAGATGATTATTCACATGATTATTCAACTTTAGAAAATAAAATAAAACTATGTATAGAACGAAATAAAATATTAAAGAGTAAGATTCTCAATCCACCTCAAAGCGACTGGATAAATAATCATATTTTAGCTGAAATAAATCATAGAAACTCCTGCTAGATTAAAATGAAAAGGAATCCTAATAGTTGTGACATAAAAAAAGATTTCTACGAAAAAAGAGATCAGGTTGCTAAATTAATCCAAAACACAAAAGATTTTTACTATTTTAACGAATTTAATAAATGTCTGAATAAACCAAAAAAAATGTGGAGTCTAGTAAATATTTTAGCTAATAATAAAATTCAACACAGCTGTGCTCCTCCAAAATTAATTGTAGATTCGATAACTTTTACCGATCCCAAGGAAGTCTGTCAAATATTCAACAGATATTTTGCCACAATTGTGTCGATATTAGCAAATGAAATCCCTAAACAATATCACGATGATTTTAGCCATGCCTTACCCAAACCAGAGTCTTCACGCGTTCTTGAGCTGTCTACTCTTAGGCCATGTACATCTGATGAAATTATTAAAATCATTGATAAACTCGATTCGAATTGCAGCACAGGTATAGATCTGGTCAGCACTAAAATAATAAAATGTATAAAATATTTAGTTTCAGATAGTTTGAGTAAATGTTTCAATAAGCTAATTACTAAAGGGGAATTTCCTGACTCACTAAAAACAGCAAAAGTTACTCCTATATATAAATCTGGCCCTAAAACTGATCCAGGAAACTATCGACCCATCTCTGTACTGCCCATATTATCTAAAATTTTAGAAAAAAAATTATATTGTAGATTAGACGAATACTTAGAATCGATTAACTTTATTACTGAAAGGCAATATGGGTTTAGACCAAAACGTAACACTCTCACAGCAACAGTAGATCTCGTCAATAAAGTGAAACATAATATAGATTGCAAAAATATTGTCTTAGGAGTCTTTATTGATTTAAAAAAGCTTTCGATACAGTAAGCCCCAAATTATTGTTAAAAAAATTAGAAACTATAAATATCACCGGTTCAGCTCTAAAAATGTTTGTATTTACAAAACAGAACACAAGTAGTTAAAATAGATAATTATAAAAGCGATGCACTACCTATATCATATGGAGTCCCACAGGGATCTATTTTAGGCCCATTACTATTTTTAATATATATTAATAATATACAATATATCGGACTACACGGACATTTAACCCTATATGCTGATGACACTTGTTTATTTTACTTCAAACAAGCTTCTTCACAAGCTCAAGACGATCTAAACACTATATTTTCATGGTTTCAGTCCAATCTTCTAACCATTAATATCTCTAAGACATGCTACATTTTATTTAAAGCTAAAAATAAGGTCATACCACCACATGAACCACTAAAAATTAATAATACACCGATTCAGCAAAAAAATAGCGAGAAATACTTGGGTTTAAGAATTGACAGTTCATTAACGTGGAACACCCAAATCGAATACATTAAAAGCAAGCTTTCATCACTACTCGGATCACTTCGTAACATTGTCCGCTGTATTCCTCATAAACTTCGGTACACAATTTACAATACACTAGTAAAACCGCATCTTTCATACTTAATCGAAGTTTGGGGAAGTGCCGCAAAAACAAAACTTGCTAACTTACAAATTGCACAAAATAAACTTATCAAGCTACTTTTTAACTATCCATATCTAACGGCCACTAAAAATATTTACAAAGATACTAAAATAATGAACATCAATCAATTATATACTTATAACGTTTGTATCTTTATTCAAAAATCACTTAATAAAAGCATTTACACTAATATAACATTTACCAAGCGCAATAGTAAACGTAGCAACCGACGAGTTAGCCTTTTAGTTCTGCCAAAAACCAAAACTAATTATGGAAAGAAAATGATCACATTTGAAGGAGCACAGCTTTATAATAGAATACTTTCTTGTATAAGGAAGACGCATTCACTTAGCGCATTTAAAACGCAACTTGCGCAATATCTTACCAACTAACGCATACAGTGGGTGCGTTTTTCTTTTCTTTTCTTTTATTTTCTTATTAATTTCGTACTAACCACTACAGATTAAATAAAACTTGGTGTGACGAATGTTAGCAATGGTATATATTTTAAGTTAGTAATGTTCTCAAATAAGTGACTATGTATTGTCTTGTTGAGAATAAAGATCTTTAAACCTTAAACCTTACTAGTTGAGGAGCTCGACGAGCTCGGGGATCGTTGAAGCGGCATTTTATCTAATTTCGTGCAACGTTGAGTTTTGTCAATCACCATTAATTGTTACACACAAGCCGGTTATTATATTAACTTCAATAACTCACAAGAAATGCACCGCTTAAACAAAGAATCAGTTTTATAGTACACTTATAGTATATCGGCCGTCTGAATAACAGAGCTCAATATAAGCTGGTCTCTTCTTATCGCTTAGATAAAAAAATACAACTGCACTGAAATGACCAATCATGCGAGACAATACACACGTAATTGTCCGTAAGGCAGGGTTCTAAGTTTGTGGTTTCTTTTAAAACACTCGCGTGGAAGTGTCCGCTAATATCGGCATCGGGCCGAGGAACACTCAATATAGACAGACGATCTTCCGTTCTCCTTCCCCTAGAGTTCCTCAAGGGAAGACGTATGATAAACAAGCCCACCAAGCCATAATTGGCAATTGCCCTTCCTCCTCTCCAAATGGTTGTGCCCTAAATGTTGGTAACCCCTCCCCTCCTAATAACAATCCTAACTTATTAGAATTACTCACCAAAATCCTCCTTAACATTCTAAGCACATGCAATGAAATCCCTTTACCGTCCACCGTTGTCAATGATTTAAATCAACTCTTCAATATCCTTAAAAATGGCCCCAATCAGATTCCTTCAATGGAATTGCAAAAGCATTCGTCCTAAGAAACCTGACCTTATTAATTCATATAAACCCGTCATTATTGCCCTCTCTGAGACATGGTTAATTCCCGGTTCTCGATTTCGGATTCCGGGTTTTTCCTGTTTGAGAGATGACAGAAGTGATGGGTATGCAGGTAGTGCCATCCTGATCAGGCAGTCTATTCCCTTCTCTCAAATTTACATGCCTCCTTTAAGCCAGCATATCAATGCCGTGGCTATAAAAGCCTTCAATATATACCTTTTTTATCCCTTTACATTCCCCATCCTAATTCTTCACTTGCTCCTGAATTACACTCCATTTTCTTTTCCCTTCTAAGCCCTGTTCTTGTTATGGGATTTTAATGCCCATCATACATTATGGGGTTCCTATTACTGTGATGGATTTGCTCCCTTGTTGATAGACATCGCTGATGATGTAAATTTATGCATTTTCAACGATGGCTCACCGACTCGTAGAGTTTATCCAAATCAGAATCTTTATTCCGCTGTCGATTTATCTCTATCAAATCCCTCCCTATCCTCACAATTATATTGGAATATCCTCCCATCAACATTTGGAAGCGCCCATCAAACACCCTTCAAATCATCCCCTCTTCTAAAATACAGACTAAAAAATGTTAACTGGTCAGCATACTCTAACTCTGTTGATGCCATTTTAGACTCCCTCCCTGGTTTTGTGAATGATGAAAATATTGTTGCTTACTACGAACTTTTTCTTAATGCTATCAAATCCTCTGCTGATGCCCATTTTCCTCCAAAAAATATGAATAAAAAGACTTCACACCAAGGAGGGGAAAGCATTCCCCTCCTCGGTGGGATGAAGAATGGAATATCATGGTCCAACGGAGATCTGAAGCCGAAGAGTCATATACAGTCTCTATGACTCCACAGAATTTCATCAAATATCAGCGTATTGATGCCAAAATTAAAAGACTGTTCTCCAAAAAGAAAAAGCATGGGTGGACCAACATCTGTGAATCCTTCAGTCCTCGGTCTCCTCCTCAAACAGTTTGGACAAATCTTAAGAAATTTCGCCGGTTCCTCAACTCAGTAAAATCCAAATTCCAATAATCCCTCCATATGGCTTAATGATTTTGCTGCCAAGCTGACCTCCCTTTGTCCCATGCCAGGATAGTTTTATTACGTTGACTCCAACACTTGTATCGGGTAATTTGGATGGTCCGTTTACTCTCTCAGAGCTCCATACAGCTCTAAAGGGACTTAAAGACTCGTCACCAGGTTCGTTCTTTTATAGTAAACCTTAGTGATAAAGCTAAATGCGTCTATTTGAATTTAATTAATGCTTTTTTCTCAGCAGGAATCGTCCCGGAATCTTGGAAGTCCCAAACTATTATCCCTATCCTCAAACCAGGAATAAGCCCATTGGACCCAAGTTCTTATAGACCCATTGCTTTATCATTTACATTAGTAAAAGTAACTGAACACCTCCTGAAAAACCGTTTGGAATAATGGAAAGCAGGAATATTCTCTCACCCTCTCAATTTGGCTTTCGAAAGGGTCGGAGTACTCTCGATAGTATCAGCATTCTCACGACACATTCGAATAGCTTTTTTTTAACGGAGAGTAACTAGTGGGTGTTTTTCTAGATATTTCTTCTGCATATGATAATGTTCTTCTTCCGGTACTCAGGCAAAAACTGCACCAGCTGAGCATCTCTCCGAGGATTACTCATTTCATATGTAATCTGCTATTTTGCCATTGATGATCAATTTCTGTTAAACACCAAATTTTTTTACTTCCCCCCCGATTCGTCTGGAAAGGTCTCCCGCAAGGCTCTGTCCTCAGCCCTCTGCTTTACAGCATTTATACCCACGACCTCGAATTATCTGTTAAAAACTTTTGTAACATCCTTCAATATGCTGATGACATTGTATTATATCATTGATCTTCTTCCGTCCAAAACTTAACATTGCGTTTAAACTCTGCTTTGCATTATCTTGACCTATGGCTCTCTGATCATGGCTTATCTCTATCAGTAGATAAGACTCAGGCAGTTGCTTTTACACGAGAAAGGTTAATTCCCGTCTTTGACCTGTTTTGTGGGGATCAGCGTATCAACTTTGTCAATAAGGCGAAATTTCAAGGCAAAATACTCGTTAACAAACTGAACGGAATGTGTCACTCTGAACATATTATCAAAAAATTAGAAAAAGGCTTCCTTAGAGCTGTCTCAGGTTTCTGGTGGGGAGCTCACCCCTGTTCTTTTAAACTACTGTACAATACAATAGTCCGTATTCATTTAAACTATGGACTATTTGTCTTAGATCCACTTAATAAAACCGTTTCCGATAAACTTAATAGAATCCAACACAGATGCCTTAGAATAATGGGCCGTTATATAATAATTCGTACGTACGTACGTACGTACGTACGCGCACGGAACTATATAGCTCCGTAAAAAAATTGTTTTAAAAATATAAAGACTGTGTTTTGCAATTAAATAACGTAGATATGTGTAAATAACAAAGACAGTGTGTGAACTATATAAAAAGAATTATTGTTTTGAATAAGTTTAATACGAAAAGTGTGACAAGATAATTATATAATATAGGTACTTTTATTGAGGACAGTGACTTATTTAACTAGCCACAAAAGTTACGATAGTAGTGTCTTGATAAAAATTAGAAATAAATGCTTTATAAAACGATTTTAAGAAAGACCTAAATTTCTATAAATTTAAAATAAAACAAAGAAATATTTAAAAAAATATACAGTGAAGTGAGTAGAAACAAAGAGAATAACTTTTTCTGTAGCGGGTGTTTAATAAAAACTCCAGGTGCATATTATAATGTTGTACATACAGTTCGCAATTTTTACTTTAATTATTAACTATATCGTTGGCCCAACGGTGTGAACTATACTTCCACGCGCGAACTATACGGGTTCCAAACCAAGTTGTTGGCGACCTATTTCATTTTAATTTATTTATTTTTCTGTAAAGAAGCTGCTGACATAGTCGTAACTAAATAAGAATGATTCCACAGAAAAAAATAATAACAACAAGAAAAAATACTTCTCCAGAATCTTACAATGTGACAAACCGACCAAAAAGCAATCAGTCTGAAAAGTCGTCGCCTGCATCAGAACAACTTACTAAACAAGAAGTTGAACAAATCATTCGTAATGAGTTTCAGGCCTTTAAAAATTTACTATTAGAAGATATCACTAACATGTTAAACAAAATGATTCAAGAAAATCTTAAACCTATAAAAGTAAAGTAAGCAAATATGTACTATTGAAAACTCGATGACTTTTTTGAGCGAAGAATACGAATCTACTAAAAAAATAATTGCAAGTTACGACGATAAAATTGCGGAAATGGAAAGAGAGAAAAAAGCACTACAAAAATTTAACATCTGATTTGCAACAAAGAATACAAACTATGGAGCAGCATAATCGATCAAATAACATTGAAATACAAATGATTCCTGAGCATAAAAATGAAAATTTAATTAGTACAGTAATGCAACTGAGTAAAACAATATCATGTGATCTAAAGGAGTCTGATATACATCACTGTACTAGAGTTGCAAAATTGAATAACAGCGACAAAAGACCCAGATCTGTGATTGTAAAGCTATCCACACCACGAATGAGAGACATGATGCTAGCATGTGTCATCAATTACAATAAATCGCATCCTGACGATAAACTGAACACAAGTCACATAGGTATTGCAGCAGATAAGTAGCCAATATATGTTATGGAACACTTGCCACCAGCTATTAAGTCTTTACATGCAGCAGCTAGAATAAAATCTAAAGAAAAAAAATACAGATTTGTGTGGGTAAGACAAGGAAAGGTATTTATGAGAAAGACAGAACATTCAGAATGTATTTATGTAAAAAATCATACTGTATTGGATAATATCCAGTAAATTACTTTGCACTCTAAACTGATAGATCATTTTGGTGTTTCATGTTATAATATTCAACGGTCTTAATATATACTACCAGAATGTCCGAGGTCTCCGTACTAAAACACATGACTTCATCTGCAATTTATCTTGTACAAATTATGATGTTATTATATTAACAGAAACGTGGCTTAATAATAGAATAGAGAACCATGAATTATTCGACAGTCGTTATACAATATACAGAAGAGATCGTGATAGTTCACGTTTGCATTGTAAAAAAGATGGTGGTGGAGTTTTGGTGGCAGTCTCCAATAAACTGAAATCAATGCGACTCAGTTTTTGTGAAAGTCAGTGTGAAGATCTTTGGATAAATATTGAACGAGAAAATTGTCACGATGAGTACAAATCAATTACATTATGTGCAGTTTATTTGCCTCCGCCCTTTTGCCGTAATATGCTATCTAATTTTATCAATAATTTTAATAGTAGAATTGCAGAGAATAGACATGTTGTGCTCGTGGGAGATGTTAATTTAAGTAATATCGATTGGTTCGCTAAAGGTGATAATGTTGTTTCTAATAGTTCCTTAGGAAATTTGCTAGTTGATTTTGCATCTCTCAATAATTTAGTTCAACATAACAATATTTGTAATAACAAGAATAAAATATTAGACTTAATATTCAGTAATTATAGTAACATAAAAATTAGTAAGTCTATTTTGCCAATAGTGCCTCCAGATCACCACCATCCTCCCTTAGATATATTAGTCTCTTATACACCAAGAACTTCTTTAAAAAGCAACATTATTGGTGAAAAGAAGAACTATTTTAAAGCTGACTACGTAAGTATAATTTCAGAATTAGATAATATCAATTGGTTAAGCGAATTTTGTAATTATAAGTCAATAAACTTAATGATCGATAAATTTTATAACATTTTGAACAAATTGATTGAGAAATATGTACCAAAAACGAAACTAAAGGGTAAACAATATCCTCCATGGTTCACTAAGGAAATGATAAATTTATATAAAGAAAAACAAGTTTATTTAAAGAAATACAAAATATATAAAAACCCACTTGATGAAATTTCATTACGTCTTCTAAGCAAACGTTGTGCAGATTTATCGAAAATTTTCTACAATAATTACATTAAAATTGTTGAAGAAAATATTAGTAAAAATCCTAAATATTTTTGGTCATACCTTAAGGGCAAACAAGATAATAGTACATCACTCCCAGGCATAATGACTTACAAACAAAAAGTAATGAAATCTGGATCGGAAATTTGTAACGAATTTGCCTTGTATTTCGCTTCTGTATACACACAATCTCAAAGTTCATATACATTACCATCTTATAATAATCAAGATAAATATGACTTTGGAGAGTTCACTAATTTTGTAATATCGCGAAGGCAGATTTATCAATACTTAAAAAGACTTGATACAACTAAAGGGACAGGTTATGATAATATCCCTCCTATATTTATTTCTAAATGTGCATGGGTATTAAGTTTCCCATTACATTTATTATACAACGAATCACTTCGCTCGGGTGTTTTTCCTGATAAGTGGAAAATAGCTAGGATCGTACCAGTTTATAAGTCCAAGGGTAGTGAGTGCATTGAGAATTATAGACCGATTTCCATACTTTCCACTTTTGCCAAAGTATTTGAAGCAATAGTTTACCCATATCTAGAATGTCATGTTAAGCAAATGATTAATAATAACCAGCACGGCTTTATAAAGGGTCGATCTACAACATCAAATCTTGTTTCGTACAGTGAATTCATTGTGCCAGCTATTGATAACAACAAGCAAGTTGACGCAATTTATACCGATTTAACCAAGGCTTTCGACAAAGTTTCGCACGATATTTTACTCTTAAAACTAAGTAAGTACGGATTCAATGGTAAAATGCTTGAGTGGTTCAAATCATATTAATACAATAGACAACAATTTGTTGTCTTAAAAGGTTTTAGCTCGAGTCTATATAAAGCCTGCTCCGGGGTTCCTCAAGGGTCACACTTAGGACCTTGGCTCTTTAATATCTTCATTAATGACATTTGCGATACGGTACATTATAGTAGAGTATTTTTATTTGCGGACGATTTAAAATTAACAAAAGTAATTAATAACTTAGCTGACTCAGAGCTCTTGCAGGTGGATATCAATGCTGTATATAATTGGTGTAAAAATAATAAAATGGAATTAAACGTAAGTAAATGCAAGCATATAAAATTTACACGCAAGCTCAATAAAATCGAAACAATATATAGCATTGATAACATCAAGTTGGAGGAAGTTTTTGAAATGAGTGATTTAGGTGTCATTTTTGATGACAAGCTTACTTTTGTCCCGCACTTAAATAAAATAATTGCGAAAAGTTCCAAAACGTTAGGATTTTTGATGAGAAACGGTAAACACTTCACGAATAACACGAAAAAATTAATCTATAACGCTTACGTGCGTAGCGTTCTGGAGTACGGTAGTGTAGTGTGGAATCCTTGTTACAGTGTACATCGTCTGCGTATAGAGAGAATACAGGAGCGATTTGTATATCATCTATCCAGGAACAAAAAATTCTCATACAATAAATGTAATAAAAATTACAGCAATCTCTTGAAAGATTTTAATATGGATAGTCTCTCTGTACGCAGACAATTATTAGATCTTTCTTTCCTATTTAAGATAATTCGTAACGAGATTGACTGTACTCACTTACTTGAAAAGATATACTATCGTATTCCGAGGCGTAATGCTCGTAGTTTTCTGGGTACTTTTGATGTCAGAATATCAAAAACGAAATTAGGAGGTAATGCACCAATACCTAGATCAACTCGGTTGTACAATGGTTTTAGTCAAGATCTAGATATTTTTAATGACTCTGCCATATTTATCGTAAACGTGCGCTAGAATTGTTGAGAGATGCAAATAAATAAATAATAAATAAATAATTAAAGAATAATAAATAATGTTTAATAGCTATTTTTTGTTGTGCTCTCTTAATATTATTTTATATTAATTTGTATATTTTTAGTGATTTTTTGTAATGTAAACTTTGCATGAATTTAATGAATTATTTAATTTTAATTTGTACCTATATCAAATCAAATTATTTGTGTATTTAATTTTAATTTTATTAAGTGCATGTTTAATTTTTATCATGTCTTTAATTTTTATCAATTTTAACTTTTTTTTTTTTTCAAATCTTTCTACTCATGTTGCTATAATTATGTGTTAATGTATTTTTAAAACAAATATTGTAATTGTTGTGGCTACTTTAAAAAGCTTCACATGTTAACTATTTTCATTTAATTGTGTTACATTTGTCATTAAAACATGTAGTAGCTACTAGTGGTCCTTAAAATAAATAAATAAATAAAATAATTGTAGAAGCCATGAAGACTTCACCCACTAACGCCCTGCGAGTTGAATGTGTTGATCCTCCATTACAACTAAGAAGATAATTTTTATGTGACCGCTTCGTGGTAAAATCATTACAGTTATCTTGTCATCCTCTTTGGTCCCGTTTGAGCAAACTGTCCCAACTCTGTGCTCGTCCTAAAAGTCCATCCTTGTTATTAGACAGTTTTTTAAAATTTACCAAACTTCCGCATCCTATATTAAGGTTCCATTCAAATAGTCTATTTTTCACTCCATTTAGAGTTCTTGTCGATAATCCTCCAATTATCACAGATCTTGGTCTTACTAACGGGCTCCTGATACAAACTGTAAGTATCAAAGAATTTTTCATCAAAACTGGTCAAACCACCTCCTTATATTTACTGATGCCTCTAAAATATCCCCCGATAGCTGTGTCGGTTCAGCCTGTTGGATTCCTAAATTCAAAATTATCCTTCAATTTAAATCCCCTTCTGAAACATCCATTTTTTCCGGTAAAGCGATTGCAATTCTATTTGCCATCCTATTTGCCCACTCCCATGACGTAAGACAGATTGTTATTCTGACTCTAAGTTGTCTGTTGGCAATTAAGGAAAATCCATTTCGTAGTAGGCGGATTTTTTTATTATCCTTAAGATCAGGGAGGCTTTGTTCTCCTGTCACCAAAAAGAGATAGAAATATCGCTTGTCCGGATGCCAAGCCATTCTGGTATAAGCGGTAATGAAGCCGCAGACTCGTTCGCTAGAGCTGCTATAACAACTGGCTCTCAAAATTTGTGTGCTCTAGCGAAAACTCACCTGGATAAATCCTGGAATTCTGTTTGGAAAGTTTCATCAAAATCTAAAGGTAGATTTTACGCATCTCTACAACCAGACATTCCAAGGCGACCTTGGTTTTCTCTTCACAAGCTAATCGTTGGGTCACCACAACTATCTGTCTACTACGCCTTAGACATGCATGTACTCCCATACATCTATGTAAAATTGGAGTTAGGGATCACTCTTTTTGTGAGTGTGGCCTAAGCGAAGGCTTCCTACCCCATATACTGTTCTCTTGCCCCAAACTCCTCTATCTTGTATATGACGTTCTCCCTCCTAAAGTTCCTCGCCCTATTAATGTTGAATGTTTGTTAATGTTTGTGTTTAGTCCATTTTGTAAAATTCTATGTAAATGTATTAAACGTAATAAGATTAAGCTGTAAATAGTTTTGTGATTTTTCTTTTGTGTTTAAATAGCAATTATTTTTTATCGAATTATTATTATTGTGTTGTTTTAGGTTGTGGGTTTTTAATTCCCTCTACTACTATTATGCCTTCAAAATTAAATTGAGCCTGTAATCTCGACCTCACCGATCAATCTCTACCGTGTCTTCTCCATCGCACGTGACATTGACGAAATAATCTGTGCCTTTTTGGCACAAATAAAAGCCAAAAATAAAAAGAAGCAGTTTTTGACAGTTACGTCACTCACTGCATACCAACCTTGATCTAAGGGTTAAAGCTTACTGGTGGTATTGGCAGGCAAAAATATAACTTTAACATTTGCAAGTGTTGGTAAGTCCGTATGGGCAGTACGGTAAAAAAGAGTGTATTATGTTGGTAAAGCTTTCGAAGAGAGAAATGTCAATTTGGAATATTATATTAGTTTTCTGAGGAAAAAAAGTTACAGCAAATATCACTTGCCAAGAAAGAAACTTGCAAGTGTGAAAGAGCATGACATTAAGTTCATATTGCCGAAACCCACTATAACGGGCAGTACTACATGCCAGCAATCATATCATAGTTTTTCTGTTGATCTGTCTTATTTAAATATGCGTTAGATTTTTTTTTTTTTTTATTGTTTTAGACTCTACTCTGCGTGTTTGGCGATCTCAATAATAAGTATCTAATAGATATAACCTAACCGTGGTTGTTGATTTTAATAACTTTATTTTTTTGTTTCTTTTTCTTAAATTTAGGATGATTTGAATACCAAACAAGACTGTATTTCTTTTTTCTTACGATGCTGTTGTTGTGTTCGATTTTATTGATGTTATGTTAGAGGCAAGATGGCCCAGTGGTTAGAACACGTGCATCTTAACCGATGATTTCGGGTTCAAACCCAGGCAGGCACCACTGAATTTTCATGTGCTTAATTTGTGTTTATAATTCATCTCGTGCTCGGCGGTGAAGGAAAACATCGTGAGGAAACCTGGTTGTGTCTAATTTCAACGAAATTCTGCCACATGTGTATTCCGCCAATACGCATTGGAGCAGCGTGGTGGAATATGCTCCAAACCTTCTCCTCAAAGGGAGAGGAGGCCTTTAGCCCAGCAGTGGGGAAATTTACAGGCTGCTTATGCTAAAATAATGCTAATGATGTTATGTTTAGCAGAAGATGCTATATTTTGTTTGTTTTTTTCAAGATCTACTCGACTTATGAATGTCCAAGAAAAGAAGTGCTTTACGAACTGCACTTTGCCGGAATTTAACCTCCGGCATCGTGGTATCGCATCGCGGGATTGTTGGTGGTGAATTTCCTTGGTCATCCAGAGTCAAATTCGACGCGAAGAGAGAGACTAAAAGATCAGCTTTCTCCTTCGCGGTATGGGCCAATGAATCACCGTCCTTGTGCAGAGATGGAAAGGAAGGCTGACAGAAATTCCCAACAACAGCCTAAGCGAGGGACCAGAACGCAAGTATTCCTGAAGGGAGACGCACCAGTCTCTCGCCAATTCTGCCAATGTACTCCGTCTTCGCCTTAGCAATCACATTTTTGAAGGACCTAGAGGCAGAGTTATATTCCTTTCTGAATGGCTGGCCGATGCGTTAGCCCAGTCATGGTAACGTTCCCATTTTCGGCGTGAGGCCGTTTTGCAGAAACGACCAAACCAGGGCTGGGACTTGCCACCGATGGGCACCGCAGAATACGGAATGAACAGTTCCATACCCTTAAGCACCACATCGGCAACAGAGTCGGCAATAACGCTCGGATCATCCAGCGAGAAACAAACCTGCCCCAAGGGTACGAGGCAACCATGAAACGAGGTCGTGAGTACCGCGCAACCGGTACTGTACTCCGAACGAGACAGTGGTCCGACGAGCCCAGAGGGGGGTCGACGATAACCTGATAACTATCCGGATGAGAAGTCAGCAGAAGGTCCAACAGGGAAGGTGTATGATCCTCCACGTCCGGTATTCGCGTTGGCGAGGTGACCAGTTGTGTCAAATCATATGCTAAAGCGAAGTCGAGAACAGATCTACCCGCATGATCGGTAGTACGTGATCCAAGCCATTCGGCATGGTGGGCATTAAAATCACCAATAACCACGGTCTCTGCGGATGGGATCTGCTGCAGCACGGAATCTGTAGCCATTTGGACGTGCTCAACCAGTCGGTCGGTTTCGATATTACCGCTATGGGACCTATAAAGGCAAGCGTAGATTTGCGAATGGTCGTCACAATCTACACGCAGCCAGATAATCGATAGGTCCTGTCCTTCAAGGCTGCCGAGGCGTCGAGAGCAGATATCATCTCTGACGTAAACGCACACCCCACCTCGTGGTACAAAGGAATGTTCTAATTCATACCCGGGGGTAAGAAAGAAAAGTCGTATCGGCAGGAGAAGATATCTGTGTCTCGGTAAGAAAGAGCAAGGCCGACTTCGCCGTCTCAAGGTGAAAGTGAACGGCGTTCAAGTTCGAGTTGAGTCCCCTTATGTTGCAGAAGTCCACAGTGAGGGTGGTAGGGGTTGCCTTATGATGCCTGCTCCGCTTGCCCCGAACAGTGGCGAGCGCAAAATTGAACCCCCCCCCCGCCAGAATTCGGAGGGCAGCCTGGGCATCCCTGCTCAGGTGGTGTACGTCCTGAGCATGGATGCTCAGAGAGGGATTCTCCACCAAATTCTGCACAACCATCAAGTTGGGGGGGGGGGGGGATCGGGCCTCCAGGACTCTCACATACCAGACGAAACGCGGTAGCATAGCTACCATTTTACGCCGGTTTTAAGTGAGAGAGTGGTACTTCCCCAGGCGTGCCGGCCCATTCGGCTGCAACCCGAAGGTATGCAGTGTGGCACTACCACAAAAAATAGGTATACGGATTACAAAAATATTTTTTTAGTGTTTGTCCTATAACATATTACATTAGATGTGTTCATTAAAATGTTAATATTTCTTAATTCTAAAGTAATGGGTAGTTTTACATTAGCAGGTAGGTATCTATAGTTATTGACAAGCTCATTGTACAGTTGCATGGGTGGTAACACGGCTGGATGTATGGAATTTTGTTTTACATGCATTATGTAATTTACTTTTAACATATATTGGATGCGTTCCCACGTCCACGTCCACGTCCCACGGATTTTTAGGGGGTACTTTTGTTTTTTTGTTTTTTTGCGTGCCTCTCTACCTGACGGATCGGTCTGATCTCTCTCGGACACGTCATTATGTGTTTCCGTGTCAAAGCCGACGCACGTCTCTAAACTATGGGAAGAAAACGTATACAAGAAGTTGCTGGAAAATCACGGCCTAAACGCCGTCGCATACTCAGCTCGTCGTTAGACTCTTCGTTGGATGAAACTAAGTGATGCTAACAACTATCCTGGATTGTATCTGTCACGTTAAATGAATGTATATTTATACATTTCATATGTACAAAGACTTATTAATCTGCATATTGCAGGTCCTAATCGTGATACGAATGAAACAGATTCTTCGCCAAGAAGTTCTGTGTACCGAATGGGCCAAGAAATGGCACAAGTTATTTATTTTATTTGGGTAACAAACAGTAACATAATACACAAATATATGATTAAAAAAGGTAATACAGATACCAATTAAGTTTCCACTTATAAATAATACAGAATTAGAGCAATTTGAATACAATGATATGAATTTAATTTAATATATAATTATTATCCAATCTAACCTAATATAAAATCTGAACACATAAGCATTTAATTAAAATAAAATAATGTTAACAATAATAAATTAGTAAAAATACATCAAATTACATCTTCTTTAAAAGTAACTCTAATTACGATTATCTAAAGCATTTTTAATAAAATTTTTAAAATAATTTAGTGTGGTTACAAATAAGTCAACATTAGAAAAATATTTGTTATAATTCCTACAAGATCGGAATATAAAACTGTTTTGTGTGAATTTTGTTCTTGTAGTAGGTACATCAAATAGACACTGGTGACGAGAACTTAGTCTGGGACATTTAACATTTATGTTGAATAAAAGGTAAGGGGAGTCAACTATATTCCTTATAACTTTAAACAAGAAAACCTGATCTCTCAATTCGCGTCTGTCGGCCAAAGGTGATAAATTATAGGAACAAGAATAGGAAGCACTTTGTTTTACTTTAAACTCAAGGTGTTTAACAAATTTTTTTTGAACTTTCACTAACTTGTCAGTGTAGATATTATATTGAGGATTCCAGATCACGGACCCATACTCAAGAATTGAGCGAATATAAGCATTATATAAAATAATTAAAGTTTCTAAGCCTCTGAAGTCTTTGCCAATCTTGAGTACAAATCCAAACACTCGATAAGTGTAAGTGGTAGTGCCACACTGCATACCTTCGGGTTGCAGCCGAATGGGCCGGCACGCCCGGGGAAGTACCACTCTCTCACTTAAAATCGGCGTGAAGTGGTAGCTATGTTACCGCGTTTCGTCTGGTACGTGAGAGTCCCGGAGGCCCGATACCCCCCCCCCCCCCTTAAACATGATGGTTGTGCAGAATTTGGTTACATTACCCCAGGAGGGTACCATCAGCGACTGCGGTGGAGAATCCCTCTCTGGGCATCCATGCTCAGGACATACACCACCTGAGCAGGGATGCCCAGGCTGCCCTCCGAATTCTGGGGGGGGCAATTTTGCGCTCGCCACTGTTCGGGGCAAGCGGAGCAGGCATCATAAGGCAACCCCTACCACCCTCACTGTGGACTTCTGCAACATAAGGGGACTCAACTCGAACTTGAACGCCGTCCACTTTCACCTTGAGACGGCGAAGCCGGCCTTGCTCTTTCTTACCGAGACTCAGATATCTTCTCCTGCCGATACGACTTTTCTTTCCTACCCCGGGTATAAATTGGAACATTCCTTTGTACCACGAGCTGGGGTGTGCGTTTACGTCAGAGATGATATCTGCTCTCGACGCCTCGGCAGCCTTGAAGGACAGGACCTATCAATTATCTGGCTGCGTGTAGATTGTGACGACCATCCGCGAATCTACGCTTGCCTTTATAGGTCCCATAGCGGTAATGCCGAAACCGACCGACTGGTTGAGCACGTCCAAATGGCTACAGATTCCGTACTGCAGCAGATCCCATCCGCAGAGATCGTTATTCTTGGCGATTTTAATGCCCACCATGCCGAATGGCTTGGATCGCGCACTACCGATCATGCGGGTAGATCTGTTCTCGACTTCGCTTTAGCATATGATTTGACACAACTAGTCCCCTCGCCAACGCGAATACCAGACGTGGAGGATCATACACCTTCCCTGTTGGACCTTCTGCTGACTTCCCATCCGGATGGCTACCAGGTTATCGTCGAACCCCCTCTGGGCTCGTCGGACCACTGTCTCGTCCGAAGTACAGTGCCGGTTGCGCGTTACTCACGACCTCGTTTCGTGGGCTGCCGCCGAGTGTGGCACTACAGGTCAGCAGATTGGGATGGGATGCGGTCCTTCTTTGCATCCTACCCATGGGGGCAGGTTTGTTTCTCGCCGGATGATCCGAGTGTTGTTGCTGACTCTGTTGCCGATGTGGTACTTCAGGGTATGGAACTATTCATTCCGTATTCTGCGGTCCCCATCGGTGGCAAGTCCCAGCCCTGGTTTGGTCGTTTCTGCAAAACGGCTTCACGCAGAAAATGGGAACGCTACCAAGACTGGGCTAACGCATCAGCGTCTCGTGATGTAAATACCAGCGCAATCAGAAGGGAATATAACTCTGCCTCTAGGTCCTTCAAAAACGTGATTGCTAAGGCGAAGACGGAGTACATAGGCAGAATTGGCGAGAGATTGGTGCGCCAGGAACACGTGCGTTCTGGTCTCTCGTCAAGGCTGTCTTAGGGAATTTCTGTCAGCCTTCCTTACCATCTCTGCACAAGACGGTGAGTCATTGAATACAGCGAAGGAGAAGGCTGATCTTTTAGGCTCTCTCTTCGCAGCGAACTCGACTCTGGATGACCGAGGAAAGTCACCACCAACAATCCCACGGTGTGATACCACGATGCCGGAGGTTAAATTCCGGCAAAGTGCAGTTCGTAAAGCACTTCTTTCCTTGGATATTCATAAGTCGAGTGGACCCGATGGCATCCCTCCAATCGTGCTACGGACTTGTGCTCCCGAGTTGGCGCCGGTCTTAACGCGTCTTTTCCGGCAATCCTATGCATTCGGCGTCGTCCCGAACTCCTGGAAGACTGCTTTGGTGCATCCGATCCCTAAAAAGGGCAACCGCTCAGACCCATCCAATTATAGGCCTATAGTCATCACCTCCTTGTTCTCCAAGGTAATGGAGTCCATTATAAACTGCCAGCTCCTGCGGTACCTAGAGGAGTACCAGCGAGTGATTAGCGACCGCCAGTACGGTTTCCGTCGGGGTCGCTCAGCCGGTGATCTTCTAGTTTACCTTACTCATAGATGGGCGGAAGCAGTTGAGAGCAAAGGGGAGGCATTAGCAGCCAGTCTGGACATAGCGAAGGCCTTCGATCGCGTGTGGCACAAAGCGCTTCTATCGAAGCTTCCTTCCTATGGGCTTCCCGGGAAATTATGCAATTGGATTACCAGTTTTTTGGCAGATCGGAGCATCAAGGTCGTTGTCGACGGTGCATGCTCTGACTTAAAATTCGACAATGCTGGTGTTCCACAAGGCTGCGTTCTATCACCCACTCTGTTTCTTCTGCATATAAATGACTTGTTGCAAATCAGTAACATTCATTGCTATGCAGACGACAGCACCGTAGACACCTCATACACCGGCCGTGCTAATATTTCTCGGGAAAACGTCGAAGAAAACCGGAACAAACTTGTATCTGAAATCGAGTCTTCGTTAAACAAAGTCTCGAACTGGGGTCGGCTAAACCTAGTTCACTTCAACCCCAAAAAGACGCAAGTTTGCGCGTTAACTGCTAAAAAAACACCATTTATCGTATCTCCACGATTCGAGAACATTCCGTTAGCCGCTACAGCTAGTATCGGAATACTTGGCGTTGATGTTTCGAGTCTCGTTCAGTTCCGCGGTCAATTGGAAGGCAAAGCCAAATTGGCATCAAAAAAGCTTGGTGTGCTCAGCAAGGCAAGACAGTATTTCACGTCGGCCCATCGTCTAAGACTATACAAGGCGCAAATTCGGCCTCACATGGAATACTGCTCTCACCTCTGGGCGGGTGCTCCCCAGTACCAGCTCCTTCCATTTGACCGTATCCAACGTAGAGCGGCTCGAGTTATCGACGATCAAGCCCTTTCCGATCTGCTTGATCCTTTGGCTTTGCGTAGAGATGTTGGATCGCTCTGCATCTTCTACAGAATTTATCACGGGGAATGTTCCGAGGAATTGTTCGGATTAATCCCGGCTGCTGAATTTCACCTTCGGACATCTCGTCAAAATTCCAAATATCACCCGCACCACCTAGATGTCCGAAAATCCACAACAGCGCGATTTTTAAGACATTTTCTGCCTCGCACAACCACTCTGTGGAATCAGCTTTCGCCGGCGGTTTTTCCGAACCGATACGACTTGGGAACCTTCAAGAAAAGAGCGTACTCTTTCCTGAAAGGCCGGCAACGCACCTGCAAGCCCCCCGGTGTTGCAGATGTCCATGGGCGGTGGTAGTCACTTTCCATCAGGTGAGCCTCCTGCTCGTTTGCCACCTTATGACATAAAAAAAAAAAAAAAAAAAAAAAAAAAAAAAAAAAAAAAAAAAAAAAAAAAAAAAAAAAAAAAAAAAGATAAGCCTTTGCAACAGCATGGTTGATATGTGCATTAAATGTGAATTTACTGTCGAGGTATATCCCTAGATCTCTCACCTCGGATACCCGTCTTAAACTTACACCATTTAAGTGATAGCTGAATTCTATCGGTCTTCGTTTTCTCGAAAAAGATATTACATTGCATTTATCGATGTTAAGAAGTAACTGGTTATCACAGCAATATTGAAATAATCTATTGAGGTCATCTTGTAGATACAGACTGTCAGATTGTGATTCAACTTCGAGAAATATTTTCATATCATCAGCATACAAAAGTGTAGTCGAGTGCTTGATGATGCTCTGGACATCGTTAATAAATAAATTGAATAGTAATGGTCCGAGGTGAGAGCTCTGAGGAACACCTGAGGAAATCGGAACAAATGAGGAGCAGTAACCTCTTACTTATTTTTATATTTAATTTAATAAATAGGAAGAGAACCAACGAAGCAGATCACCGTGTATACCAACCTCTTCCAATTTACGAATGAGAATGAAGTGTGAAATTTTATCGAAGGCTTTGGAGAAGTCAGTATACACAACGTCTACCTGGTATCCCCTGTCCATACTGGCCATGACGCGGTGGATTAATTCTGTCACATTAGTTTCCGTAGATCTTTTATCAATAAAGCCATGCTGTTCATTAATAATTAAAGGTCTCAGCATAGGGTAGATGCTATCATATATTATTTTTTCAAAGAATTTTGCTATTGTACAAAGCTTAGATATGGGCCTGTAATTTTGTACAACGTTTTTGTCACCAGACTTCAATATGGGAACAACATATGTGTGTGTTGCTGGGCTGATGTTGAGGATAATGAAAGTCACTAACTGGTTCACGATTTATTAACGAGACGGTACAATTATACGGACTGTGACGCACTGTTTTACATATGCAATGTTTCGACTTTTATACATGATATCAAAGCGTAAGAGATACACCGAGGTGAAGCATTTTAGTCATAGAATATGTGAGCTTTATCAATTGTTTAATTTAATACCTATGTGCATATACGGCACATGTGCTTCCACAATGTAGGCATTTCACCCGAATTTAAAGATTTGTTAAATAATAAATAAAGGGGCATAGCAAGAGTTTCAGAGCATTCTTTTAAAAATATAGGAGGCAAACCATCTGGCCCATAGCCTTTATTAATATCAAGCTTTTTAAGGTATTTCTTAACAGCTTGCAATGAAATGCTTATTGCTCCTATTTTTAAACCATTAAAAGACAAAGCTTTTGGGTGACTGTTTGAACCTCCAGCATTCGACGTGGTGAAAACTGAACTGAAATACTCATTAAAGGTGTCGCATATATCTGTGCCTCCACTAACAGTCTTACTTCCGTAAGTTAGGGTATCTGGAATGCCATTTGTTGTCTGTTTTGACTTCACAAAACTCCAAAAAAACCTGCTGTTACCTTTAATTTTTCTTTCGGATGCAGTAATATAATCATCGTAACACGTGACTTGTGCTCTCTTTTGACGCTCACGTAGTATACTGAATGTATCGTAATCATATAACCTGCCATATGACTTTCATTTGCGATGATACTTAAGTTTTTCGGCTATGACTTTAATTAAAGATTTGGAATACCAAAATGGATATCTATTATCGTATTTAACGGTTTTTGTCGGGATTAAGTCTGTGATTACAGAATTAATAGTATGATAAAATATATCCACTGAAGAAGATATATCAGTGTCATTTAATAAGTCTCACCAATCAATGTTTTCTAAAACCTTGTTAATAGTTTCATAATCCGCTTGTCTAAATAAGCGTATAACGCGATTGGCACTACGAAGTATCTTCGATGTGGTAACATTGATGTTACCACATCAAAGACTCAAAGCAGGATGAAAATTATCTTCAGCTACTAACGGAGAAACTTTAGATATTTGACACTCACTATTGCTAATAATTAAATCGAGATACCTGTCATCCTTATTAGGAACGCAGTTAAATTGTTTAAGATTATTAAAATTAAGAAAATTATATAAAGCACTGATAAATATATCGTCATCATAGCAGTTTGATAATTTCATAAAAAATCCTTCATGAACCAAAGACGCTGTAGAAACATTAAAATCGCCAACAATCAGGATTATATCATTAGGATTTGATAGAAGGTCTTTGGAAACTAATTGAAAATATTCACACAAAGCTGCATAACGGTTTTTACCATGAGGTGCATAACAACAGTGTATATGAAGTAATGCAGAGGATGTCTCCAAAGACAGAGGCATAGAAACCCCAACTACATCAGCCGCAGAATTTAACATAGTGAGAGAGGCAGTTGATCTTATTAATAGGTGAGATTTTACAGCAATTAATACACCACCACCCATTTTACTACCATGCGCAATGTAGTCTCTATCGCTTCTATATACGCTGTAGCGCGAGTCGAAAAGTTCCTCATTAAAAATATCACCATGAAGCCAGGTTTCACTAAGACAGATAATGTCATAATCTTCCTGTATTAAGTTCCTAAAAAAACATTGGTTTTAGTTAGCAATCCATGAACGTTTTGGTAAAATATATTAAGATTCATATTGATCGTAGTAAAATATTATAACATAAAAATATAAAAATCACAGTTTAAGATTAAAATCATAAGCCCCTTAAAGAATTCATTAAAATATCCAAAAATAAATTCAACATTGAAAAACAAAGTCCACCAGTGTATGCTCGATTGGATAAAAAAATAATATAGTAAACAAACACAAACCTTATTATAAAATAGTTACGTACACACACATCAAGAGGACTGATGATGCAGCGATTCCTTCATCGTGAGAACCAAACTAAGTGTAACATTGCAAATGTGATTTTATAATTTAATTATTATTTTATTTCATTCCAATTACTTACATCGAGTAGGTTAGACATGCTAATTAGGAAATCAGTTTTATTGTAATTTCTTTTAATTAAATAAGTTTAAATTAGTTTTTGGTTTTTTTCGACCTTTCGACTGTAGCTAACGTAACTGGCGCAGTCGGTAGGATACTAGATAGGGGCAGTTAGGTCATCACTAGTATCCAGAATCTACGGACCAGCTGCAGAACCGGAAGGCGAATCCAGACTTCGATTCACGAGGAGAAACCAGAAATGAAGTATATGTGAGTACATTTGAACTTTTCTCGTGTTGCTCTTATCCTAGTTGTATTTCCAATCCAAAATTTATCACCCTAGAGTTCATAGATATCGGGAATCTGCATCGCAGCAGGCCCGACGTCGTAGTTTAGATTGTAACAGAAATTTAAATTTAGAATTTAATTCTAAGTTAATAGGTTTAGATAATACGAATCCTAATATGTCTCAAGATCCGGACACCATTTATAAAATTCTTAGGATTGTGCCCGACTTTGACGGAAACCCTAATGTACTTACGAGATTTATTAATATTTGCGACCAAATTGTAACGCAATATTTAAACACCGCGCCTGGTTGCGAATTATCTAACTTGTGTGTATTAAACGGGATACTAAATAAAATTGCGGGTACTGCCGCCGCTACTATTAATTCTAATGGCATACCAGATAGTTGGCTTGGTATCAGAACTTCACTAATTAATAATTTTTCTGACCAACGGGACGAAACAGCTTTATACAACGACCTCTCGTTAGCCGTACAAGGAAATAAGACTCCTCAGAAATTTTATAGCCATTGCCAAACGCTATTCAGTACGATAATGACATACGTTACACTTCACGAGACTACCGACTACGATCGACGCCAAACGCGATCTTTACAGAAAAGTTACTATGCAGGCATTTGTTCGCGGCTTAAAAGAACCTTTGGGTTCACGAATTCGGTGTATGCGACCCGAAACCACAGAAAAAGCTCTTGAATATGTTCAGGAGGAATTAAATGTTACATATTTACAACAACGTACAGACGGACTAAAACAGCAGTCGACCCCTAAAATGCAACCCATTTCATTCTCACAATCTCGTCCTCAAAACTTTTAACCACCGATATTTAATTGGCCAGCCCCTGTAGGACAACGCCCTTTTTTTTTTTTTTCGCTGGAAAAACGCATAACGCGTTTCCCCCACATGTTGTGGGGGGGTATGTGGGGCTCGCCGGCGCTGAAGGCGCCGGAATACCCACTAAAAAACCAGCGGTACCCACTCCGTCTTTTGGGAGACGTCACGAGATCGCTTGCGCATACTACCGTGACGTCCTGACGGTAGGCCCAACTCTGTGGGCCTCCAATTCCTAGGGGGTTCTCGGGGTACAGAGACCCACTATCCCCGGCGAGCCTTATGGCGGGAGGAGAAGGTGTCCACAACGAAGACGCCTTCTTCCTGGTCCTCTTGCGGGTCGGCCGTACTGTTCTCACGCTCCCGCTCCGCGGCCTCTTTCTGAGAAATGAGAAATGAGAAATGTTCTGTGTCATCACGTTTTCACAGAACAAGACCATTTCCTTCCAGCATCTCTCGCTGTGGATCATAGCGCTTATCACGCTCGGCAGCGAGAGATCTCCGCCTACAATAGCCGCCAGGGAATGGCGCTGAGGCCCCCATGCGGAACACTCAATCAGAGTGTGGTGGGCCGTGTCCGAAGGCGCGCCGCACTCGTGGCAGGAGGGTGTCATCTCTCGACTCGCTATCCGGTGCAGATACCTACCGAAGCAGCCGTGCCCGGTAAGCACCTGCGTCAGCCTGAATGAGAGTGTGCCGTGTCTTCGTTCTACCCAGCGACTCAAGTGGTCCCCACTTGATCGGCGACATTGGATGGCCTCCACTGTCGCCAGGCCTGCCGAGGGGGACCCCAGGTCCTCCTCCCACCTTCTAATTAAGGCTCGCTGGGCTAGAGCCCTGACTCGCTTTACCTCCATCAGTCCTGGACGATCGTTACTAGACCTTGTTTCCACCCGGAACCGGTACACTTCCGCAAGCGCTTCCGCCTGTAGTTCCCAGGGCGGATCGCTCGCAAGAATCGCCGCCGTCCACGACACCGTACGGTAGCCGCGTATCGCTCTTACCGCTATGACCCTCTGCGATCTCCGCAGAAGAGCCTTGTTACGAGCGGTCAGAGAGTCCACCCAAATGGGTGCACCGTACAATGCCATAGAGCGCACCACGCCAGCGTATAAACGCCGGCAAGGTGTTTCCGGCCCTCCTACGTTGGGTAGAAGGCGACCTAAGGCCGCAGCAGAGTTGATGAGCTTCGGGCTAAGTTGGACAAAATGCTGCCCGAAGCTCCATCTTCCGTCCAGGATGAGGCCCAGATACCTCATCTGGGCCTGCACCTTAATCACCGTCCCGTGGATGGTGATAGACGCTCCTCGAGGGGGACCTCGGCGTGGACCGTGGAATAGGAGGGCCTCTGTTTTAGTTACAGAGACTCTCAAGCCCAGCATCCCGATTCGATCCACAGTGAGCGACACTCCGACCTCAGCTAGGCGAGCCGCCTCCTGAAAGGTCCGCCCCGTCGCCGTGATGAGAGGCGGGCAGCGAGAATCTTTTCGAAGAGTTTGCCCGTCTCATTCAGCAGCACAATCGGCCTGTATGCCGAAGAAGAGTCTTGTGGACGCCCCTCCTTCGGCAACAGGACCAACTTTCCCTCTTTCCACAGCTTCGGGAACTGTCCATTGGAAAGACACTCGTCAAAAAGTTCCCGAAGTCTCCCTCCTAGGTGTTTCAGGGCGTCACGCAGAACACGTCCTGGAACACCTTCTGGACCCGGCGCTGTGGTTCTGACCCTCAATCGATCCAGGGCCATCTCCATCTCTTGCTCCGTGATATGTGGTGGAGCCACATTGTCAACCGTCACGAAGCGAGAGGCCATATTTGGTGGAGCGTGCTCACCTGGGTGAGGAAATAGTTCTCCAACCAGCCGCAGGAGGAGATCTGGCGGTAGTGTTTCCGTAACAGGAGCGGCCTGTGTGCGGAGCTTCCCTCGCAAACCACGATAGGGGCGCCCCCACGGGTTCCTGTTCAGGCCCATCAGGAGTTCCTCCCTTGCTCGCTGTTTGGCACAACTTATCGCCTTTTGTAGCTCCTTTTTTAACTGGCGATAAGCGGCCCACAGCTGTCCCTCTAAGACTGAGTTGAGGCCGTTGCGCCTGCGACAGCGAACGTACGCCTTCCGCGCCCGGTTAGATGTCGCCCGTAGCTCTGCTATTTCGGGCGACCACCAGTAAACCTGACGGCGTGATACCCTCCGCCGGGTCCTCGGCATTGCCGCATCACATACCTCTTTTAGAGCGCTGCGCATGTGGCCCGCCATCTCGTCGACGCTGGAGCCCTCCCTCCTTCCAGCAGAACCCCACCGCTGCACTATGGCAGCTTCGTTGACCAGCTCCCGATTCAACTGGCCAAGGGACCACCTTGGGAACGTAGTTTGCACCCTCGGGGGATCCGCTGGCCTGCCGGAGTTGGAGATTTCAAATCGGATGTATCTATGATCCGATAGAGTCTCCGCCTCCTCTTCTACCCTCCAGTTCCTTACTTTATGTGCTGCAACAGGGGGGGCGAAAGATAGGTCCAAACCAGACCCACCCTGCTGCCGCACGCAGGTCTTCACCTGCCCTCTGTTAAGTAGGGACAGGTTGGAGAGTAGGGCCCACACCTGGACGGCCCTCCCTCGTGGATTCGTAGCAGGGTTTCCCCAGGCACGTGATTTTGCGTTAAAGTCACCGAGAACCACTGTCGGTTTCGACGACTGCCTGGACACCGCAGCTCTGACGGAGCCGAGGAAGATCTCGAAATCCGCCAGGCTGCGGTTGGGTGAGAAATACGTTCCTACAACTACGTACTCTCCCCACCCCGCCACTACGTAGCCCGACCCTCTTTCAATAAGTGAGAGGGGGGGACCCGCTCCGTTCCGAATTAGTATCGCCACGGTGCCATCCAAATCCCCTACCCAGTGAGGTAGGGAAGGGATGAAGTAGGGCTCGCAGGCCACAGCCAGGTCGATTTGCCACTCCACCATGGACTGCAGTAGCAGGTCCTGAGCCCCGGCGCAGTGGTTGGCATTCGTCTGAAGGAAGCTTAGCTTGTCTTTCATGATGACATGGCAGTTTCCTCCTCAGCGTGGCGCCGTCCGCCGTTACTGGTGGTTTGTGTGCCGTCGACCACCTTTCCTTTGGTGATGGGTGGGTTACATTCCCTTGACCCCATCAAGTGCTCGAAGGGCCTGCCAGCGTCGGTGCACACTGCGCAGTGCAATTTTCCGGTGCAGGTAGCTGATTTGTGTCCTTCGAAACCACATTTGAAGCACAATCCTCCTTGTTCCACCTTAGATGGGCAGAGCGCCTTAGTGTGACCAAGACCCATGCACTTGAAGCAGCGCAAAGGGCGTTCGTCCAACACGTACACCTTGGCCGAACTCCAACCAACCAGGAGACGACCGGCATCGGACAGCTTTTTCGCTGCTATTACGGGGCATATCACCTTGACCATCCCCATAAAGCTGGGACCACGCTGTATCTCTCCGCATCTAATCGCCTCTGGGGAGCAGTCCCCTGCGCATGCTACTGCGGTGACGACCTTCTCCTTTGTGACGGAGTCGTCCAAGCCTGTCACTTGAGGTCCACCCGCTTCACGGGCCGTACAACGTTGGCGATTCCATCCAGCACAGTGCGGAGCTTCTCGGCTAGCTTCTCCGCCTGCTCCGCCTGTGCCTTCGGGAGTTCCAACACCCTGGGTCCCGTCGCCGACCTCCTGACCTTGAGTCCACCGCAAATCCCTAGATCCTGGAGATTGACACCCTGCTCGGCCCGCTCCAGAATGTGAGCATATGTGATGCCATTTACCTGCGCCTCCGGCTGTAGTGTCACAACTACTGCAGCCGTGCGAGGGGCTACTATCCTATTTTTTTTGGCCGTCTTTGGCGCCTTGGCTATTGGCGGTGGAGCTGTGATGGCGGCCTCTGCCGGAGTTTTCGTACCCTTTCTTCCCTTTCTAACTACAGTTGACCAGGTCGTCTCCTGGACCCCTTGTGATGTAGGCGTCTCCGGCACAATAATTGCACCCGATGGACCTTCTATCGATGCTAGCGTAACGGCTGAAGCCATCCGCTGGGGTGCAGGTTCGGGTTTCAGTGGCGGAGCCTGGTGAACTGCTTGTGCCATATTCTGCACCACAGCTGTGGTGGTGGTGTGTGGTGGGGTACTGTCCTAACCTATTTAGATCATTTTGGAGTTCGATACAATCCTGGTTATCTCTTATAACTTTGAAATTTTTTGTATCATCGGCATAGAGTAAAAACTGTGAGTTTAAGAAGCAGCATGTTAAGTCATTGATAAAGACGTTAAATAATAAGGGACCAAGGTGGGAACCCTGAAGCACACCGGATGTTATAGGTACAAAAGTAGAAGTAAACCCTTTAATTGCGACAGCTTGAGTACGATCACGAAGGTAGGATGTCAACCATCGCAAAAGATCGCCGTGTACACCGATGTTTTCTAGTTTTTTTTGCAACAGATTATGAGAAATTATATCAAAAGCTTTCGAATAATCGGTGTACACGGCATCCACCTGGTGACCATCTTCCATAGTTTTCAATACTATATCAAGAAATTCACAAAGATTTGACTCATTTGAGCGTTTATTGATGAATCCATGTTGATTTGGTATAAGTAAAGGCCTTAATAACGGAAACAAGGTATCAAAAATATTTTTTTCAAACATCTTAGGAATCACAGACAATTTTGAAATGCCACGGTAGTTTTTAACATTATTTTTATCGCCTTGTTTAAAAATAGGTGTGATTAAAGATTTCTTCCACTCCTGTGGCATACAACCCGTGTTCAAGGACTTTGTAAAGAGAATAGTTAAAGGAGTGCAAAGTGCCTTGCTGCAATTTTTTAGAAAAATGGGATGTAGGCCATCTGGGCCGTTACCCTTAAATATATACAGCTTTGAAAGATAATGCTCTACTTTGTTATAAGTAACCTCAATTGAATTTATTTTTGTCTGATTGCAAGAGTTGTTAGACGATATGATCGACATGGACCCTTAATCCAATTCAAAAACAGAATTAAAAAAGTGATTAAACATATTCGAGATTTGTTGTCCATCAGAACTGAATTCATTATTATAATATAAAGTATCCGGCAGACTGTTATGACCTTTCTTAGATTTTATGAAAGTCCAGAAATGCTTAGAATTAAAATATATATTCTGTTCTGCTCTCTCTACGAATAAGTTGTAACAATCCGTTTCAATATTTTTTGTTTGAGCCCGAAGGTCCGAAAATTTATTGTAATCATATATTCGTCCATAAATTTTCCACTTCCTATGCCATTTTAATTTTTTATTTATTAAGGTAATTAGTGTCCGAGAGTACCAACAAGGATATTTATTGTTTTCAGTAATCACTTTTGATGGAATAAAATGTTGTATGATCTGGTCCACGATTTGATAAAACATATCAACTGCTTCGGTTATATTTTTATTATTTAACTGAAGCTCCCAATTAACTTTATCTAATTCAGCACTAACAACCTCATAGTCAGCCTTATGATATAAACGAACAATAAGCCTATTAGGTCTTAAATTCCTTTTAATTGAACAAATATCTATCATAAGACAGAGAGCAGGGTGGTGGGCATCCTCTGGTTCAGATAAAGGGGCGGTACGAGATACATCACAGTGTAAATTTGAAAGAATTAAATCCAATAACCTACCGTTTACATTAAGAACGTGATTAAACTGACGCAAGCTTGTAAAATTTATAAATGCAGATAACTGATATGTTATAACATCCACAGAAGGATTTGAAACACTACACTATATAAGTGATGATAACAGCTCTCTTAATATTATACCAAACCGATATAATAGTATACCAAACCGATTTACTTATGTTAAAATCACCCACCATCACAATGTCTTGACATGGATGATGAATAATTAAGTCAGAAACAAACTCGAAAAATTCCAATTGTGACTCAGCCTGGTAACAATTTTGTGGAAAATAGCAACAGAAAAGAAATATTGACTTATGTGGTAAATTGTGCCGCAATATAATTTTTAAGTATGTAATATCGACATGAGGATGAGTTGGTGAAAATTCTTTAATACACATGTCTACAGAAAATTCCTTACGAATAGCTATTAATGTTCCACCCCCTCTCTCCATATCAAGACAGTCATATTTACGGTCATTACGATATACAGTATATCGGATATCAAATAATTCCTCGTCAAAAATACCTTCCAAAAGCCACGTTTCTGTTAGGCAGATAATGTCATAGTTATGATTTAATACATTAAGATAAAATTGTTTTGTCTTGGTACGTAAACCACGAACGTTGTGGTAAAAAATATTCAAAATCATGGCGGATATAGAAAAATATACAAATATGCATTCTGTTTATTACGAATTATCCAATTAAAGTTTTCGAATAACATTATCCAATACTTAAGTAGAGTACTAATATCTGAGCAATTACCCCAAGGCTTATATTTATTAAATAGAAGAAGTAAAATTAACTTATCACAAGATTTAGACTCATAACCGCCGACAAGCATAGCAATTTCATCAAATTTAATTCGATTATAAGGTATAAAGTATGATATAATGCAAAGAATTACATAAAAAATATAAGAATATAAAAAATATAACGATTGATAATAAATTAAGTAAGTAAAAAAAATATTAAATATCGAGTTAACGCTTATGAGATTTTTTTTAAAGATTCCTCAGATGTAATGTGGAGTACCGGCGAGTTATCTGTTCTTCGTACCATAATCGTGCAATTCCGGACCCAACAATAGACATAACCTTTTTCCTTAGAAAGACGTTTGGCTTCTCTCAATAATGCTTTGTTACGCGTGGAGAGGTGATCATTAACATATATTTGATTTTGCACCCCTGGAAATCCAATGTCAGACGCCTTGATGCTTCCTAATTTGCGAAGTGATGACAAGAAATCACCTTTTTTATATCGAGCCTGCATCTTCACAATAATAGGTTTAGGCTTTTTAATGTCTAAATCATTTTTGGTGGCTACTCGAGTAACAAAGTCAATGTCAGTATCAGGGCACAATTTAAAGTTTGATCGTTCAGCAAGTAATTTAACTATATTTATTAAATTCTCACCCTTTTTTTGAGGTATGCCATTAATCTGTATATCAGAGCGCCGAACCCATTGCTCATTCTTACTGTGGCTTTCCTTTAAGTCCTTGATCAATGTCTTTGAGTTATTTAATTCCGCTTGCAAACTATGGATTTTAGATAATTCGACCTCAAAATTATCTATTCTTTCATTAACACTTTTTACAGATGACTCGATGTTTACAATTCTTTCAGTACACTTCTTGACCGTATCAGTAACTTTTTTCAATTCATCAGTTATAAAAGTTTTGAATGACTCGATAGTTGAGCTTAATCTATTAAAACGCTCATCGAAATGAAACATTAAAGAGTTTGCATCAACGTTTAAAATATAATGCGGTTGAGACGCGGTCAGCTCCTGGGGACTGCTTTGACCAATCTTTTTAGAAATTTTACAATTAGGACACTTCCATTTGGCCTTATTCATTGGCAACATTTTCTTAAAATCACCTTCTGATAATCCAATACATTCGTGATGGAAGTTACCTTGACATCTAACGCATTTAATAGATACTTCATTTTGTTTTATAATGTGAGGCAGGTAAACAAAAAGAAACACTGCATAAGTATTACTTTGCCTTATAAAAATGTCACGTACAAAACGTCGTAAGCGCCGTGTACTCCGTGTCGCTTACGCGTTTTATACAACACACTGGCCACTCCACTAGTTTACACCAATTATTTCGATATTTTCGTTAATTTTAAGTTTTAATGTTTATTATTTTAGTCTTTATCAAGCACATTTAAACTTGAGTATCTAATACACT
Source organism: Vanessa atalanta (assembly GCF_905147765.1). Lineage (NCBI taxonomy): Eukaryota > Metazoa > Arthropoda > Insecta > Lepidoptera > Nymphalidae > Vanessa > Vanessa atalanta. The sequence goes on from NC_061901.1 coordinate 6,507,837, forward strand.
TTAAAACAGTTGTTCACTTCAAAAGTATATCTTTTAATTTGTTATAATTAATTAATTAGTACGAATGGGTAGACGACGTATGCGTGTCGTACCGTTAACTTGTACAGAATGAATGAGAATTATAGAACAGTTCTTAACCCACACGAATCTGTATCCCTTTTCTTTAGCCGCTTTTTTCACTGATTGCAGGAGCGCTTTATTGGCACTTGTTAAGTGATCATTGAAATAAATATAGTTATTATTAAAAGTAAATCCAATATCACAGCCTTTTAGTTTTAATTTTCTTACTCTCACTAAAAACTCATCTTTCTTCCAACGGCAAAGGAACCTTATAATAACGGGCTTAATTTTTTTATGTTCTTTATTTTTGGTAGCTACTCTGGTTACGAAGTCAATATCCGTATCACAGTTTAGTTTGAATTCAGCCTTATCCGCTATTTTTTGCACGAGGGAAATTAAGTTTTCATCCTTTCTCTCCGGTAGACCATATATTTCAATATTAGATTTTCTTGCCCACTGCTCACGGTTATTATTTTCCTTTTGTATTGAATCTACTACCGTTTTAAGCTGGCCAAATTCAGAGCACTTGTTTGACAGGATGTTAATGTCAGATTCACATTTATTTATTTTATTGCTAAAATCATCGAATTTGCCGTTAACAAAATCTCAACTATCTTTTATTTTGAGGAATTCATCCTTTAATGCCTTTAGCTCGCTTTGTAATGGGGTTAAAGACAGTTTAAAAATCGGTTTTTAAATCAGCGATTTCGGTAGAGATTATTCGTCGAACTTGATCCAAGAAAGAATCGTCATTAGTCTCTGGTGTGAATGCAACCGTTGGCGAACCGCCCCTTCGCACGGTAATATTCTCGTTACTATCGTGGATCTTTGAACTGTAATTACCGCGTACTGGAGTATTATCTTTTCTAGTTTGTCTTGGCATCGATAGCGAGCACTGCGAGCAAAGCCATTTAGTTTTAACATCGTGAGGTAGGACCACATCGGACTCAGTTGGATATAAGCATTTATAATGATAATTATTGCCACATTTTGTGCAAATCATCCTCACAGTGGCACCTTCTGTTGTTAAATTGCAGCACGAATATTTAATTCTTACAATGTTAATGAGAATAAATAAATTTAGAAACGAAAAATTGTCGGTTCAGCTGGGGATTGAACCTGTACCGTACTGCGACGATAGTTGGGTGTAAAAATCAAACTCCTATACCACAGGGCCAGCTCCAACTGAACTGGTAGGTCGAAATTTATAAACTAGTTTGTAAAGTAAGCTTGCTGAGTTAAAGCTCTTGATCAAGATCCTTTTGTTTAAATAACACACGCAAGGTCACTTCAAAGTCACTCACAGCTCAAAATTAAGTTATGTGACGTAAAAACAAAAAGAAATCGCGAAATTTAGTCCAAATTAGACCTCAAATCGGATATGTTACACACTTAAATCACAATAACAGTATTTAAATAAAGTTTACGTAGGTTTATATATTAAAAAATGAATTTTAAAGTGGAAAGGAATTATAACACGTCTGCTCTAAGTACCTGGTACTATAACATATGCCAACCATTTCACCCATACCGGCCACACCGCCAAGTGTGATGACGCCACAACGTTCTGCAGAAACCGAAGAGTTGGACTGTGATATTTTGGAATTACTTGGCGTTGCCCTTAAACCAAATACTTGCTTCGGTAAAAGCATGCACAAGGACGTGGCGGATAGATGGCAAAACATTTTAGAAAAGGATTGCCAAAAGAAACTAAACAAAAGCTTCTCAGTGATTATATGGTTCCGGATAATTGCAAAATGCTAGTTGCACCAATACTCAACCCCGAGGCGAAGGCGGCTTTAACCGATGTCACTGTTAAAAGAGACCATTCTTTAATGGATAAGCAGAAACAAGTTGGTGTAACGTTGTCAGCGTTGTTGCAGGCCATACACGAAGTTATTTCAATTGCAAACAAAGAACATAAATTAGAAATACTTAAACCTATCTGTAGGACCCTCCCGTCCCTCACTGATAACTGTTATAGACACTGGCTCACTACTACCACACCTGGAGTGCAGGCGCACGTCCGTCTCGTACCTTGTTTGCAACAAGACTCCCCGACAGTCACAGCTACCCCCTCCAGTGTGGTACGTGAGACAGTGTATTATATCTACTATATAGATCCAAACACTACATCCCTTCTTTTTTAACAAATTTAATTATAATAATTTTAACTCAAAATTACATTTCGTATACATTATTTATAAATTAATTATTTCCAATCAGGCTAGTTTATTCATTGATTTTTAGTGCCTTCAGTTAGATTATCATCTTGGATAGATTTCCATTCTCATTCTACTCGTTTTAGTTGTATGACATTCCTTCGTAGTATTTGTCCTGTTTTCTCATTTCTAACTGCAACATCACCACATGTAGCTTTTTCGACTATATGAGGTGTAGGATAAAATGTACTTGCAAGTTTGTTTGTCCTTTCTTATTCCTCAACCTCCCCATTCATTTGTGGCCAATATGGAATAGTACTAAAAAGTTTAATGTTACAATCTTCACAAAAAGTTTTAAACTCTTTACTCACAAACTGCCGGCCATTATCTGCAGTTATGGATTTTGAATAGCACAGTCGACTAAAGAGTTCCTTTAAGATTTTAATGATTTGTGAACTAGTTATGCTCCTGGTGATTTTCACTTATTTATAACGGCTGTAGTAATCAATGATAACTAATAAATAATCGTTATTTGGCAATGGGCCTAACAGGTCAATCGCGATATCTATCCAGGGTTCATAAGGAAGCTCTTTACGTTTCACGAGTGCTGGAGGATTCTGTACACTAACGAGTGTACTACTTTTGCACGATTTCACCATCACTTCAACGTCTTTGTCTATTCTAGGCCACCAAACTTTAGACCGCAAACGACCTTTCATGGCTACAATTCCTGGATGGCCTTCGTGTGCTGCTTGCGAAACCTGTTTTCTAAGACTCTGTGGTATAATTATTTTATTCCCTCTTAACATTTATGAAATTGTGCCGTATATGCACATAGGTATTAAAGTAAACAATTAATAAAGTTCACATGTTCTATGACTAAAATGTTTCACATCTGTGTATCTCTTACTCTTTGATATCATGTATAAAAGTCGAAACATTGCATATGTAAAACAGTGCGTCACAGTCCGTATAATTGTACCGTCTCGTTAATAAATCGTGAACCAGTTAGTAACTTTCATTATCCTCAACATCAGCCCAGCAATAAAATTTTCAAAATCTTTTGAGCGTCAGATTTATTAGGCTATTTAAAAAAAAATGCAATACTTGTGTAACAAGGATTAGTGTTTGTGGCTTCTTTGGATTAATAATTATTAAAATAAAGTGTAATATTGTATATGTGAACATTCAGTTACAGTTGATCACAGTTTAAATACAGAATAATTGTTTTTCTTCAAATTTCATTCATATCTCTGCTACTATAAACCTATAAAACTCTTAAAAGTGTGCAAAGTCAGTGCTTTAAATAGTAAAATAGTGCAATTTTGTGATATATACATTAAAAAACCAGTTATTTTATTCGAACATTCATATGTCACTGAACTTGCTTCTCATTGGATAAACCGTTACTAATACACTTATTTAAATTTAACAACTGTTAAATAATTTCATCAAGTCTAGGAAGTAAATCGTTGGTCTAGTGGTGTTGATACCTATTTTGGACTCCTCTTGCGCTCGAGCGACCCGAGTTCAATCCCGAGGCGAACTCGATCGAAATTTATTTATTTATATGTTCAAGATTATTATTTGCAATTTTAAAAGATACATTCTATAAAAAATGAAGTTTGCGTGCTGTTAATCGACCACAGAGGGAGCTACTGGTATGATTACATGTTCCAATTGCAAAAACAATTATCACATCGCTTGTATGTATCCCACGGACAAGAAAAAAATATTACCCGACCTTAAAACAAATTGGGTCTGTCCTGAATGCTCTCTTAGCAAACCGAGGCAATATACTAATGACAACACACCTTTAAGAAAAATAATGATCGCAGTTCACCCGATAATGTAACAATGAGGCGTGGTGCTTCTTACAAATCACCGGAATGCTCAATGGAGGCGTCGATTTCATATGAACAAGTCCGCGAAATTGTTTCTTTGGAATTTGAGAAATTTTGTTCTAAAATGAAGACAACTATTGCAGACATTATATCTACAGAATTGATGCCCATTAGGAAGGAAATCGCTTCTTTTCAAGACAGTATAGCATTTATTAATGACCAGTACGAAAACTTGAATAAAAAAATTGAACTTATTGAAAATAATATGAAATCTTTGAAAGCGACAAATAAGGAAATTGGTGAAATTAAAAGTAACTTAAATAGGTTTGAGCAAGAACACAACAACCGTGAACAATGGTCGAGACGTTCGAATATAGAAATTTATGGTATACCTGAAAAGAAAGGTGAAAATTTAATTGATACATGAACATTAATTATGATTTGGATTTTATAACTCGGGTAGCCCCAAAGAATAATACTTCTAAAAAAACGTAACCCGATTGTTGTTCGTTTTTTGGCCAGCTATAGAAAGAATGATTTTTTGAGTAAAGCAAGAAAATTAAAATTAAAAGCTAGTGACCTAGGATTTAACAATAGTAATTCGCCAATATTTTTTAACGATCACCTGACTAGTGAAAACAAGTCTCTTCTACAGCGGGTTAAAGTGAAAGCGAGGGAAAACAATTTTTTATATACATGGGTTAAGAACTGTGCTATTATGGTTGTCGCACGGATACTAGTCCCATTATACATATATCAAATGAGAGTGATTTAAACAAAATAAAGTAAGATTTTTTTCGCTTCTGTTAATCGCTTATTATTCGATAATTTTGTATCTCATTCTTTTGTGTTTTTTAATTTTATTAATAATTCTAAATGTAACATGCATGGGTACAACTTCAACAATTTTTTATATACAGTTAACATTAAATAATTTGATTTTCTATATAATAATGTACAATGTTTTTAAATTTTTTGAGAAATTATTTTCCAACAGTGTATTAAGATTATCATCTTTACTTGTAATTTGGTACAGTTGGTTTGTTTCTTTTTTCATATGAAAGTTCGTTATGGTATATGTTCGATATGTTATCAGAATACACAAAAAACTAATACATTTTTCAGAAACTTATTAATTAATGACTATAATGTTATATGTTTGAGTGAAACCTGGCTCGCTCCAGGTATTTTCGATGCTGAGCTATTTGATTGCCGTTACAATGTATATAGATGTGACCGTGATTATGTCTCAAGGGGTGATCGATTTGGTGCCAGTGTGCTTATAGCAGTTAAACGCGGTTTGATGGTTAAAGAAATGAAAAATTACCAATCCCCCAGTTCTGCCGCTGACATTTTAATGCTTTCTATAGAATTAAATAAACAGCCAAGTTATAGGGTTCTGCATCTGTTCTGTTGTTATTTTCCTCACATCAGTTAGATTGTCTTAATGATTTTTTTGAAACCGTCTCAAATTGCCAAGTAAATAAACCTGATGACTGCTTTTTAATTATAGGTGATTTTAACATCAGTGCAGCTGGATGGAGCTCTTGTAACTCTTGTACCAATAATTTAATGATTAACAACGATGTATTAGTCCAGTCATTGTACTGTTTTCTTCAATTTATAAAGTTTAATCAATTCAATGCTGTATCAAATATAAATGAAAGATTTCTTGATCTAATCATTAGTGAAGTTACTTGTAGCGTGAGTCGATGTAATGAACCTTTGGTCTTTGAAGATTCTCATCACCCAGCTTTGATTATTTATTCTAAAATATCATGGAACCCTTCACTGCGGCCGCCAGTGCGATTTATACCTAACTTTCGGATTGTAGATTATGATGCAATAAACTCAGAGTTATCTCAGGTGGATTGGACTGACTTAATTGATGACAGTGACATAGATGTACTGTTTTTATGAAGTTATTAACAACGTATTTAGAAAATTTGTTCCAATTAAGAAATCTCTAATACACGCTATCCTCCTTGGTATTCCAAAGCTTTAATAAAAATTATCAATGAAAAACTGAAATTTCATAAAAAGTGGAAAATATATGACAGATCGAATGACTATGATCAATTTGACTATCTTCGTGATCGCCAAAAACGTGTGCAGCTAGATTGTTACAATAGATATATTAGAAATGCTGAAAATAACATTAAACGTAACAGTAAGATCTTCTGGTCTTTCGTAAAATCCAAGAATGCTACATCTGATATACCTGATTTGATGTTTTTTTTTTTTTTATTCTTTATTGCACAAATAAAACATGTACAGAGGGCGGACTTAACGCTATAATAGCATTTTCTGCCAGCCAACCCAGAATAGTGTAGGAGAGTAGTCAGTAGGGTGTGCACAGAAGTTAAAGAATAATTTAAAAAAATATATATACGTAGCAATACATGCCTATAAATATATATAATAATAATACAGTACATTTCGATATTATACATAATATATAATACATAAATATACATATACATAATATACATAAATATGCACAAACATATACATATATAAGTACATAAATATTTAACATATATACATAAAAAATATATATATATATGAATCCAATTACGATAATAGTATTGATGAAAAGACATCACATAGTGTTGACAGACGACAAACAAAATTCTTTTACTTGGCGCTTGAAGGAGTCGCGCGATGGAGCTCTACGAATAGAATCAGGCAAAGTGTTTCAAAGCCGGGCTGCAACTAGAGAGAAAGAGTTGGAAACAAAGCCAGATTTATGGGAAGGTATGAAAAGGGTAAGGGAATGAGAGGATCGTAGGGGCTTATTATGAGTAGAGGAAAGAAGAGAAAATTTAGAGGATAAGTAAGTGGGAGCATTAGGGTCGGTAAGAATAGAGTAGAGAAGACATAGAAGCCGAGTATATCTACGTTCCCGTATAGGAAGCCAGTGTAACTGTTTCATAAAACGAGAAACGTGGTCGAATTTACGTAAGCTAAAGATAAAGCGAATACCCGTGTTAAGGAGACGATTAAGTTTATTCAGGTGTTCTTTCGACAGATCTAGATAACAGGAGTCACCGTAATCAAGAATTGTAATAATAAATATAAAAATGTAAATAACCAAGAGGGTAGCAACAAGCTGGATTTTAGTTTCCATAGGCAAAAAAATTTTTAAACGCATTATGGAATGCATAGTGGCGTAAAACCTACGAGAAACTTCTTTAATATGTTCCCCCCAACTGAGTTTACTGTCAATGATAATGCCGAGGTCTTTAACACTACTGCTGAACTCTATTGGTATATTATTATATCGTAGGCTGGGCAGAGTCAGAACATCTAACTTAGCTAACTGTCTCCTGCTGCCTATAATGATGGCTTGACACTTGGATGGATTGACAGTGATACCATATTTAGCGGACCAAACAGAAATGCGGTGGAGATTATCGTTTAGGGAGTTAATAGCCGCGGCAAGATCATTGACAGTAGAGTGTTCGTAGAGCTGCAAGTCATCGGCATACAGATGGTAGTGCGAAGTTAAAATTTTAGTGATGGCGTTTATAAAAACAGAAAATAACAGAGGAGATAATATGCCGCCTTGAGGAACGCCGGCACTCACTTCGCACCAATCAGATTGTAGCTGACCAATGCGTGTGGATTGCCGACGCCCTCGAAGATAAGAAGAAAACCATTCAACGGTAGAGTCTGACAAGTTAGCATGGGAAAGAAATGCAAGAAGGAGGTCATGGTCTACTGCATTGAAAACATTGCTAAAGTCAATTAACACGAGCACTGTGAGTTGCTTGTTTTCCATGGCAATACGAATATCGTCCGTGACCTTTAACAATGCTGTTGTTGTGCTGTGACCTGGACGAAAGCCCGATTGGAGTGGATTGAATAAGACGCATTTATGAAGGTAGCAAGAGATTTGTTGGTGTGCAATGGACTCCAGGATTTTGGATAAAAAGGGGAGAATTGTTATAGGACAAAAATGAGAAGATAGCGAAGGATTTGATATTTTAGGGAGTGGGAGAACAAAAGCCTTGCGCCACATCTCAGGAAATGTACTCGTGGTAAAGGAGAAGTTTACGATGTGAGTAATGGAGGGAATTAGAAAATTGAGGATAAGGGTAATCATAACTCGACTTACTCCATCGCAACCAACCGCCTTAGATTTGATCGAAAGAATGGTTTTCTTAACATTATTCTCCGTAATAGGAGAAAAGCTGAAAGGTGGGGAAGTGATTCTAGGCAAGCCATGTATTTCAGAAAGCGTTGAAAGTTTAGTTTGCAAGTCGAGGACTGGAGGTGAAGAGAAGTAAAGATTGAGATTGTTTAAATCCAATTGAGATTGATCGGAGAAAGTTTGAGACTTGCCAATACCGAGGGTATTTAAAAATTTTAAAGCTTCCTCGGGAGAAGATTCACGTATTTTGTCAAAGATATATCGGCGTTTGAGATTCCTACACAACTGATTGCAGCGATTCCTTGCAGCTTTATAAGCTGACCAGTTGAGAGCAGAACGGTCCCTCTTATACTTACGGAAAGCTTTATCCCTCTTGGCTCTCGCTTTTCTTAAATCGTCATTAAAACAAAGGTTTGAAGAATTTTTTATTTTAACAAGGCGTAAAGGCGAGTGTCGGTCGAATAACTCAATTAATTTAGAGCACAGAAAATGCAACTTCTCGTCAATTGACGACAACACCTCTATCTGCGTCCAAGGAATAAGAGTAGCATCGTCCAATAACCAATCGAGATCTAGATTACGGTAGCTTCGCAGCAGCAGCATCTTGGGTTTGGGCTTAGGCGATCTGAATTTAAAGGAAGCGAATATTAGATCGTGGTGTGAGAATTCCGGCGCTGAAAACTGACCAAATTTAGAGACCATGTCGCCATTAGACGTTATAATTAAGTCTAAGAGACTATCGGGACCGTCGATTGGGTGGTGTGTTGCAGCGAGCGGTAAAACCTGAAGGTTAAAGGAGTCTAGTATAAATCTGAGCTTAGACGACCGATAATTACTCTTGATCAGACAGGTGTTGATATCCCCCATTACAATAAGATTAGTGTACTTAGGCATCAGATTCTCGAAGAGGGACTCAAGAGAAGAAAAATAATTAATATTGGGGGGACAATAGACCACTCCAAGGGCTATCTTAGTGCCTACATCTATCTCGATGAATAAATTTTCATTCAGAAGATGCGTTATACTGGGAAGTTGATTGACAAATAAGTTTGTAAGGGATGTGACTTTTAAATATATTGCAACACCCCCACCAGTTTTTCCGATTCGATCATTCCTGATTAAGATGTAATTAGGTATAGAAAAAGAAGTAGAATGAAGAGAAGGTTTTAACCAGGTCTCGGAAATAAGAACAGCATGAATGGATGCCTGGTTAAATGTAGAATAGAGATCGGAAAAATGACTTGGAACACTTTGCACATTGATGTGACAAATATTTAAATTCTTACGAAAATGTGAGAATTTATTAGTCAAAGTCAAAGTCAAAAATCTTCGGTTCCACCGGTTCGGAATTTAGCACCTCGGACCTGAGAAGAACCGGCGAAAGAAACTCAGCGGGATATATTTTTTTTCATTTTTTTTAACCATTTTCCATGTAGGTACAATGATAAGTATATTTTAGTTGTTTGAAACAGCCTGGAGGCGATCATTTCATTCCCAAGGTGTGCAGTCAACTAAAAAGTCATTAGTGTTGTAATATCCTTTAGCACACAAACGCTCTTTAACGACTCTTTTGAATTTTATAATTGAATAATTTTGAACGTTTTCTGGGATCCTGTTGTAAAAACGTATACATTGCCCCAAAAAAGAGTTACTAACCCTGTGTAATCGGGTACTTGGAGTAACAAGTTTATTCTTGTTCCTAGTGTTAATAGAGTGTACGTCACAATTTCTGGGAAAATCATTTATGTTTTTGCGTACATACATAACATTATCAAAAACAAATTGAGAAGCGACAGTCATTATTTTAATTTCTTTAAATTTACCTCTTAACGAATCTTTTGGGACCAGTAGTGCGATTCTGCAAAAACCACGTTAGGATTTTAAACAGTTTTCATTTCTGAACTCATTTCGATACGACCTTGAATTGAAAAATATTTGGTATTCTGTAACTATATGTCATATCGTGTGAAGCGAAAACTGTTAAGCGAGATGATAGTGCAGCTACTTTTATTGCCGGTTTTTAAAAAAACATTTTCGATTAGAAATTTCTAAAGAATTGAGGATTTAAAAAATCAATGACGTCACAATCCATACAAAATATGTTATAAATAATTTATTTTATAGCTTAAAATAATTTGTAACGCAAAATCAGACACAATTATTAATATCTGTCTGAACATAGACTACCTTTGCTTGAATGATGAAATTTAGTAAAAAAAATTATCAATGGGCAGACTGCAAAAAAAATAATTAATATATGCGATTAAATCCGTTAAAAACTAGTTTTATTTCAAAAAAAATTATCAATGTCAACAAAAATGTTTAATATGTCAAGCAATATAATTAAATTTTATCATTAAACCTTTTTTTTTTCGCTTGCGTTAGCTTTGGTTGACACACGTGTTAGTGAGATATCTGTGTTTTTACAATAACATTGTGTGATTCTTTCATTAATTTTCAGTGCAAATAGTTCGATTTTATGGTTTTTGGGTTTTACTAACATAATTCGGTTACGGTAAGTGTTATTTTTTAGTTTTTTATTATAGATAAAGTATATTAGTTTAGTTACAGTAGTTAGTTTATAATGGATGTCGATCCTCCTCCTGAACCTCCCGATCCTGGGGGCTCAGAATTACAAACTGACCTCTCATCATCCTCCTCTCGCAAACGTTCCGGGGATAATTCCTCATGTTCTCTTGTTTCCTCCTCTAAGAAAACAGTAGTCCACCCTACTACCGCAAGTCCTTCCATTCAAACTATATATGTAAATCCATCCTTCATCGATGGCCCTAAAAGTTATACATAAGCATAACATACATAAGCAGCCCGTAAATGTCCCACTGCTGGGATAAAGGCCTCCTCTCCCTTTGAGGAGAAGGTTTGGAGCATATTCCACCACGCTGCTCCAATGCGGGTTGGCGGAATACACATGTAGCTGAATTTCGTTGAAATTAGACACATGCAGGTTTCCTCACGATGTTTTCCTTCACCGCCGAGCACGAGATGAATTATAAACACAAATTAAGCACATGAAATTTCAGTGGTGCCTGCCTGGGTTTGAACCCGAAATCATCGGTTAAGATGCACGCGTTCTAACCACTGGGCCATCTCGGCTCTTCATAGTTCACGTCTCTCGGGAAGTTGCTGATCCAGCTGCTGGTATTTCGATACGAGCCATTAAATTCGGACAGTTCTTACATAATCACAAGATTGGCTCAATTGTTAATGATGGTGTTAAAAATGTTGGTCGCAATAAAATAGAAATACAATTTTCATCAGCACAAGCGGCAAATAATTTTGTTAAAAACCCAATATTAGATCTCTGCAAGTATAAGGCTAGTTTACCCACATATAATGTTACCAGAATGGGTCTAATAAAAGGCATCCCATTGGATTGGTCTATGGAGGATCTCTTGGAGTCAATTGAGCTCCCTCATGGATGTGGGGATATAATCAAATTGAGACGACTAAACCGTAAGACTTTTAACGAAGGAGTTGTGTCCTGGATTCCAACTCAATCGGTTGTTATAACTTTTAAAGGTCAAATCCTTCCTGGTAAAATCTTTTCCTACCATACATCCCTCCCTGTTGAAACCTATAATCTCCCCACTATAATATGCTTGAACTGTTGTCGTTATGGCCACATTAAGACTCAGTGTAGATCCACTCCCAGGTGTTTTAAATGTTCCCAATCTCATACAGGTGAGTTGTGTGAGGTTGTTAAAGATAATGCTACATGCCTACACTGCTCTGGCAAACACTTTGCCACAGATAAAGATTGCCCGGAGTATTCGCGACAGCACTCTATAAAAATTGTAATGTCTCAGGATAATGTTTCTTACATGGAAGCTGCCTCTCGCTTTCCTAGTGTCCGTAGATCCTATGCAGAGGTAGCAAAAGAGTTGTTCTCCGTTCCCACATACATCCCAACTAACCCTGGTCCTTCTAAGTCCACCCCCTGTCTTAGTAAATCATACAGACAAACCATTGTCCGCTCTCCCTCCCCTAGACTTCCTCAAGGGAAGGGGTATGATAAACATGCCCATCAAGCCATAGTTGGCAATTGCCCCTCCTCCTCTCCTAATGGTTGTGCCTTAAATGTTGCTAACCCGTCCCCTCCTAATAATAATCCTAACTTATTGGAACTACTCACAAAAATCCTCTTAAATATCCTCAGTACATGCAATGAAATCCCTTTACCGTCCAACGTTGCCAATGACCTAAATCAATTATTTAATATCCTCCACAATGGCCCCAATCAGATTCCTTCAATGGAACTGCAAAAGCGTCCGTCCTAAGAAACCTGAACTCCTCTCACTTATTAATTTGTATAAACCTGTCATTATTGCCATCTCTGAGACATGGTTGATTCCCGGTTCTCGATTTCGGATTCCGGGTTTCACCTGTTTGAAGGATGACAGAAGTGATGGGTATGCAGGTAGTGCCATCTTGATCAGGCACTCCATTCCCTTCTCCCAAATCCCCTTACCTCCTTTTAGCCAGCACATCAATGCTGTAGCTATAAAAGCCTTCAACATTTCCTTTTTATCTATTTACATTCCCCGTCCTACTCCTTCACTTGCTCCTGAGTTACATTCCATTTTATCTTCTCTCCCAAGCCCTGTTCTTGTTATGGGGGATTTTAATGCCCACCATACATTATGGGGTTCCTATTTCTGTGATGGATTTGCTCCCTTGTTGGTGGATATCGCTGATGATGTAAATTTTTGCATTCTCAATGATGGTTCGCCTACTCGTAGAGTTTATCCTAATCAGAATCCTAATTCTGCTGTTGATTTATCCCTAGCATCTCCCTCCCTATCCTCGCAAATATGTTGGAACATCCTTCCATCGACATTTGGAAGTGACCATTTCCCTATCCTTCTATCATTAAACAACAGATCCATTGCTCCTACCAAATCATCCCCTCTCCTAAAATATAAACTTAAAAACGTTAACTGGTTAGCATATTCTAACTCTGTTGATGTCATGTTGAACTCCCTCCCTGATTTTGTAAATGGTGAAAATGCTGTTGCATACTACGAACTTTTCCTTAATATTATCAAATCCTCCGCTCATACCCATTTTCCACAAAAAAATATTAATAAAAAGATTTATTTCTCCCCACCTTGGTGGGATGAAGAATGTAATGCCAACAGAGATCTGAAGCCGAAGAGTCATATACTGCATCTATGACTACACAGAATTTCATCAAATATCAGCGTATAGATGCCAAAATTAAAAAATTATTTTCTAAAAAGAAAAAGCAGGGTTGGATCAATTTCTGTGAATCCCTTAGTCCTCGGTCTCCCCCTCAAATAGTTTGGAGAAATCTTAAGAAATTTCGCCGCTCCCTCAATTCAGAAAACCTAAACGCCTATAATCCGTCCGAATGGCTTAATGATTTTACTACCAAACTTGCACCTCCCTTTGTACCATGCCAAGATAGTTTTATAAACTTTACTCCAACCTCAGTCTCGGATGATATGGATAGTTCGTTTACACTCTCTGAGCTACACACAGTTCTAAATGGACTTAAGGACTCGTCACCAGGGGAAGATGGCGTGCCCTACTCCTTTATAATAAACCTCAGTGATAAAGCTAAATGCGTCTATCTGAATATAATTAATGCTTTTTTCTTAACAGGAATCGTCCCGGAATCTTCGAAGTCCCAAATTATTATTCCCATACTCAAACCAGGAAAAAGCCCTTTGGATCCAAATTCCTATAGACCCATTGCTTTATCGTCTACATTAGTGAAAGTTACTGAACATCTCCTAAAAAACCGTTTGGAATGGATAATGGAAAGCAGGAATATTCTCTCGCCCTCTCAATTCGGCTTTCGAAAGGGTTTGAGCACTCTTGATAGTCTCAGCATTCTCACGACAGACATTCGAATAGCCTTCTCTAACGGAGAGTACCTTGTGGGTGTTTTTCTAGATATTTCTTCGCCATATGATAATGTTCTTCTTCCGGTACTCAGGCAGAAACTGCAACAGCTGAGTATCCCTCCGAGGATTACTCATTTCATATGTAATCTGCTATTTTGCAGATCAATTACCGTTAAACATCAAAATTATATTCTCCCCCCCAGATTTGTCTGGAAAGGTCTCCCGCAAGGTTCAGTCCTCAGCCCTCTGCTTTACAGTATTTATACCTATGATCTCGAATTGTCTGTTAACAACTTTTGTAACATTCTTCAATATGCCGATGACATTGTTTTATATCTTAAATCTTCTTCTATTCAAAATTTAACTTTGCCCTATGGCTCTCTGACCATGGCTTATCTTTATCAATAGATAAGACCCAGGCAGTTGTTTTTACTCGGAAAAGACTAATTCCTGTCTTTGACTTGGTTTGTGGGGATCAACGAATCAACTTTGTCAACAAGACGAAATTTCTAGGCATAATACTCGACAACAAACTGAACGGAATTTATCACTCTGAGCATATTATTAAAAAATGTGAAAAAGGCATTAACGTCCTTAGAGCAGTCTCAGGAGTCTGGTGGGGAGCTCACCCCTATTCTCTTAAACTACTGTACAATGCAATAGTTCGTAGTCATTTAGACTATGGACTGTTTGTCTTAGAACCCCTAAATAAAGCCGTTTCTGATAAGATTAATAAAATTCAATACAAATGCCTTAGGATAATTATAGGAGCTATGAAAACTTCTCCCACTAACGCTCTGCAAGTTGAATGTGTTGATCCTCCACTCCAACTGAGAAGACAATTTTTATGCGACCGTTTTGTGGTAAAATCATTACAGTTATCCTCTCATCCTCTCTGGTCCCGTTTAAGCGAATTATCCCAACTCTGCGTTGGGGCGAACCCCAAAAGTCCATCCTTACTATTAGACAGTTTTTTAAAATTTACGAAACCCCACATCCTATCTTAAGGTTCCAGTCAAATCCTCTTTTTTCCACTCCATTTAGAGCTCTAGTCTATAATCCATCTATTATCACAGATCTTGGTCTTATTAAAGGGGCCCCTGATTCAAATTCTAAATTTCTAAGATTTTTTAATCAAAATTGGTCAAATCATTTACTTATATTTACTGATGCCTCAAAACTATCCCCTGATAGCTGCGTCGGCTCAGCCTGTTGGATCCCTAAATTCAAAATTGTCCTTCAATTTAAATCCACTCCTGAAACATCCATCTTTTCTGGTGAAGCGATTGCGATTTTGGAAGCCATCCTTTTTGCCCACTCCCATGACCTCAGAAATACGGTAATTCTGACAGATTCTTTGAGTTGTCTGTTGGCAATTAAGGAAAATCCGTTTCGTAGTAGGCGAAAATTTTTTATCATCTTTAAGATCAGGGAGGCATTGTTTTCCTGTCATCGAAAGGGGCTGGAAATATCGCTTGCCTGGATACCGAGCCACTCTGGTATATCCGACAATGATGCAGCAGACTCGTTCGCTAGAGCTGCTATAACAACTGGCTCTCTTGAACATTTTAAAAATTCATCTCAGGACTTGTGTGCTCTAGCGAAAACTTATCTGGATAAATCCTTGAACTCTATTTGGAAAGTTTCATCAA
Organism: Vanessa atalanta; assembly: GCF_905147765.1. NCBI lineage: Eukaryota > Metazoa > Arthropoda > Insecta > Lepidoptera > Nymphalidae > Vanessa > Vanessa atalanta. The sequence goes on from NC_061901.1 coordinate 6,523,602, forward strand.
AATCTAAAAGTAGATTTTACGCATCTCTACAACCAGATATTCCAAGGCGACCTTGGTTTTCTCTTCACAGGCAAGCTAATCGTTGGGTCACCACAACTATCTGCCGACTACGCCTTGGACATGCATGTACCCCCATACATCTTTGTAAAATTAGAGTCAGAGATCACTCTTTGTGTGAATGTGGCCTAGACGAAGGTTCCTTATCCCATATACTGTTTTCTTGCCCCAAACTCCTCCATCCTTTATATGACGTTTTCCCTCCTAAAGCTCCTCGCCCTATTAATGTTCAATGTTTGTTAATGTTTGTGTTCAGTCCATTTTGTAAATTTTTATGTAAATATATTGAGCGTAATAACATTAAGTTGTAAATATTTTTGTGTTTGTTCATATATGTTATCTTAATAATAATTTATGTTTATCTAATTATTTATTATTGTGTTGTTTTAGGTTATGGGCTAACAGAGAGTCAACTTCTATTATGCCTTCAAATTAAATTAAGCCTGTAATCTCGACCGCACCGATCAATCTCCATCGTGTCTTCTCCATCGCACGTGACATTGGCGAAATAATCTGTGCCCTCTTGGCATAAATAAAAGCCAAAATTAAAAAAAATAAATAAATCATTAAACCAAGAATTTAATTGAATCGAAGATTCTTTACTACTTTTAATTATTTCCGTTTGCTTTTATTATGAAACCCTGATGATGAAGTAAGTACCTATTTTTCTATATGTATTTTCTATGTTCGAAATTCAATAGTGCGAATGAAACCGATACAGTATAATTACATAATTTTTACGTTATATGGCCGCTACGCTGGACATTAAATATATGCCTATGTAGATTCACTGTATTCTATTATTTTCAACCTATTTAGAATGCATCCTGAAGGTGCTACTGCTAAAAAAATTTACTACATAATATACAACTACAACTTTGAGTGATCACTTTACCCTAAATTGGTTGATTCAAATCAATTTTCAGACATTCAGTATAGTATGTGGAAGTCCCACATATGTATGTTATATTTCAGTTTTTTTTTATAAAATGGTTAATATTATTTTTAATACTATTTTATTTATTTTAGGTATACCATTGACGCTGACTGGTATGCTACCAGCATAGCTGAAAAAATGTGAAAATAGAGGAACAGCATCTGACACAGGAACAAGTCTGTCACGGGCAGACTGACAACGAAACGAACACTGCAAAGTGCTCGAAACGTCGGGATGTTAAAATAATTAATATACGCGATTAAATCCGTTAAAAACTAGTTTTATTTCAATGTGTAATAATCGCGAAAATCTAAGACAACATTTGTAATTAACATCTTAGACTGGATCGTTTATTTTACCACGCCCATCTACCCGCTCTAAATAAAATGTGTTCTGGTGAAGGCCCTTCTAGCCTTTCAAATAAAAAAAAGAAAAAATATAATTGCTACGGGTACACTAATAATTAAAAGAAAAGAAAATATAGTATCACAATTACCCACAAGAAATGACCACTGTGGGACAATATAAACATCATTGTGGTGGTAAAAAACAATTAAGAGTAAGTGAACTGTAACTTAAGATAAACATTGTGTTGACTTTAAATAAATTTCACACATATGCATATTTATCGCAAATAATACGAAATATTATCGAAAGAATAGAGAGACTTCAATATGTACTATGGGGGGAGATTATAAATAAAATAAATGAAAGTAAAACCAAAACAAGATATTGAATACATAGGATAACAACATACTATTGCTTCTTGACCAAATTTCGTCGCGTAAGTGGCCTTTTGCTGGCGTCAGGAAGAGCTGCAGGGCTGACTCGAGGCTGCACAGAGCTGGCAGGCTTGTCAACGGACTGTGTTGAAGGCGATGAACTGGGAAACATCTTCAGACAATTATCGAAATCTTCCTTAGTTGTGACACGCCTGCGTTCGTTATTTGGCAATTTGATATATATGTTTCCATTAAGGGTCCAGGTGTTAGTTATGCCAAATCTTTTTCTTGCTTTTGTGAAGAGAGATTGACGAACCTTAGTCAAGAATTCACTCAGCACAACTGGAGACGATTTCAATTTCTTTTTATTACTCCAAATGAGACTTTTAACTTTTAAGTCATTAAATCGAACAACAATGGGTCGAGGAGCCTTCTCAGACTTACTTCCTATACGATGGCAGTACTGGATCACACCTGGCTGAATATCAGGGATGCCCATCAACACTTGAATTGTTCCAAGGACAGTTGAAGCCAAGTTCTCACCTTCAGCCTCCTGAATACCACCGAACAGCAGAGCATTTCTTCTAGAAGTGTTGTCGATGTCATCAATTTGTGAAGATAAATTAGTGACAAGTGTCCTTAGGAGGTCCAGGATGTTCCACACTGAGGCCTTAAACTCTTTAAACTCACTTGCAAGTTTATCAAGACTATTCCAATTACCTTCAGTGCTACTTGTGAATTTCAATTGTTTTTCGAATTCTGCCATCCTGATACCAAGTGATTCTGCTATGTTTTTATGAACTTCCAGTATATCTTCCACTCTTGCCATTGTATTTAAGTATAAATAATGTTTTATTTGTGATGTGACAAAAAATCCTTGGGAGAGTTTGTAGAGCCAACAGGTAAGTGCAATTATTATGCAATTAAAGACATAAGAACCACAATAACTTATGTAAAGTAGCCTATATATGTCACTTATATAAAATATTACTTTTTTTAAACTGTTAAAATAGATTTTAAACAAAAAAATAAAGAAAATTTTGGAGAGTGATTTTTTAACAGTGTGCAGCATGCACTTTAATTTATCTCTTCGTAGTGGAAGAATTCCTAAGGTGTGGAAACAATAATATGTGGTACTCATTCATAAGACTGGTGATAGGCATAAAATACAGAATTATAGACCTATCTCTAAATTGAATACAATTGCTAAATTGTTTATGACCATTTATACCCTTTTTAAGGCCGGTTATTATTGAACAACAGCATGGGTTTATTGATGGTAGGTCGACTGAATCTAATTTATGTGAATTTACTCATTAACTTATAGCTGTGATGGATAGTGGTGGTCAGGTGGATGTAGTGTACACGGACTATTTAAAGGCATTCGATAAGATTTCTCATTCCCTATTAATCAAAAAGCTTAATTTATTAGGTATACACGGTGATCTACTTCGCTGGCTTGAATCATATTTAAGAGACCGCAGTCAAGCTGTTGCTGTTAAAGGGTTTTGTTCATCATTTGTGCCCGTCACATCAGGTGTACCACAAGGGTCTCTTATTGTTCAATATTTTTGTTAATGAAATTACCCAAATCATACCTAATTCCAATATTTTACTTTATGCGGATGACATGAAAATTTTTAAAACTATAAATTCGGCTCAAGACTGTGTATCACTTCAATCTGACCTTAATAACTTAAGTAACTATTGCATTAAAAATCTTTTGTATCTAAATATTAAAAAATGTAACATAATTACGTTCACAAGGAAAAAAAACCCTATCGTATATAATTACTCTCTGCAGGATAACTTGTTAGCCAGAATATCAGAGGTTAGGGATCTGGGTATACTTTTAGACTACAAGTTAGCGTTTACTTGTCATATCGATAATATCACTTCCAAGGCTTATCGTATGCATGGGTTCATCTTTAGATTGAGTAAAGAATTTACACATTGCATTACAAATAAGTTCTTAAAACATTTGCGATTCAGAGCTGGTTTATCTGATAACGAAGATATCTCTAGAATAGTCCCATTAACTGTGCGTAGACAATTAAGAGACCAAATATATTTGTATAAAATAATTAATAACATGGTTGACTCTAAATATCTTCTAAGTAACATATTATATAAATGTCCTCGTCTTATAACTTCCAAAAATTAGACATTTTTTTGAAAAATTGGTGTATATAAAAGAGCAGTTCTTGATATCTTAAAATGTTAACTGTTTCTAAATTGATAATGTACTTATATGCTGTTTTTATTTTTGTTTTAATTTTAATTGTAAATATATATTTTTTTATGTATTAGCTTTAAGTGGAAACTTGATTGATTTGGGTTTTATGTTATTTCTGTTTTATATTACAGTGATTTTAAAATTGTTTTCGTAAAAACATAATTCTTCCGCAAATATTTTTTCTATTTGTTTGAAATATCAGAGTGACATAATCGCGATAATGGGTCCGCAATGTTGGTCCGTCCTGGTTTGTATATAACTTTAAATCAGTATGCTTGAAGACGAAACACCCATCTCTCAACGCGAGCACATGGCTTTGATCTCGGACTGAATATAAATTCGAGTGGCTTGTGATCCGTTATTAAATCAAGCTCTTTGCCATAAAAAAATGTGTTGAAATGCTCTATAGCCCAAACAAGAGCAACGGCTTCTTTCTCTGTTTGGCTATACTTCCTTTCACATTGGCCAAGTGTCCTATTTCCATACGCAATAATTCTAGGTCCATTGTTATCAATCTGAATTAGAACTGCTCCTAGTCCTACTGGGCTTGCGTCAGCTATTACTTGTGTCTTATCATTGACATCATAATATCCTTAATTTTGTATTCCTGATAAAGCCTCCTTAAGTTTTGTAAATGCTTCATTTTGTTTCTCAGTCTAGTATTCTTCGATATTTGCTTTTTTCCCCAGATTTTTTCTTAGTATCTCCTTCATTGGTTTCGTCATCATCGCCAGATTAGGTATCCATTTATTTATGTAGTTTGCCAGTCCTAAAAAGCTTTGCAATTCTTCAATAGTTTTTTGGTATTCTACATTCAGAGATACTTTTGATGTATTTTGGAAGCGGTTTAACTCCTTTTGAAGTAAGTTCGTGTCCTACTTACTTTTTCAACTTTGTAAATACACTTGTCCTGGTTTAGCAAAACATTGTTTTCTTTAAGTATCTCTTTCACCATAGTCAATCTTAACTCATGTTCTTCTTTCGTATTTCCCCAAACCAAAATATCGTCTATAAAGTTTATTACCTCTTCACACTTAATCAGTATTTTCTCCACTATTTTTTTAAATAATTCTGGAGCACATGTTACCCCAAACATAAGTCTTTTGTATCTATAAAGACCATTCGATGTTATGAATGTAGTTAAATGTCTTGAATCCGGGTGCAGCTCAACTTGGTGGAACGCATTCTTTATGTCCAGTTTTGAAAAATACTGAGCCTTCTTAATTTTTGGTAATAAGTTCTCCATACAAGGTAACGGATGGTTCTCTCTTAAGATTGCCGAGTTTGCACGTCGCATATCCACACACACCTCTCCATTATCCTTAATATTACACTTTACCGTATATATCCGCTACGATGTTGGAAAATGACAAAATACTTGTAGATGTAAATAGATGTATTCACTTAATTTGACTATAACAAGTACAATAATTTCCAAACAAAACTCCTATGTTGTACCAGTCGACCCCAGCCACGTTCGAATGCCCGTTTTCCCGTGCTGTCATTCCTTCGAAACTCTTCAAGTTCTACCCGCTCGCATAAAAAAAAATTGATTATACTCCAAAATAGTCAAGTGACTATCCTAAATGTGATTTTGTTAACAGACGGCCGTCCTGTTATTGGGAATGTCCCCATTCCCTGTCGGCCATTCGAACGTTGGTGGTTAGAAGAGAAAAAAAAATAAACTAAAAAAATAACGAATTTCTAAAATGTAAACATAACTAGTTTAAATAGGTCTAAGTACTGTGTATTACAACAATATCGTTTCTATTACTATTCCATAAAGTAGGCATTTAACACTGTTATAATATTTTAATTAATCCTAAGTTACTATTCGCTATGTGGCTCTACGCTGGCATTTCGAGTACCTGAAATGCACAATAACACAAAATAAGTACTTATTGAATAATATTCATGTGATCGAATATAGGAATTATGGGTTGAAACAAAAGGTAAGTAATAATAGCTGCTTTTAGATTTTGTAAAATTCTAATCAATGGAAAATAAATAGTAATAAATAACACACACAAATGAATAATAGTTGCCGTTCATATCCCTATTGGATCTTTAGACATATTTAGAGAAAGTTTAAGAATAGATATAATAGAGTTTTTAAAGATAGAGTAGTTCGATCGTTAAAGGGGAATTATACAAAGATATGTATTTCATCGGTATTGTGGGCACCGCTTATAAATACATCGGCATACCTTCCACATACTACCGTGAATACTTACTTACTTTTGGTTTCTTTCATAAAATAAAGGTTGGTGAGAACCGCTTGTGCATCGGCATCCCTTTCACAACATTATGTGAGCACCGCTTGCACTTCGGCATACCTGTCACCTTTTATTACAATAACAATAAAATATTATGTTCTCTATACGTACGCTGATCTTTTCCTCGGTAATCATGCGTAGAGCAAGATACAGCACTTTGTAAATTTGTTATAATCATTAATCATCATCGTAGGTGTATGTATATTGTTATCAGAACATAATCATCATAATTATTTATATTTTTATAATGTCCTTCTTGATTTCCTCTTGTTCTTCATTAATTAAGTATATATATTTTTGTATTTCTTCTTAATTTTATTAGGTTCTTTACTTTTATTGTTGTCTTCTTCTGTTCGTAATTATATCGTTATTGCCTGATTTGGCATGTATCACATTTAGATGCGAGATTCAAGCCTGTAACAAATGGTGGTAAGGGTAGAGGAAAGTAAGGATAGGGAAAATATTTCACTCTATAGTCACCAGTCGATTTATCATTATCCAGTCATTGTCTACCTACTCTCAGAATCGTCACTAGAACTTTCTGTTTCGTTGGCGTCGTTGTGTTCAGGCTCAGCATTAAAAGTAACCCATTTTTTCAACTGATCTGCTGGGAATATACTTTTATAAGTTCTCTTTGAAAACCCGGGTATGCTCGAGATTTGATACCTATCGTTACTCAGAACAGCTGTTATTTTGTACGGGCCGCGATATTTTGGAAGTAACTTTTTGCTCTTTCCTTCCGCTGGTAAATTATGGTTAGGGATCATAACAAGATCGCCTTCGTTAAAAAATTTTGTTGGTGCTCGGTTTTTATCGAAATTTTCCTTCATTTTAATCCGGTTCCTTTCCAAATTATCTGTAACAGTCATTTCAATTTTCTCCCTATCAGCGTTTCCTACATTATCTTCTTCACTATTCAAGGCGTTCTGAATTGTTCCTTCATTTGGACTTGTTGTCCTCCTACCAAACACCACTTCGGACGGCGCTGTTCCTGTGGTCCTATTTATAGTGTTGTTGAGACTCCATTGCACTTTCCCAACATGCGTGTCCCATTCGCGTTCATCACGGCCATGGTTCGAAGCAGCCAACGAGTCCAGTATTGTCCGGTTGTACCGCTCAATCTGGCCGTTGGCTCGTGGAGTAGCTACGGCATTTAGAATATGTTTCACGCCGATCGTTTTGATATAATTTTTGAATGACTCAGATGTGAAACTTGTGCCTCTATCGGATATTAAAACTTTAGGACAACCAATTATGTCAAATATCTCCTGTAGGACCTTAATTGTGGTTCTACTTTTTAGATTTTTCACGGCTCTAATGAAAATAAATTTACTAAAACCGTCAATGATAGCGAATATATATGTATTGCCGGTTTTACTCCTAATAAATGGACCTAAATGGTCCATATGCATGGTATGGAATGGGCTACTGCCTTTGGGTATTGGATGTAAATAGCCGCTGCGCTTAGAAGTCGAGGCCTTGTTGTAAGCGCAATTAAGACAAGCCGATACATATTTACGCACGAACCGATTCATTTTCGGGAACCAATAATTTTGTTTGATTCTATCTTAAGTTTTATCAACGGAGAAATGCCCCGCGTCGTCATGATTTAATTGACAAATTCGCCATCTAGCCGCACTAGGTACTACCCACTTTAACGTCTCATGGTCCTTTCTATACAGTTTGTTATCCTTTAATATATAGTTATCGATTATGTCCTTTATCTCCTTGCTATTATGACTCAAAATATTTTTTATTAACTTTAAGTTTGAATCGGTCATCTGTACCGCTTGCAACCACTCTGATGTATCTAATACGTCTATCTTGAGCACATCAAACTCTCTCGCTTCAGCCAAGTTATCGTCGTCATTGCCAGACAGTGGATTCCTGCTTAAAGCATCGGCATGTTTCATACTGTCTCCTGGCCTATATTCTACAGAAAAATTATATTCTTGAAGCAGGAGCCATCATCTGGCAATCCTCGGCACCAGATCACGTTTTGTGAGAGTCGATCTCAGAGGACTATAGACTAGCATAAGACGAATTCGATTCCTGCACTATTTTATTTTCTAATAACTGATGGATCAAGTCCCTAACTATTAGTCGTTCACTATATGGCAGGCGATACGGTTTATACGAAACCGGTGTGTCATCGAGTAATTTAATACGCATCTCGCAAATTGATGTTTTGCCCAGCTCGTCCATGTTAAGAGCGACACAATCCCGATACTCGTTTACCAAATTAACTAGCTTGTCCTTCTCAATGTTTGTCACGTTAGGTCCAATATTAAGCATATCAATTGTTATGTCATTAGTGTTACAAAAGTCCGCGTCTGTCATGTGATAATTTGTATTAATGATTTGATTTACCTCTAATTCGGTTGGATATTCAGTTGACGGCACGTCTATTGGCAGAATACGTGCTCGAGCCAGCAACTGCCCCTCATTTATAGTTATTGATTTACTAGAGAAACTGATAGCTACAATTTTACATTGTCGGTCTTTAATCGGATATACGCCAGGTAATATCATTAATTCATGTTCAGGTTTAAAACATGAACTCCCGGGGATATATACATATCCATAAACGTCTGAGTCACTTTTAGTATCTATGCTGCATACACCGGTAAAATTAATGTTACACACACTAAAGAGCTTTATTTTGGTGTCATCCAACATGTCCGATTTTTCAGAATATAAAATAAGATTAGTGCTCGTCTTGTGTATGATAATGTCCGCTCGTTCGGTTAAGTTCTGGCCCAGTAGTACGTCATAATTCAAAAATTCGTCCGGTACCACATAAGCATCAATATTGGCTCTAATAAAATTCACAGATACCTCTATCTGTACACATCCTAAGGGCTGCATACTGCCAAATGCAAATCCTTTCAATGTAGGTAAATTTGTCGATTCTAATTTTAAGTTCAAGTCGAGAAAACAGCTCTTTCTCATCATGGTACATTGACTCCCGAGATCGATGAAAGCCTCTTTATTTATCGAATTAACTTTGATCATTTTTATATAGATGTCAGATTTGGGGTTTTGAGTTCCAGTTTGCTGTATTTTATTAACAGTTTTAGTATTTTCAATCGCAGGGACATTAAGCTGTACATGTTTAGTCATATTATCTTTCCTACAATGTTCCGCAATGTGGCCAAGGAAATTGCATTTGGTACATTTTTGCAGCTCCTTAGGACACTTAGGGACAGTGTGACCTACTTCAGAACAATTATAGCAGCGAATGATACGCGATGAGTTTCCTGTTCTACTTGTTTTAACATTTTCGTAAATTTTTGGTTGAGCCGCTCCTGTTCTTGGTGGCAACATGGGTTTTCTAACGTCTCTATTTGTTTTCATAGAAATGCTGCGTAGATATCGTAGCAGCTTATTTGGTCTCTTAAAGTTAGCACCCTGAGCATTTAACCTTATATTATGATCGTAAATGCCGTGTATTATACAATCAACGGCATCTTTGCCTTTGATATTGCAATGGCTTACCAACTTTGCCTTGTCAAAGAAATATTCTTCTAAAGTTTCTTCTCTACGGCTTTTACGCTCCAGCATTCCAGTCAGACGCTCCGCGTAGTTCCTATCGTCTGGGAAATTTTTTATTAGCTTCCTTTCCCACTCCTTCCAGTTTAAGTCTACTGTCGTGAGACTCTCGTACCAACTGCGTGCTAAGCCGGAAAGTTTTGAAAGGGCATGAAATATTTTTTGCCTTTCGCTCCATTTATATATATTGGCCATTTCGTTTACCTTTTTAAGCCACGCTCGTGTTGATTGTGTCTTCAAGCTAGGGTCAAATTTGGGGATAACGTCATGAACGCCCACAAACGAATTGCGTTCATGGTTGCTGAAGGCATCTATGAATTTCTCCATCATAGCACCTTCCTTTTCATCATGTTGGGAACGACTGCCACGCCAACGCTTACGTGAAAACGGTCTCGTACGTGATCGTGACCTGCGCTCACTAGAACTAGAATCTGAGTGACTTGACGAGGAAGATGTACTCGTGGAATCAGATGAGCTAACGGAACGTTCAAAACGTTTCCGTTTCTGAGTTCGAACATTATCAGATGACGTCGAACTAACGGAACGACGCCTAATATTCTTACGTCTCCGAGAACGCCGGGGTCTCTTGCGCGAGTGTCGAGAACGATTTCTACTTCTCTGAGATGGTCGCGGCTCCGTAGTTCGCGATCGCCTATATTTCCGAGTTTGTCTTCTATCGGTCGAGCGCTCACGAACACGTGAAGGTCTCGGTGGAGTTTTTGTGCCATTAGAAAATGCCGATAGTGGGGGTGTTCGTGGATCTGACATAGTGTCTGGTCAGGTGACTACTTAGTTATTAAGTGAAATAAGGATATAAGGAGGAATGGAATAAAGTTATAAAATTAGTTGCATCATTAATAAAATGTTTTCAAAACAAAAGAATGTAAATCCTTTTGGCTACCATGAAGTACAATCCATTAAGAGAATGCTATTATAGTGTATAAGTATAGGTATAAGTATAGATATAGGTATGAGTATAATAACAGTACATACTCATATTTTATGTAAGTACATGTACAGTAGTATAATATGTAACGGTAACTTAATTAACGTATGACATTCGCAATAAAGTATTTATCTTTTCATTCGAAAAATAAAACATACCTATCACTCGTTATAAGTTAAAAAAATAGTTATTCATTATACAATTACACGATTGCAATGATAACCTAAACGTACAGGGATAAACAAAGTAAGTTTCTACAGCACAATAATCGCATAACGAGAAACATAAACCCTCATTATTTCTTGTTTAGTCTACCTAGGTCTCAAACTAAATGCCTAGATAAATGTTCGCTGCACCTCTCATAACTTCATGCATTATAAGTTAATAATACTACTTTTTTTTCATATTTTAACGTTCATGATTATAATGACACATTACGACGGCAAAACAAAATCTATAAAAATTACTAGGTACTCTAAATATACACATTGTTAACGGAAAACAATCTAAAATTGGTTGCCGAATAAGCTTGTAGGATGTAACCACACAAAGAAACAAATTGGTAAGTAATTAAAACAATGATTAAAACGTATTCGGTTAGGTATGTAAATAGCAATGAAATCACTTACCGAAGGGCGTAAGTAAACTTGTCACTTCTGACTTATTACACTTTACCGTATATATCCGCTACGATGTTGGAAAATGACACAATACTTGTAGATGTAAATAGATGTATTCACTTAATTTGACTATAACAAGTACAATAATTTCCAAACAAAACTCCTATGTTGTACCAGTCGACCCCAGCCACGTTCGAATGCCCGTTTTCCCGTGCTGTCATTCCTTCGAAACTCTTCAAGTTCTACCCGCTCGCATAAAAAAAAATTGATTATACTCCAAAATAGTCAAGTGACTATCCTAAATGTGATTTTGTTAACATTAAGGATCAGGACTATAGGAGAAACCCATGATGACGGACCATGTACCTCCTCTATAATGTCTAAATCAAGTAGTTCTTCAATTTTTCAATCTTGTTCTCCAAAGGTATCGGAATTCTCCGGTAAGATTGCATAACCGGCTTAACAGACAAATCTACAGGGATTTTTACTAAGATATCCTTAAATTTCGGAAACGGATTCTTTCTTTTTCCATTTATTTGGACTTGGTTTACATCACCACCTAATTTTAAGACACCAAGCCGCATGGCTGTACCTTTGCCGAGTAAGTCACGTAGTCCATTATCAATGACATAAATTGTGCTACGTTCCATTTTACCATTCGTTTTTATTACGGCTTCAAATGATCCTTTCACATCTAAGGGTGTTCTACTTTCATAGGCAAGAAATGTTCTGTTTGGTTCTTTTTCTTGATTATAACAACAAACTCCATTTTTCTTGAGATGTTGCCAGGTTTCAGCAGATATCAGATTCAGTCTGCACCCTGAATCAATTAGCATATCCAAAATAATTCCTACTTTTCTTCAAATTTTCTTTTCCTTGTCCTACAGCATCTTTGAAAATGACCCAATTTTTCACAGCCAATACATTTTTTATCCCTTGCAGGGCACGAAAATCTTTGAGATAGATGAGTTGTTGTTCCACATCTTGTACATTTCAAGGGTCTATCGTTGTCTTGTTTACCTTGTGGCTCTGATCTTGATTTTTCTTTGCTTGTACTCCTAATTGCGTTTACTTCATTTGTCTTTTCTCTTTCTTTTTGTTCATAGCTTCTTAATTGATAATTGACAATTTCTAGAGTATTTGCTACTGTTATTACTTTATCTAACGTTATCTCATCCCCCATTGTTAACATAATTTTTTTTCCTTAATTCTGATGAGAGGCACTTCTCAATAATTTGGTCTATAATATGCTCGTCCAGCTTTTCAAATTTGCATTTTACTGCCTGGTTTCTAAGTTTTATCAGGAACTTTTTAAAATTTTCGCCGGCGTCTTGTTTGATTAAACGAAAAATGTGACGTACATATATTTTATTTTATTTTGACAAGAAGTATTCATTAAGTTTTTTAATGGCTATTTCAAAAACATCAACATTCTCTCCTGATTCAGCGCTTGCCCCTGGTAAATTATAATAAATTTCTTGCAGTGGCGTTCCCCCCAGTACCAATAATGTGGCTCTCTTTTTAGCAATTGTCGTAATATCAGCTGCTTCCAAATATATGTGTAGAGATCGCTTCCATTTCTCCCATTTCAAACCGACCGATGTGCTGTCGCCTTCGAGATCCAATCTTTCGGGTGGCGGAAGTTGATTTGACATTATGGGTTTGTTTGAGGCGACCTGAAAATGTACTATCAAATGGGAGTCTAAAATACCTTCAATTTAATGAAAGTCGTTTTATTTTTACTTATCTCTTTTTAATACTTCTTATTTAAAAGAAGTCCGAAGAACATTGCATTCAATCTAATGAATAAGATACCTTCAATTTAATAAAAGTCTCTTTTATTTACATTACTTCTTATTTAAAAGAAGTCCGAGGCACATTTTGTTCAATGTAATAAATAATATACCTACAATTTAATGAAAGTCTTTTTATTTACGTCACTTCTTATTTAAAAGAAGTCCGAAGCAAATTAAATTCAATGTAATAAATTTCATTTTGTTTCTTTCTATTTAATGAAACAATTTACTATCTCCAATTTAATGGAAATCCGGAGCCACTATGTATAAACATGTATACACACACACATATATGTAGTACTATTTATATCAAATTAAATAGATAAACCGATACGTAGGTAGTTTTTATGAACATTCGAAGGTATTATAATTATTTTTTTAACATTCGACCATTCGATTTAAACTTTTCTGAATAAATTAAATATTGCGGGTAGTTATTAAACTATCTTTGTACAAAAACATTGAGACTTAAAAGTTAATGCACACTATAGTAGCGGCACGCTATGATGGCCGTTTTGACGTTTGCCCGCTCATGAAGTTTCGTATTTAATAAATAATTACATAAAAGGAGCAAATTGTTGTTCTTTATTGTCAAAAGTGACGTGCAGTTAGTCATAAAATTTATCGAATGTGATTTCTAAACTACAAATATTAGGGTACCGCGAAGATAACTTTTACCTATTAAATTAATAAAGGACGATTATGAAATAAATGTGAAAATAGATAATATTTTAGAAAATGAACTTATAATTAATGTGAGTGAAGATAGCAGTAAGAGTGAAAGCAGCAGTATGGACGACTCCGATTAAATATAGCCACTAGTGTTTTTAGTTTCTTTTTTTGTATCAATTTTTGTTTATAAAGTTATTCATTCTTATTCCAATTTTTGATTTAAATTGATTTCGTTCGAATATATTACTTAAACTTATTTTATATTTTTTTTATTAAACCTTTTTAATCAGATACTACTTGCAACAAAAACTTGAATTAAATTACTTGCAAAAAAACAAAGATTTGAATATATTATATCGATAATAAATTTACATTTCACATCACTTTTTTAATGTGTCAAAACGGCCATCGTATCTTGCCGCTAGTATAAACAAACGAATAATTCTTAACAATGTAATAATAACGATAGTGGATATTATACTGCATTCCGACGCAATGAGTCATCAACAATATTTATTCGTAAACATTTTTTAAGATTATAATGCATTGTAATCAAATGTACGTAATATTATAGAAGTAACTTAGGAAACACTAATATTCTATCTAGTTTTATTTTATTATTTATTTATGTATATATATTTATTATTTCCATTACTTATTATTACTTTTCTTTTTTTTTTACTGACCTTATCCTCGTCGCCATATGTACCCTCCCGTCCCTCACTGATAACTATTATAGACACTGGCTCACTACTACCACACCTGGAGCGCAGGCGCACGTCCGTCTCGTACCTTGTTTGCAACAAGACTCCCCGACAGTCACAGCTACCCCCAGTGTGGTACGTGAGACTGTCTATTATATCTACTGTATAGATCTAGACACGCGGTAGCGTGTCAGCCAAGTTCTAGTAACAGAACTGGCGAGCAGCACCGTGTGTTCTAGACACGCGGTAGCGTGTCAGCCAAGTTCTAGTAACAGAACTGGCGAGCAGCACCGTGTGTTCTAGACACGCGGTAGCGTGTCAGCCAAGTTCTAGTAACAGAACTGGCGAGCAGCACCGTGTGTTCTAGACACGCGGTAGCGTGTCAGCCAAGTTCTAGTAACAGAACTGGCGAGCAGCACCGTGTGTAATATTACACGAACCATTTGGAGCCACTTTTGACCTTCTCATAACTCAAAAACTATTTGACATAAATGTGTCAAATTTGGCTCATATATTGAGACTCGCGAGATACATATGTGTTCTAAATTTCATAAGCGCATCTCAAATGGTTATTTAGATATTAACGTCTAAAAATCGTCATTTTTATCACTGACTGACCTATAGATCAATAGGTGACCTAGAAAGTTCAAATTTGGCATGCAGGTAGATAATTAGGCCAATATAAAGGAAAAAATCTGAAACTGGTAATTTTTTATCATTTTATTATAATTTTTCATTTTATTGGGTCTATTAGGAACACTTATATACTTAGTTCCTGTAATAACTGCAAAAAAAATTATGTAAGATCCACCAATCAAAACTTATTACAGCCGGTCTTAATGTGGATTTTAAGGTCTTCGCGTGAATATAAAACGAGTTGAACCACCCTTAATTTTTTTAAATCCAAACATTTTCGTTTTAGTATTTATGAGTGTAGTACTATATATATACTTTCGTATTTATTACGTTATTAACTGGCATTTAGCGCACATCAATGGTGTAAAAACATTATACTTTAAAAAATAATAATATTAGGCATTTCGGTACACGGCGCGCGACGCGACACCGGAGCAGCGGGATAGGTGCTTTGCGATAAATTCTTGACGCGGACGTGTCCGAGCGAGTGGCAACCGCGCTCATAAGAATTATTCCACTGCCTTCCGATTGATTGAAGCTGCCTAGTCTATTCGATTGCATATTCTTTGATTGAGTATACTAGTATACAACAAAAAAATAGGTTTCGTGAGACTGTAATAGATGATCATGACCAAGTCAGACCTTAGGCAACAATATATTATCCCAAGTTATAAGAAGAAATGATATTTTATGTAGTTATAAATAAATTTCAGAAAGGACTATTTAACTTGGCACATATTTAGATCTCACTTCTTTTGTCGTTGAAGACAACAACCAAGGTATATATCATAATATTTAACTTGGCTCTCATTTTTACATTTATGTTTTTGATGGGATACAAACACTACACTATCAGTGACGCATGTCGCATTTCATGCGAAGTTCAAGTTCAGTTGAATAGTGACACGAAACTGAGAAGAAATTTTGTGATATCACCCGCCAACTTGAACCTCAAGGAGACTTTAATGGAAACTGGCCGAGACGATTACCTATTCGGTACCAATTTAGCGAAGCTATTAAAAGCCGCAAAAACAGTCAGGCGAATCGCTGCGTCAAAAGTTCAATAAAAACAATTTCATATCTAAACCGAATTACAGAACACGTTTAAACTCTCGGGGCCTACATCGGGAACAGAAGGTAACTTACAGAGCCTATGCAGGCCGCGCACGAGGGCCAGCACATCAGCTGCCGCCACCGCCGACCCCAGCCAAGCGAAGTTACCGTGTGCCGCGACCCGCGCCGCCACCGTCTCCGCCGCCGCAGCGCAGGACACAACGCCAGTACTGAGCGAGGTACGGTACGCAGGTCGGTTGCAATACTTTAAAGACCAATGGTCTACGATAACGAACGACCATTATATTTTTTCTATAATTCAAGGATACAGATTACCCTTTTTGTGTACATCATCACAATATCTTTCCCCAGAAGTTATTACGAAGTCTGCACAAGAACGTGTTAATTTCGATAAATATATAATATAATTCGATAAATAAGTATATAATTCGATAAATAAGTTTCTTAAAGTAAAAGTTATCTTAAAATATGATCACGTTCCAGATGAATTTTTATCAAAAAAAAATCTCGTGCCTAAATCGAACGGTGATAATCGTTTTATCCTAAATTTAAAAAGTTTAAATAAATTTGTTAAGAATTCACACTTTAAGATGGAAGATTACCGTACGGCAGCAAAATTAGTCACAAAAGATTGTTTTATGGCATCTATCGATTTAAAAGATGCTTATTTTTGAATGCCTGTTCATAAATCGCATCGTAAATATCTTCGCTTCAAATACAATGGAACGTTATTTGAATTTAATAGTTTACCTTTTGGACTTAGTACTGCTCCGTATGTTTTTACAAAATTATTACAACCTGTTTCTCATTTTCTTCGTTCAAAAATTTTTTTGTCCGTTTTATTTATTTATTTATTTATATTTTATCAAGTAACATAAAGACTAATTTGTTAGTAACAATAAAATCTTATTTCCTACGTTAGTATTTTAATTATTTTTCTATGCCACTTGAAATGGCAGAGCAATGGTTGATATATACATAATCCAGTCTATTAGAGATCATACCTAAGATGCTGTTGGTGCTACCCCGTAGTCTTTGTACTAAAGAGCCACATATTTTACGCATAGTAGCAAAGAAACAGTTAACTTGCGCCGTTGCGAACATACCCGACGCACTACAGAAACGAGGCAGCCCCAGCAGCACCCTAAGTGCGTCATTGTATTGAACCCAAAGAGCGCTGTAAGATTTTTGTGAATACCAGGCCCATAGACTAGACAAATAGAAACTTGTTCAGTAAGCTCTAAACAATGTAATTTTAACACTCGTCGAGTAACGTTTTAAGTGGTAGTGCCACACTGCATACTTTCGAGTTGCAGCCGAATGGGCCGGCACGCCCGGGGAAGTACCACTCTCTCACTTAAAATCAGCGTGAAGTGGTAGCTATGCTACTGCGTTTCGTCCGGTATGTGAGAGTCCCGGAGGCCCGATCCCCCTCCCCCCAAATCATAATGGTTGTGCAGAATTTGGTTCTATTACCCCAGGAGGGTACCATCAGCGACTGCGGTGGAGAATCCCTCTCTGGGCATCCATGCTCAGGACGTACACAACTTGAGCAGGGATGCCCAGGCTGCCCTCCGAATTCTGGGGGGGGCAATTTTGCGCGCGCCACTGTTCGGGGCAAGCGGAGCAGGCATCATAAGGCAACCCCTACCACCCTCTCCGTGGACTTCTGCAACATAAGGGGACTCAACTCCAACTTGAACGCCGTTCACTTTCACCTTGAGACGGCTAAGCCGGCCTTGCTCTTTCTTACCGAGACCCAGATATCCTCTCCTGCCGATACGACTTTTCTCTCTTACCCCGGGTACAAATTGGAACATTCCTTTGTACCACGAGCTGGGGTGTGCGTTTACGTCAGAGATGATATCTGCTCTCGACGCCTCGGCAGCCTTGAAGGGCAGGACCTATCGATTATCTGGCTGCGTGTAGACTGCGACGACCATCCGCGAATCTACGCGTGCCTTTATAGGTCCCATAGCGGTAATGCCGAAACCGACCGACTGGTTGAGCACGTCCAAATGGCTACAGATTCCGTGCTGCAGCAGATCCCATCCGCAGAGATCGTTATTCTTGGCGATTTTAATGCCCACCATGCCGAATGGCTTGGATCGCGCACTACCGATCATGCGGGTAGATCTGTTCTCGACTTCGCTTTAGCATATGATTTGACACAACTAGTCCCCTCGCCAAAAGTCAAAGTCAAAGTCAAAAATCTTTATTCAATATAGAAGTGTTTGCACTTGCTTATTGATTGTCAGAAATCTACCACCGGTTCGGAATTTGGCACCTCGGACCTGAGAAGAACCGGCGAAAGAAACTCAGCGGGATATATTTTTTTTATTTTTTTTAACCATTTTCCATGTAGGTACAATGATAAGTATATTTTAGTTGTTTGAAACAGCCTGGAGGCGATCATTTCATTCCCAAGGTGTGCAGTCAACTAAAAAGTCATTAGTGTTGTAATATCCTTTAGCACACAAACGCTCTTTAACGACTCTTTTGAATTTTATAATTGAATAATTTTGAACGTTTTCTGGGATCCTGTTGTAAAAACGTATACATTGCCCCAAAAAAGAGTTACTAACCCTGTGTAATCGGGTACTTGGAGTAACAAGTTTATTCTTGTTCCTAGTGTTAATAGAATGTACGTCACAATTTCTGGGAAAATCATTTATGTTTTTGCGTACATACATAACATTATCAAAAACAAATTGAGAAGCGACAGTCATTATTTTAATTTCTTTAAATTTACCTCTTAACGAATCTTTTGGGACCAGGTTATAAATTGCACGAATAGCCCTCTTCTGCAGTACAAAAATAGTATTAATGTCAGCTGCATTACCCCAGAGTAGGATGCCATACGACATTACACTATGGAAATAACTGAAGTACACAAGGCGTGCCGTATCCACATCAGTCAAAAGTCTAATTTTTTTTACCGCATAGGCTGCAGAGCTAAGTCTATTCGCCAATTTATTTATATGGGGGCCCCATTGGAGCTTAGAGTCTATTGTCATACCAAGGAACTCTGTTGATTCTAAAACATCTAATGCTTCCCCGTTTAAACGTACACTCGTTTTGACACATCTTACATTGGGAGTAGTGAATTTAATACATTTAGTCTTTTTACTATTTAACATTAAATTATTAACACTAAACCAATTTACTATTTCAGAGAGAGTATTGTTCACATCGTCATATATCGAAAGATGTCTTTTTATTTTAAAAATTAAAGAAGTATCATCAGCAAACAATACTATGAAAATACCAGACGTGGAGGATCATACACCTTCCCTGTTGGACCTTCTGCTGACTTCCCATCCGGATGGCTACCAGGTTATCGTCGAACCCCCTCTGGGCTCGTCGGACCACTGTCTCGTCCGAAGTACAGTGCCGGTTGCGCGTTACTCACGACCTCGTTTCGTGGGCTGCCGCCGAGTGTGGCACTACAGGTCAGCAGATTGGGATGGGATGCGGTCCTTCTTTGCATCCTACCCATGGGGGCAGGTTTGTTTCTCGCCGGATGATCCGAGTGTTGTTGCTGACTCTGTTGCCGAAGTGGTACTTCAGGGTATGGAACTCTTCATTCCGTATTCTGCGGTCCCCATCGGTGGCAAGTCCCAGCCCTGGTTTGGTCGTTTCTGCAAAACGGCTTCACGCAGAAAATGGGAACGCTACCAAGACTGGGCTAACGCATCAGCGTCTCGTGATGTAAATACCAGCGCAATCAGAAAGGAATATAACTCTGCCTCTAGGTCCTTCAAAAACGTGATTGCTAAGGCGAAGACGGAGTACATAGGCAGAATTGGCGAGAGATTGGTGCGCCAGGAACACGTGCGTTCTGGTCTCTCGTCAAGGCTGTCTTAGGGAATTTCTGTCAGCCTTCCTTACCATCTCTGCACAAGACGGTGAGTCATTGAATACAGCGAAGGAGAAGGCTGATCTTTTAGGCTCTCTCTTCGCAGCGAACTCGACTCTGGATGACCGAGGAAAGTCACCACCAACAATCCCACGGTGTGATACCACGATGCCGGAGGTTAAATTCCGGCAAAGTGCAGTTCGTAAAGCACTTCTTTCCTTGGATATTCATAAGTCGAGTGGACCCGATGGCATCCCTCCAATCGTGCTACGGACTTGTGCTCCCGAGTTGGCGCCGGTCTTAACGCGTCTTTTCCGGCAATCCTATGCATTCGGCGTCGTCCCGAACTCCTGGAAGACTGCTTTGGTGCATCCGATCCCTAAAAAGGGCAACCGCTCAGACCCATCCAATTATAGGCCTATAGTCATCACCTCCTTGTTCTCCAAGGTAATGGAGTCCATTATAAACTGCCAGCTCCTGCGGTACCTAGAGGAGTACCAGCTGATTAGCGACCGCCAGTACGGTTTCCGTCGGGGTCGCTCAGCCGGTGATCTTCTAGTTTACCTTACTCATAGATGGGCGGAAGCAGTTGAGAGCAAAGGGGAGGCATTAGCAGCCAGTCTGGACATAGCGAAGGCCTTCGATCGCGTGTGGCACAAAGCGCTTCTATCGAAGCTTCCTTCCTATGGGCTTCCCGGGAAATTATGCAATTGGATTACCAGTTTTTTGGCAGATCGGAGCATCAAGGTCGTTGTCGACGGTGCATGCTCTGACTTAAAATTCGACAATGCTGGTGTTCCACAAGGCTGCGTTCTATCACCCACTCTGTTTCTTCTGCATATAAATGACTTGTTGCAAATCAGTAACATTCATTGCTATGCAGACGACAGCACCGTAGACACCTCATACACCGGCCGTGCTAATATTTCTCGGGAAAACGTCGAAGAAAACCGGAACAAACTTGTATCTGAAATCGAGTCTTCGTTAAACAAAGTCTCGAACTGGGGTCGGCTAAACCTAGTTCACTTCAACCCCAAAAAGACGCAAGTTTGCGCGTTAACTGCTAAAAAAACACCATTTGTCGTATCTCCACGATTCGAGAACATTCCGTTAGCCGCTACAGCTAGTATCGGAATACTTGGCGTTGATGTTTCGAGTCTCGTTCAGTTCCGCGGTCAATTGGAAGGCAAAGCCAAATTGGCATCAAAAAAGCTTGGTGTGCTCAGCAAGGCAAGACAGTATTTCACGTCGGCCCATCGTCTAAGACTATACAAGGCGCAAATTCGGCCTCACATGGAATACTGCTCTCACCTCTGGGCGGGTGCTCCCCAGTACCAGCTCCTTCCATTTGACCGTATCCAACGTAGAGCGGCTCGAGTTATCGACGATCAAGCCCTTTCCGATCTGCTTGATCCTTTGGCTTTGCGTAGAGATGTTGGATCGCTCTGCATCTTCTACAGAATTTATCACGGGGAATGTTCCGAGGAATTGTTCGGATTAATCCCGGCTGCTGAATTTCACCTTCGGACATCTCGTCAAAATTCCAAATATCACCCGCACCACCTAGATGTCCGAAAATCCACAACAGCGCGATTTTTAAGACATTTTCTGCCTCGCACAACCACTCTGTGGAACCAGCTTTCGCCGGCGGTTTTTCCGAACCGATACGACTTGGGAACCTTCAAGAAAAGAGCGTACTCTTTCCTGAAAGGCCGGCAACGCACCTGCAAGCCCCCCGGTGTTGCAGATGTCCATGGGCGGTGGTAGTCACTTTCCATCAGGTGAGCCTCCTGCTCGTTTGCCACCTTATGATATAAAAAAAAAAAAAAAAAAGTAACGTGCAAACTTACGAGCCAGCATATTCACCCTCACCGACAGCGCCCTCCGTTCTCTTTCAATATCAGCATCGTCCTTGAGGCCGGGTGTCATCGTACACTCGTTTGAGTTTATTACCGTTAAGTAAAATTGAGGGTGTCATATTTGGTGCTTTAAAGACCATCAAAGACCATCGTTACGCTTTTTCTTTCATTGTAGATCAGACCATGCCTCTCCGCGTAAGCCTCATATACTTGAATCTGTTGATAGGAACAAGAGAGTGGATGTTATCTACACAGACTTAAGTAAAGCATTTGACCTGGTTCCATGTTCAGTACTAGTCTTGAAGTTGTCCAATTATGGTATTGTCGAATCTTTCCTGAGATTTCTAGCATCATATTTCACAGAAAGACATTTTTATGTTGTTGCAGGTGGTTATGAATCGGTTGAATGCAATGTAAAATCTGGAGTCCCACAAGGGTCACACCTGGGTCCACTGCTCTTCAATATATTCATAAACGATCTGCCTAATTGTTTTAAATATTCTACACCATTTCTGTATGCTGACGATGTCAAACTTCTTAAAATAATTGAAGAACCAAATGACACTATTCTTTTACAAGATGATCTGACAAGATTATACCATTGGTGTAATGATAACGGCATGAGACTTAATTCAGTAAAATGTTCATGGATATCATTCACCAGGAGTTTAAAAGAATTTCAAACGAATTATTACATAGCTGGTGCCCCTATTAAATCTGTGGACAGAATTTCAGACCTGGGAGTAGTCTTCGACAAAAAACTAACTTTCATACCTCATATTGATGGTGTAATTAGCCGTGCCTCGAAAATGTTGGGTTTTGTAATAAGAAATGGAAGATTATTTCGAAAACCTAGAACAAAAATTGTTTTATTTAATAGCTTAGTCAGGAGTATACTGGAATACGGAAGCGTTGTTTGGAGGCCACATTATGCAACACACTGCCTAAGACTTGGGAGGATACGGAAACGTTTTCTTTATCATCTTACTTTCTCGTTAGGTAAAGGGAAAATGCTTTTTTCTTACAAAAACAGATTGGAATTTTTCAAAATTCTTTCACAAAGTGATCGGAGGGATTTGTTGGATTTAAAATTTCTATGTAAAACACTTAACAACAACTATGATAACTCGTTTTTGATATCAAAAATTAAATTGAATGTTTCCATTAGATTTCCACGTAAACCAATAACACCATTACTAAGACCTTTTCGCAAAACTGTTAGTTGTTAGGAAGCAATTCACCTGTAATGTTGTCTTAGAGTTTCGCGATTATTACACATTGAAATAAAACTAGTTTTTAACGGATTTAATCGCGTATATTAATTATTTTTAACATCCCGACGTTTCGAGCACTTTGCAGTGTTCGTGGTCACGGGCAGACTAAGGTGACATTTGTCTGTTCGAATTAAAAAGAAATATTATTTACAACTACCGCCAACGATTTCTTAATTGGTATCTTGAGTAGCGTTCCGGTTGCACGCAGAAGGCACTAACTGTATCTTTAGGTCTTGCAGTCTGTTGGATTTGGGATTTTAAATTTTTAATAAGTGGATCCCAAGTGTTAGAAAGTCTCCAACCATCTTCTCTATTGAAGTTCGGATGTTTTTGAATTTCAATAGCCTCGCGTATCATTCTAGGAATGAATCTGTGTTCTCTAGCGAGGATCTGTGGTTTATCAAATCGAATAAAATGGTTAGGTTTATCCAGAGCATGTTCATAGACTGCAGACTTTGAAGAACGCCTATTTTTGACATCTCCTATATGTTCCTTGACCCTAGTACCGATACTTCTCTTTGTTTGACCTATGTTCTTACATAAACCACACTCACATTCGAGTTTATATACTCCCGCAGTTTGTAAAGGGATATTACTCTTGATAGGTCTCAAGAACTGGCTCACTTTCTTATGAGGCTTGTAAATGGTTTTAATCGAAGCTCGCTTCAAGATATTGCCAATCCTGTCTGTAACTCCCTTCACATATGGTAGAAATGCAGGTTGTCGCTCAACTGTGGGTGGCTTGATACGGCTTCTGCGATGCTGGCGAGGCACGGGCAGCTTGTTCTGGTGGAGTGCAAGCTTGACCTGAAGTAGCTCGTCCTCTAGGTGTTCAGCATCGCAGAGATGGTGGGCTCTCTGAAACAAAGATTTGCCAACGGTAGCTAACTGACTAGGGTGGTGGTGCGAGTCACCATTGAGGTATTTATTGGTGTGTGTGGGTTTCCTATAAACTCATCATCCTCCTGCCCTTATCCCAATTTTACTTGGGGTCGGCGCAGCATGTCTTCTTCTTCCATACTTCTCTGTCAGACGTCATCTCACAAGTAACATTCTTTCTAACCATATCGTCTTTCACACAATCCATCCATCGTTTCTTGGGTCGTCCCCTACCTCTATATCCATCCACATCCATACTCAAAACCTTTCTCACAACATGGTCCTCATTCCTCCGCATAACATGCCCATACCAAGACAGCCGGTTTCCAGATAGCTTCTCGGTTACCGGTGCCACTTTCAAACTTCCTCTTATGTACTCATTCCTTACTCTATCCATTCGCGTAACACCACACATTGCTCTCAGCATTCTCATCTCCGCCACATGCAATTGTCTTTCAGTCATCCCTTTTATAGCCCAACACTCTGATCCATATAGAATAGCAGGTCTGATCATGGTCTTATAGATCTTCCCCTTAAGTCTAAGGGGAATACGGGGGTCACAAATTGTTCCCGTAACCTGCCGCCATTTCATCCACCCTGTGTTAATCCTGTGCTTTACCGTTCGATCTATTTCGCCATCGCCTTGAATGAGTGAACCGAGATACCGGAAGTCGGAGCAGACTGGAAGGGCTACGCCATCAAGCGCTATGGCTTCAGGACCGGAGAGACCGCCGAAATCGCAGAACATGTATTCAGTCTTCGTTCTACTGATTTTCAAGCCAACATTCTCCAGTTTCTGTTGCCAATCTTCCAATCTATTCTGGATCTCAGGTCCATCTTCACCAACCAGTACAATGTCGTCGGCAAAAAGCATGCACCAGGGTGCCTCCTCCTGTATGTTCGCCGTTAGAGCGTCCATAATCAGCAGGAAGAGGTAAGGACTTAGAGCCGACCCTTGGTGCAACCCTACAGCCACACTGAACTGGTCAGTGTTGCCGGCAGACGATCGGACGTAGGTACAGGATCCCCTGTACATAGCACGGACTAACTCCACATACTTCCCAGGCAAACCTTTCTCTTTCAATGCCCACCATAACACTTCACGAGGCACCCTATCATAGGCTTTCTCGAGATCAATGAATACCATGTGCAGGTTCTTGTGAGCACGTCTGTACTTCTCGCACAATTGGCGGAGTGCAAAAATAGCGTCCATTGTCCCTCGACCTGACATAAACCCAAACTGATTTTGGGCAATTTCACTCTCTTCTCGCAATCTTCTCTCTATTACCTTCTCCCATATTTTCATAGTATGTGACATGAGCTTTATCCCTCTATAGTTGTTGCAATCCTGTATATCCCCTTTATTTTTGAAGATGGGCACTAGCGAACTACTGCACCATTCTTGAGGGATGGTTTCTTCATGCAACAACTTATTGAAGAATAAAGTCAACCACATACATCCGTCAGTCTTTAACACCTTCCATACTTCAACTGGTATGTCATCTGGACCCAAAGCCTTCCCATTTTTCATACTTTTGACTGCTGTCATTATCTCATCCATGCTTATTTCTCTTACTAATCCCTTATTTACTTGTGCCTCTTGGAGAATACCATTCCAGTCATTCTCTTCATTCATAAGCTTTTCAAAATAAATCTTCCATCGCTCTTTTATTTCCTCATCTCTACATAACACCTTACCAGCCTCATCTTTCATGCATTTGATATGTGTTATATCTCTCGATCGTCTTTCTCTCTCTTTCGTAATTCGGTAGAGTTCCTTCTGGCCTCTAGGGCTGTCCAGTGAGTTGTACAACTTTTCTTGTGCCTTAGCTCTGGCCACTGCTACCGCCTTCTTTGCTCTCCTCTTAAATTCCTTGTAGACTTCCTTTTTTTCATCTTTTAAACTTGTATTCACATTTTTTACAACCTGCCATTCTTTAAATGCCACTTTCTTCTCTCTCAGTACATTTTGCACTTCCAAATTCCACCACCATGTATCCCTATCTATCAGACCTTTTCCTTTCGACTCTCCAAACACATCCTTTGCGACCTTCCTTATGTGCCTGGCCATCTCATTCCAACAATCATCTACCAATTTCTCTTCCATCTCATTCATTTCTATAATTTTCTCCACTATATGGTTCCTAAATCTACTAGCACATTCATCATTCTCTAACATACGCCATCTTGTCTTTGGAGGGGGCCGTATTTGGCTGTTTGTTGTTAGCCTATAAACTGTGTGACTTAATGTATTGTCAGGATTCCTGATAATAAGGATGTCAAGAAAAGCTAAAGAATTATTTGCCTCTAATTCCATAGTAAATTGAATGTTTTTATTTATAGAATTGAGATGTACTAAAAATGCAGATGTCAGATCACTAGGTAGTATTGTGAAAGTGTCATCTACGTACCGTTTATAAAACCTAGGTGTTATTGGTCCGGAGCGAAGAGCCCTCTCCTCTAGGTCTTCCATGAATATATCAGCGATCACGGGGGATACTGGGGAACCCATGGCTACTCCGTCAACTTGTACATAGAATTCATCATTCCACAATAAATAACCAGATGTGAGGCAGTGATGTAACAGCTCTGCATATTCAATAGGCATGTTGTGTGTCTGTAGCTTCCTCTTGACAATTTCGATGCAGTCTTGTATGGGTAAGCAGGTAAACAATTACTGGACATCAAAACTAACCATTGTCTCGTTGTTGGTTAATTTAAGGTCTTTGATTTCACCAACAAACTGGTAAGAATCCTTGACATACGCCGCAGTGTGTCCTCTGAGGGGTGATAATATCCTTG
Source organism: Vanessa atalanta (assembly GCF_905147765.1). Classification (NCBI taxonomy): domain Eukaryota; kingdom Metazoa; phylum Arthropoda; class Insecta; order Lepidoptera; family Nymphalidae; genus Vanessa; species Vanessa atalanta. The sequence goes on from NC_061901.1 coordinate 6,550,503, forward strand.
CTATGTGTTGAGCCAATCTATATGTTGGTGTATCGATTTGGCTTACAATAGGACGCAGCGGAGCACCAGTTTTATGGATCTTAGGTAACCCATACAGTTTTGGTGGCTTTGCACATGTAGGCACGAGTGATTTTTTGTCCAGATTAAATTTTTCTTGATGTTTAGATATTAGCGCGGATGTCTTTTTAAGAATATTATTGGTAGGGTCTTTAATTACTTTTTTATAAGTTTTTACATCCGATAAAATCGCGGAAATTTTCTGGTTATAATCACACGTATCCATCACAACGGTCGCGTTTCCCTTATCTGCTCGGAGGACTGTAATGTCTTTATTATTGCGTAAGTTCTTCAGTGCTATAGATTCATCACGAGTAAGGTTTTTTTTCGGTGGCCGGCTTCGACGTAAAACACTCGAAATGTCCTGTCGAATAGCTTCCGAGTCTTCCTTTGTGTAAAATTAATATAAATTCCTTAATATAAAAATTGTAATGTCTCAGGATAATGTTTCTTACATGGAAGCTGCCTCTCGCTTTCCTAGTGTCCGTAGATCCTATGCAGAGGTAGCAAAAGAGTTGTTCTCCGTTCCCACATACATCCCAACTAACCCTGGTCCTTCTAAGTCCACCCCCTGTCTTAGTAAATCATACAGACAAACCATTGTCCGCTCTCCCTCCCCTAGACTTCCTCAAGGGAAGGGGTATGATAAACATGCCCATCAAGCCATAGTTGGCAATTGCCCCTCCTCCTCTCCTAATGGTTGTGCCTTAAATGTTGCTAACCCGTCCCCTCCTAATAATAATCCTAACTTATTGGAACTACTCACAAAAATCCTCTTAAATATCCTCAGTACATGCAATGAAATCCCTTTACCGTCCAACGTTGCCAATGACCTAAATCAATTATTTAATATCCTCCACAATGGCCCCAATCAGATTCCTTCAATGGAACTGCAAAAGCGTCCGTCCTAAGAAACCTGAACTCCTCTCACTTATTAATTTGTATAAACCTGTCATTATTGCCATCTCTGAGACATGGTTGATTCCCGGTTCTCGATTTCGGATTCCGGGTTTCACCTGTTTGAAGGATGACAGAAGTGATGGGTATGCAGGTAGTGCCATCTTGATCAGGCACTCCATTCCCTTCTCCCAAATCCCCTTACCTCCTTTTAGCCAGCACATCAATGCTGTAGCTATAAAAGCCTTCAACATTTCCTTTTTATCTATTTACATTCCCCGTCCTACTCCTTCACTTGCTCCTGAGTTACATTCCATTTTATCTTCTCTCCCAAGCCCTGTTCTTGTTATGGGGGATTTTAATGCCCACCATACATTATGGGGTTCCTATTTCTGTGATGGATTTGCTCCCTTGTTGGTGGATATCGCTGATGATGTAAATTTTTGCATTCTCAATGATGGTTCGCCTACTCGTAGAGTTTATCCTAATCAGAATCCTAATTCTGCTGTTGATTTATCCCTAGCATCTCCCTCCCTATCCTCGCAAATATGTTGGAACATCCTTCCATCGACATTTGGAAGTGACCATTTCCCTATCCTTCTATCATTAAACAACAGATCCATTGCTCCTACCAAATCATCCCCTCTCCTAAAATATAAACTTAAAAACGTTAACTGGTTAGCATATTCTAACTCTGTTGATGTCATGTTGAACTCCCTCCCTGATTTTGTAAATGGTGAAAATGCTGTTGCATACTACGAACTTTTCCTTAATATTATCAAATCCTCCGCTCATACCCATTTTCCACAAAAAAATATTAATAAAAAGATTTATTTCTCCCCACCTTGGTGGGATGAAGAATGTAATGCCAACAGAGATCTGAAGCCGAAGAGTCATATACTGCATCTATGACTACACAGAATTTCATCAAATATCAGCGTATAGATGCCAAAATTAAAAAATTATTTTCTAAAAAGAAAAAGCAGGGTTGGATCAATTTCTGTGAATCCCTTAGTCCTCGGTCTCCCCCTCAAATAGTTTGGAGAAATCTTAAGAAATTTCGCCGCTCCCTCAATTCAGAAAACCTAAACGCCTATAATCCGTCCGAATGGCTTAATGATTTTACTACCAAACTTGCACCTCCCTTTGTACCATGCCAAGATAGTTTTATAAACTTTACTCCAACCTCAGTCTCGGATGATATGGATAGTTCGTTTACACTCTCTGAGCTACACACAGTTCTAAATGGACTTAAGGACTCGTCACCAGGGGAAGATGGCGTGCCCTACTCCTTTATAATAAACCTCAGTGATAAAGCTAAATGCGTCTATCTGAATATAATTAATGCTTTTTTCTTAACAGGAATCGTCCCGGAATCTTCGAAGTCCCAAATTATTATTCCCATACTCAAACCAGGAAAAAGCCCTTTGGATCCAAATTCCTATAGACCCATTGCTTTATCGTCTACATTAGTGAAAGTTACTGAACATCTCCTAAAAAACCGTTTGGAATGGATAATGGAAAGCAGGAATATTCTCTCGCCCTCTCAATTCGGCTTTCGAAAGGGTTTGAGCACTCTTGATAGTCTCAGCATTCTCACGACAGACATTCGAATAGCCTTCTCTAACGGAGAGTACCTTGTGGGTGTTTTTCTAGATATTTCTTCGCCATATGATAATGTTCTTCTTCCGGTACTCAGGCAGAAACTGCAACAGCTGAGTATCCCTCCGAGGATTACTCATTTCATATGTAATCTGCTATTTTGCAGATCAATTACCGTTAAACATCAAAATTATATTCTCCCCCCCAGATTTGTCTGGAAAGGTCTCCCGCAAGGTTCAGTCCTCAGCCCTCTGCTTTACAGTATTTATACCTATGATCTCGAATTGTCTGTTAACAACTTTTGTAACATTCTTCAATATGCCGATGACATTGTTTTATATCTTAAATCTTCTTCTATTCAAAATTTAACTTTGCCCTATGGCTCTCTGACCATGGCTTATCTTTATCAATAGATAAGACCCAGGCAGTTGTTTTTACTCGGAAAAGACTAATTCCTGTCTTTGACTTGGTTTGTGGGGATCAACGAATCAACTTTGTCAACAAGACGAAATTTCTAGGCATAATACTCGACAACAAACTGAACGGAATTTATCACTCTGAGCATATTATTAAAAAATGTGAAAAGGGCATTAACGTCCTTAGAGCAGTCTCAGGAGTCTGGTGGGGAGCTCACCCCTATTCTCTTAAACTACTGTACAATGCAATAGTTCGTAGTCATTTAGACTATGGACTGTTTGTCTTAGAACCCCTAAATAAAGCCGTTTCTGATAAGATTAATAAAATTCAATACAAATGCCTTAGGATAATTATAGGAGCTATGAAAACTTCTCCCACTAACGCTCTGCAAGTTGAATGTGTTGATCCTCCACTCCAACTGAGAAGACAATTTTTATGCGACCGTTTTGTGGTAAAATCATTACAGTTATCCTCTCATCCTCTCTGGTCCCGTTTAAGCGAATTGTCCCAACTCTGCGTTGGGGCGAACCCCAAAAGTCCATCCTTACTATTAGACAGTTTTTTAAAATTTACGAAACTCCCACATCCTATCTTAAGGTTCCAGTCAAATCCTCTTTTTTCCACTCCATTTAGAGCTCTAGTCTATAATCCATCTATTATCACAGATCTTGGTCTTATTAAAGGGGCCCCTGATTCAAATTCTAAATTTCAAAGATTTTTTAATCAAAATTGGTCAAATCATTTACTTATATTTACTGATGCCTCAAAACTATCCCCTGATAGCTGCGTCGGCTCAGCCTGTTGGATCCCTAAATTCAAAATTGTCCTTCAATTTAAATCCTCTCCTGAAACATCCATCTTTTCTGGTGAAGCGATTGCGATTTTGGAAGCCATCCTTTTTGCCCACTCCCATGACCTCAGAAATACGGTAATTCTGACAGATTCTTTGAGTTGTCTGTTGGCAATTAAGGAAAATCCGTTTCGTAGTAGGCGAAAATTTTTTATCATCTTTAAGATCAGGGAGGCATTGTTTTCCTGTCATCAAAAAGGGCTGGAAATATCGCTTGCCTGGATACCAAGCCACTCTGGTATATCCGATAATGATGCAGCAGACTCGTTCGCTAGAGCTGCTATAACAACTGGCTCTCTTGAACATTTTAAAAATTCATCTTAGGACTTGTGTGCTTTAGCGAAAACTTATCTGGATAAATCCTGGAACTCTATTTGGAAAGTTTCATCAAAATCTAAAGGTAGATTTTACGCATCTCTACAACCAGATATTCCAAGGCGACCTTGGTTTTCTCTTCACAGGCAAGCTAATCGTTGGGTCACCACAACTATCTGCCGACTACGCCTTGGACATGCATGTACCCCCATACATCTTTGTAAAATTAGAGTCAGAGATCACTCTTTGTGTGAATGTGGCCTAGACGAAGGTTCCTTATCCCATATACTGTTTTCTTGCCCCAAACTCCTCCATCCCTTATATGACGTTCTCCCTCCTAAAGCTCCTCGCCCTATTAATGTTCAATGTTTGTTAATGTTTGTGTTCAGTCCATTTTGTAAATTTTTATGTAAATATATTGAGCGTAATAACATTAAGTTGTAAATATTTTTGTGTTTGTTCATATATGTTATCTTAATAATAATTTATGTTTATCTAATTATTTATTATTGTGTTGTTTTGTTGTTGTTTTACATAGAGTCAACTTCTATTATGCCTTCAAATTAAATTAAGCCTGTAATCTCGACCGCACCGATCAATCTCCATCGTGTCTTCTCCATCGCACGTGACATTGGCGAAATAATCTATGCCCTCTTGGCATAAATAAAAGCCAAAATAAAAAAAAATAAATAAACTTTGCACCGGCTCCATCCACAATACCGTTTGAAGACATTATTTGCAATGTGGAGGAGTGTCTTTTCAAAAATAATATCACAAAGGAAGACTCGGAAGCTATTCGACAGGACATTTCGAGTGTTTTACGTCGAAGCCGGCCACCGAAAAGAAACCTTACTCGTGATTAATCTATAGCACTGAAGAACTTACGCAATAATAAAGACATTACAGTCCTCCGAGCAGATAAGGGAAACGCGACCGTTGTGATGGATACGTGTGATTATAACCAGAAAATTTCCGCGATTTTATCGGATGTAAAAACTTATAAAAAAGTAACTAAAGACCCTACTAATAATATTCTTAAAAAGACATCCGCGTTAATATCTAAACATCAAGAAAAATTAAATCTGGACAAAAAATCACTCGTGCCTACATGTGCAAAGCCACCAAAACTGTATGGGTTACCTAAGATCCATAAAACTGGTGCTCCGCTGCGTCCTATTGTAAGCCAAATCGATACACCAACATATAGATTGGCTCAACACATAGCAAGGATATTATCACCCCTCCGAGGACACACTGCGGCGTATGTTAAGGATTCTTACCAGTTTGTTGGTGAAATCAAAGACCTTAAATTAACCAACAACGAGACAATGGTTAGTTTTGATGTCCAGTCATTGTATACCTCCTTACCCATACAAGACTGCATCGAAATTGTCAAGAGGAAGCTACAGACACACAACATGCCTATTGAATATGCAGAGCTGTTACATCACTGCCTCACATCTGGTTATTTATTGTGGAATGATGAATTCTATGTACAAGTTGACGGAGTAGCCATGGGTTCCCCAGTATCCCCCGTGGTCGCTGATTTATTCATGGAAGACCTAGAGGAGAGGGCTCTTCGCTCCGGACCAATAACACCTAGGTTTTATAAACGGTACGTAGATGACACTTTCACAATACTACCTAGTGATCTGACATCTGCATTTTTAGTACATCTCAATTCTATAAATAAAAACATTCAATTTACTATGGAATTAGAGGCAAATAATTCTTTAGCTTTTCTTGACATCCTTATTATCAGGAATCCTGACAATACATTAAGTCACACAGTTTATAGGAAACCCACACACACCAATAAATACCTCAATGGTGACTCGCACCACCACCCTAGTCAGTTAGCTACCGTTGGCAAATCTTTGTTTCAGAGAGCCCACCATCTCTGCGATGCTGAACACCTAGAGGACGAGCTACTTCAGGTCAAGCTTGCACTCCACCAGAACAAGCTGCCCGTGCCTCGCCAGCATCGCAGAAGCCGTATCAAGCCACCCACAGTTGAGCGACAACCTGCATTTCTACCATATGTGAAGGGAGTTACAGACAGGATTGGCAATATCTTGAAGCGAGCTTCGATTAAAACCATTTACAAGCCTCATAAGAAAGTGAGCCAGTTCTTGAGACCTATCAAGAGTAATATCCCTTTACAAACTGCGGGAGTATATAAACTCGAATGTGAGTGTGGTTTATGTAAGAACATAGGTCAAACAAAGAGAAGTATCGGTACTAGGGTCAAGGAACATATAGGAGATGTCAAAAATAGGCGTTCTTCAAAGTCTGCAGTCTATGAACATGCTCTGGATAAACCTAACCATTTTATTCGATTTGATAAACCACAGATCCTCGCTAGAGAACACAGATTCATTCCTAGAATGATACGCGAGGCTATTGAAATTCAAAAACATCCGAACTTCAATAGAGAAGATGGTTGGAGACTTTCTAACACTTGGGATCCACTTATTAAAAATTTAAAATCCCAAATCCAACAGACTGCAAGACCTAAAGATACAGTTAGTGCCTTCTGCGTGCAACCGGAACGCTACTCAAGATACCAATTAAGAAATCGTTGGCGGTAGTTGTAAATAATATTTCTTTTTAATTCGAACAGACAAATGTCACCTTAGTCTGCCCGTGACCACGAACACTGCAAAGTGCTCGAAACGTCGGGATGTTAAAAATAATTAATATACGCGATTAAATCCGTTAAAAACTAGTTTTATTTCAATTCACCTGTATCTCGCTTGTGTAAAATTTTGAATGAGCACAGTGCTGTTTTAGACCCTTTTGGAGACTCATCAAACAAGTTTCACAAAAAAATATTGTCAAAATTGCCAGCGAACTAATTTATTTTGTTTATATTTTATATGTTATTATTTTACTATTATTGTTAATTCTTGTCATTTTTAACCTTGATTTACTAACAATTAATTATTTGTAAGTTTGTCATCTCCAACTTTATCTTTGCAAGTGGTATTCACCTTAATAGGTAATGCATTTCGTTTTAAGTTGTATTAAAATTGTATACCTTTGTACGTGTTGATATATTTACCACTGGTGAATCTTAAATAAATAAATAAAATAAATATTGCTATAAGCTTCCTAAGGCCACAAATTGAAGCACTTAACAGTACCATATCGTCAGCATAGCTTAAGTTATTCATACAAATTCCATCTATGTAACAATCCAACCTAGTACTCCCGAGCTCGCCAAGTAACTCGTTCACGTAGCATCTTATCCCTTGAAGTCTAGAGAGAGCGGTATTCATTAGACGCTGAAATGTTACTGGTGCGTTTTTTAGTCCAAATGGCATACGGGTAAATTGGTAGTGTCCTTGGGGAATGTTAAAAGTTGTTTTAGCTGCGTCCGCTGGATGCAATGGAATTTGGTGAAAACCGGATGCAAGATCTAAAGTTGAAAAATATTTACTATGCCCAAGTTGATCTAGGATTTCGTTTATTTGAGGAATAGGATATGTGTCTCCAATCGTTATATCGTTTAGTTTCCTGTAATCTACGACTACGCGCCATTTTTGCTGGCCAGACGCGTCCATTTTTTTTGGAACTACCCAAATGGGTGAAGACCAAGGGGAAGTTGAGGGTTCTATTTCGGTTATACATTAATTCGGTTTGCTTCCTTACTTCCTCTTTATGTATCTCTGGAAATCGATACGATTTGACATGTATTGGAATATCAGAATTCCTTTTTATTTCATGTTCTATTGCGGTAGTACAAGTTAATATTTCACCAAATAGATAAAATATATCGGAATATTCTGAGCATAGGTCATAGAGTGCGTTGATTTCCTCGTCGTTGAGGTGAGATACCCTAAGCTAATCAAAAATTGATTGAGTTCGCGTATATTCATTAGTGACTTTAGCAGAACTAGTAGAAGTAATATGGTACGAAAAGAATTGAGGAAGTGATTTAAGTTTAGCGTAGATTAAAAGATCAAGCGTTAGAATTAAGCGTAACTGGTGAATCAGAGATATTGATAATTGATATACATTTACTCTTTTATTATATTTTACTCTAGCAATGCAGTTCGCTACTAATAAAGTGTCAGACACTTTCTGATCTAAAATAAAACCTTCTCCAATTTCAGGATTCTTTACGGAACATTCAATTGCCATCTCCGTTCTAGGGGGAACAATATAAGTTGGTTAGCGAAACAAAAGTTTAATATCTATATTATTAATTTTCAGTATATCTTTGTTATAGTCTATTGTGCAACCGAAGCTTATAACATGTCGGAACCAATTATTCCATCGTAAGGTAAATTAATTTCCTTAATTACGTGGAATTTATGTGTTATGCATTTACTTGGTGATTTTGAAATATTTAATTCGAGATTAAAGTATTCTATGGTTTGGGTACACTCTTCTGCGGGGTCTATACCTTTTAGATTTATAACATCGCATATCAGTTTTGGGTGGTTTTGAATGCTACTATCTTTAACTAAGCTTATCGAAGATCCAGAGTCTATTAACAGAGATAAAGGAATTTTAGATATGGAGGTAAGAATTTGGATATGTGGTAGTAAAATTAAGGCTCGAAGGGGGTGCGCACAAATTATATAAAAATATAGTATCTATACGTCGGAGGAACATCAAATCTATTTAAGATTTTAAATTACCATGGTTATTTTTATTACTATCAGTATTTATAAGTATGGAATCCAGTGATAAAGTTATGCAAGCCCTTGAACAATAATATAAAAAATGTGCGAATCGATATGGTGAGTTTCGTTTGTAAAACACCGGATCTAGTTTCGAGTGCACAAAAAACAAATAGTAGGTGTGAAAGTGACAATGGTAGTGGTGACCAGTGTTTACGCAGCAAACGTACGAGAAGTATTCCGATATGGACACTTTTAATGCCGTCAACATCTACCCGCAAACTTCAGTCTCGTGAACAAGACATTCGTAGATAATGTCGAAATATCGAGCTCCACCAAATAAAAATAAAACATGGTAAATATCCCGTTTTAAATAGTGATAGTAATCAAATCTATTGTCACGTGGGAGTACAGTGGGTAATCGTGAAAATAATACAATGAACACTTAGTTAATATTTAATTATACTTTATTACACTATTAGGTTAATATACAAAGTAATCAAAATGAGAATGATAACACTCAGCACTTCAGGAACGGTAGTCAATCGGCTAAGTAAGTGACCTGCCCTGACCCGAGCGATGCCTTCACGACTCTGTCGAAAGCTGAAGATAGCTACAAACTATACCGAAGTCAAGTTCACAACCTTAGGCGCGCCTTGATTCCGTTGAGTGTCTGTACGCTTGACCGGATGCGACATATATATTTGTTATTTTTGTAGTATTTCTGTTTTTATATATATGTATATATATATAAATATAGTATTAAGTACATTAGATTTAGATTTATACATAGTATTTAAAAACAAAAAATAAGTGGTGGTGGTTAAAGATCTTTATTCTCATAAGAACATACATACATAGGTTCACTTATATGAGATTAAATAATGTTAAACACATACATTGATATTTGATACATGGAATGGCTAGTGCTACTTAATATTGTCTAATATATATTTTTTAAGTTTATTTTTAAAAGTATTTAAACATTCACATTCTTTTATGTAGTTCGGCAAATCATTATATAGTTTTACTCCATCAAAACGTATATTTTTATGTCCATAATTTAAGGTTCTGACTTTAGGTAATTCAAGTTTGTGTCTGTTTCTTAAGTTATGCTTGTTTGATTTTTGCGTAAATGTTATGTTTGAATGAATACTTTTAGATAGTATCTTTTTAATTAAAATACATGTGTTATAAATATATGTTTGATTTATGTTGAATAATTTTGATTTTTTGTATAGTTCTATCGACGGTGTGAAAAAGTCATAGTGAAAAAGTACTTTTATAATTTTGTTCTGCGTAGTTTGTAAGATTTTAAGGTTAGACTTTGAAGCTGACCCCCATATTTCAATTAAGTAGTTAATGTGTGACTTTATCAGGGAATTGTAGATAACACTTCGCACTTTTTTTGGTATGCAATTATTAGATTTTCGGAGTGCTCCTACAAGCGATGAGAGTTTTGATCGGATATGCTCAATGTGTGGTTTCCATGTCAGTTTATCATCCAACCATAATCCTAAATATTTCTCTAAGTTTGATCGTTGTATTTGAATATTGTTTATTGTAAGGGCCGGAAAATTTTGTATTTTTTTATTTTTTGCAGTGAAAATCATATATGATGTTTTTGACGTATTTATTGTTAAAAGATTGCATAGAAACCAGTCATTGAGCAGATCAAGATCTCTTTGAGCCTCCCTTACTATGTCACACATTGAGTGGCCATAGTAGAAAAGGCAAGTATCGTCCGCATACATTGTTAGGTGTCCAGTTAAACCAATATTCTTAATATTGTTAACATATATAAGAAACAGTAAAGGCCCGAGGATAGAACCTTGTGGAACGCCATATGATATTTCTTGTGGTTTACTCGTGTAATCTCCAATTTTTACTACTTGGTGTCTATTCTCTAGATATGAAGCAAAAATACGAAGTGCTGTATTTTTTATACCTATATTGTTCAATTTATGAAGTAATTTAACATACAGTATCGAATGCCTTCTTTAAATCAATGAAAATACCTAATGCAATATGTTTGTGGTCAATATTTGTTTTTATTTCAGTAACTAAGTTAACAACTGCCGAAGCAAGTACCCTACTTGAGTGAGGTCTAAAGCCAAACTGTTCGTTTATTAAGAGATGTTTGTCTTCAATGTATTTTTGAAGTCTAGTGTACAAATATTCGTTCGAAAATTTTTGACAATACCGGAAGCACTGAGACGGGTCTGTAATTATTAGGGTCACTTTTACAACCTGATTTATATATAGGAGTGACTTTAGCAATTTTTAGGGTATCTGGAAAGACACCTTCCCTTAAATATTTATTTATACAGTTAGTTAAGCTAACTACTATTAGATTTTTCAAACATTTTATAGCTTTAGTACTTATTCCATCTACACCCGTGCTAGTATTACTGTCCAGACTATCTATGACATTTTTGACCTCTTTGATCGTGCATGGTTCAAATTCAGTAAGCGTTATGTCTAATTTTCGGAGAACATGAGAGTATTTGTTGTATTTGAATGGTACTTACTTAGAATTAAATTAGCCAATTTAGAACCGATACTTGAAAAAAAGTTATTAAATACCTCACAAATATCAGTGCCATCAGTAACGGTGCCAAAGTCAAAGTCAAAGTCAAAAATCTTTATTCAATATAGAAGTGTTTGCACTTGCTTATTGATTGTCAAAAATCTACCACCGGTTCGGAATTTAGCACCTCGGACCTGAGAAGAACCGGCGAAAGAAACTCAGCGGGATATATTTTTTTTCATTTTTTTTAACCATTTTCCATGTAGGTACAATGATAAGTATATATTAGTTGTTTGAAACAGCCTGGAGGCGATCATTTCATTCCCAAGGTGTGCAGTCAACTAAAAAGTCATTAGTGTTGTAATATCCTTTAGCACACAAACGCTCTTTAACGACTCTTTTGAATTTTATAATTGAATAATTTTGAACGTTTTCTGGGATCCTGTTGTAAAAACGTATACATTGCCCCAAAAAAGAGTTACTAACCCTGTGTAATCGGGTACTTGGAGTAACAAGTTTATTCTTGTTCCTAGTGTTAATAGAATGTACGTCACAATTTCTGGGAAAATCATTTATGTTTTTGCGTACATACATAACATTATCAAAAACAAATTGAGAAGCGACAGTCATTATTTTAATTTCTTTAAATTTACCTCTTAACGAATCTTTTGGGACCAGGTTATAAATTGCACGAATAGCCCTCTTCTGCAGTACAAAAATAGTATTAATGTCAGCTGCATTACCCCAGAGTAGGATGCCATACGACATTATACTATGGAAATAACTGAAGTACACAAGGCGTGCCGTATCCACATCAGTCAAAAGTCTAATTTTTTTTACCGCATAGGCTGCAGAGCTAAGTCTATTCGCCAATTTATTTATATGGGGGCCCCATTGGAGCTTAGAGTCTATTGTCATACCAAGGAACTCTGTTGATTCTAAAACATCTAATGCTTCCCCGTTTAAACGTACACTCGTTTTGACACATCTTACATTGGGAGTAGTGAATTTAATACATTTAGTCTTTTTACTATTTAACATTAAATTATTAACACTAAACCAATTTACTATTTCAGAGAGAGTATTGTTCACATCGTCATATATTGAAAGACGTCTTTTTATTTTAAAAATTAAAGAAGTATCATCAGCAAACAATACTATCTCGAGTTTATCACCTAGGAGATGTGGCAGGTCATTTATATAAACAAGGAAGAGAAATGGTCCAAGAATTGATCCTTGAGGGACCCCCACAGTAACTGGAGACCCGGGAGATCTCTTTCCATTTACATCAACCCTCTGAATGCGATTGCTCAGATACGAAATCAGAAGACTGAGTGCAGTGTCCCTAATTCCATAATGACGTAGCTTCCTGACCAAAGTTTCGTGTTGCACACAATCAAAGGCCTTAGATAAATCACAAAATATCCCTAAGGCATCCTGTGACTCCTCCCAGGCCCTGTAAATATTTTTAACGAGCTCAACACCAGCGTCAGTTGTCGAGCGACCCCTTGTAAATCCAAATTGTTTCTTGTGTAGCAACTTGTTATTGTTAAAATGTACTAGCATTTGATTTAGTAACAACTTTTCAAAGATCTTGCTAAGAGTTGGTAGTACAGAGATGGGCCTATAGTTGTTGGGGTCTGATGTACTACCTGATTTAAATATTGGTAATACTCTACTATGTTTCATGAGGTCAGGAAACACGCCACTAAGGACACATTTATTAAATATAGTGACAAGGTAGGGTGCGATTACATCAATTATTGAATTGACTACCTTGACAGAGATCCCCCACAGATCGGCCGTTTTCTTAATATCTAGTGATCTGAAGGAACTTATTACATCACTTACACTTACTGTATTAAATTTAAAGCTAATATTACATTCTTCCACATGGTTTTTTAATAATGATTCAGCAACGGTAGGAGAGGAATTTAATGAGTTAGTTGTCGAAAATGGAATGTCAGCAAAAAAATTTTCAAAAACAGTTGCAACATCCCGATCTGAGGAAAATAAATTGTTGTCAATAGATAAGCTAAAGTCGGAGATGTTATTTTTGACTCTTCCAGTTTCACAATTAATAATTTTCCATGTCATTTTAATTTTATCAGGTGCCTCAATAATTTTTTTTTTTATATGCAATGATTTAGCTGTATGACATACACGTTTGAATAGTTTAGAGTAGGCACTAACATAACTGATAAATGAAAAAGACCGGTTGTATGATCTTTCACTATAAAGTTCATACAACCTCTGCCTACTCTTGTGAATTCCGACAGTCGCCCAATCATTAAATTTAAGAAAATTCCTAGAATAGACTGTCTTGGAAGTAAATATGGCATTAAATTCTGTTTTAATTAATTTAAAAAAATTGTTATAAAGCTCATTAGAATTATCATTTAATTGTAAATTCTAATATCAGTTTTGGTGGAGCATATCTATTTACAACTTTATTCCTAGCCAAATTATTTATCACATCCCACATTTTTCTTGATTCATTGCTACATTTTTTAAACAATGAATAATAATAATTATGTTTTTCGTTTTTGATTAATGACATAACTTTACTTTTTTATCCTCCTTCATCATCCTTATTTATCCTCAATTTCTTCGTTGTTTCTATTTTCATTTAGTAGTTGCCACAGTATATTTCGTCTATGTATTGCTTGCATAATGTTTCCATTTATCCAATCACTTTGAGGAAGATTCAGTACCTTAATTTTATTGACTTTATTTTGCAGTATGTGAGTAGAAATAAAATTTTCAAAAATAATGTAGTCATTGTGATAATTCTTATAGTTAGCCATAGAGACACTTTTGCAAAGAGCTTCATAATCTAGAGCTTTATAATTTATTTTTGAATTAGTCACTATTTTGGTTTATAAGCTTTCGAAAAATATTTGCTTATGATCAGATAATGTTGATTCAATTAGAGAAAGTTTGAATTCCTTATTACTGATATTTGTAGACACATGATCGAGAATAGTCTTTGTTCTTGAAGTTTCACGAGTACAAAACTTTTCATCAATTTTATTCAGTATCTCATATCCTGCTTCATGGAGATTAGTTACGTATTGTTCGATATTTTTGTCTGTGCTCAATAGATCTAAATTAAAATCGCCAAAGACAATTGACCTCTTCCTTCTTTCAATTTGCATTGTATACACCTCCAAAAAATTCGTAAAATTAGTGTCACCTGGTTTGTAAACACCTCCTACATTTAAAGACATTTTTGGTATATATATCCATAGATAGTGATTATAGTTTTCGTGTAAATTTTCAGTTACGTCGTATTGAATACTGTTATGAATAAACATCGAAACACCACCACCTTTACAATTCTGTCTATAATTGTAGATATGTGTATAGTTTTCTAATTGGTACTGTGTCGCATCGTCTTCTCAAGTAATCCATGTTTCCGTGAAAATTATAATATGGACTGTCGGAATGCTGTTAAGAATGCATTTAATCTCATCAGACTTTCCGGGTTTACGAATACTTCGTAGGTTAGCGTAAAAGAATTTCAAAGATAATTTGTTTGCGATAATGTCCTTATAATTATTTGTTACGGAGTGTTGAGAGTCAGTTGTTTTATTTAAGTTGTTTGTCTGTAAATTTGATTGTACGAGTTTTTTGGAGCATTTTTAACATTAACTATTTTAGGTACACCATTTATATATTTTAGAGCCAAGTCAGATTCACCAGACTCTTCTCTTCGCTTTAGTTCAGAACGAAGATACTGCATATAGTTTTTTTGAGCCACTGTTTGATCGGAATAAATTTGTATATTTTGTGGCAATTTAGATTTATTACGTAATAGGTATTTAGGTGTATCAACATTTGCAAAGCATACCTTTATCGGCCGGTTTTTATCTGGAATGTATTTACCAAGTCTCATACATTTTACAGGAGCAGAACAATTTTCATACAATGTAATAATTTTTAATATTTCTTAATTATCGTATTTCTGTCTGATGGTATAATTTCTTTTACTTATTTCAGGAATACCCACTATAATAACATTTTTTTCTCGGTCGCAGCGGTCTTTAAACTCCAGTATGAGGTTTTCGTGGAGAGGAATTGGCGATTCAGCAACATGATTATTAATTTTACCAATTTTGATATCTGTAATTTCGTTCTCAATACGTTTAATTTTTTCTTGGTTTATTCCTTCCTTCCTCCCGTTTCTTCGTTCCTTTTTTATTATTTGTAAATCTTTATTTATGTTTTTATATTGCATAGTTAGATCTTCTGAAGCAGATTTGATATTTTTAATTTCATTGTTTATTTCCATCATTTCCCGGCGAATTTGCGCCATGTTTTCATTTTGAGTTTTTGCAAATCCTTCTAATAATTTCGTTATGTCAGCACGAAAATCAGCAAAATCTTTTTTATAGTCATATTCGTGACCCCGTTCTTTCCGCTTTCGTGGGTATATGTTCACATTTAATTCGTCTTCATCGTAATTAGATAAATTCGATGTGGAACCTTCGCCGCTTCCGCTGCCTCTTGTAAGCTTTCCGCTAGACGGTGACGTTTGCGCACTCATCCTTATCCTAGCTTATCAGTCGAAAGCCGAGAGACAAAGACAAAAAATAGCAACGATTCTCTTCTCGCGGGGGTGAGGCACTGCGTTTGGGACGAGTGCAGTTAAACACACGTTTAAACTTTGATACTATTGTTTTGCACTTTATAAGTAATTAGCACTAAAATCACTTAACACTTTTTATTTTATTTTGCGAAAATATTAGTAGATGTTAAGAGTTCTGTTGTACACGTCCACGCACTTCCATGTATCGTATCGTATTATCATATATCGCGTGTTTCGGAACTTGGATTGTGAAGGCTAATCTGAACAACCCGAGAGAAGCTGCAATCTAGTTTTTGTCGAAAGAAGACGCTGCAGTGACATTCGAGATCATAAAATAAACAATAATTTTGGAGCACAGCAAGCTTAAGGTCAAACGGGAGTCCACTATCATTCACGGCCAGCGTAGTATCCAAAGCAACGCATCGTGATTCCAAGAACGAGGAATTAAAGATAAGTGCCCTGATTATTCCTTAGCCTAATTATTTCCAAATATTGTTACGAAAGTCCATCATACCTACTTCATATTTTCTCCGTATTATCTGTGTTTCATTTGTGTAATGAAGTTATATCTCAAACTACATTTAATTTTAATAACATTTAGATTAACAGTATAAGTGATTAGTTTATTAAAATATAGTTTTCGTAATAAGTTAAAGGAAATATTGCTTAATAAAATTGTATCCACAAAATAATTAACAATTTTTGAAAATTACATTATAAACCTAAAATAATTAAAAAACATAAAAGCTTAAAATTTAATTCATTTTACAACAGCATTTTTTTCATTGTGTTTGCCGAACATTCCAGATCGCGGCCGTTAGCCGTCGCCGTTGCGTCGCGCGAGCTACGTAGCGGTTTGAAGCGCTGATTCATCGTGTGCCAGCGCTGCAAAGCGTCTTAGGGCCAGCTGACCCAAGTGTCGTCAATCGAGGAGATTAAGATACTTTTGAATCTTACTTTTAAAGTAAAAGAAAAATGACTTCTCAACAAATAGCAGCATAAGTGATTCACCAGAATTAGCAGTTGTTACCGTGTCATCAAGAATACCAGAATTTTGGTGCGACCAACCGCAACTTTTTGTTCGGTTTGTTCAATGCGAAGCCATCCTTGTACCTCAAAAGTTATCGGATGAAGCGCGATTTAACTTAGTTGTCACCAAGTTGGGTAAAGAGGTCATACAGCAGGTCAGTGACATATTGCTTAAACCGCCTGACGTCAAGAAATACGATAACCTTAAAGAGCGATTATTAAAGGTTTATGAAGAATCGGAAATTAGGCAGTTCCAAAAACTACTGAGTGAAATGGAACTTGGAGAAAAACCTTCTCAGCTTCTACGGCGAATGAGAGACCTAGCACGTGAAAAAATTTCGGACGAGTTATTGCGTATAATGTGGCAAGGTCATCTACCTCCATCAGTTCGAGGTGTTCTAGCAGTCAGTGAAGTGAGGGATCTTGAAAATTTAGCTGCCATTGCCGACAAGGTTATGGAAACTACACGACCCTTGCAAGTTGCCGAAGTTCAAGCCATGTCAAGCTCCAACACCAACGCCAGCACCAGCAGTGACACCGCTTTCATTATTGCGGAATTAGCGAAATTAAGTCTAAAAATTCGTAACATCGAGAAACAATTTTTTTTTTTTTTATAATTGTTAACTTCAATCTTATTGCCTTCTTATTCTTATAGTATCATATTTTTGTCTTCTTGTTATAACATTCTCGAGCCATTGCATATCTTATAAATAAGGGTATTCTTTTGTCATTTTTGAGCGTATCACGTTATTTCTTTGTACTTTTGTTGCTTTCCGTGATAATATGTTGTAATTTAATTCAATTCAATTATTATTTGGTGACAAATTTTCAATTTGTAGTTTACAAATAAGAACTCCGGTATTTCAATAATTGAGTTGACGTTGACATTTGACACAACAACTTGTTGACTTTGGTCATGTCGAAAAAGCAAAGGTATTATACCGTACAGCCTAACAGCATAAACATTAAATATTTTTGCTTTTTTCACACGATGTTTTTGATAACAAAATAAGAATACCCTTGTACTTGTTGTTATTAATTAATGTTACTATGTCTTTGTTCCTATTGGCTTGGCCTTTTAAATTTTTGTATTTTCTTATCCACATTGTTTGTTTTTTTTTTTTCCTGTTTTTATTTAGTGTTTATTATTTTGTTATTGTGTTAATGTAACCGTCAACCGGCGGGACGTGCAGAATAGATATTATGATTAATAGATATAGTATTAATATTTATTGAAAGAGTATATACATATTTATCTTATTTTTATTAAATCATTCAGATTATTTTATTCATAATATAAATATATATTTTATATATTGTATTCAATTTATCGAAACGTACAATTAAAATTGTAAAATTATGTCCACTACAGATGATATATTTTTATCAGCATGTAGTAGTAGTTGTTCCTCTGACGTAGACGATGATTCTTTCCATGTTCCTGAAACGCTTGGGTCCTTGCTTAGTAGTTCTTTTCTCAATTCTCCTCACTTTTTTAATGTATGTCATATTAACGCTCAAAGCTTACCTTCTCATTTTCCTGATTTTCTTGAAGCCTTTTCCAATGCCCCTGCAGACGCCATTTTAATATCCGAAAGTTGGTTAAAACCTTCTCTTAGTTCTTGCTTATACAGTCTTCCTGGTTTTGTGCTAATTCGGAACGACCGTATAGGCAAAGGTGGCGGAGGTGTGGCTATTTACCTACGCTCTGAGATTCCCTATAATATTCTTTTTTCATCTCCTCCTTCATTCTCGTTCTCTGCTGAATTTTTATTCATTGAAATCCGTCTCAGGGGTGTGAAAGTGGTCCTTGGAGTTATTTACTGCCCTCCTGCTGTTGACTATTTCTCTTCACTTGAACCTGTCCTTGAGTCCCTTTCATCGGATTACACACATCATGTAATCATGGGCGATCTGAATACAAATATGTTAAAAATGACTCCACGTTCTTTAAAACTTTCTAGCCTCTTAAATTCTATTAATTTCAACATTCTCCCTTCTGGAGCTACACATCATAACTTTGACTCGCCTGATACTTGGTTGGATGTTATTATTGTCTCCTCAACAAATAATGTAATTAAATATGGTCAATTATCAGCTCCCGGATTCTCTCGTCACGATCTTTTATATGTGTCCTACAAGCTTAAGCCTCCTAAAATTAAACCTCCTACAGTGTGGATGCGCAATCTTGCTAAAATTAACTTAGAAAACTTAAAAAATGATGCAGAATCGCTTGACATGTCTTTAGTGTATAATTCATCAACAATTAATGATAAAGTTTCTCACTTCAATACATCCATTTCATCACTTTTTGATAAACATGCACCAATGTGTCCTGTCAAGATAAGAAGACCGCCCGCTCCTTGGATTACTAAAGGGGTGCGTATGGCTATGTCTCGTCGTGATCGTGCTTTCCGCAAATATAAACATGACAGGTGCAAAGAAAATTGGGAATTATATAAGGCTGCTCGCAACCGGTGTAACTTGATGGTAAGAACAGCCAAACGCCACTATTGTCATATTAACGTAAGTAACTCGTCTGTGGCCTCAATATGGAAGTTTCTACAAACATTAGGCATAAATAAGCGTAACAATAAATTTTCTGTGCCTTCATTGTCTCCTGATAGTTTAAACTCACATTTTTCTTCTTCTACTCTATTATGTCCTAATATTAAACTACGTACTATATCAGAAATTGAATCCATGGCCTCTCCTTCTTTTAACGACTTCGTTCTTTCTCCAGTGTCTAATGAAGAAATTCGTAAAATTATACTGTCAATCACATCGAATGCTACTGGTGTTGATGGCATTAATCGATATATGATAACATCTATTCTAGACTATTTACTGCCAGCTATAACTCACATTGTAAATTTTTCTATTTCATCAGGAGAGTTCCCTGTACTATGGCGTAGAGCTTATCTTATTCCTCTTCCTAAAGTTTCCAACCCCTCCCAGTTAAATCACTACAGACCCATTTCCATTCTTCCTTTCTTGTCAAAAGTCTTAGAATTAAGTATTTACCAACAAGTCTCTTCCTTTGTTTATAACAATAATATTCTCAGCTCATATCAGTCAGGTTTCCGACCAGGCCATAGTACAGCTACTGCTCTTCTCAAAGTAACTGAGGATATTCGGATTGGTATGGAGAATAGATTGATCACCATACTGGTCCTTATTGATTTTTCCAACGCGTTTAACTTGGTAGATCATGATATTGTTCTTGCCATTTTTAAGCATTTAAACTTTTCTTCATCAGCTCTGGACTGGTTCTCCTCATATCTTCGCGGCCGCCAGCAAGCGGTCAGGCTGGATCAATGTCTTTCCGGGTGGCTTGACCTATCTGCTGGCGTGCCGCAGGGTGGCATCCTTTCTCCTATTATTTTTTCTATTTTTATAAATTTTCTTACTTATAACATCGACTGTTCTTACCATTTCTACGCCGATGACCTGCAACTCTATATTCATACTAAGTTGGAGGATATCGATTCAGCTGTAAATAAAATTAATCAAAACCTTACTTACATATATAACTGGTCTAATAAATATGGTATCATGGTAAATCCAGCTAAGTGTCAGGCGATCATTGTTGGTAGTTCGCGTATCATTTCCAAGTGCGATATTTCTTCTTTGCCAAATATCGTGTTTAATAACAATATCATACCTTACTCTCAAAATGTTAAAGATCTCGGACTGCACATTGATTCAACTTTGAGCTGGAAGGTGCATATTAATGAAGTTAGTCGCTCGGTTACCGCCACCTTAAGGTGTCTCAATAGATTAAGAAATTTTCTCCCTATTAAAACCAAAGTTTTGCTAGTGCAAGCCCTTATATATCCGATCATCGATTACGCTGATGTGTGTTATGTCGATCTCAATGAATTTTTTTTAAACAAACTCGATCGCCTCATAAATAATTCCCTGCGTTTCATCTTCTGCCTTCGAAAATTCGACCACATTTCCCACTGTCGAGCCGAACTCAAATGGCTCCCTATCCGCCAACGCAGAGATTTACGGCTACTGTGTTCTCTTTTTTCTATTCTTTTTGACCCGCTTTCCCCTGATTACTTAAAGGATAAATTCAAATTTCTTTCTGACAATCACGATCGACAGCTACGCTCTATTGATTCTCTCCTTCTCTCTTTTCCCAGTCACTTCTCTGGTTTTCTAACTAACGCTTTCTCCGTCCAAGCTGTCAGATTATGGAATAAACTTCCGGTAGAAATTAGAAAGGCTTCTACTAAGGCATTGTTCAAGCGTCGTTTACAGGATCATCTTATTAAAAACCTCTCTTAAGTTTCTCCTTCTTTCTCTCACTACGCTGTGTTTTTAAAATTTCTATTATGTCTCTGTTAATTATAAATGTGTATTCTCATGCATATATATAATATTTTATGTTTCTGTTTCATTATTATTATTATTATTATAGTATTTATTGTAAAATTTATTGTTACCGCCTTCATGACTTTCTGTTTGGCCTAAAGGTTGACTGGTACAGAATTCCTTCAGGCATTAAGTCCGCCTTTTGTTCCAACTTTTGTTGTTGGTCAATAAAGTTTTTAAAAAAAAAAAACAAAGGAATAGACGTGAAAAATACAGAGGTCATCGTTCGCGATCTCGATCGGCGTCTCGTATTCGTAATACGATGCAAAACAAACCGGAATGGTTATGTTTTTATCATTTTAGATTTCGTCACAGAGCAAGAAAATGTATAGAGCCGTGTGCTTGGAAAACGTTACAAAATAAGGAAAACTAAATGTGGTGCAATCGCAGGTGAATATATGCGCCATAACCCCAGTCCACCGCCTTTGTATTAGAGATAACAATAGTGGCTTAAAATTTTTAGTCGACACAGGAGCAAATATATCGGTTTTACCAGTAAATAGTCGAAAATTTTACAATAGTGGATGTGAGGAGTACAAACTTTACGCCGCAAATGGCACCGAAATTAAAACGTATGGTGAAAAAACTTTAAATTTAGACTTTAGTCTACGTCGTTCATATCGTTGGACTTTTGTATTTGCGGATGTTAAGCAACCTATCTTAGGGGCTGATTTTTTAAGCCATTATAAGCTGTTAGTAGATGTAAGTAAAAGAAAACTCATTGATTCAGTGACTAGTTTACAAGCTATTGGATCCATAACTTTACAAAATTTTCTTTCTGTTAGAACAATAAATTGTAAAAACGAATACAGTAACATTTTATGTGAATTTCCCAATGTTACCAAACCTATGTGCTTCAAGGAAACTCCATCGCATTCTGTTGTACACTACATAGAAATTACGGGTTCAGCTGTTTACGCGCGCCCGAGACCGCTACCACCGGACAAGTACAATAAGGTTAAAGCAGAGTTTCAGAAAATGCAAGAAATGGGCATTTGTAGACCATCAAAAAGTAATTGGGCAAGTCCATTACATGTAGTTACAAAAAAGAACGGAGAAATAAGACCCTGTGGTGATTATAGACAATTAAATGCTATAACAAAACCAGATCCATACCCAATACCCCGTAAACAAGACTGTACGTACCTTTTACATGGCAAGGTTATATTTTCGAGGATAGACATTTTTTTTTTTTTTATGGTATAGGGGACAAACGAGCAGGAGGCTCACCTGATGGAAAGCGACTACCACCGCCCATGGACATCTGCAACACCAGGGGGGTTACAGGTGCGTTGCCGGCCTTTAAGAAATAAGTACGCTCTTTTCTTGAAGGTTCCCAAGTCGTATCGGTTCGGAAAAACCGCCGGCGAAAGCTGGTTCCACAGAGTGGTTGTGCGAGGCAGAAAATGCCTTAAAAATCGCGCTGTTGTGGATTTACGGACATCTAAGTGGATTTACGGACATCTAAGTGGAAAGACATGCAAAGAGCTTACCACAATATAGGAATTAATAAACAGGATATACCAAAAACTGCCATAACAACACCCTTTGGACTATACGAGTTCACGAGAATGACCTTTGGGTTAAGAAATGCTGCCCAGACCTTCCAAAGATTTTTAAACAATGAAGTATTACGGGACCTAAACTTTATATTTATCTATATTGACGACATCATTATTACGTCATCCTCAATATCGGAACATAGACAGCACATTAGACAAGTACTAGATCGTCTTAATAAGTCTGGTATAACCATTAATTTGGCTAAATGCGTGTTTTCTGGGATTTCAGGTATCAAAAGAAGGACTAAAACCGTTAGAAGAGCAAGTTAAGGTTATATCGGAATTCCGAGACTAAAAACAGTCGAAGAATTACGTCGTTTTCTCGGAATGATAAACTTTTATAGACGTCATCTTCCTAAAGCCGCCGAAATTCACGCAAAATTAAATATATTTCTACATAACGCTAAGAAAAAAGATAAAAGTTTAATTCCGTGGACAGAAGAATCTATCGAAGCGTTTGAACTGTGTAAACAAGGCATTAAAAACGCTGTTACATTGTCCTTCCCAGGATCGGACTGTCCGATAGATAACATAAAACATATTAGTGGAACGCAAAACATTGTTGCCGACACCCTCTCGCGAATATCAGCAATAGAGTTGCCGTCACCTATCGATTACGAGGATTTAGCTAACCTGCAACGCAAGGATGACGAATTAAAAAATCTTATGAATTTTAAAAACCTAAATTTCAAACAAATTATGTTGCCCAATTGCAACAAGTCCATATATTGCGAAGTATCTAGGAATAGAGTACGTGTACCTGTTACATGAAATCAGTCACCCCGGCACGCGCGTGACAGATTAAGTAAGAGATTATTATATAATTAGATGATTATAAAAAGGTTTACATGACTTATCGTATGTTTTAATTAATTATGTAATAATAATAATTAGATTTAAATATTTTTTGAATTGTATTGATAACATTGACATTCAATAAGAGGGTACTTTGACCTTTTGGTTCATTATTGTGAATCACGTGATTTGTAGTGAGGCTTATATAAGTGATGGAAGCTCCTAAAGGGGCATTCTTCTTCCGTTAGACCAGCGAGTAAGGTACGATGTAATTTGGTGAAATATTATAATTATAACTGTTGTTATTGATTGTTAAATTATTGATAAATATATATGAATTGTGTTTTTATGTAAATAATAAATAATATAATATAATATTATAATAATATAATATTTCTACAGATGCTATAATGGTTAAATAAATGTTGATTGTTATATGAATAACAATCAACATTTATTTAACCATTAAAATCTTTTATTGTCTTATAACCTTAAAATATAGTAAAGTACTAAATAAATAGAAATTATCCTAAAATATCTGGATATAATGTATTAAGTCTTTACCTATAGAAAAAAAATCTAACATCAGAAGTGGGATATGCAATTCACTTAATACTTATTAAATTCCTTATTTTGAGTTTCAGAATGGATCCTGTAATATTGGAAGGTCATCCTCAACGCGATTCGGGATGCCGTATCTGGCCGTCGCCGTAATGATGACGACGTAGCACTCCCTGTCTTCGATCCAGCCACTAGTGACAATGGCGCAGAAGGCTGGTGTCAAAACATCGAGGAGCTCTCAAGAGAATTTGGATGGAGCAGCGTAACTACAGTAGCTAAAGCTGGTAAGACCCTAAGGGGTTCTGCTTTAAAATGGTTTGAGTCTTGGGAGCCCCCTGGAGGTCGGACTTGGGAAAATTTTCGTACAGACCTCACAGACTTATATCCCGAAAAACGGAATTTGTCCGAAAAACTCTTAAAAGCCGTAGTTTATAATTCTAATTCTGCTGACTCTTATTATGAATACGCTAGAGAAAAACTTCGGCTTCTACGTACCACTCTCACTCAAAACTCAAAACTCACGATTGTTACTATCCATGACACTCCAATAGAATCGCTTATTGACACCGGTGCCAATTGTAGTTTAATCAAAAAATCAGTCGCTAGTCAATTACGGTGTAACATATTCCCATGTTTTAAATATCTTACGGGTATAGGTAATGGCAAATTAGAAATCTCTGGTAGAATAACAGTGCCTGTAAGGTTTGATGACATATATGTTGAACTTGATTTATTTGTTATTGATGATAAAAAAATTAACTATAATTTACTGATTGGTAGAAATGCTGTTGATTACCCGGATATTGAAATTATAACAGATTGTGAGGGTAGTAGAATAAGGAGAAAACAATAAAAAAATGATAACTTAAAAGTAAATACCGTACACGAAAAAAATTATTGTAGTATTCAAATGTCTCAATTAAAATTAAAAATAAATCACTTAGACATAAAATTACAAGGACAAATCTTAGATATTTTTAAAAGACATATTTCTATACTAAACAGAACTGGATCAGTCACAACAGGAGAATTACGGTTGAGATTAAAAAGCGATAAGATAGTTAATTATCGTCCCTATCGTTTAGCGCCCTGCGAAAGAGAAAAGGTCAAATTAATTATTCAAGATTTATTAGAAAGTAGTATTATACGCGAAAGTGAATCACCATTTGCAAGTCCAGTTATTTTAGTTAAAAAAAAAGACGGTAGCGATAGGCTCTGTATTGATTATAGATCCCTGAATAAAATTATTGAACGAGATACATACCCCCTCCCACTTATTGAGGACCAGATTGATAAGTTAGGTAATGCCAAGTTATATATTTCAATAGATATGAAGAATGGCTTTTATCAAATCCCAGTCTCAGAAAACTCGACAAAATATACGGCTTTTTCGACTCCTGACGGTCATTATGAATTTTTAAAAATGCCCTTTGGTATTTGTAATGGACCCTCCGTCTTCCAGCGAGCTATTTCGAAAGCTGTAGCACACTTAAGTTCTCTACTCATTTATATAGATGACATCCTAATTCCATTTTCTACTATCGAAGAGGGGCTTAAATACTTAGAACAAACAGTCTCTGCTCTCTCTATCTCTGGTTTTAAAATTAATCCAAAAAAATGTAAATTCTTTGTCGATAGTATCGAATAATTGGGCAGGCAAATATCACGAGAAGGTGTCAGACCAAGTGGATTAAAAGTTTCTGCCTTGGTAAATTCCCCTACTCCTCGTAGCGTTAAGCAAGTAAGACAGTTCATGGGACTAGCCTCTTATTTTAGAAAATTTATTCCAAATTTTGCCACACATACCGCCTGTATTACTAAATTAATGCAAAAGAACCAAAAATGGGAATGGGGTCCGGAACAGGACATTGCGAGGGATTATGTGATCAATTACTTGATCTCTAGACCTTTACTATCAATTTTTAATCCTAATTTACAAACTGAACTATACACTGACGCTGTAGGGTACGGAGCCATTTTAATCCAAAAACTGGGAAGTGAATCTAAAGTTATTGCTTATTATAGTAAACGAACGACAACCGTAGAATCTAAATATTGTTCTTACGATCTAGAAACATTAGCCATTTACAACGCTTTAAAACATTTTAGAGTGTATTTATTAGGAATTAACTTTAAAATGATAACAGACTGCAATTCTATTAAATCTACTATGAATAAAAAGACCTATCGCCTCGAGTAGCTCGTTGGTGGACTTATATGCAAGACTTTCAGTATGAAATTACATATAAAAAGGGACAATATATAAGCCATGTCGATTTCCTTAGTCGTAATCCTGTAAATGACCTTTCAAACGTTCCTAAAACTGTTAATGTAATAAATGATCCCCAATCTTGGCTAGAACTTGCACTCCTAGTGGTAGTGCCACACTACATACTTTCGGGTTGCAGCCGAATGGGCCGGCACGCCCGGGGAAGTACCACTCGCTCACTTAAAATCGACGTGAAGTGGTAGCTTTGCTACTGCGTTTCGTCCGGTATGTGAGAGTCCCGGAGGCCCGATCCCCCTCCGGTTTTATTACCCCAGGAAGGTACCATCAGCGACTGCGGTGGAGAATCCCTCTCTGGGCATCCATGCTCAGGACGTACACAACCTGAGCAGGGATGCCCAGGCTGCCCTCCGAATTCTGGGGGGGGCAATTTTGCGCTCGCCACTGTTCGGGGCAAGCGGAGCAGTCATCATAAGGCAACCCCTACCACCCTCACCGTGGACTTCTGCAACATAAGGGGACTCAACTCCAACTTGAACGCCGTTCACTTTCACCCTCAGACGGCGAAGCCGGCCTTGCTCTTTCTTACCGAGACCCAGATATCCTCTCCTGCCGATACGACTTTTCTCTCTTACCCCGGGTACAAATTGGAATATTCCTTTGTACCACGAGCTGGGGTGTGCGTTTACGTCAGAGATGATATCTGCTCTCGACGCCTCAGCAGCCTTGAAGGGCAGGACCTATCGATTATCTGGCTGCGTGTAGACTGCGACGACCATCCGCGAATCTACGCGTGCCTTTATAGGTCCTATAGCGGTAATGCCGAAACCGACCGACTGGTTGAGCACGTCCAAATGGCTACAGATTCCGTGCTGCAGCAGATCCCATCCGCAGAGATCGTAATTCTTGGCGATTTTAATGCCCACCATGCGGAATGGCTTGGATCGCGCACTACCGATCATGCGGGTAGATCTGTTCTCGACTTCGCTTTAGCATATGATTTGACACAATTAGTCCCCTCGCCAATGCGAATACCAGATGTGGAAGATCATACACCTTCCCTGTTGGACCTTCTGCTGACTTCCCATCCGGATGTCTACCAGGTTACCGTCGATCCCCCTCTGGGCTCGTCGGACCACTGTCTCGTCCGAAGTACAGAGCCGGTTGCGCGGTACTCACGACCTCGTTTCGTGGGCTGCCGCCGAGTGTGGCACTACAGGTCAGCAGATTGGGATGGGATGCGGTCCTTCTTTGCATCCTACCCATGGGGGCAGGTTTGTTTCTCGCCGGATGATCCGAGCGTTGTTGCTGACTCTGTCGCCGATGTGGTGCTTCAGGGTATGGAACTATTCATTCCGTATTCTGCGGTCCCTATCGGTGGCAAGTCCCAGCCCTGGTTTGGTCGTTTCTGCAAAACGGCTTCGCGCCGAAAATGCGAACGCTACCAAGACTGGGCTAACGCATCAGCGTCTCGTGATGTAAATACCAGCGCATTCAGAAAGGAATATAACTCTGCCTCTAGGTCCTTCAAAAACGTGATCGCTAAGGCGAAGACGGAGTACATTGGCAGAATTGGCGAGAGACTGGTGCGCCTCCCTTCAGGAACACGTGCGTTCTGGTCTCTCGCCAAGGCTGTCTTAGGGAATTTCTGTCAGCCTTCCTTACCATCTCTGCACAAGGACGGTTAGTCATTGGCCCATACAGCGAAGGAGAAGGCTGATCTTTTAGGCTCTCTCTTCGCGGCGAACTCGACTCTGGATGACCGAGGAAAGTCACCACCAACAATCCCGCGGTGTGATACCACGATGCCGGAGGTTAAATTCCGACAAAGTGCAGTTCGTAAAGCACTTCTTTCCTTGGATATTCATAAGTCGAGTGGACCCGATGGCATTCCTCCAATCGTGCTACGGACTTGTGCTCCCGAGTTGGCGCCGGTCTTAACGCGTCTTTTCCGGCAATCCTATGCATTCGGCGTCGTGCCGAACTCCTGGAAGACTGCTTTGGTGCATCCGATCCCTAAAAAGGGCAACCGCTCAGACCCGTCCAATTATAGGCCTATAGCCATCACCTCCTTGTTCTCCAAGATAATGGAGTCCATTATAAACTGCCAGCTCCTGCGGTACCTAGAGGCGTACCAGCTGATTAGCGACCGCCAGTACGGTTTCCGTCGGGGTCGCTCAGCCGGTGATCTTCTAGTTTACCTTACTCATAGATGGGCGGAAGCAGTTGAGAGCAAGGGGGAGGCATTAGCAGCCAGTCTGGACATAGCGAAAGCCTTCGATCGCGTGTGGCACAAAGCGCTTCTTTCGAAGCTTCCTTCTTATGGGCTTCCCGGGAAATTATGCAATTGGATTACCAGTTTTTTGGCAGATCGGAGCATCAAGGTCGTTGTCGACGGTGCATGCTCTGACTTAAAATTCGTCAATGCTGGTGTTCCACAAGGCTGCGTTCTATCACCCACTCTGTTTCTTCTGCATATCAATGACTTGTTGCAAATTAGTAACATTCACTGCTATGACGACGAGACGGCAGACGACAGCACCGTAGACACCTCATACACCGGCCGTGCTAATATTTCTCGGGAAAACGTCGTAGAAAACCGGAACAAACTTGTGTCTGAAATCGAGTCTTCGTTGAACAAAGTCTCGAACTGGGGTCGGCTAAACCTAGTCCATTTCAACCCCAAAAAGACGCAAGTTTGCGCGTTAACTGCTAAAAAAACACCATTTGTCAAATCTCCATGATTCGAGAACATTCCGTTAGCCGCCACAGCTAGTATCGGAATACTTGGCGTCGATGTTTCGAGCATCGTTCAGTTCCGCGGTCAATTGGAAGGCAAAGCCAAATTGGCATCAAAAAAGCTCGGTGTACTCAGCAAGGCAAGACAGTATTTCACGTCGGCCCATCGTCTAAGACTATACAAGGCGCAAATTCGGCCTCACATGGAATAATGTTCTCACCTCTGGGCGGGTGCTCCCCAGTGCCAGCTCCTTCCATTTGACCGTATCCAACGTAGAGCGGCTCGAATTATCAACGATCAAGCCCTTTCCGATCTGCTTGATCCTTTGGCTTTGCGTAGAGATGTTGGATCGCTCTGCATCTTCTACAGAATTTATCACGGGGAATGTACCGAGGAATTGTTTGGATTAATCCCGGCTGCTGAATTTCACCTTCGGACATCTCGTCAAAATTCCAAATATCACCCGCATCACCTAGATGTCCGAAAATCCACAACAGCGCGATTTTTAAGACATTTTCTGCCTCGCACAACCACTCTGTGGAACCAGCTTTCGCCGGCGGTTTTTCCGAACCGATACGACTTGGGAACCTTTAAGAAAAGAGCATACTCTTTCCTGAAAGGCCGGCAACGCACCTGCAAACCCCCGGTGTTGCAGATGTCCATGGGCGGTGGTAGTCACTTTCCATCAGGTGAGCCTCCTGCTCGTTTGCCACCTATGCCATAAAAAAAAAAATACAATTCACCTGGATTGCATGGGTCCTTTTACTCAGTCTAGTCTCTTGCTCATAGTAGATGGATTTACCAAATTCTGTTTACTCAAACCTCTTAAAACTCTCAATGCTTATGAATTAATACCTTTGTTGCGAGATACCATTACATTATTTGGAATACCCTCTACTGTAATTTCTGATCGAGGGACTAATTTTAGTAGTAGACTTATTAAGTCATTGTTTGAGGAACTACATATAAATCATCACTTGAAATCTACTGGTACCCCTAGAAGTAACGGACAAGTGGAACGTTACGTCTCTACTGTGACCGACATGCTTAACACTATGAGTAACAGTCAGATTGGCCGAGCGTTCTTTGGAAGGTCCAACAATCCATTAACACAACTGTACAAAAATCTACAGGCTTTTCTCCCTTACGGTTACTTATCGGAGTAGAAGCAAATATACCCCCCATCCAAGCTCGTTTAGATGATGTACTTGAGAATAACGATAGGCATCCAATAAACTTAGAGGCTGACCGAGAATTAGCTAGACAACGTCTTTTAGAAATTGCTAATAAATTTAAAAATCGTTTCGATGCTACTCGTCGCAATAATATAAATTTTAAAGTAGGAGATATCGTGTACGTTTCACAAAATCATAGACGAAATGACAAATTAACTCCTAAATTTAAAGGACCTTATAAAATCATTTCAGTCCTCCCAAATGATCGTTTTACCCTACATGGCATAGGTAACTTACGAGATATTTCAATAGCTAAAGAAAAGTTGAGACTCTAGCCAGGCGAGTTAACTGATGAAAACATAATTGTTGAAAATGATTGTATATAACTTATGAAATATACAGGATGACTGGTTAATTACTATCAATATTTAAGGAGAATACTCGGTACATGATTCTCATTCGAATAATGTAAAAAAAATAGGTACTTAATTTTTGACCAAATTTCCGTATAAATAAATAAAGTGTGGACACGTTCCCAGCCTTGCCGGCGGCGCGTGCGGCGGCGTGCTGATACAACACCACGCCGCCGCACGCGTGTGTCGCTACCCCCAACCCCCGCCCCGTGGTTAATTAGTCGGGCGAGCGCCGCCGTAAGGTCTGTACGTCCGTCTTCCCGCGCGCGCGCCTAGCGATCGATCTTACGCGTATACCTAATCTGTCGTGTGTCCGTGTGACCCGTTATTACTTATTAGTAATTAAGTATGGCTTATCAATACACAAATGCAGAATATTTGGACATGGTTCGTGCGTATGCGCGTGCAAATGATAGCTTGCCGGGCGCAATCAATTTGTACCGGGAGATGTTCCCCAATCGCCGAGTACCTACGGCCAGCGTCATCTTAAACGCTAATCAAAGATTACGAGACTTCGGACAGTTCCGTGTTCCAACACATGCCCAAGGACGAGGTGGAGCAGCATACCCTGTCTTCCTACAAGAAGACATTCTCGAGTATTTTGAGAACAACCCAGTAGCAAGTACTCGAAAGGCTGCTAGAAGATTTGGTGTATCTCAGTGGACTGTGTGGAATCTACTTCACAAAGAAGGGCTACACCCTTATCATTTTCAACCTATTCAAGAACTCAGTGCCAACGATCATGAGCCACGAATAATTTTTTTTTTGTCGGTGGTTTTTGCAAAACACTGACAAAAACATATTGTTCACGGACGAAGCTACGTTTACTAAGTTAGGTTAGGTTAGGTTAGGTTAGGTTAGGTTAGGTTAGGTTAGGTTAGATTGGGGTATCATAGATATATCCGATTCGATGTCTCCGCGGTTCCCGTCGTCCAGCCCGCTGTTGAGCGGTCAGAAGGTCCGCGGTGGAGTCTGGGCCGCCTCGACAGCCAGTTGGCAAAGGAGGCGGCCATCGTGGAGGCCTGGTGTGCCGGTTCCGATCCGGTCGTCCAGGTCGATCGAGAGGCTGACCGACTCGGTGCCGCCCTGTTCCGCATTTGCGATGTGGCGATGCCGAGGGTGCAGTCTCAGACTCCACGTCGTCGTGTGTACTGGTGGCGCCCGGAACTGCGGACGCTGCGGAGAGCGTGTGTTGCGGCCCGTCGCCAATACGCCAGGTCCAGGAGGAGACGGATACGTGATCACAACCTGGAGGAGGCTCTTTACACCTCCTACAGGGAGGCTTGCGTATCACTCCGGAAGGCGATCGCGCAGGCGAAGGAAGCGGCGTGGGTAGAGTGGCTCGCCTCACTCGATGCAGATCCGTGGGGGAGACCGTATCGGGTCGTGAGACAGAAGCTCCGACCCTGGACACCCCCACTCACCACCACCATCCAGCCGCAGCTTCTGGGACGAATCACGGAGGAGCTCTTCCCGCAGCGAGGAGCGTTCGTCCCACCGGCGATGGAACCGGAATACGTCGGAGAGATGGCGGGCCAAGCGTCCCCGGTTACCGAGGCGGAGTTGTGCGCGGCTGTCCTGAAGCTCCGTTCGAAAAGGACAGCCCCCGGGCCTGACGGGATACCGGGACGCGCGCTGACGATCGCGCTGGAGCAGTTGGGCGACGGCACGTGCCGGCTGTTTTCCGCCTGCCTGGCACAGGGTAGGTTTCCGAACCGGTGGAAAACGGGAAGGCTCGTACTCATCCGCAAGGAGGGACGAGCCCCCGATCAGCCGTCGGCCTACCGACCCATCGTGCTGCTCGACGAGGCGGGCAAGCTCTTCGAGCGTATAATCGCAGCTCGTCTGGTCGGCAGCATGGTGCCGGGCCTGAGCGATTCACAGTTCGGCTTTCGCCGGGGCCGCTCCACGTTGGACGCAGTCGCCAGGCTGAGGGAGCTCGCAGAGGAGGAGGTCTCTCGGGGTGGGGTGTTGCTGGCAGCATCGTTGGATATCTCCAATGCCTTCAACACTCTGCCCTGGGAAGTGGTGCTTGAAGCTCTCAGGTACCACAACGTTCCGGACTATCTGCAGCGAACCGTCGCCGATTACTTCTCCGGCAGGGCGGTGGCGTTCCCGACGATGGAGGGTATCAGCAGGAGGGCGATGACATGCGGTGTTCCACAGGACTCGGTTTTGGGGCCGTTACTGTGGAACATCGGCTACGACTGGGTGCTGCGCGGGGCCACGTTGCGGGGGGTCAGTGTGACCTGCTACGCTGACGACACCCTCGTGTCGGCCCGCGGCAGAACCCCTCGTGAGGCGGCATATCTCGCCACGGCGGGAGTGGCACATGCGGTCCACCGCATTCGTGCTCTGGGCCTCGAGGTGGCCTTGCACAAGTCCGAGGCCCTAATCTTCCATGGACCTCGGAACGCGCCACCCCAAGGGTTGACGATAACTGTCGGCGGAACTTCCATCACCATCGGGTCGACGATGAAGTACCTGGGACTCGTCCTCGATGGCAGGTGGAAGTTCGAGGAGCATTTCCGGCGCTTGGCCCCAAGACTGGTGGCTGCAGCCGGAGCGTTGGGGCGCATCTTACCCAACGTCGGAGGACCGGGGAGTTCCTGCAGGCGACTCTACACCGGTGTGGTGCGTTCGATGGCACTATACGGCGCGCCGATATGGGCGGACGCTCTGAGCGCTCGCAACGTCGCCGTGCTGCGACGTCCGCAGCGGGCGATGACGCTCAGGGCGGCTCGGGCGTACCGGACGGTGTCATACACCGCGGCCGGCTTGCTGTCCGGAAGCCCGCCATGGGACCTCGAGGCCGAGATCAACTCGAGCGTCTACTGGCGAGCCAAGGCTGCAAGAGCAGGAGGAACTCGACCCCATCCGGGCGAGATACAACGGTGGAGAGATGAGGCAAAACACCGCCTAATGGAGAAGTGGGAGGATCGGCTACGATTTCCGGATGCCGGTGGGGAACTCGTGGCGGCGATTCGCCCGGTTTTGAGAGAGTGGGTCGAGCGCAAACACGGCCCACTGACGTACCACCTGACGCAGCTCATAACCGGTCACGGCTGCTTCGCCAAATATCTGTGCGAAGTGGTCGGGAGAGAGCCGTCGGTGGTATGTCTTCATTGCGACGACGGAGCCGTGGACACGGCCGAGCATACGCGCGCAGAGTGCCCAGCCTGGGCGGAGCCTCGCGCAGCCCTGTCCACGGCCATTGGATTGGACATATCGCTTCCGGCCATTATTCGAAAGGTGGTCGCGAGCGAAGAGGCGTGGGCGGCATTACGGGTCTTCAGCGAGGCCGTAATGTCCGCGAAGGAGGAGGCGGAGCGTCAGCGGGAGGAAGATCCCGATTCGCTTCCAATACGTCGACGGAGACCTGGTCGACGGCGCCGTGACCACCTAGGCCGGATGCAGTAACCGGACGTGACATACAGTGTGGACGGCGGCGGAACTTTACATCCGCCGCCGCCTAGCCTCCAGCGGCGGACTCGGGGGGAGTCCGTCGCGGTTCTGACGGAGGCGGAGACGGAAGGTGCGCCGAAACACCCTGGCGTGCCTTTCGTGGCGAGTCGCCCTTTTACAGCGACGGCCGCTGGCAGGGCCGCGGTGGTGAGCCACGTGCGTTCCCGTAGCCCTGTCGCCTTGCGGAGAGGCGGAAATCCTAGGAGGTTTTAGTGGGTAGGACGGGGCCTTCTGCCCCGGGAGTCCCACATATCCGTCCCGGTCAACCCCCTTTCGGCCGGGCGGAATGCGTCAATGCATTTCCTCCTAGTAAAACTAAAAAAAAAAAAAAAAAAAAGGTTAGATTGGGGTACATGTCAGTCGCCTCCTCGTGGCGTACCCTGGGCAACGGGGCCGGCTCGAGTTTACTCGCCGGCCACGGCTAAGACTGACGCGGCGGGTCAGGGGTCGCTCCCGGTACATCTCTATTAACAGAGTGGACTGTGGAGCGGCTTCGTGGCAAAGTAGGGGGAGTTTTTCTTCTGTTATTTTATTTTCTTCATTTTCTTTTGTTTTATTTTGATTGGTTTTTTCTCTTCTATTTATTTGATTTGTTTTCCGTATTATTTTTCCATCTGATCCGTTTGTCTGTTTGTTTTGTTTGTTTGTTTTGTTTGTTCATTTTTTCTTTGTAAATTTTTATTGTAAATATTAATTCTTTCTACTTCTGTAGTGGGGTCGAGACGCGACCGCACCCGCTTGGTTGCAGGCGCATCTAAGCGGGATTCATTTATTCGTTTGTCTCCTCATTTACGGGGGAGCAAACCTTTTCGGCGGGTCCGCTGAGTCGGGTTGGCCGAACAGCGGACGGAGGCATGATCCAATGCCGCCGTCGGGGGGCTTGGCTTAACCGCCCGGCCCCAGAGGAAGGACACCTCTAAGATAAAAAACCACCCAATCCCAAGTGGCCTCGCAGCGCGATGGGATGCATGGCCGAAGGGTATTTCGGTCCCGACTGCGTTTCCTTTCCCACCCTTCCACATCCTTATTCCTTCCTCCTCCTATCCTTCCTTCTTCCTGCCGG
This sequence comes from Vanessa atalanta, assembly GCF_905147765.1. Lineage (NCBI taxonomy): Eukaryota > Metazoa > Arthropoda > Insecta > Lepidoptera > Nymphalidae > Vanessa > Vanessa atalanta. The sequence continues at coordinate 6,585,806 of NC_061901.1, forward strand.
CAGCCCCGGCAAAAAATTTTTAAAAATGAGTGCTACTAAAAAAAATTATTCCTCAGGAGGGTGCCAATCCCTCCCCGATCCGCTTCACGGATCGGGCAGTCCCATATCGAAATATGAGGGGGACAAAGTCGCACGACCGAGCTTTTCCGAAGAAAAAACTGCATGCACAACGGACACCGATTTTGCTACGAAAATACCAGTGGTACGACTGGAGAGGATGGGCGCGCTGTCGGATACCGACAGCGTGTCGAGTCGTATGAGTGTGGCGAGCGCGGTGAGCGATAACACCAAACGCTCACGCAAACGCGCGAGAGAGGCTGTTGACTCGGGGTCGGACTCAGCACTGAGTGACTCCGAGAAGAAGGGAAGAGGTAGGCCCGCTACTACCGGCAAATATGCCGGTATCGGCCTTTCCAGGCGAGAGGCTGCGGCTGCAACGAAGGCCGCAGCAGCCGCCGATAAACTCAAGGAGGACGAGCGGCAGATCGCGGTTCTGACAAAGAGGGTGGTAGAAGGGAGAGCCACCTCCCTGTCGGAGTCGATAGACTCTGTCGAGGCAGAGGAGCTCCCTGCCTCTGACCTTAACCGGAAGGTGACCGACGCGGTTGCGGCCATCAGAAGGGTGGGCAAAGTGTCCAAGGGCCTTAGCGGCTGTAATCAGAAGGCGCTCAAAGAGGCCACGGCCTCAATACTGGAATGCGCCCAGGTGCTTCTCACCCGCACCAATACGGAGGAGACGGCGTTGCTGCGAGCCCAAAACACCAAGCTCGCAGCACAGGTGGATGTCCTCAGGAGGGAACACGATGAGCTCAAGGCTGAGATGGCCAACTTCCGCCGCGAACACCTCAGGCGGGAGGTGGGCCTGGACACGCCGCAACCGCTTCTGCAGCAGTCGTCGCAGGAGACGGAGTTGACTCGCCTGATCCGTCAGGAGATGGCGAGCTTCAACGCCCGTTTCTCGGTGCTCGAGGGGAGGATTCTACGTCCCCCCCTAGCTGCAGACCAACGCAGCGCACCGGCGCCGCCGACATATGCGGCCCAGGCCGCAGCGCCCCGTGCCGCCCAACCGGCACAAGCGGCTGCTACAAAACCCAAAAAGAGAGACAAAGCGGCCAAGAAGGCAGGCGTGGCCCGAGCCGCAGCGCCCCGTGCCGCCCAACCGGCACAAGCGAGACGAGACGCAGACGAGGCACGCAACCCCTCAAAAAGACCTGAGGCGGAGTGGACGGTTGCGGGCGCCGCCAAAAAATCCAAGAAGGCGCGCCAGAAGGAGCAAGCGGCGGCCAAGCGCCAGACTGCGAGGCTCAAGACCCCCCGCTCTACTGCAGTGGCTCTCACTCTGCAGCCGAGAGCGGAGGAGCGGGGTCTCTCGTACGCTGGCATCTTGGCCAAGGCGAAAGCCGAGATCAATCTCAGCGATCTCGGCATAACGGGCCTCCGGTGCAAAACGACTGCCACCGGCGGCCGACTACTGGAAATTTCAGGGACCACCAGTGGTCCCAAAGCAGACGCCCTAGCAGAGAAGCTCAGGGCGTCCTTAGGATCGGACGACGTCCGAGTGTCCAGGCCTACCAAATGCGTGGTTTTGCGCATCTCAGGCCTGGACGACTCGGTGACGGTGGATGAGGTCGTCGCCGCCATCTCCAAGACCGGAGGATGCCCGCCGGACCAGGTCAAGGTGGGCACGATACGTCGGGGAGCCTCCGGTCTCGGGACCGCACACGTAAGTTGTCCCGTAGCGGCGGCGAAACAACTAAAGGACGGGAGACTTCTGGTCGGATGGGTCTCGGCGCAGGTCGCGCTCTTGCCGCCGAAGCCCTACCGGTGCTACCGCTGCCTAGAAGGAGGACATGCGGGGGCACGGTGCACCGCTGGGGTGGACCGCAGCCAAATCTGCTTCCGCTGCGGTCAACCCGGTCACAAGGCTGGCACTTGCTGTGCAAAAACGCCGCACTGCGTCATCTGTGCGGCATCGAACAAGCCAGCCGACCATCAGATCGGGTCGAAGGCCTGCGCGAGACCTACTGCCAGAGCACAGCCGGCTCATCCGCCGACTGCGACCAAGAAGACAAATAAGAAGAAGAAGAAAGCAACCAGCTCCTCGCAGCCGGTTCACCCACCGGCTACGACGGCACAAGATCAGCCGAGGACTGGGGAGGAGGCGACGGCCATGGACACTATTTAATGGCTCTACGTCGTCTTCTCCAAGCCAATATAAACCACTGCGCCAGGGCTCAGGATCTCTTACTCCAGAGCATGGCGCAGTGGTCCATCGACGTGGCTGCCGTCGCCGAGCCGTACTTTGTGCCACCCAGGGATGACTGGGTGTGCGACAATAACCGCTCGGTGGCGCTCATTCTGAGATCCGGCGCCGACATCCTTCCCTTCGAGGCCGTCACCCGAGGGCGGGGCTATGTCGTGGCAGTCTGGGGTGATATAGTGGTCGTGGGGGTATATTTCGCCCCCAGCCTTTCTCTCGCAGATCTCGAGAGCATCACCCTGGAGTTGGGCACGGTCGTCTGTCGTAGCCGCCCTCGTCCCGTGCTCGTCCTGGGGGACTTCAACGCCAAGTCTACGGCTTGGGGTTCCCCGTCCACGGACGCGCGAGGCGAGTTAGTAGAGGAGTGGGCGGTCGAGCAGGGCCTGCTCCTCCTGAATCGAGGTTCGGTGCAGACTTGCGTGCGGCAGCGGGGTGGGTCAATAGTGGACCTCACGTTCGCTAGCCCCGCTCTCGCGCGCACCGTCCTCGACTGGAACGTGCTGGAGGACGTCGAGACGCTATCCGACCACCGATACATCAGGTTTAGCGTCTCCGCCCAGACCTCGATTCGGCCGGTTCCAGCCCCGGCCTCGGCAGGTGTCGGAGACGGTCCGCGTTGGGCCATAAAACGGCTGGACAGGGAGGCTCTCCTGGAGGCCTCAATCGTCAAGGCCTGGCTGGATTCTCCAGGCAGGCCTGCCAACATCGACGAGGAGGCGGATTGGTTCCGGGAGAGCATGTCGCACATCTGCGACGCTGGCATGCCCCGAGTCCGGCCGCTACCATCCAGGCGCCAAGTGTACTGGTGGGCGCAGTCGATTGCGCAGCTGCGCATCGTCTGCGTTCGGGTGCGACGCTGGTACACAAGGTGTCGACGACGAAGAAGACGCCGCCGCCCCTTTACAGCGGCGGCCGATCAAGATCGTGAAGAGGCGGAGCTATACGCTCACTACCGAGAGGCGAAGAGTGCACTCCAGCTGGCCATCGTCCGGGCCAAGGCCCAAGCCAACGGAGAACTGCTGGAGACTCTGGACCTAGATCCATGGGGACGCCCCTACCTGATGGTGAGGGGCAAGTTGCGCCAGTGGGCCCCCCCATTGTCCCGGAGTCTTCAGCCACAGCTGCTGGAGGAGGTAGTGAGTGCATTGTTTCCATCGAGACCGGAGCACACACCACCGGCTATGGTTCCGCCTCGGAACATGCCCGACGACGACGACGACGACGAAGACGACGACGAAGTGCCAGAGGTGACCCTGGTGGAGCTGAGAGTCGCAGCGGCTCGCATCAAGAACACCGCCCCAGGCCCCGACGGCATTCCAGGTCGCGCATGGGTCCTCGCCATGAGACACTTAGGGCCGCGACTATCAGGGCTCTTGAGCGCCTGTCTGGAACGAGGCCAGTTTCCGAGCCGGTGGAAGACCGGAAAGCTGGTCTTGATAAAGAAGGAGGGGCGACCTGCAGACTCACCATCTGCGTACAGACCGATCGTGTTGCTGGACGAGGTGTGTAAGATCCTCGAGCGAATCATCGCCAGTCGCCTCGTTCAGCACATGACCAGGGTGGGGCCGGATTTGGCAGATAACCAATTCGGTTTCCGCCAGGGGCGCTCGACGGTGGACGCGATCATGCGCGTGAAGGCCCTCGCGGAGGAGGCAGTCGCCCGGGGTGAGGTGGTCTTGGCGGTGTCGCTAGACATCGCCAACGCTTTCAACACCTTGCCTTGGAGTACCATCAGGGAGGCACTCCGATACCATGGAGTGCCGCGCTACCTCCGACGCGTGGTCGCGGCTTACCTGTCGGACCGAGCGGTCGTGTACCCGGGCCGAGAAGGATGGGGTCGGAGAGAGACGTCGTGCGGCGTTCCGCAGGGTTCCGTTCTGGGACCACTCCTGTGGAACGTGGGGTACGACTGGGCTCTGCGCGGTGCGTTTCTCCACGGCGTCGGCGTCATTTGTTACGCCGACGACACGCTCGTCACAGCGCGTGGGAAGTCGTACCGGCAGGCGGCCATACGCGCGACTGCTGGTGTCGCGCACGTCGTGAATAGGATCCGGCGGCTGGGCTTGGAGGTGGCATTGCACAAGTCGGAGGCCCTGTGTTTTCACGGGCCGAGGACGAAACCGCCTCCCGGTTCCAGCATCATCGTAGGAGGGGTATCCATAGCTGTAGAGTCGACGATGAAATACCTAGGACTCGTCCTCGACAGTCGGTGGAACTTCGGGCCGCACTTTACACGGCTCGCCCCCCGGTTGTTGGGCGCCGCCTCAGCGCTCTCGCGCTTGCTGCCCAACCTGGGGGGACCCAACTCCTCGTGCAGGAGGCTCTACACGGGGGTCGTACGGTCGATGGCGCTATACGCCGCGCCAGTGTGGGCGGATGCCCTGACGGCAAACAACGTCGCCGTGCTGAGAAGACCGCAGCGCGCGATGGCCGTCAGGATGATAAGGGGATACCGTACGATCTCCTTCGAGGCAGCGAGCCTCCTAGCCGGCTCCCCGCCCTGGGACCTCGAGGCAAAGCTCCTCGCGTCGCTCTATTGGTGGCGCGCGGAGGCAGTCGAGCGGGGTGAGCGCCTGGTGCCTCGACAGATCGAGGCACGCAGGGCAGAGCTTCGCCAGGTCTTAGTGGCGGAGTGGCACGCGCGCTTAGCGCAACCCACGACAGGGCAAGCCGCCACCGTAGCGGCGGTTAGGCCCGTTTTGAAGGAGTGGCTCAACAGGAGCCACGGCGCCCTCAGCTTCCGGCTGACGCAGGTGCTCACCGGGCACGGGTGCTTCGGGAAGTACCTGTGTCGCATAGGCCGGGAGCCGACGTCCCAGTGCCACCATTGTGGCGACTGTCGCGACGATAGGGTGTTGCACACGTTGGCGGAGTGCCCAGCATGGGCTGAGCAGCGCCGTGACCTCGTCGCGGCCGTAGGTGCTGCGGGAAACCTCTCGCTTCCGACTGTCGTCTCAACGATGCTACGGAGCGAGGCAGGGTGGAGTGCCGTCGCCACTTTCTGCGAGGACGTGATGCTCGCAAAGGAGGCGGCGGAAAGGGAGAGAGAGGCTGCCTCCTCTCTCCCCTCCCGCAGCAGACGAAATGGGCGTCGTAGGGCGGCCGACTTTCGACCACCCTAGGGCGTGGCCTGCGGACGGCAGACTCGGGGCGTCTCGTCGTCCGATCAGCAGCAGGCCTCGAGGCGGCGGCGTCGTGTTCCGCACGCGCGCCTCTTAGTGGAGTCCAGCGGCCGGGGTGACAGCCGCAGTGAGTGACGGGGCCCGCCTGACCATCTGGCGAGCCAATACCCGTCGGGGGGTAGTGAAGAATGCTTCGGCGATACCCGCCCTTCCGACGCACGGGTACTTTGAGGACACGGGTTGGTTTTTAGTCAGTAAGAGTCTGACAGTCCCCTTCGCCCTTCCCCCGGGGCGGAGGGTCTCCATTGAGGATTTTCCAACCGAAAAAAAAAAAAAAAAAAAAAAAAAAAAAAGGTTAGGTTAGTATAACACCACGGCGACTGGGCGGGACTTTCGGGAGGCGGCACGCCTCGCCGAGGTCGGAACGGCTCTCACCGTGGACCGTATGGGAATGCTGGGCTTGAGGGTCTCCATATCCAAAACGGAGGCCCTCCTGTTCCACGGTCCACGGCAAGGACCCCCACGAGGGGCGAGTATCACCGTCCGGGGGACGGTGATCAAGGTGCAGGCCCAGATGAAGTATCTGGGCCTCATCCTGGACGGTCGATGGAGCTTCGGGCAGCATTTTGTCCATCTCGGCCCGAGGCTCATCAACGCCGCCGCCGCTCTCGGCCGCCTCCTTCCGAATGTGGGGGGGCCGGGATCGCTATGCCGGCGTCTATATTCCGGCGTAGTGAGGTCGATGGCGCTGTACGGTGCTCCGATCTGGGTCGACGCCCTCACCGCTGACAACCGGGCCCTACTGCGTAAGCCGCAGAGGGTCATAGCGGTGAGAGGCATCAGAGGGTACCGTACGGTGTCGTGGGCTGCGGCGACACTTCTCGCGGGCGATCCGCCCTGGGAGCTCCAGGCGGAGGTGCTCGCGGAAGTGTACCGGTTCCGGGTCGAGGCGAGGAACCGCGGCGACCGTCCAGGGTCGGCGGAGGTCGGGCGGATCAGGGCTCTAGCCCAGCGAGCCCTGATCGCCCGATGGCAGGAGGATCTGGGGTCACCCACGGCGGGCCTGGCGACAGTGGAGGCGATCCGGCCCCACTTGAGTCGCTGGGTCGAGAGGAAGAAGGGCACACTCACCTTCAGGATGACGCAGGTACTTACCGGGCACGGATGCTTCGGTAAGTACCTGCACGGGATAGCGCGGCGGGAGGTGTCACCCTCCTGCCACGAGTGTGGTGCGCCAGTCGACACGGCGCACCACACCCTGAGTGAGTGTGCTGCGTGCCCCAGAGGCACACCCTTGCGGCGACTATGGGCGGAGACCTCTCGCTGCCGAGCATCGTCAACGAAATGCTCGGTAGTGAGACGTGTTGGTCGGAGATGCGCTCCTTCTGCGAAAACGTGATGTCGCAGAAGGAAGCCGCGGAGCGGGAGCGGGAAGAGGATGCCGCTACAGACCCGCTCCGCCGAAGACGACCGGGGAGGAGGAAGAAGCGCTACGCGCACCTTCTCCCCCCGCCTCAATAGGCGTCGCAGGGACTAGGGGGGGTCTCAGTACCCCGAGAACCCCCTCTAGGTGTTGGAGGAGGCCCGCATAGGCGGGCCGACCGTCAGGGCGTCACGGTAGCATGCGCAAGCGATCCCGTGGCGCCCGCCGAAAGACGGAGAGGGTACCGCTGGTTTTTTAGTGGGTAAACCCGGCGTACCTGGGCGCACTCGGCGTCCAGGGCTTCGGGGAGTCCCACACACCCCCCCACCTTCCATCACGTGGGGGAAGCGCGTAACGCGTTTTTCCAGCGAGAAAAAAAAAAAAAAAAAAAAAGGTTAGTATAACACCAATGCGGACGCGCTCTCTCGCATAAAAGTTAACGCACTAGACTCTGACGAAGAGAATCAATCATTAGCTGTTAATGTTAGCGACGTTGAGACAGAATATCGTAAAGATCCTAATAATGTGACTAAAAAGACAGATAGACTAGCGACTGAGAAACGGAACCGTGACTCGTCTGAGACTGTTACTATTTCGGATTCGGAAAAGACAATATCGATAGACTCCATAGAAGAATATCCCGTTAGGTCAGATACTAGCAGTACAATAACAGTTCATTCGGCAGATGATTTAGAATCACATGGTATCCCAATACTTCAAGAGGCTATTGATACAAAACCCAACCAAATAATAGTATTAGAATGGTTTAAAAATCAAATCCAAGTTAGAAATTTATCGCGAGAAAAACAAAAAAATTTTAGAAGTGTTCTTACCTATAGGTAATGCAGATTTGATTAAACAATTCCTTAAAGAATACATAAAACCTAAAACCAAATACTTTATATACTTTGAAAAAGAGGAACATAGGCGCGAATTTTCAAATATCATTATTAGCCTTTTTAAACAAGGAATGGTAAATTTTTATGAATGTACGAAGCGTGTAAGTTATATAGAAGATGAAAACGAACAAAAAGCTATAATCTTAAAATATCATGACGGAAAAACTTGCCATAGAGGAATAAAAGAAACAATGTTAAGGATAAAGAGAAATTTCTATTGGGATAAGATGCAGGAGACGATTTCAGCAGTTTTGAATGGATGTGAAGCATGCAATAAAATGAAATACGATAGGAAACCCATTAAACCTACACTTCAATTAACGCAAACACAGAGTGCCCCCTTTCAGGTAGTTTTCATAGATTTATTCAATATAAAAAATAGGTATTATTTAACGATAGTTGATGCATTTAGTAAACTCGCACAAGCCATAGAAGTTAGCAATAGATCGACACCCGAAGTTATTAGAGCCTTAATAAAGTATTTTTCTATGTATGGAGTACCCACGAAAATAAGCTGTGACCCTGGTTCGGAATTCAATAACGAAATGATAAAAGAAATGACCGCTATGTATAAAATTCAGTTACACATCACTACTGCTAATAATCCGAATTCGACGGGTATAGTAGAGCGATTTCATTCCACAATTATAGAAATATATCGTTTGGCTAGGTATGAGCAAAAGTGCACAGATGCAGCATCTGTTATGACGTACTCTATTATGGCATATAACAATTCTATTCATACAGCCACAGGTCTAACACCTTTTGAAGTCGTATTCGGCCACACGGATTCCAATCAAATATTTAGTGCGGATTTTGATAAAGCATACACACAGCAGATATTAAAGGATCACGCGAAACGAAAAAAATATCTATATCAATATTTGACTAGTAAAATGTTAGAACAAAAGGAAAAGGTAAGGGATAAAAAGGGCGGAGAGAGTAACGTTAATTTCAAAGAAGGGCAGGTTATTTTTACAAAAGACGTTAACACTAGAAAAAGTAAAGATAAGCCTCGCTATCAGAAAGCAACTGTTAGAGGACAAACAGAGCGTAATATAGTCCCTGTTACAGTAGGACACAGGCAAACTAAAGTGCCTATTAAAAATGTTAAACGTCCTCCACAGGTGCAGTCTGACCATACTGACCTTGGTAGTCCAAAACCAGGGCCTTCAAGTTCAAAAGATTGAACCAAATCCGGGATTGCTTCCGATTAATATAGGACAAGCTTATAAACAAGAAGATAAATGGACAGTTATAAAGGTATTAGATTTAAGCAGAATATATTTAACACTAGATTTCAACTTGAAAAAATATGTAGAGTTTAGTAATCTAATTGATAAGAGCAATCAGTCTTCGATTGAATTTTTAGGCTTAAGGAAACAAGTAGAGTATTTACGTAGTATAACGATAGACAAGCTAGGACAACTATTGCCCGCTGTGAGAGTAAAAAGAGGTTTACTAAATCTCTTAGGATCGATAATTAAATTGATAACTGGTAATTTAGACCATGATGATGCCAATCACTATGATTCCCTTATTACACATTTGCATGATAAAGAACTGTTAACCGATAAGAAAATAACTGTAATTTCGAAAATGTTAGATTCTTTTATAAGTAGCACAGAAACATTACAGTCAAACGTTAATATGTTAGATGATAAACTCCGAACAATAGAAGATTTAGTTAAGAAAGTAATAACTAAAGAGGTACATTCTATTTACTCTATTCATGTTCTTATGGTATTTAATATATTTAGTGTTAATTTTCGTTCAATATATATAACCTTAAGTGAAATTGAAACTACATTAGCATTGAGTAAAGTTTCTGTTCTACACCAATCCATAGTAAACTCTACAGAATTGTTAACTATTTTAAGAACTATTGGTAATACAGAAAATCTAATGTACGAAGCCGGTGTGAGTAATTTAATTAAATTAGAAAGGGTTATTGTAGTTAAAGCATATATGAAAGGAAACCAGATTACATTTATCTTAGAGATTCCATTAACTGACGGTAATATATATAACTATTTTAAGCTTTATTCATTACCTAGATTTGATAATACTATTAATAAAACTCTCACAATTATTCCCAAATTCCCATACCTCATGGTGAAAGGGCTGAAATACCTATCGGTCGCGCAGTCCTGCGAGGAAATCGGAGAAAAGGAATTCCTATGCACCGAAGATAACGTCATACCATACACGGAGGAAACTTGCGTAGAGCAATTAATGAAATTTAGAACTAACATATCCAACTGCAATACTGTTTCCGTAGATGTGGAAAATATTAAGGTTCAACGAATCAAGGACAATGATTGGATAATTTACATAAGGGATACAATTATTCTAAAGGAAATCTGCGGTGATAATGTAACCCACAAATCTCTACATGGCTCTCTTATATTACACATTGACGAAAATTGTATAGTATTCCTAGAAAATATCCGACTCTATTATCGTCGATTCTACGGGAACATCGTTACGACGTTAATACCGATTGCTGATCTTCCCATACTGAAATCTTCAACTGTAAATTGGAATAAAACGCTAGATATGAAGGAGATTAACTTCGATGACTTAAAACAGTTATCTTACATGTTAAAAGTTCAGAATCTCGAAAGTGAAAGTGTGGAAAGCGAAAATAGTGTAGTGAAAATTAATAGCCTAAGTTTGGCCACGGTGTTACTGTATACAATTCTACCCATATGTGTTTTAGGATATATTATTTTTAAGTATAAATTAAAATTGTTCACTTTCTTGCGAAATAATCCGAATCCTGTAAATCCTAATTCGGATAATTTCGCGCTTGGGGAGGGAGAAGTTATGCAACCAGTACCACGAAGAATATTCACAGTAAAAACCTAAAAATTGCATTGTTGCATTCTAGCGTTGGGTGGTCGTTGTACTGGGAAACATAACAATGTAAATGGATTCCTGGAATGTAAGATTTTAGTTAAGACAGTGGGAAACATGTATTTCAATATTCAATTAAACTGAGCATCCAAATCTGTTCAGACGTGTTTAATTCAATCCTCAATTATTTTAAATATATATTTTTTTTTATTTTTTTTAAAAAAAATCAATTTGCCTCTTCGTAAACTTGACTAAGTTGTAAATATTTTTGTGTTTGTTCATATATGTTATCTTAATAATAATTTATGTTTATCTAATTATTTATTATTGTGTTGTTTTAGGTTATGGGCTAACAGAGAGTCAACTTCTATTATGCCTTCAAATTAAATTAAGCCTGTAATCTCGACCGCACCGATCAATCTCCATCGTGTCTTCTCCATCGCACGTGACATTGGCGAAATAACCTGTGCCCTCTTGGCATAAATAAAAGCCAAAATTAAAAAAAAAAAAAAAATGAATCGACTATTGCGGTATTAAATAAAGGATTAAACTTTGCACCGGCTCCATCCACAATACCGTTTGAAGACATTATTTGCAATGTGGAGGAGTGTCTTTTCAAAAATAACATCACAAAGGAAGACTCGGAAGCTATTCGACAGGACATTTCGAGTGTTTTACGTCGAAGCCGGCCTCCGAAAAGAAACCTTACTCGTGATGAATCTATAGCACTGAAGAACTTACGCAATAATAAAGACATTACAGTCCTCCGAGCAGATAAGGGAAACGCGACCGTTGTGATGGATACGTGTGATTATAACCAGAAAATTTCCGCGATTTTTTGGATGTAAAAACTTATAAAAAAGTAACTAAAGACCCTACTAATAATATTCTTAAAAAGACATCCGCGTTAATATCTAAACATCAAGAAAAATTAAATCTGGACAAAAAATCACTCGTGCCTACATGTGCAAAGCCACCAAAACTGTATGGGTTACCTAAGATCCATAAAACTGGTGCTCCGCTGCGTCCTATTGTAAGCCAAATCGATACACCAACATATAGATTGGCTCAACACATAGCAAGGATATTATCACCCCTCCGAGGACACACTGCGGCGTATGTCAAGGATTCTTACCAGTTTGTTGGTGAAATCAAAGACCTTAAATTAACCAACAACGAGACAATGGTTAGTTTTGATGTCCAGTCATTGTATACCTCCTTACCCATACAAGACTGCATCGAAATTGTCAAGAGGAAGCTACAGACACACAACATGCCTATTGAATATGCAGAGCTGTTACATCACTGCCTCACATCTGGTTATTTATTGTGGAATGATGAATTCTATGTACAAGTTGACGGAGTAGCCATGGGTTCCCCAGTATCCCCCGTGGTCGCTGATTTATTCATGGAAGACCTAGAGGAGAGGGCTCTTCACTCCGGACCAATAACACCTAGGTTTTATAAACGGTACGTAGATGACACTTTCACAATACTACCTAGTGATCTGACATCTGCATTTTTAGTACATCTCAATTCTATAAATAAAAACATTCAATTTACTATGGAATTAGAGGCAAATAATTCTTTAGCTTTTCTTGACATCCTTATTATCAGGAATCCTGACAATACATTAAGTCACACAGTTTATAGGAAACCCACACACACCAATAAATACCTCAATGGTGACTCGCACCACCACCCTAGTCAGTTAGCTACCGTTGGCAAATCTTTGTTTCAGAGAGCCCACCATCTCTGCGATGCTGAACACCTAGAGGACGAGCTACTTCAGGTCAAGCTTGCACTCCACCAGAACAAGCTGCCCGTGCCTCGCCAGCATCGCAGAAGCCGTATTAAGCCACCCACAGTTGAGCGACAACCTGCATTTCTACCATATGTGAAGGGAGTTACAGACAGGATTGGCAATATCTTGAAGCGAGCTTCGATTAAAACCATTTACAAGCCTCATAAGAAAGTGAGCCAGTTCTTGAGACCTATCAAGAGTAATATCCCTTTACAAACTGCGGGAGTATATAAACTCGAATGTGAGTGTGGTTTATCTTACATAGGTCAAACAAAGAGAAGCATCGGTACTAGGGTCAAGGAACATATAGGAGATGTCAAAAATAGGCGTTCTTCAAAGTCTGCAGTCTGTGAACATGCTCTGGATAAACCCAACCATTTTATTCGATTTGATAAACCACAGATCCTCGCTAGAGAACACAGATTCATTCCTAGAATGATACGCGAGGCTATTGAAATTCAAAAACATCCGAACTTCAATAGAGAAAATGGTTGGAGACTTTCTAACACTTGGGATCCACTTATTAAAAATTTAAAATCCCAAATCCAACAGACTGCAAGACCTAAAGATACAGTGTTTCTGCTTGGGCCAAATGATGAACAACAATGGACTGTATAACTGTTTATTGGCACAACTGTGAGTTTACAAAAATGATGTACATATGTATACTACACACGGTGACTCCGGTAATGCTAATGAGCTAGCTCGTCTGTCGACCGCGGTGGGGCGCTCATCTCCCCCGTCCCGCGCTGATCCTTAACATGCCCCCCGACGTTGAAATCTTGGGTTTCAACAGCCTCATTGATTGGTAGTGGACAAATTTTATTGAATGCTCGTCTTGTCAGGCCTTTAGTGGTTTCTATGTCTGCAACACGATTAACTCCGTCAGGACCTGGGAACACTCGACGAACTCGTCCAAGGCTCCACTTCAACGGAGGCAGTGCATCATCCTTGATCACGACCATTGTCCCTTCCTTCAGATCGCCCTTAGAAGTCTTCCACTTGGTCCTTTGTTGAAGTTCAGACACGTACTCCTTCTGCCAGCGTATCCAAAAATTCTGACGTAGCTGTTCTACTAGTTCCCAACGTTGTAGTCTATTGGGATTTACGTTGATTAGGCTAGATGTAGGCAGCGCTGTTAAAGGACGTCCAACTAGAAAATGACCAGGAGTGAGAGGAGTAAGGTCGTTAGGATCTGAGGAAATTGGTGATAGAGGACGAGAATTCAATATTGATTCTATTTGAACTAAAACTGTATATAATTCTTCAAATGTTAAACGAGCGTTTCCTAATACTCTCAATAGATGGTATTTAACAGATTTAACGCCCGCCTCCCATATGCCTCCAAAATGAGGAGTATAGGCGGGTATGAACTTAAAGTCTATGCCTTCGTTTGCCATATACTGAGCTAAATTTAGAGATTCTTGTTTTAAGAAATTCTGAATTTCATTTTTAGCCCCAACAAATTGTGTACCATTATCAGAAAATATAATGGAGGGCTTGGATCGCCGAGCAATGAACCTACGTAACGCAGCAATATACGTTTCCTTTGTTAAATCAGTAACCAATTCTAAATGTAATGCCTTTGTAGTGAAACAGACAAAGACAGCAATATACACCTTGATAGTTTTAGATCCACGTCCTTTCCTATCGGCAGCTTGTAAAGGACCGCAGTAATCTACGCCTGTTGTTTGAAACGGGTAACCTGGGTCGAGTCGCTGCTCCGGCAACTGACCCATGATAGGGTTAATCGTTTGAGCTTTCATTCTGAAACACTTGTAGCATTTGTGTGCGATCTGTTTAGCCATATTGCGACCACCTATAGGCCAAAATTGTTGCCTTAAAGATGATAAAAGAAGTTGTGGTGCTGCGTGAAACAATCTTAAATGTTCAAAAGTAAAAATTAGTTTTGTCAAAGGATGTTTGCATGAAATTAATACTGGATGTCTTTTATTATAGTCAAATTTTGAATTTTTTAATCTGCCACCTACCCTTAGTAGACCTGTTTCATCAAGAAACGGTGACAGGGAAATAAGATTATTTTTATTAGGTAAAGCTTGTTTATTGTACAAAAGTTTGTATTCGGGAAACGATCCAATTTGTGATTGTTTTAATAGTAAATTAAATGCGTTATCTAATTCTTGTGTATTCAATGGTCCAGATAATTTCTGGTTGCAATCATGAATTTTACAATTGTAAACAAATCTTAATGCAAAAGCCATTGTACGTTTAATTTTAGTTAATGTTGAAAATCTGTGAAAATCAATAAGCTGATTATTCTTGATTGCAATTGTTGATGCAACATGAGCTACAATTTCAGGTAAGTCATCTTTGTAATTTATGTTATTTTTAGGCCATTTACATTCCAACTCGTGCAAAAATGTTGGACCTGACCACCACAAATCCAAGGTATTTATTGATGCCAAGTTTATACCCCTTGTTAGCAGGTCAGCAGGGTTGTCATAAGTTGGAACATAACGCCATTCAAAAGTGTAAGTAAGTTCTTGTATTTCAGCAACACGATTCTTAACAAATAACTTTAATTTAGATGGAGGTATTTTCAGCCAACCTAGAACGACAGATGAATCACTCCAAAGAATGCATCTTTGCACAGGTAACCTAAATGCTTCTAATACTTTTTGTGTTAAACGTGCTGCTACAATCGCGCCACATAATTCCAGGCGAGGAATTGTAGTTGGTTTTAACGGTGCGACTTTACTTTTTGCGCATAGTAACCGTGTCATGATCTTGCCATCGACTGAAATACTTCTTACGAATGTACATGCTCCGTAAGCTTCCTGCGATGCATCACAAAATGTATGTAATTCAATAAGCGCCAAATCAGGACAAACAACGCAACGAGGTAAATGTAAGTCGTTTAAGAAATGGAGATCTGATTTAAATTTATTCCATTTTTGTGCAACATCTAACGGCAAAGGCTCATCCCAAGATATCTTCAAAAGCCAAAGATTTTGGAGAAGTATTTTAGCCTTGATGACAAAAACTGTAAGAAGTCCGAGAGGATCAAATATTTGTCCAATTGTGGACAAAACTGATCGCTTCGTGACCTGACTTCCTGATAAAATATTATGAGAAAAACACAATTTATCTGAGGATGATATCCAACCTAGCCCTAGCGTATTATTAGAATTTTGTCGGCCTAAATTAACATGCGTATTTGAATTTGAGCTTATATCGCGTAGATCTGGTATATTTGATTTAATTTTGCGTAAATTGAAACAACCTTTTGATAAAACTTCACATATGCTATCCCTGATCTTAATTAAATTATCTATTGACTGGGTACCTGTAACTAGGTCATCTACATAAAAGTCATTATTAATTATCTCGGAAATAAGATTATCCTCACATTCAAGTGCAAGTTGTTTTAAGCATCTAACGGCAAGAAATGGCGCAGATGCAGTCCCATAAGTAACGGTATTGAGTTGAAATATGCTAAGTTCTTTACTAGGGTCATCTCTCCAAATTATATTTTGTAAATGTCTCTGATTTTGATGAATTAGTACTTGACGGTACATTTTTTCAATGTCCGCAGTCATGACGTAAGAGTAATGCCGAAACCTAATAAGAATAGAGAATAAATCGTTTTATATAGTGGGACCAACCATCTGAAGATCATTCAACGATACACCTGTTGTTGATGGCGCACTTGCATTGAATACAGCTCTCAATTTTGTTGTCGCGCTGTTTTCGCGTAACACTCCGTGGTGTGGTAGAAAATATAAATTATTTGTATCTAAAACAGGGTAATTTGGAACAACTGACATATGACCTAATTGCTCGTACTCAGTCATGAAATCTATATATAATTCTTTTAATTTTGGTTGTTTCTGTAATCTACGTTCTAATGATAAAAAACAATGTAAGGCTCGAGTATATGAATCTCCTAATAGAGTTTCTGGTTTTTTAAGTGGAATAGCTACCGAAAATCTACCATCAGGCATTCTTGTGAAGTTGTCTACGAAATGTTTTTCACATAACTTCTCTTCCATTGAATATGCAGGCTTAAAAGCATAGGGTGTTTCCTCAAGTGACCAAAATTTTGCTAATTGTTCTTGAATATCTGTACAATCATTTTTTATAAAGTTACATGTAATTAGACCAGTATTTTCTTTGTAAATATTATGTTTAAGTCCACTAGTGGGACCAGAAATGATGTAACCTAATTGGGTTTCTTGCAATACGGGACAGTTCTTACCTAAACGAATTTGATTTGACAATATTAAATTCCAGAATATGTCTGCTCCCAATAATAGATCTATGTCAATAGGATTATAATAATGTGGATCAGCCAATGTGTATTGTGATGAAATGCGTAAATCCTTAATGATTACTCTGTTGTTACATAAATTGGTAATATTTGGTAAAACAAATAATGATATGTTACTTTGAAATGACGAAACCTTTGAAAATATGATTGTGTCGCATCGCTTATTTACTTGCGTAATGGTACTATTTATTCCTGTTACTGATATTTGTGTTTTTTGACAATGTAGGTTCAACTTATGTAGTAATCTTTGAGTCATGAAGGATGCTTGGCTCCCTGAGTCGAGAACAGCTCTTGCATCGTGACGTTGATTATCGCTACCTAGAATGTAAACCACTGCAGTCGAAAGCAATACTGGCTCTGTCATTTGGACTGAGAGCGCGGTGGCTTTGTCGACTGGCGGCTCAACATGTTGTGAGGAACCTATTTCTTTGTGTAATAGTGTATTGTGTTTTAGTGAGCATTTAGTACAAGAGCCCGATTTGCATTTATGAACACGATGACCTGGCCGTAAACAATTATTACATAACTTAAGCTTACGGGCAGATTCGATCCTATCACTGATAGATTGATTTAAAAAAGTCTCACAGTTGTATATCTTATGTGTGTTTTTACATAGAGGACATTTTGGTATGTATATATTTGTGTTTAATAATCCCTTAATTTGATCATTCCTATTTTTGTATTTGTTTATGTTGTTGTTTATATGTATTGTTTCAAGAAGGTCAGCTTTATTTTTTAAAAAACTCATAAAATCATTTAATGTTATTTTATTTAAAGTAGATTTACGCTCTTCCCAATCTCGAGACGTTTTAGGATCTAATTTGGAATTCATTAAATAAATAATTAATGTATCCCAATGCATTGTACTTTCACCTAATGTATGTAAGGATCTTAGATTTTTTGAAAATATATCAATAATTGAGCGTATACCTAACGCTGATTCACGCTTCAAGGGTTCAATAACAAACATAGATTGTACGTGGTTCTGAATTAGTAACCTTTCATTATTATAACGATCGCACAACAAATCCCACGCTATTTTGTAATTACAGGATGAAAACCCAATCGATCTTATTACCTGCGCAGCGCCTCCCTCCAGGGAAGCCCTCAAATAGTGAAACTTTTGTATGTCAACTATTCCTTGGTTCTCGTGTATTAGGGAAACGAATGTATCCCGAAACTCAAGCCAGTCCTCGTACCGACCGCCGAATTTAGGAAGCTGGATCGTTGGCAATTTAACATTATTTGTCTTCGTCAGTTTCACCATTTCTGAAGATCGCGAACTGCCTGAAATACACGAACAAATATCATCGTTATCATCATCCCCGGCATTTAGATTACGTGCGCTGCGATTACGTATTTGCTTTGCTTTGGCTAATATCATGTAAAACTGATCTTCAATTTCCTGCCTCTCACTGAACTGTTGAACATCATCATCGGTGTCAATTAAATATTCAATATTACTCTGGATTAAATCAAATTGATTTAAAAGCTGTTCCGTTTTTTTTATTCTAAGTTCTAGCTCAGTAACTTGCACGGCTGATAATAATTCTGGCAAAGAATTTACGTAATTAATAAACATTGTTAGCCGGCCTTTAACTGAGCCGCGTTTCTTTATAAGATCTTTAATATTTTCGGACATTATGAAGGCTATTATGGCAGGCGGTTGTTAAATTTATTTTAACTATAAGTTTTGAATTAATAAGTTACAACAATTACGATCTTGTACTTCTACAAAGAATAAATAAGTAATGTAAGTTATGAAGAGAAAATGACTATCTAAAATGGACTTTAAATGTATGACAATAAACACTAGTTGTTTACAATATTACTCTAATGAACTTCATATAGAAAAACAACGCCGCTCGGTGGCGATAGAACAAAAGATCCTTATCGCTTGGATCGTCTCAACTGCACTTAATACGCATCAATATGGGAAGATTAAATAAGTAAATAATATTACGTTGTGTATAAAATATTTTTTTTTTATAAGTAGTAAATTATATTTAGTTAATTTAAATCGATCTATGCGAGTTTCTGACTGAATATTAATAAATGAAATGACTTAATTTTAACTATTGAAATTACTAATGTTTGATTTATAATGCAAACTTGGATAATGGATAAAATCTAGGAATGTTAGGGATTAAAGGAATACAAAAGTTGGAACGTCCTCACAGATTCTCGCTCCTGCTGGGCTGCTCGCCGTACTGGTCAATGCTTGCTTCCATCCAGAACGCACCCAGTGTCCAGAACTCAAAGTTGGCTCGTTCCAGATCCCATCCGGCTCGTTTTGGACCAAAAATATGTTTCTGCTTGGGCCAAATGATGAACAACAATGGACTGTATAACTGTTTATTGGCACAACTGTGAGTTTACAAAAATGATGTACATATGTATACTACACACGGTGACTCCGGTAATGCTAATGAGCTAGCTCGTCTGTCGACCGCGGTGGGGCGCTCATCTCCCCCGTCCCGCGCTGATCCTTAACATACAGTTAGTGCCTTCTGCGTGCAACCGGAACGCTACTCAAGATACCAATTAAGAAATCGTTGGCGGTAGTTGTAAATAATATTTCTTTTTAATTCGAACAGACAAATGTCACCTTAGTCTGCCCGTGACCACGAACACTGCAAAGTGCTCGAAACGTCGGGATGTTAAAATAAAATAATTAATATACGCGATTAAATCCGTTAAAAAAAACTAGTTTTATTTCAATGTGTAATAATCGCGAAAATCTAAGACAACATTAAGTAAAATGTTATTGAGTGTATTTTAAAAACTTTTGTGATTTTTTAATTTTTTGTTTAGATTTTACGTTACTTTATACATATATTATATTCTATTTTTATTATTGCATTGTAAAACAATATTTTAATTACAGTCAAGTATTAAATTACAAAAAACTATTAATGTAAACTTATATCTGACTAATTTTTTAATGTGATAAATATTATTAATTTCATTTGTCATAAAATAATTTTAAATTGTATTGTGTATACAATTATTTAAATTAAAGGGGGATGTACTGTGCCTACTATAAATACTATGTCACATAATTTTATTATTCAGTGTTGTAATAGATACTCAATTAAACAGACTTGGTTCCTGCTGCGTCTAGTTATTTCACGCTTACCAAATAAGGTACTATACTGTAAACACACCTTCACCGTCGAGCACGAGATGAATTATAAACACAAATTAAGCACATTAAATTTCAGTGGTGCCTGCCTGGGTTTGAACCCGAAATCATCGGTTAAGATGCACGCGTTCTAGCCACTGGGCCATCTCGGCTCATCGAGATAAGTTTTGGAGTTTATCGTAAACATACTGAGAGGGTGGGCATTGGATTCTGTTGCCCGGAGGGCTCAGGTCGCTTGACTGTGTCTCCTGGAATAGCCTTGCTCATTACAGGGAGCACTTCTAAATTTATCATCAAGCGGACCACCATCGACGCGCTAACAACGCAAATGCAACTGATTAACAATGCAAATGATTGCAACACTGGCAGCGGTTGCAAGTAGTTCAACTCAATTACGAATACTTTTTAAAAAGTTTTACATTTGCCTAAAGTTTACTAGTTATAGTATTAAAGTCTATAATTTTACAAAATTGTTCTGTGGAAGTGTTATTTTGAGTTTTAAGTGTATTAAAATACCAATAAAACAACTTCAAGAATTAGTCAGCAAAATTAGCTGCTTTATATACCCACATATGTACATATAATACGTACGGTGAAGAAATAAAACTACGGACAATTTATTATAATATATTTCTTTAAATCATTGCTGCTCAACCAGCATAACATTACTAAAAGTGGACGACATATTTTTAAGAAATTATCTCATACTTAAAAGTGTAAAATATACCTCGCTAAGAATCACATATAAATTTGTTCTTAATATTATAACTATTAATAACACAAAACTAAGGCACCACTGATTTTATATTATTTTATTGTTATACGGTAATTCACACTCAATTTATTATCGAAAATGGCAAATAAATGCAGCAGTTGCGGAAAGTTTTTAGCTGCTAGTTAGTAGATAGTGTGAGATGTGTACGTTGTTCCTGCCAATTCCATCGAGCCTGTGTCGTCAATTCGAGTCCCGATGCCAGAATACCAAAATGGATATGCAAGGGATGCAAGCCGAAGCCTTGTTCTCCAGCATTAACTACTGACTTGGCTTCCTCGCAAGCGGCGAATGACACCGAATACTCGTCGTCATTGCCAGCTGTCGAGGATACAGATGTTGTCAGTTCACTCTTAGAACAAATTAAACTCCTCCGGGTCGAACTAGTAGATGTGACGCGGGAAGTATCCTCGTTTCGTCAGGAGCTTGCATCGTTGAAAGGTGCGTTGTCCGAGGTAGGCAAGCGAGTCGACAATGTAGAAGCGCGACTGTCTCAACTTGAGAATAAAACAGCGTCCGCGCCTGAGAGTCACTTGCTAGAAGATATTGCCAGCTTGAAAGCGGAACTCAATGAGCGCGAGCAGTCATGTCTATTGAATGACATTGAGATCTCGGGCATTGCAGAACGAAATGGGGAGAATTTGCAACACGTAGTAGGCCTCATTGCGTGTAAGATTGGCGTTACTTTGGAGGAGCGCGACATTGTTTTGGTTGAACGTGCAGGCCCGCGACCAGCTTACAAAGACAGCAGCGAACGATTACGACCACGCACTATAGTAGTGCGACTAGCGCGCCGCACGATTCGCGATCAACTACTGCGCGCGGCGCGCGTGCGTCGCGGGGCCGATACATCGGGCTTAGATGTAGATATAGATAACGAACCTAAACGGTTTTACATTAACGAGCGCCTCACTAGAACAAATCGTGCCCTTTTTTATAATGCACGAGAGGAGGGCCGCCGCAATGGATAGCGTTATATATGGACTCGAGAGGGCCGTATCTATGCACGACGGAATAAAGAAACTGCAGCTCAGAGGATACGATCACAGTATGATATACCGAAGGTTTTTGTAAAAGCACAGGTTTGAGCTCAGAATCTCAGTTTACGAGTAAGGACATTATTTTTAAATTACTTATCGTTTATTTTATAATAATAGCACCTGAAAAGGTGTATTTTTTAATTTTTCTGATCGTTTTGTTGTATATTTATGTTAATTGTTTTCATATTAATTATAAGGATTCTAGTAAAAATATTTGCAGCAGTGTAATACATAGCGACCAGACAGTATATATCATCATATAAATATAATATACAATTAACTGTTTTGTACACTAGGAGTAAATCGCCATCAAATCGATTTTTATTATTGAATGTTATTTACATTATTTCGATACTTCATCTCCATTTTATTAGCATATTTATTATAAAATGATAAGGCCACTAAATTTAAAAATTGGTTTCCTAAACCCGGGTTCCCTTGGAACTAATCACGAAGAGCTAATAGTCGCTGTAGAAAGGCATAATGTGGACATTCTAGGCCTTAATGAGACTTGGCTGAGAGCCGGTGAAGAGGGACGTGCGCCCAGTATACCAGGATACAGCTTACGTCATATACCGCGGCCACCAGAGTTGCGTATACGCGGTGGCGGGGTAGGTTTCTACGTCAGGAAAGGTCTAAATGTTCGTACCCTCAGCCACCCTCCCTCTCCGTCGGTTGAGCAGATGTGGATATGCTATAAAAGCAAAGGTAAGAATATTGTAATAGGAACCGCATATAGGCCACCTTGGTTAAACGTACAAACTTTTTTTGATGCGTTGTACGAATCATTATCCGCTTTTTCATGGCGTGACCAATTTATTGTTTATTTTTATTGTTGGAGATTTTAATATAATTTTTTTAGATAAGAATAATACAAACCATAAATCACTTACTGACTTTTTAAACTATTCAAATTTAACGCAATACGTTAGTGAGCCTACGCATTTCACAAATCATAACGAAACTCTCCTAGATTTGTTCTGTACCGATGCAAGTGTTTGTCAGATCTGGGTTGATTATATCTGCACTCTAAGCAGTCACTCATTCATATCTTGTGAGGTTACTGTTAGTAAAGATAAATTTACGCCAAAAAATATTCTACAAGGACATAAAATCTATTAATCCAAATGAATTAGATACATGTCTTGCACTTATCAACTGGGACTGCATTGCTGAACTTCAAAGTGTAGATGACATGGTGGGCGAATTTAATATAGAGATTCGACGGATTTATGATACTCTTGCACCTTTGAAATGTCTGCACGTTAAGCATCGTCATTATCCCTGGATTACATCTACTATCAAGCTTATGATGAGACTACGGGATAATGCACACTTAAGAGCTCGTAAAACGAAAGTAGATGCCCACATTAATCATTATAAAGACTTAAAAAGCTTTGTACGCTTATCAATCAAAAATGAGAAAAAAGCTTATTTTGAAACTTATGTTAATAAAAATCTTAATAACGCAAAGATTCTATGGAAACACATCAAATTTAATGTTAATATTCATAGAAAAAGTGACTGTATACTACCGGAACATTTGCGTGATCCAAATAAACTGAATACCTTTTTTCTTACAGTTCCTGGTAGCTACAATGCAAGTCAATTAGAAATTGAACAAAATATTCAACAAAATAAATTTAGTGATGCAAATTTAAGCTTAAAGGTAGTATCAGAGTCTGAGATCTTTAAACATATTAAAACTTTGACTACAAATGCCATTGGTGCAGATGGCATCTCTCTCGATATGATATTGCCCACTCTTCAATATACCTTAAAGTTGATAACAAAAATAGTCAACACCTCTATTATGACAGGTATATACCCAAATCTCTGGCGTAGGGCTATTGTCAGACCTATACCTAAGGTCGATGCTCCTTTAGAGTTTAAGGATTTGCGTCCTATAAGCATTCTCCCGTGTCTGTCTAAGATTCTTGAAAAAGTAGTATGTAATCAACTCAGGGGCTATTTAGAATTTAACAATATTTTGCCAGACAAACAATCTGGGTTCAGAAAAAGAAGGGGAACTACGACTGCATTAGCAAACGTTGTAGATGATAAATAAAAGGATGACTAAACAAACAAAAACAGAAAATTTAAAGAATTTAATTCTAAAATTTGAAACGGAACTACAAGCATACAAAATTCATTTATTTAACATAAGTCATCAGTACAAAATATATAAATTTAAAAAAGATAATCTTCAGGACAATGAATTAATAATACATTGTCATTTTTCGGAAAACTATACATGCAAAATGTATCAAGAAATACAATCGGTTCAGTTTGGAGCGTCTCAACTCCAGATTTTGCTACATACCAGTGTCTTGTATAAGAAACACAAAAAGCCACAGTGCTTCTGCACTTTATCTGACTCTACAGAACATTCACCCAAAGCAATTTGGTCCCACTTAAATCCGATTTTAACATATATAGCCCGTGAATACGGGGACATTGACACTAGTCATGTATTTTCTGATCACAATATAGGCAAAAGAAGATTTTTTTTTTGGTTCAACGCGATTATTTAAGAATTTGGTTTTACCGGTACATGGATTTTTTTAAGCTTCCCAAGGGAAAGGAGCAGTAGACGGTGTAGGTGGCAATATCAAAAGACTTTTGGATAGAAAAGTAGATTATGGAGCAGATATTTTGGACGCACAATCAGCATATAAACTTTTAAAAAATTAAACGAATGTAAAACTTTGCCTAGTGAACGAAGAAAACATAAAATACATTAGAGAAAAGTTTGGGCAATATTTGCCTTCTCTTAAGCCTGTTCCTAATACATTGAGTATTCACAAAATTCTATCGAATAATCACGATCCACACATCATTTTTTCAAGAATTTTGAGTTGTTTCTGTGCTAATACATACAATAATATGTACGCCCTTGTGCTTCATGTATGGTCAGGGTGCAAGATCCCGAATCCGAACCATAGCCCTGGCCGATCAGGAGTTCCTTTTCGGCCTGAGTGTGGGTAAGGTACAGGGTGTTTTTTGTTTTCGGGATGCTCGTCCCTCCATACCGTTTAACGGATAAGGAGCGCACTTGATGATTGGCTGAATATATCCCTTTATAAACTTCATTCAGCGCGTAAGCTACGTCTTGAGGGCTTCTATATGTACACAGCAGTTCTTTGTTGACCGCTATTATATTGTTTGGGGTTTTGTATTGCAGAGAGAATAAATTGTGCCTGTCAATATAAGGAAGCTGGTTGGTGTCTCCGATCAGGGTTAACTCGGTTGCTCCCACAATTTGGGTGGCCATCACGATAGCTCCGAAGTGATTCATCAAAGCTTCGTCCACCACTAGGCGTGTGCAGGTATCACCTTCTGAGATACCATTCACCAGAAGTGAGGCCATGGTTCGAATTCGCCTTTTGGCTCTTTCTTCACCAATGCGTGGAATTAGTTTTGCCCTTAGATCTTTGACTGCTTCCTTGGTGGAGGTCACAATGAGATCAGTCTCGATGTTGGTGTGACTGATTATCCATGTGGTTTTGCCGCATCCGGGCACTCCGTTCATCCATGTGATAGCTGGCGTCTCCTGCCGACACGGTCATTGCGAATTAATTGAAAGCCAGGTAATGAATAGGATGTCGAAGGAAGACATGGTTTCAACCACGATTCAGAAATAAGAATAGCATGAATATTACGGCAGTCAAAAGAAGCAAGCATATCAGGATAATGAGCCGGAACACTTTGAGCATTGATATGGATAACATTAAAATTTTTCAGACAATCTGAGAAATGTGAACTAAGGGCGACATTAAGTGAAGGAGGAGATGTACTGTGGAAACTTTCTTCACTGGACATTTCGTCAGACGACGACAGAGACATATAAAGGTCACTTTGTATACTGCTGTGAGACGACATAATAAATAATAAATAAAATTACAACTATAAAAATAAATATAAAAATAGATAAATTAAAAAAGTAAGATGAAAAAAAAAAAAACGTTAAAACAAAAACAAAAACCTTAATAAAAATAATAACTAAATTAAGTTATCAAAAATAGAAATATCATAGACTACCTACCAGCTGTACTATACAAAAATTAAACATGCGATACACTTTGCATAGACCAGAAGAAAAAAAACAACGATAGCTTAATTAAAGAATATTACAATTAAAATATGTTATCTATTAACAATAACTCTAACATATTAATATAAATATAAGAACATAAACAATATCTATTCAGTTAAAATTTATGACCCCTTTTTTTGCTGTAGGCTCTCACTCCACAAAAAAGTAATTCTCAACGCAACTATAATTATTACAATGTCAAACCGTCACTGTCAATAATCAGTATGCACATGTCAGACGAAAACAGTATTACCTTACATAATATAATAGTTTGTTATTGTGAAATTTAAATATAATAAGGAATAAATAAAAAGTAGGTAAAACCATATCAAAATTAATAAAGAAACTAAAGTTAATTACGTTAAAATGAATGGAGAATTCGATAAAAAAAGAACAATACCTACAGCAAAACAACGCGCAGAAAAGTAATATGAATATGTAAAATAATTAAGACGACCTGGCGGAATATAAAGGAGTCAGGCTATTTCTTCACAGTCCTTTTGGTTCTCGTTATGGTTGGCTTGGAGGTTTAGAGACATCTTCATTCGGTGACATGACTGAAGCCTCGGAAGTGCTGGCATTGGAGCTGGGGACTGCATCTAGATCTGGCATGCTTGACAAACGATGTCTTGTTCCATCCGCGCTCAGGACAAAAATGACACCATCACGAGTCCAGCATTTTGCGACTCCGAAGCGTTGGCGAGCTGCTACGAAGATCTTATGTCGTCTTTTCGTTAGGAACTCGGATATAGTTACACCAGTGCCCTTCAAATTAGATTTTGATGTCCACACCTGGTTTCTGAGGGAGAACTCCTTAAACTTAATGAGAATTGCTCGTGACTTGCCCTTTTTCGGATTACCCAGCCTATGGCAGAGAGTTAAGTCACTAGATGTAAGTTGTGTAAGAGCGAGATGTTTATTTAACAATTGAGCAACACGAGCACCCGAGTCTTCTTTATGTTCCTCCGGGACTCCATGCAGTAGAAGAATCTTTTTCCGGGTGCGCATCTCCAAATCATCTTGCTGCTTAGACAGGAATTCCACTTGAAGGTGTAGATTTTCTAGGGCAGTGAGCACAAATGTACGAAAGGAGTGGAATTGTGAGTTTATATTTGAAGTGGGGCTCGCAGCAGGGATACTCCCTTTCAATTCACGCTGGAAGTCATTCATTCTGGCATTAAAAATTTGAGTGAGCTCGTCCAGTGTATGTTTTATTGACTCCATAGTGCCAAAAAAGTGATGATGTGTTAATGTTTTTACAGTTCTACACAAATATAGGTTAAGTAGCTGGTAGGTAAATATAGTTCACAGGATCATTTATATGTAAATATACACGGAAATTGTAATTTTTAAAGAATATTAAAATCAGAGCAAAAGTTAACGCATTTACTTATTTCACGCCTTTATTAGTGAAGTAGCCGTGGATTTCTTCCTATCTTCCCCATGGTTTGTGGCTCTCCGCTTCGACTGGAGGTTCGTTTCCTTGAGTGCCAGCTGCAGTCTTTCCGACCCGCTGGCTTTTTGAGTTTGGGTTGGATTAGACTTGTACTTTGCACCTTGGTCGCGCTTCGCAAGAAATCCGAGGTATTCACCGCGGTTTTCGTATACCACTACCTCATTGTGGTTCGAGGCTTGTATAGCTCCAAGGTGGTCTTTCGTTTCGCCCTTGTGGTAAGCTACGACCGTTGCATCGACACTAATCACTCTCGGATCTGATCCTTCCTCCAGGCCCACCTCTCCTAGTGCCGCCAGCACCTTGTGTGCCTTATGGAAAGCTATAGTTTCGTCGTCCGTGGCGAACAGCACGATGGTCTTGTTGTTCCTCCGTACTATCCGGCACGGCTGACCCTCCACATTTACAGATGGTAATGCGTCGTATATTTTACGACGCATATATGTTTTGCGGGTGCTGCCGTTCAGTAGGAGACCGAGTCCCGGCGAGACGTAGACATTAGTCTTCGCCCTGTCATTGCAGAATGCCATCCCCACTCTTTCTGAGTTGTTATCCATGAATAAGGATGTTGTGAGCCTTTCTATTGAGCAGACTAATGAAATAGCCTGTGCAGAGCTTGAGCATGTTATTGTTGTATGCGTATACAGACCTCCTAGCGGGTTATATGAAGCATTTGAGAAAATATTGGAAAGTGCATTATTGAAATTATCTGGATCAAGTAAATATATTTTTATTTGTGGTGACTTCAACATAAATTTATTAGAAAACTATAGCACAAGTATTAGATTCAGATCATTATTATATTCATATAACCTCATTAACTTATTCTTAGAGCCAACTAGAATCACTGAATCCACTGGAACATGTATTGACAACATATTTACCAACTGTGTACCTAATCATAAATGTATTATAAATATGTTAAGTTCTGATCACTGTGGACAGTTGGCTTCATTTAATTCGCAAATAAATAATAATGCTAAGGATTTAAAACAGACATTTGTTCCAATCAATTTGTATGGAATTAAGAAGTTCAGAAGTAATATCATGGCAAAGCTCTCATATTTACAATTAAATGAAATAATTCTAATGAGCTTTATAACAATTTTTTTTAATTAATTAAAACAGAATTTAATGCCATATTTACTTCCAAGACAGTCTATTCTAGGAATTTTCTTAAATTTAATGATTGGGCGACTGTCGGAGTTTACAAGAGTAGGCAGAGGTTGTATGAACTTTATAGTAAAAGATCATACAACCGGTCTTTTTCATTTGTCAGTTATGTTAGTGCCTACTCTAAACTATTCAAACGTGTATGTCATACAGCTAAATCATTGCATATAAAATAAAAAATTATTGAGGCACCTGATAAAATTAAAATGACATGGAAAATTATTAATTGTGAAACTGGAAGAGTCAAAAATAACATCTCCGACTTTAGCTTATCTATTGACAACAATTTATTTTCCTCAGATCGGGATGTTGCAACTGTTTTTGAAAATTTTTTTGCTGACATTCCATTTTCGACAACTAACTCATTAAATTCCTCTCCTACCGTTGCTGAATCATTATTAAAAAACCATGTGGAAGAATGTAATATTAGCTTTAAATTTAATACAGTAAGTGTAAGTGATGTAATAAGTTCCTTCAGATCACTAGATATTAAGAAAACGGCCGATCTGTGGGGGATCTCTGTCAAGGTAGTCAATTCAATAATTGATGTAATCGCACCCTACCTTGTCACAATATTTAATAAATGTGTCCTTAGTGGCGTGTTTCCTGACCTCATGAAACATAGTAGAGTATTACCAATATTTAAGTCAGGTAGTACATCAGACCCCAACAACTATAGGCCCATCTCTGTACTACCAACTCTTAGCAAGATCTTTGAAAAGTTATTACTAAATCAAATGCTAGTACATTTTAACAATAACAAGTTGCTACACAAGAAACAATTTGGATTTACAAGGGGTCGCTCGACAACTGACGCTGGTGTTGAGCTCGTTAAAAATATTTACAGGGCCTGGGAGGAGTCACGGGATGCCCTAGGGATATTTTGTGATTTATCTAAGGCCTTTGATTGTGTGCAACACGAAACTTTGGTCAGGAAGCTACGTCATTATGGAATTAGGGACACTGCACTCAGTCTTCTGATTTCGTATCTGAGCAATCGGATTCAGAGGGTTGATGTAAATGGAAAGAGATCTCCCGGGTCTCCAGTTACTGTGGGGGTCCCTCAAGGATCAATTCTTGGACCATTTCTCTTCCTTGTTTATATAAATGACCTGCCACATCTCCTAGGTGATAAACTCGAGATAGTATTGTTTGCTGATGATACTTCTTTAATTTTTAAAATAAAAAGACGTCTTTCAATATATGACGATGTGAACAATACTCTCTCTGAAATAGTAAATTGGTTTAGTGTTAATAATTTAATGTTAAATAGTAAAAAGACTAAATGTATTAAATTCACTACTCCCAATGTAAGATGTGTCAAAACGAGTGTACGTTTAAACGCGGAAGCATTAGATGTTTTAGAATCAACAGAGTTCCTTGGTATGACAATAGACTCTAAGCTCCAATGGGGCCCCCATATAAATAAATTGGCGAATAAACTCAGCTCTGCAGCCTATGCGGTAAAAAAAATTAGACTTTTGACTGATGTGGATACGGCTCGCCTTGTGTACTTCAGTTATTTCCATAGTATAATGTCGTATGGCATCCTACTCTGGGGTAATGCAGCTGACATTAATACTATACTATACTATTTTTGTACTGCAGAAGAGGGCTATTCGTGCAATTTATAAACTGGGCCCTGTAATGTCGGGATCAATGAAACGACTGCTCTGTCCCAGGTTCTGCTTTATTCTGTTGTAAGTTACGTACAACAGGCGAATGCCTTAGGCTACTACATCACACCTCCCACGGCATTTTAAGAAAAAAAAATGTACATATATTTTTTTTTTCGAAAACAATTTTATCAGTTTTATTATATTCTAAATAGACTTTTTCATATTTTATTACAAAAGGGTTTTATTTTATTTTTAAAAAAAGATGACATAATAATAAAAGAAAAGAACCTAGATATCTTAATCTAAAAAGAAGAGAAAAACAAATATGACCTTGAAAAAATATGATAAAATATGACGTTTAAAATCTAAAGTAATATTAATATATCTTATAAACTATATTCTTATTCTAATCTATAAATGTTAGTTGAAATATTTTTCTTTGTCTCCTTCCAGTTTTGTCATATTTATTGTCGTTATACGTTATATGTCTATCGGATATTCGCTATCCTCACGGTCGCTCATTGTGGGGCGTCAGCAGAAATAAATACTTTT
The DNA here is from genome assembly GCF_905147765.1 of Vanessa atalanta. Taxonomy (NCBI): domain Eukaryota; kingdom Metazoa; phylum Arthropoda; class Insecta; order Lepidoptera; family Nymphalidae; genus Vanessa; species Vanessa atalanta. The sequence continues at coordinate 6,616,314 of NC_061901.1, forward strand.
CAATGTACACAGCACAGTTCCTAGGCTAGTGTTGCTTATTCAACCGATAGTACAGTAATAATATCGAATACAGAGTGCACGTTCTTTTATTAACGTTTACCCTCTCCAATCTAGGCTCTGTACACGTCACTTTGACGTTTGTGTATCGTTGATATTCCGAACTATTGACCCGGATGCGACACGGCCATCCTGTGTTACACGCGACCTCGTGTGTTAATCTGGAACAAAAGCAAATACCGCACAGTATCATTCACGCTCGGCCATATCTGACCACTCTACTAAAATAACTGAAATAAAAGTCTTGTGTCATCAAATAATTTTTTTTTATTCTAAACACAAATTCTATAACAACATTGAAAGATTTCACAAACGAAAATAAGTGATTGACTACTGCTGCAAATTCTCCCCGTACAATTCATGTACACAGTAACTAAATCATCCCTGTGACCGTGAAATCGACACATACGCACGTACACTTAAGTCAACCCTGTGACTACAAGTGTTCAATGATAGTTATCCCTGTGACTCACAATTCAACAGTCATCCCTGTGACTTACAAATCAACAGTCATCCCTGTGACTCTCGAATTAACAGTCATCCCTGTGACTCAAATCAACAGTCATCCCTGTGACTCAAATCAACACAAAATCAACATTCATTCTTCTAGAGTATTTGCAGCAATGTCAGTTGAAGGTTCTGAAACATTTTTAGTATCACATATCGGTAAATCACATTTTTCATTTAAATCAATGACTACTTTAGCTCCTGGCATTTTTCTAACCCTATCATGCGCGTACTTATATGTTCGTTTGGAATTCAAAGCCTTCAACAGATAGCGGTCACCATCCAAAACTTCTATTATCTTAAATGGGCCCTTAAATTTAGGGTCTAATTTGGTTTGATTTCTTTCTTCGTTTTCAATTAATACAAACTCGCCTACTGTAAATTTATTAAGCTTTGCCTTTGTATTATTAAACCTTTCCCTATCATATTCAGCCGATTTTCTTATATTGTTAGCTGCGCTTTCTCTTAGTGCGTCTAAATCAATGGACATTTCGTCATTTTGTACCTCGCTAGTCATCAATGACAGTGGCCTGGCTACCCTACCGATCATAAGCTCGAGTGGTGAGCACTTAGTAACCCTATTGATAGTACAATTGAGAGCTAATTGCACGTCTCCTAATGAATCCTGCCACGATTTTTCAGAGTTAATCTCTACTGCCGTAAGCATCGACTTCAGTACGCTCATGACTCTTTCAACCTGCCCGTTCGCACGAGAAGAGCCGGTGGCAATTAAATGAAGGTTTATATTTTTGCTATCACAAAATTCCCGAAATTCTTTGCTCGCAAAACACCTCCCTTGGTCAGCGATGATACGAGTGGGTGTTCCAAAAAGTGCTACACTATTTGTTACCGTTTGAATACTACTTTTAGTGTCAATATTAGCAGTGTGATATAATAATACGAATTTTGTGAAGGCATCAATTACAACAAAAGCGTACTCTTTTACATCATTTTTCCCGCTAAGTTTGCCTGTGGCGTCGATGTGAATAGTATGCCAGGGCGACGTAACCTTAGGTATGGGGTGAAGTTCGGCTTGTATTTTACCTGATCGAGATTTAGCTACCTTACATGTTACACAGCTATCTACAAAACGTTTTACATAGCGCGACATTCCCTCGAACCAATAATGATCATACGCTTTCTCGAGCGTTTTCTCCCACCCAAGGTGAATAAGGGAATCATGAATGTTATTTATGACCGACCATTTCAATGCATGTGGTACAATCGGAAGACACCGTGTCCTACCGTTACGTTGTACCTTTCTGTGCACAATTAACCGTGCAGTGACGGAGTAAGAATACAATTCACTGCCCCTCTCTCTCCCATGGGTGTCGTAAGAGGCGACTAAGGGACATCTGAGCGACCATCTGCTCATCTGGTGGTAGGATGTCAATCATCCGCCTGGCTTGTTACCACCGTACGCATGGTGAAACACTCGTGAAGTGGCTGCTTGCAGCCGCGTTTCGAGATCAGCCGGCGTACAGCCAGTGCCCGAGCGCGCATTGTCGCGATAAGTGTTGGTCCGGTGGATGTTGCTGTTGAACCAATGCTGGAGGAAAGTATATTGACCCGCCGGTCAGGGAGACCCGTAGAAACGGTTGTTCCGCTGGCCGTCCGTGGCAGAGTACAGGGGCCCAAGCGTTCCTAACCAGCTCGCGAGGCTGCCCCACCAGGCCACGCATAATCCCGGTGTGGACCGTCGTGCCGGTTGGTGACCGGACGGTGGGGTCCCGGCGGCCATTACCGGGAGGGTTCGGGGGCCCTTCCGCCCGGCGGGTCCGTTTATTTTCTCTTCTGGCAACTTATTGGGGAAACACAGCTCCACACTTTGACCGTCCTTATCGTGGCAATGCATCGCTCGCTTCACGTCTCTTCCTCTTTTTTCCCCCTATTTATGACAGTGCATAAAAGAAATGACGGTCGTACAGCGGTGCACACCCCCACCATTCCCACGCTGTTTGAGGTTGAGTTCGTTAACATCCGTGGACTCCACGCTAACCTCAATGCTGTCCACCACCATCTCGAGACAGCACGGCCAGCAATGTTGTTTCTGACGGAGACTCAAATACTCCGTCCTGTCGATACCAGCTACCTTAATTATCCCGGCTACATGCTTGAAGAATCCTTCAAAGCGAAAGCCGGAGTATGCTTGTTCGTCAGGGCGGATGTTTGTTGTCACCGTCTGCGCTGCTTGGAGGACCCTTCCTTCTCCCTGTTAGTGGTACGTGTGGACTTGGTTCGTCAGAGTCGGGTCTACGTGTGCCTCTACAGATCCCACAATGGTGACTTGGAGACAAGCCGACTATTTGACCATCTTAGTCGGGTGGCAGATGCTGCGCAAGAGCAGTTTCCTAACGCGGAACTGGTGTTTTTGGGGGACTTTAACGCTCACCATGAATCATGGTTGAAGTCCTCCAAAACTGACCATGCGGGAAGGACTGCCCATGCTTTCGCTCTCACGCATGACTTGACCCAGTTGGTTGATCAGCCCACCAGGATCCCAGACATTGACGGGCAAGCGCCTTCCCTACTGGACCTTCTGCTGACTAGCCACCCGGTGGAATATCAGGTTGAGGTTCGGGCTCCACTTGGTTCTTCGGATCACTGCCTGATATCTACCAAAGTGCCACAGGCCAAGCTGCCGCCACCAACGGTAAGCAAACGTCGCATTTGGCACTATAAGTCGGCAGATTGGGACGGTTTGCGCGATTACTATGCGTCAGTCCCTTGGAAGGAGCGTTGCTTCAGTGAGAATGACCCGACAGCTAGCGCCGCTGCTATTACTGGTGAGATCCTGTTGGGGATGGAATACTACATTCCTAACTCAGACCTCGCCAGTAAGGGTACGCGTAACCGTTGGTTCACTCGCGAATGTGCCGATGCTGTGTCTTCTAAGCAGGCGGCATATCGCGCGTGGATCAATGGCTGCGTTAGTGGGGCATCTAACATTGACTCACTGAAAGCAACCTACAATAAAACTTCCAAGTCTTGTAGGAAGGCATACACAAGAGCGGATGCACAGCGCATTGCGCGGTTTGGCCATGACCTTATTTCACATCCTAGAGGCTCCCGTAGCTTCTGGCGTCGGACCAAATCTGTGCAAAGCAATTTCTGCCAACCTTCGCTGCCACCGCTCAGGTATCCGGACGGATCGCTAGCTCACAGTCCGCAGGAGAAAGCTGATCTTCTGGCAAAACTCTTTGCGGATAATTACGTAATCAATGATTGTAGTGCGCTGCCACCAACAATTCCTTCATGTGGCTACACGATGCCTGACATCAAAATCAGGCAACGTGATGTACGTGCAGAGCTACAATCACTTGATGTGCGGAAAGCTAGCGGTCCCGATGGAATACCAGCCATAGTGCTGATGAAGTGTGCAGCTAAGCTGTCTCCTGTGTTAACGCGCCTGGTCCAGCTGTCTCTTTCTACAGGATGTGTGCCGGATTCTTGGAGAGAAGCTAATGTGCAAGCGGTTCCCAAAAAAGGGGATCGATCTGACCCGGCAAATTATCGGCCAATAGCTATCACCTCAGTTCTTTGTAAGGTGATGGAACGGATCTTAAACAACCAACTGATCCATTACCTAGAAGATCACTGTCTAATTAATGATCGTCAGTACGGGTTTCGACCAAAACGGTCCACAGGTGATCTTCTAGCGTACGTAACACACCTCTGGGGTGAAGCTATCGATAAGCGTGGAGAGTCGTTGGCCGTCAGCCTCGATATCTCCAAGGCTTTCGACAGAGTCTGGCACAGAAGTCTTCTCTCCAAGCTGCCGGCATACGGTCTGCCGGTTCAGCTCTGCACCTGGATTGCTAGCTTCCTACACAAGCGCAGCCTTCGCGTTCTAGTTGATGGTTGCGCTTCAAAATCCCATGTAGTGAATGCTGGAGTCCCCCAGGGGTCTGTGATATCCCCCACGCTCTTTCTTCTGCATATCAATGATATGCTCTCTCTCGGGAACATACATTGCTATGCAGATGACAGTACGGTGCACGGGGGATACCACGGACGCGCAGCGGCTGGACGGGCGGAAACTGAGGAGAGACGGAGGGATCTTGTTGTTGAACTCGATAGGACGTTAGGACTCATCGCCAAATGGGGCTCTGACAATCTTGTTGAGTTTAACGCCAAGAAAACACAGGTGTGCGCTCTCACAGCGAAAAAGTCACCATTTTCCCCTCCTCCTTCCCTCTGTGGCACTACGCTGGAGATACATAGCAAAGTCGCCATACTGGGAATCGACGTTCGGTGCGACCTCAATCCAAAGGATCACATCGAGGCTGTTATAAAAACAGCCTCACGTAAACTCGGAATCCTGAACAAGGTGCGGCGTTTTTTCACGCCTGCTTAACTGCTCCTGCTGTATAAAACACAGGTACGGTCCTGCGTTGAATATTGCTCGCACCTCTGGGATGGCTCCGCTAAGTACCTACTGGAGGCCTTGGATCGGTTGCAGCGACGTGCGGTTCGCATTATTGGCGATGTAAAGGTCACCAACACCCTCGAGCCTTTACAATTGCGTCGAGAGATAGCGGCACTCAGCGCTTTCTATCGAATGTGTCACGGCGAGTGCTCAGAGGAACTATTCTCCCTTATTCCTGCTTCCCCTTTCCTTCACAAGTCCACGCGTGCTGGTTCTCGATGTCACCGCCTATGTCGACTGTATTTACTCGCTTGTGCTCTACTTTATTACAAGGGCGACTATTGTTCGATGACGATGGTAACGGGTTTCGAGACAAAAAGTCAGCATGTGCCATGTGTTTGCCCGGTCTAAATTCGACATCGAAGTCAAAACATTGAAGATAGGACCACCACCTATGCACTCTAGGCGTCAAATCCACTTTACGTTGGGAAGACTTTAATGAATTACAGTCCGTCACTACCAAAAATTTACGTCCATGCAAGTATTGTCTAAAATGTTTGATAGCATTTACGACAGCGAGTGTTTCCAATTCGTATGAATGGTATCGTGATTCCGCGGGAGATGTACGTTTGCTAAAATAAGCTATGACATGACGTTTATTGTTATGAATTTGAAATAAAATAGCGCCGTACCCCTCTGAACTTGCGTCTGTATGAAGTTCTACAGGGAGACTAGGACTAAAGATTTTTAAAATCGGTTCATTAGTCAATATTGAAATTACTTTTTGTCTGATTTCTTCATGCTCAGGTTTCCAAATGAAATTGCCTTTGAGGGATGTTAATCTATAAAGTGGAGCCATTAAACACGCAAACTGTGCAACAAATTGTCGAAAATAAGAAGCTAATCCTATGAATTGCCTTAATTGCGTAACGGTTTCAGGAGGTGGTAATGCAGTAAGTGATTCTATTTTTCGCTTATTTGGTCCTAACATTACCGTTTTCTACCTTATAGCCTAAGAACACAATTTTAGATTTAAGAAAAGAGCATTTTTTAGAATTTAAAGAAAACCTGGACTTGGTGAGAACTTCAAGGGCGGTATTAAGTCTGTCAAGTCCCTGTTCTACCGACTCAGCCTGAATCACGACGTCATCAACGTAAACAATGACGTAATCACGTGCCAAGTTTCCTAATTCATTTACGATAGCTCTTTGAAAAACAGTTATAGCATTCTTCAAACCAAAAGGCATAGTCAGATATTCATACTGACCATCAGGAGTTACGAAGGCCGTACGCTCTATCGACTCCTTATGGCATGGAATTAAATGGAATCCACTAGCACAATCGAGTTTAGTAAAGAATTTGGCTCCTTGTAAACGTGATATTAAATCAGTAATGATGGGGAGGGGATATCTATCAGAAATGGTATTTTCATTCAGTTCCCGGTAGTCAATACACATCCTGTCGGACCCGTCCTGTTTTTTAACTAACAAAGCTGGGCTAGCAGAAGGCGAACAGCTTGGCCTAATTATATTTGCCTGTAAAAGTTCGTCAACTTTATTTCGCAGAACGTTACGTTCCTCAACCGATAACCTATAAGGACGTCTTTGAACCGTTTTGCTCGGATCCTTTAACCGTATTTCTAATTCACCTGTCATGACGCGTGTAGTAGGCATACCGGTTACAAAATATTTCGAATAACGATTTAATATCTTTAAAAGTTGTGATCTATGTTCAAAGGGTATATCTGTATCGATACATTTAAAATCAGGCCAAGAGTTTTGGATAGTGCAGCTATTAACAACATTATTTTTTAACAATTGAAAGCTAGTACTCGTCATCACAATCGAAAATCCTAAATTCAAAATTTCACGACCAATCATTATGTCACTGCGTAAATAAATATCAGGTAAAACATGTAACAACAATTCTAATGAGTGCTCATTAATCATAACTTTAGCTAAAATTTGTTCTGTTGATTTTACACTGCTTTGGCCAATACCAGTTAACGAAACAATATTACAACTACGTTTTCCGCTAAACTTCGTTGCCAAACTTTCCTTTATTAATGAACACTCAGCACCAGAATCATAGTGACAAACATAAGACTCACCGCGATGTTGAAGGTATCCAGTAGGAGGTTCTACTACGCACAGATCGACACGATGCTCGGCCGATGTACTAGCGCTGGTGTTGCCATCGCGGGAGCCAGTTCCTGCAGTACAGCGGCTTGCCACATGTCCCAATACTCCACACTTGAAACATCTGATGCTCGTTGATTTTTCTACACGATGAGAAGTGGAAGCCACGTCAGTCTTCATAGGAGATTTTGGCTTGTAGTTTTTGGGCTTCGATCTACACTCAGCCTGCCGGTGACCCAATTTCCCACAGCCAAAACACTTGAATGTAGGTTGCTTGTAAAATTTTGCTGGCTTACTATCAGTTGTTGACAACGCCTCTGCTGCAGGAGCTTTTCGCTTTTGATACGAGAAAGCCTGCAATTCTTTTTGTAGTTGCTGGCGGGAAGTAATTTCCGTTGTAAAAGCAAGACGTTGTAATCGTGAGTCGTGTTGAGAAATGTGCGCTAGGGCGGTTGCTACGGCGATCTGTTCTTTGGTGCAATCTTTCCAACGGCTCATCAATGAGGTAATAATCCGACTCGCGCATGCAGCTAATGACTCGTTGTCTTTTAATTTTTCACTATGTAAGTTAATGAGGGTACCTGCACATGTGTCTGTAGATATGAATCTTGCAGTGAATAGGTCCTTAAATTCCGGCCACGATATCCCAGGGTATGATATATGTGACAACCATGATGATGCGGTACCTTTCAGAGCCCTGCTAATGACAACAATGAGTTGACCGCCACGTGGTGGGTTGTCTTCGAAACAAATATCCGCTGTTGCACACCAAGATCTCGCGTCACTTTCTTCTTTATCAGGATTGAATTCCGGTAGAGTGAAGCGACGACTTGATTCATGCGGTCGTAGCGTAGAAATCAGTGCCATCATATTTTGGTTCTGTTTTTCAATAAGTTGTCGCCATAATTCTTCATGAGTTAGCGGTTTCTCAGCCTGTCGAGATCCCACTTCTGATATCGGATATTCGCTATCCTCACGGTCGCTCATTGTGGGGCGTCAGCAGGGATCCGGGCGAGAAATAAATACTTTTCAATGTACACAGCACAGTTCCTAGGCTAGTGTTGCTTATTCAACCGACAGTACAGTAATAATATCGAATACAGAGTGCACGTTCTTTTATTAACGTTTACCCTCTCCAATCTGGGCTCTGTACACGTCACTTTGACGTTTGTGTATCGTTGATATTCCGAACTATTGACCCGGATGCGACATGTCTATATCCATGTAATAGAAACGAGCTATTTTTGTTTCTTAGCCTTTGTCAGTATTAATGTATGTATACACTTTGGGCCTTAAGACGTCTTATTATTATTATTTTTTTAATTAATCCTCGAGTTTGTACCATCGCGATCTTAATTAATTTCTCTTTTATATCTAAGATATAACTTCTCATTTCAGGCGCGCCCATAGGCCTTTTTAAATTATTATTTTATTAATTATTATTTATTTATATTTGATTGGGTGGCCCGGACCACTCCCAATATATTTTATTTTAATTATTTGGTTAACCACTTATTTATTTATTTGTACTTTATGTCACAATCTTTCACGCAGACGAACTCGCGTACAGCATGATCAAGACATGTGCTAGTACTTTATTTTCATTTTTATCCTCTTTCAAAAAAATAAATAACCATATCATTCCTTTTTCCATGACCTTTCAATTAAGCATATCGATATATTAGAATAACTAACGTTAGGGCCCAAAACATAGCTAAGCTAATATCCGATAGCCAATTTCATACAATCACACCAATAACTAGCGAATTAGATCGACGTAGTTAATAAATCCTTACATATATATTCACACACCTTTTCTTACATTTAAAACATTCTGTAACTATACTCATATAACCCTTTCTTTCATTAGATCTATTAAAAATCTTTCATTTTATAACCCTGCCAAAAACTTACTCCTTTACTTTAGAGCATTTCTATAGCTCTATTTTTTTTTATTTAGGACTGCAGTGTCATATACCTCATTGGCGTCTCGCGCACAATATGATAAGTCATACAACCAGTACCTATTGATATACAATTATTGTAGCATTAAGCTACATATATTTTTTATTTCAATTAATTTTCATACCCAACATTCTATATGTACCAAGGAAATTTAACTTGTCCACGATTATTCATCGGTTGATCTATCCGACTACAAATAGCCAAGCTAAACTTCAAAGGCACATTTTCCATAACTACAACGTCACACCATACAATCTACATGATCGTACCACTCTCACACAATAACGTAATATTACTCTACTTTAACATACCTTTCATATTACATTTTTATTTTAATCCATATTAATAAATCTTTTAATTTTTGTACTGTCTTTTTAAATCCGACATAATATATTTCCTTCAATGTCATAATATTGACAACATTTAGTTTTTATTCCATTATCGTTATTTTTTTTTTCATTATCCGTGTTTTTTTCTTTTTTATTTAAGATTCCTTGTCTTAGAAAAAAAAAGAAAATTATTAAAACGAAGTATTCGATTATTTGAAGAAAAAAAAAAAAGTTATTTTTAGTCTAAATTACGACACTAATAAAGTGTTATTTAAAAATATCAAACAATATAAATTAAAATTAATGACAAAGGCAAGCCAGGAGACAACAATGGTATCTACGAATGATTGCATCGGCGCCAGCGTTTAATCTGAATCTTCAATATCCTATTAGTTTACAAATTCCACGCCTTATTCGTAAAACTTCGCGTCAACGTTTTTATAAATTTGAGCTGCACCGTGTATGGGAACCCAGAGTTACGTTTCGAAGAATGTGTAAATGTGAACCGTGCTATGTCATCATATTGAGAATAAAGTTACATTGTTTAAAATAATTACAACATTAGTTTACGCGAATTTTTGTATTGAGTTTTCGGTAGATATATTTTTATTATGCATTTATCCTATTTTATTTGAGTTTTTAGGTTTTTGATTTTAGTCATGTATGTTTTAAACATTAAGTATTTAATTTTCTATCTAAATTATTTTTTTTTTTTTCAATTTACGTCTTAATTAGTTTTTAAAGAAGTTACATTGCGTTTTATATTACACCGATACTCTTTTTCTACTCTATATTTAATTAATATAAAATTGGAAAGCGAAATTCAATATACCTACAGCGTGTTGAAAACAAAATTACACACAAATTATAATCCGCGATTAATGTTTCTAGTTTATTGAAGTGAATAATAGTCGTGTTAGTCGCTCATTAGTCAAAAGATTTTACTACTCTTATTATTTGTAGCATTAAAGCTTTTTTTTTTTTTAAAAAAAAAGCTAAGATGATAATCCAAAAGAATTTATAGTAATTAAAACTTATTAAGCTCAACTTATTTTTCGATTTTTAAGAGAAAATACAAATTCATGAATGATAAAATTTAACTTAATTAACCGATAATTCAACAATTGATTTACAGTTTGAAACATATACATATAAAATTATAAACTTTATCAGTTAAAAAAAAAATTATTAAGTACAAATTATGAAAGTTAAAATGACATACCCAAAATTTCAGCATGTTGGCTGCTTCACGTGCTTGTTATCTAAAGTTTGGCATCGCACATATTTACACGTTTACAATAATATATAGAAAACACAATTAAATTATCAATATATTTTGTAATAACATACGAAAAATCGTTTTATTGAATGTGAAAATTCGAATGTAACATAAAGTGATAATAGTGAATATTTTTTTTTTAAATCAAAACAATTTACCATATTCTGAGACATTTTGAATCAAATAACGACAAATGTTTTATAGTACGAATATTATGTCATAAAATTAAAAATAAATTGAGTATAATCTATAAGTATTTATCCAATATAAAAAGAATATTATAACAATTTGGTTAATTCACATTAATTTTTGATAAAGGTATAAAAGATATTTGTTGTTACATAGATAATGTTTAAAATTAGTTTTTTCTATTTTAGAAAACATTTTTCTATTGTAGAATAATATTTAAGTTACGCTTTATATTTGACAAGTGCGTTTAATTAATAATATCATTTCTTTTTTCTCATTAAATTGAACATAGATAACATTCTAGCATTTAATTATATTGAAATAACATTTTAAACATACATATATATAATAGAAATTAAATCAGATGAAAAATTGATATAATATGACAAAAATTTTTAATAATATGTACTTATAATTGAGAGAATTATTTAAACATTGCACTAAAATATCAGAATCTTTCTCTACATCAATAAATTAAGTTTTAATTTGATTCGTTTTTATTACTTACATGTTTTTTTTTTTTTTTTTTTTAACAAGAATAATAATTTAAATTGATTTTTTTTTTTTTAACATAATCCACAATTTACTTACCTTTATTTTAAAATTACACACAACTACGTTGATTAAATTGATTGTTGTATACCATTATCGTCCTTTAAATTTTTCTTAATTCTCTTCATAGAAAAAATTATTCACTTTTTCATTACTTCAAAACTGGCCACTTGCTGAAGTTATTGTTTTTCTTTTGTTTTTTTTTTTTTTTTTTTGCTTCATTTTCTTCACGATGCACGCGGTGTATTCCTTAGAAATCGTACTTGCTGTCTTGAAAATATGCCTCGATAATATTTTCTTTTTTCAATTTTCTTTCTTCTTTTTGCATCTTCTTTTAAAAAAAAAATATTGTCAGTCGAATAGTAGATACCTCTTGCATTTTCGGTTCTTGTGTCTTCCTTGGCTGCGACTTTCTTTATTATTTTATATGTGCAAAATAATTTATTTTCAATTTCTTTTCTTTCTTCATATTTTAGAATGTGTATAGAAAATTATTCATTTTTAATACTTCATAATTATTATCTTTTTTCTTTGCACGTTATTCTTTCTTTGTCAATCCGAATTTTTTTTTTTTTTTTTATTGCGATTTACTTTCCATAATATATATTTTTTTCATTATTATTTATTATTTTATCGGTGGCCAGCCGGTGCACGCGTCGCAGGCTAGCGCGCGCACACCGACTGGCAGGGTCGCCATGTAATGTCGGGATCAATGAAACGACTGCTCTGTCCCAGGTTCTGCTTTATTCTGTTGTAAGTTACGTACAACAGGCGAATGCCTTAGGCTACTACATCACAGCCCAAAAGATTCGTTAAGAGGTAAATTTAAAGAAATTAAAATAATGACTGTCGCTTCTCAATTTGTTTTTGATAATGTTATGTATGTACGCAAAAACATAAATGATTTTCCCAGAAATTGTGACGTACATTCTATTAACACTAGGAACAAGAATAAACTTGTTACTCCAAGTACCCGATTACACAGGGTTAGTAACTCTTTTTTGGGGCAATGTATACGTTTTTACAACAGGATCCCTGAAAACGTTCAAAATTATTCAATTATAAAATTCAAAAGAGTCGTTAAAGAGCGTTTGTGTGCTAAAGGATATTACAACACTAATGACTTTTTAGTTGACTGCACACCTTGGGAATGAATGATCGCCTCTAGGCTGTTTCAAATAACTAAAATTGTACATGGAAAATGGTTAAAAATATATATATATATATATATCCCGCTGAGTTTCTTTCGCCGGTTCTTCTCAGGTCCGAGGTGCTAAATTCCGAACCGGTGGTAGATTTTTGACAATCAATAAGCAAGTGTAAACACTTCTATAATGAATAAAGATTTTTGACTTTGACTTTGACTTTGAATAGGGCAACCCCTCAGATCCTCAGTCCCAGTTGTCCTTTTTCACCTATTTCTGTTATTTTATAGTTTCGGAAGCCGGTTGTTGTTGGCTGTTGGAGATTCGTGTTTGTTTGTACTATTTGTGTGGTTGCTGTGTGAGTGTTCTGGTACTGGTTTGGTTAGGTTAGGTTAGTACATTTTTTTTTCTCATTATGTTTATTAGTTGATTAATAATCTTAATGTGATCAAATCAGTAAGATAATATAAATTTATTTTTAAAATAGTCTACGGGTCAGCAGGCCAGTTTTATGTTATTCAACTTCCAAATTTTATGAGTTAATTCACATATAATGAGTCAGTTTAAATGAATAAGTAACTGTGGTATGATAGTGATAGTGATTTTCAGTGCAATTGAAATAAAATATGACCGATTTTTTTTATTTATCTTTTTTTAACTTATAGTAATAGATTTAACATTAGGATGGGCCTATGTCCAGCAGTGAGTGTTCGACAGAGGTGTGACCTATGAATAAATTTAAAAACTCATTATTTTTAGCATTAGCAGCCCGTAAATGTCCCACTGCTGGGATAAAGGCCTCCTCTCCCTTTGAGGAGAAGGTTTGGAGCATATTCCACCACGCTGCTCCAATGCGGGTTGGCGGAATACACATGTGGCAGAATTTCGTTGAAATTAGACACATGCAGGTTTCCTCACGATGTTTTCCTTCACCGCCGAGCACGAGATGAATTATAAACACAAATTAAGCACATGAAATTTCAGTGGTGCCTGCCTGGGTTTGAACCCGAAATCATCGGTTAAGATGCACGCGTTCTAACCACTGGGCCATCTCGGCTCAAAAACTCTAAATATATATGTCGGCGCAAACGCTTTAAATTGATTATTTAATCAAATTATTTCTAATTATTTTGTAAATAAGTTGTTGTTTATTGTTTAAAAATCAGAAATGAATTAATAATTGTGAAAACTAAACATAAAAATGAATTTTAAATGTTATTTCATTGATTGAACACCTGTGTTCAACAGGTGTTGTTATTATTATGTTTGCTATAAAAAGCAGTGCGACGGTTGCTCGGGGTTCATTCTCATTCGAGCCGTCGGACTGTTCAGACGAACGTTGTGTCCTGATCGATTGTTGAATAAACCTATTATTTTGCTGAAATAGTTTTATTATTTCATTGCAAAATGAGCCATCAAGATCATGTTGGTGAAAGTGACGTCAGCAATGCCACGTCACGCTTTTTAAAAATAACCCTGGAGGAATTACTTCGTCATATATATTTATTTCGGGTTGCTATTTAAAATTGCCCTAATATTTCCTTTCTGTTACTTTTCTGTTACGAACAATCTATTTTCCTATCTATTTCATATCCGTAACTTGAACATGACCCATATATTATTTCATTTATATATTTTTATAATAATTATCATTTTATTATTGCGCATGAAGCGGGGGTTGTGCTGTATAATTATTCTCTATTTATTAATACTATAAATTCATTATTTTACTTATATTCGTTATGATACAACTTAGTTATTCTCATTTTTATATATTTACTATCAAATCGTTAACATGAGCAATCTTAAATTTGGTTTACTCAACCCGGGCTCGCTTGGGTCACATCATGAGGAGTTCATAGTATTAATGGAGCGTTATAAAGCCGATGTGATAGCCATTAATGAAACTTGGTTGCGACCGGGAGAAGATGGCAAAGCCCCTCATGTACTGGGTTATCGATTACGTCATATACCGCGACCTAAAGAGATACGTTCAAGAGGTGGTGGTGTTGGCTTTTATATAAAATGTGGTATATCTGCGCGTACACTTGTACATCCTGTTGTTCATTTGGTTGAATAAATGTGGATACTCATAAAATTGAACGGCATGACTATAGTTGTTGAAACGGCTTATCGCCCCCCCTGGTCGAATACTTCCGGTTTTTTTTTATGCATTGTCAGAAACAATTAGTGCATTGCCTTATCACGATTGCTTACGTTTATTAAGAGATTTTAACATCGAATACGATGCAAATATTGAAACATTTTTATCGACTCACGGTTTGACACAACATGTCACTAAGCCTACACATTTTACGGCTAACGGTGAAACTTTGATAGATCTCATTTGCTCAAGGGTTAACAATTTTGTTTTAGAATATATTGCAGAGCTTAGCGGCCATGCATTTGAATCTTGTGAAATAAATATTAAGATAAATAAAACTCCATCAAAGATTTTTATGTTCAGACCGCTAAAAGATATTAACACAGAATATCTCACAAACACACTTAGTTTAGTTAATTGGCAGGACATGTGCAAAATCGAGGACATTAATGACATGGTATGTCAGTTCATTGCATACTTATTTTAGGCATTTGATGCTATCGCCCCCATTAAGATTGTCACCATCAAGGAGACTCACTATCCTTGGATTACATATAACGTTAAATTAATGATGAGACGTAGAGATGAAGCATAAACTCGGGCAAGGATGACTAAAGCGGATTCGCGTTTAAATTACTATAAAGATCTAAAACGACAAGTAGTACAGGCACTACATAGGGAGAAATCTGCTTATTTTAATTTCCATATTAATTCCAATATTAAAAACTCAATTGTACTTTGGAAACATTTAAATAAAGTTATACATATAAAACAAAAACACGATCAAAATATACCGTAACATCCTAATGACCCGACTATGATAAATAACTACTTCCTTAATGTGCCAAGTAGGAATCACGTTTCAATAGAAGCAATGAATTATTATGAATCGAACAAGTTTAGTATAGCTGTTTTTAAATTATCGCCGACTAACGAAGTCGAAATTTTACAAATACTGCGCTCATTGAAGTCTAACGCCATTGATGACGATGGAATATCGTGAGACATGCTTTTATTGTCGTTACCACGTACTTTACTGGTTATAATTAAAATTTTAATTATATCTATTGAAACGGGTACATTTCCGAATCTTTGGCAGACCGCGAAAGTTAAACCAATTCCCAAGAAGGATAATGCTAGTGAACTTAAGGATCTACGCCACATTAGCACATTACCGCATATCGATTCATCATCAATCAATCATCAATTAATGAAGTGACCTAGCAGAAGCTCGTGCTCTGATCAAGTGAAGTAAAATTAATACAAAGTGTATTCAAATTGAATATATCACCCAAGATGCGAGATTCCCAAAATGAATGCAATATATCGACAGGGCGACATTCGTGTGAATTTATCTTCATGCTGATCAAGCATTTACTTGCAATGTTCTCACACCTTGAGCCAACATAACTCCTCCCTCCTTAAGTTCGAAGCCATCGGAAGAGTTTAGATTCTGACGGTTTCGAGCAATAGCGTAAAATTTTACATAAAATTTCGTACAAATAAAAGTTAGGAATAAAATAATTAATATTGGGCATAAAACTATGGTAGCGACACTGACACTATTGATTTTTCTAATTGGCTCTGTTTCACTTTCACTTTCACTAACACTTTTTGTCTTTAGAACTGTAGACAGATATTTCACATCATCGAGATTAATTCCTTTGATGTCAATCGGAGAGAAAATTGAAGTATGTCTATAATTAATTTTCGGTAACCTTACGATTGGTGTGACTTTATATACCTCTCTTTCTTATATGCTGATGTTTCATTCTTATTTTTATCAAAAATAGGTAACGAATAGATTTTATAATAATTATACGTATTATTATCTGTGAGATGACCTTCCATTATGAACGTAATCTGGTTTCCTTTGACATATGCTTTAACAATCAGAGTTTGCTCTATTTTAACTAAATTATTTTCTGTTACAGGGTATATTAATCTATGAAATTTTTCTATTCCTAATAATATGTTAAACAATTCTGTCGAGTTTATTATAGATTGATGTAGCACAGAAATTTTACCCGAAGCTAAAGAGGTTTCTATTTCGTTTAATTTTATACATATGGAACGAAATTTGTTAATGAACAGGCTGTAAGCGCCTAGAACATAAGTCGAGTAAATAGAATTATTTTCTTTTGTTGTTATATCCCTTATCATTTGTTCTACGCGTTTTAGGCGTTCGTTTAATAATATTATAAATCCATCATTTTGGAAACCAAAGTGATTTTATTTTCAAATAAATTTTGTTTGCCATTTAACTTATTAATCAGATTGTCATAATGTGCTATACATTATGACAAGAAGAAGCATATAAGAACTAGCCAAGTCAGGCCTCAGGGAACAATATATTATCCCAAGTTATAAGAAGAAATGATATTTTATGTAGTTATAAATAAATTTCAGAAAGGACTATTTAACTTGGCACAAATTTAGATCTCACTTCTTTTGTCGTTGAAGACAACAACCAAGGTATATATCATATCATAATATTTAACTTGGCTCTCATTTTTACATTTATGTTTTTGATGGGATATCACTACTTTTTGCATATAAATTATTAGTAGGTACTTATTAATAACAAAATTTATACCAAATGGTTTTTGTTAAACTATTCTATTTTCCTACGTTTACGGGGTATAATTGTCTTATTTTTGATACGTTCTTATTTTTCTTGTAGATACCTCTGAAATGTTCGAGTGAATTGCCCATTCAGTGTCCGGATTTTTTTACGCGTTTCCTGTTTATACTTAATTTGGCCAAGTAGGGGTGGTATAACGTGCGCAGACGGTTGTACTCTACAATAGAGCTCTCTTGTGTCTTGATTTGACTTGGACCTAAATTGATAAAATGTACTCCATCTAAAGTTTTAACTCTGGAGAGGTCAACGTAAGCCTGCTCTTTACTTAATATAGAGGAGCCTATGTTGAAAAGAGCACCGTCAAGGCAAATTCTTAAGAGCGCGGTTGCCACTCGCTCAGACACGTCCATGTTAAGGTTTAATCGCAACGCTCCTATCCCGCTGCTCCGGCGTCGCGTCGCGCGCCTTGTACCGAAATGCCTATTATTATTATTTTTTTAAGTATAATGATTTTGCACCATTGATGTTCGCTAAATGCTAGTTAATAACGTAATAAATACGAAAGTCGGCTATACTCATAAGTAATAAAACGGAAATATTTGGATTTAAAAAACTTAAGGGTGGTATTCAACTTGTTATATATTCACGTGAAGACCTTAAAATTCACATTAAGACCGGCTGTCATAAGTTTTGATTGCTTGTTCTTACATAATTTTTTTTATTACAGTTATTACATACAGGAATTACAGGAACTAAGTATATTAGTGTTCCTAATAGACCCAATAAAATGAAAAATTATAATAAAATGATAAAAAATTACCAGTTTCAGATTTTTTCCTTTATATTGGCCTAATTATCTACCTGCATGCCAAATTTGAACTTTCTAGGTCACCTATTGATCTATAGGTCAGTCAGTGATAAAAATGACGATTTTTAGACGTTAATATCTAAATAACCATTTGAGATGCGCTTATGAAATTTGGAACACATATGTATCTTGCGAGTCTCAATATATGAGCCAAATTTGACACATTTATGTCAAATAGTTTTTGAGTTATGAGGAGGTCAAAAGTGGCTCCAAATGGTTCGTGTAATATTACACACGGTGCTGCTCGCCAGTTCTGTTACTAGAACTTGGCTGACACGCTACCGCGTGTCTAGACACGGTGCTGCTCGCCAGTTCTGTTACTAGAACTTGGCTGACACGCTACCGCGTGTCTAGATATATAATATATACTATATATAATATATATACTGTCACATTTTTTTTTTTTTATTTTATTTATTTGACAACACCTACAAGTAGTACAACAAAAATACACGGTAAATCAAAAGTCATAATAAGTAAATGGCTAATTGCCTACTTTTTTACAGGTGTTCTAAGATTACTTGGAAATTGGAATATAAGTCAACATTGTAAAAAGCTAATTGATAAAATAATACGTTATAAAATTAACGTCAAAATGTTAAAAATAAATTAAATTAAATTAAGCAAAATTGTCGAATGTGAGTTTAAATACATTGTTAGAATTTGTAAAATGTCGTAATGAAAATATAAAGTTTGAATTATACATAGGAATATTAATTATCAGTTTGTATGTAACATCTTTAAACCAGGATAACCATTTGGAGTTACTCAATTATTATAGGTTATGAATTATAATTTATATACATTATTGTTTTTTTCTTAAAACGACGTATATTATCATTAAAAATGTCAATGTCTGGATAAAACGTTGAATTATTTTCGTTCTTATTATTATAATGTAAGGAATTTGCTATTTTGTATATGCTGTTGTAGTTTATAATTAATCTGTTCATTGGGGATAGACGACCATAACGTGAATGAGCAAAACTTTCGACAAAAGGTGTGTAAGTAGATGCTCTGAAGGATCTAGAAGGAGCACGAAACATTATTTTAGACAGCAGATAAGATGATTCAATTGACCCATTGACTAATTTGAACATAAATGAGTTGTCTAAAACGCGTCTACGGTTTTGAAGCGAAAGGAGTTTGAAAAATGATAACCTCTCTTCATAGCTTTGTAGTTTTTTAGCTAAATTGAGACTGTAGGTTAAATGCCCGAGAAATCTTCTTTGTACATTTTCTATCCTATTTTTATATATATCAAAGTAAGGATTCCAAACTATACTACCATACTCCAAAACGCTACGAACCAATGCAGTAAAGAGCGATATTTTTGTCTCAGCGTTTTTGAAACTCTTGCAATTACGCAATACAAATCCCAAGATCTTGAAAGACCTACTTACTATGTCGTCAATATGTAAATTAAATCTCAATTTAGTGTCTAATATGATACCTAAATCTCGAATGTGTTCAACTTCCGATAGCGTATTTCCATTAATTGAGTAACTTCTTTCAAAAGATGTTTTTTTCCTACTAAACTTTATTACATAGTGTTATGATTGTGGTAGTACAGTAGCAAAAATAAATTAGATGAACAATTTCACATCGTATGACTAAGCGCTCATGGAGCAGTGGTGAGATAGGGTGCTGCGCGAGCGTGTACTCCGAGTTTACATCCCACGATAAATGTCTTTTTTCATCTTTCTTTAGATTTTTAAAACAAAGATTCTCATTTAATTTGTTAGAAATAGGGATTCACGTATGGACATTTGAGAATATCGGACGTTGAAATATAACTAGTTTTTAACGGATTTAATCGCGTATATTAATTATTTTAACATCCCGACGTTTCGAGCACTTTGCAGTGGTCACGGGCAGACTGCCCGTGACCACGCGATATACGCGATTAAATCCGTTAAAAACTAGTTTTATTTCAATGTGTAATAATCGCGAAAATCTAAAACTACAATATCGGACGTGTGATCCACATTCTATTATATAAGGTGGCCCAAGGGGACAGTAAAGTTATACGGGTATTCTCGCTATTAACTGGTGATATTGTTGATTTTTATTTGAAGTATAATTTATAAAATCAGTGTATATTGTGCGCAAAGGGGGTGAGTTATGTGTTTATTAAGCATTTAGTAAAATGTTAATTGTTTCGCAAAGTTTTATAAGTATATACGTTTGTTTGTCGTAGCCTACGGGAACGCCCCTTAAGAGTTTCCCAAGTATGTTATCATATCCCTGAAGTAGCCGTGGAGTGGTTTTGATAGAATTCCGTCATAAGGCAGAATAATTTTATGAGCTTGCCTACTTTCAAAAATTCTCCTGGCGTCCAAAAATAGCATTAGTACTAGCATAGTGACGTTTTAGTTTATAAATTAGATAATTAGAAATAGTATAGCAATTAAATGTATTAGTTACATTAAATAGCATTTATCTTAAATACATTTTTATTTATACGATAAACCCTTAACAAATGACGCCCAACGTTAAAACTAATGGGTTTATCGAATACTTTTATAAGGGCTTAATTACCTACGTGCTAATGTACATTGTGAATAACATTTTTTCTGCCACCTTCATTTTTTTTTGTTCATAAGTTTTTATTAGTTTCTTATAAATTGATAAGTAGTTAAGAATATAAAAATAGATGAAAACTTAGTTAGTAGCATAAATATATTTCAATATACCCTATGTGGGTATATATCTGTTTGTTTTTTTTCTTAATTTAACGTTTGTAGTTAATATGTATTGTTAATTTCGTTAGATACTTATGCGTTTAGTAGTTATTTAACTAGGTGGTTATTTCTATTATATTATTATATTTCGAATTATTTCGAAATAATAAAATCTTAAAATTTTCTATGGTATCATATAACGGAGTGTGTTTATTTGTTTTATTTTTATTATTTATATTATAAAGTCAGTCGATTAGTATTAGTTTCACTCTAAATTTTTTTTTCGAATTTAGTAGTAGGTATTGTAGATTTATTTTAGTCATTTTGATTATATGATTATATGATTAGATGATTTGAGATATAAATTAGATAATTAGAAATAGTATAGCAATTAAATGTATTAGTTACATTGAATAGCATTTATCTTAAATACATTTTTATTTATACGATAAACCCTTAACAATAGCACTTCGAAGTATTGAGACTCATGCAATTTGCCCTACACCATTGCACTAAGTTGTTTAGATCATTCTGAAGACAGGTGGCATCCAATTCAGTGCGAACCGTTCTGTAAAGCTTAAGATCATCGGCGTATAAAAGACATTTGGAGTTGCAGAAGCAGGAGCAGATGTCATTGATGAAAATATTGAAGAATAGAGGCCCCAAGTGAGATCCCTGAGGTACTCCAGAAGAAAAAATAAATGATTTTGAAGAGTAACCATTAATAAAAACTATAGATTTTCTAGAGTTAAGATAGGATTTACACCAGGTTAGCATATTGCCAGTCACACCAATCATCTCAAGCTTTTGTAGCAGTAGGTGTGACTAACTGTGTCGAAGGCCTTACTGAAATCAGTGTAGATAGCGTCAACAGAGTTTCCTGCATCCATCACCTCAACAAGATCTTCAACAAAGGATGTAAGATTGGTTGTAGTAGATCTCGCTTTCAAGAATCCATGCTGTTCCGGGGCAATGTTTGCCTTAAATTGTGAGAAGAATTTTAGATAGACAGCTAGTTCGAATAATTTGGCGAACACAGAAATGATTGATATTGATCTATAATTACTAATGAGACTACGATCCATTTTTATATACAGGAAAAACCAGAGCGTCTTTCCATTGTGATGGATAGATGCCTGTGCTCAGAGAACAGTTTATAATATACGTAAGCGGCTCTGCTAACTCTTCAGGACAACTTGTAACAAATATAGCTGGTATACCATCTGTACCTGCGCCTTTTGAACTGTCAAGTCTTTTTAAGACTCTAAGGATTTGTTCTGGTGTAAAGGATATTAAGCTTAGACAGTTATTGGAGTATGATGCCAAAGGAAATGGCTGTGATGATGATAGTGAAGAGACGTTAGTGTAAACAGATGAAAAGTAGTCAGCAAAGAGATTAGATATATCTGTGCCTTTAGTTGCTTCAGATGTATTAAATTTCATTTTCGTTGGATAAAAGTTGCATTTTTTCTGTTTTTTTAGGTAGAACCAAAACAACTTAGGATTCGATCGCAACGACTTTTCTATATTCTCCAGATACTTAGCGTGTGATTCCTTTAATAATCTATCACAACGTTTTTTTAAAAGTTCAAAGGCCATAATATCACGAGGGTTACAGTATTTACGTATTTTCATTCTGCATTTATATTTTTCTTTTATGCAATTAATTAGACTTCTACTGAACCAGAATGGGTATTTGTAATTTTTAGGTTTGGATAAGGGTACGTATTTGCGAATAAGAATATGTAACTGTGCATAAAATATAGCCACCATAGCATCAACAGAGCCACACTCACCGAGGAGGTCATCCCAAGGAATGGTTTTTAACTCTTGTTGAATTTTCACGTAGTCTGCTTTACGAAAACAGTATTTAGGAGTGAATATATCAGGAAGCAGATCTGGCATTTGTCTAGTTTCAAGAACAAATGTTAAAGGTGGATGAGATACGTCTACAGAAATGAGAGGGTCCATGCACTCACATAAATCAATTTGTGATTTATTTGAAAACACTAAGTCAAGAATTTTATTTTTATTGTTGACAATGAAGTTATATTGTTTTAAATCATTAAGGGATGAAAAGTCCGACAGCATGTTATGCAGTGCGCTATTGGAATTTCCTACATAGGTATGAGTTACCCTAGACCATAACATGTTTCCCAAATTGAAATCCCCCACCACTAACTAAGTGCCATCAAAAGATTCTAATACTCTATTAGTATTGTCGATAAAGTGTTTGAGTATGTGTTTTTGAACGGGAGGAGTAATGTAAACTCCGCAAATATATATAGTTTCATTGTTAACGCCCTTATTGCAGATATTTAAACTAACCCAAATATCCTCACAATCAGATTCATATCCTTGAATTCGACAAGATTTAATGTGTTTCGAAACGGCTGTAAGGACCCCTCCACCTTCCTTTTTAGTATGAAACCCACTGCTCGTGCGATCGCTTCTATAAACTGTGTACCTATTACAGTCAAATAACTCAGAGTCAAAGATGCTATTAGATATTCAGCCATGTCTCAGTCAATATAATGATGTCATATGAATTACATACAATATTATTAAATAATTCAACGGTTTTCGTCCTCAGACCTTTTACATTTTGATAGTAAACAGATAAACCATTTAAAGTGCCTTTAAGTAAAAAAAAAACTTTAGTCAACTTTAGCTATTTTATGACAAATTATTAATACAATCATGATTACGTATCTGAATGTATTTTGCGTTTTCAGATTTTCTCATGTAAATTTTACCGTCACGCACCCACACAAACCTGTAATTTAGCTCGTTAGATTTCTGTCGAGCGGCGGCGAGTAGCATTTTGGTTTCAGGCGACAAATGCTCCGATATATATATGTTTACCTTTTTTGTGTTTACAATGCCTAAGTGACCGCTGTGTAACTTCTCGTCAACATTGCTTCTATTAAATTTGCTTGTTGCTGCTAAAAATTCAACACGAAGGCGTGGTGTGTTGAATTTTACTAATATAGATCTCGGGCGAGGGCTGGTCTTATTCATTTTAGCAATTCTAGCACAAAACTGTATATTATTCGTATCGAATGGGCATTTTATGACCTTAGCTAGCTGCTGTACTGTACTTCATCAAATTTTCAGATTTGTTTTCCGGTACACAATGAATCTCAATGTTACATGCGCGAGAGTGTTGCTCTAGTTGTGTTAGGCGGGAGCTTAGTAATTCATTAGCGGAACGAAGTGATTTATTTTCTGCGCGAACTATCTCTAGAGCATTTTCTTGAGTGGATAATTGCTTCTTAACCACTTCCAACTCTTGGTGAAACGATGACAGCGATGTCTCAAGCGAAGAAACTACTCTGAGAATGTCTTGGAGCTTGGAATTGAATTCGGTCGTTAGCACCTGACGAAATTCTTCTCCTATGATGTTACGGATCGCGTCAGCAGATAGGCAGTTGCATGATGTTTTTTTATTACGTTGTGTCACATAATCCTGTTGTACGCTAAGTGATGACGTGCGTACAGGAGTATTAGTGTTGGTGCCTTTCTTTGGTTCTTTGCAACGACATAAATCACAGATCCAAGCATTCAACAAATCTGGGTTCATGCTATTATACTCTGTCATCGAATGTCTTGTGCAGATAACATGATAAAAATTTTTACAACGCATACAATGTAAAGACGCAGCAGATTTTATTTCGTTCGGACAACCGGCGCATTTATGCGTATTCATTTTTATTTCAATGCAGCAATTATGAGTATAGTAAAAAAACAAGCGAGCGATGTCTTATTAGCAGACTGACCTGGCCGAGTGGTCATAGAAGCGACTGCGGTGCAACTTATTGTCGTAGGTCAGGGCGAGAAATAATTTAAAGATGTTCTTCGTTATATCTTGCGAATAATATGTTTTTGCACTGAGATATCTCACTTAATTGATAACAATATACACCACTACACAAGGTTTTAGTTAGAAATGATAACAGTTGATTTTAAACAAATAATTAACGTTAAAATTTGGCGAGCGTAATAAAACAATGTTAACTCTTTGAGCGAGCGAATGAGTATGTGTATTTAGTAAATTAAAATTGTTACACCCGTCTCTATTAGACTCTGATGAAATTTTGAAATCGTTAAAAATCATAGAAAGATCTAACAAATTAGTATATCCAGTAAACTATGATAATTTGATCAAAATAGAACCGTGTATTGAAATAAAAGCTTATTCGAAAGGAAGTCAAATAACGTTCGTCTTATACCTACTACAGGGCAATTCCCATATCTATCACCAAGCACTTTACCAAACCACCATTATTATTCCCAAATATCCCTACCTCTTAGTAAACAGGTCGGAAATGGTCTTGCTCTCCCAGCCTTGCAACAAACTCTACGAGACGAAGCTCCTGTGTTACGAAGACGAGTCCCAGCTGCCAGTTGAAGACACTTGTATAACTGCATTAATGAGATTTTCACACAACACGAGCTCCTGCAATCCTGTACCAGTTCAAATAAACACAGTCAAGATGAATCTGTAGGAAAAAAACGGCATTGGATTATCTACACCAAAACCGAAAGCATATTATCGAAAATCAGCAACAGCGAGATAACGAAAGAATAAAAATAAAAAGCCCATTATTTTAATAAGTTCATGTGAACATTACGTATATTGCGGTGTACTTACGTATAAAAAATAGTCCTTACGAACCTGATATCTTAATTTCGCAAAGTGTTTGATACTAGTTTGTTTTTGTCAAAAGAAGTTGGCGTAACTGAAAATGAAAAAATGATAATGAAAAATACTTTATTACCAGCAATAACTTAATGTTAACAGGGAACACATTTACAACCATAACATTTTGCTGAAGTGATATCATGGCGCGATTTCCAGGGGCGTCCACACTAAGCAAGCTTGTGTCGTGGATGCCTTATTTACGATTAACTATAACAATTTTCACCTACGGTTAATGGTGTGTTCTTTATATAGATGTTACAAATCAAAAGTATTCAATCTCAAAAGTATTAAATCTTAAGTATAAAAAGAAAAAGATACAAAAAAAAATAAATAAAATAGAATAACATAAATATATAGTAATAATTATTACGATAACAGAATATATATAATTATACAATAAAGATAATTACCAAAATATAAATATAATCTGAGATCACGATTGTACGATAAGAATATTTTCTGTATTTTCATAAGACAATGAAATTAGCCAATTATGAAGAACCTTTTTAGCTTCATTTAAAGTGCAACGTTTTATGTCACATAAGCTAGTTACTTTATTATACACGAAGTGGCAAATAAAAGGATTGAAACGTCGTGCAAAGGATGAGTTAACGATAGGGACTGGTACTTTAAAAATACGACGCTTCAACATATTAGAATATTCGTTAGAGTTGACAATAGCTTTATGAACAGATAGAGTTATTTTTTGGATAAACAATTTACGAACACTGAGTACTTCACTTTCTTTATAAACGAGATCAGTTGGATATCTATACGGCCTTCGCAATAGTACTTTTAGGACGGAACGTTGGGTTCTTTCTAAACTTAGCATGGAGGTTTTAGAAGCACCACCCCAACAGCTGATACAGTAACTTAAAATTGATTGACATAGGGCGTAGTATTTTTTTTTTTTTTTAATATCAGTGTAATAAAACAAATATACAATTACATTACAAATGCCATTAAACCTTTTTTAGGTTTGTCATGGCATTAGAACACATTCGCAACGATGACGATTTTGTTGGTAGTTATAAATTACATTAAATGTAACACAAATCAACCCGGCCAGCCAGTTCATGGGCTGCGAGGAGTGAGAGAACGGGATGTCTATATTCTGATGTAGCCGTTGATAGCTATAATAAGTTATTATTGTATGTCCTCACTGGACTGCATCGCCCAAAACCTGTTCGACCGTCGTCGTATAAATAAAGGATGATTCCAAAACTCAAGTAAATATAATAGTGATTTTTCTTTTTTTTTTTTCTTTTTTTATTTATTTATTTTAATTTCTGTAGAAAATATTTTTTTAGGGTAACTTTAGTATTTTTTTCGTTTATTTTTTCTTTTATATCTGATGGTAAGTTATTTATTAGATATGGTACTCTAATACTTCAATGTTCTTTTTCCATAAAAATGTTTAGTAATTGGTAATAATAGTATTTTGTTGCTTACTTGCCTTGTAGTAATTTTGTGTTTTATTGGATTTTTCAACTCCGAATCAAAATATTTTTCTGAAAGTATTAAATAATCAACTAGATAGTGGACTGGTAAGACATTACAAAATTTAAAAAGAGATATTTTATTTTTTATTTTTTGTTGTATTTTAATAGGAATAATGATTTTTAAGATTCTATATTGCAAGTTATAAATTTGGTCTAAGTATGACTTATAAGTTCTACCGTAGCTAGTCAAACCGTAAGTTATGATGCTCTCCGCTAGAGCTTTGTACATAATTAACAAAATAGAATACGGTATCTTACTTTTAATTGCGTATAATTTAGACATAAAAATTCTTAGCTTATCACATACTTTGGAGACGTGCTTGTTCCAATTAAATCTATTGTCAACCATCAAACCTAGATATTTTTGTTCGTTTAATAATTTTAGATCTGGACAAGTGCATGCATTGTAATTATAATTGTGTAAACATTGATGATCATGAGCAATAATTCTTGGCAGAGTATTTGTTTTATTATGATTTGAATGTATATGCATTAAGCTCGTTTTAGCTGCGTTAATACAGGTGCTAATATAGGCGCACTGTTTATTATTTTGGTAATTTTAGAGGTAGTTGCCTTTTTTAAGAACATTGACTTTTCAACAGGTTTTTAATAAGAACTTTCTTCGCATAGATTTATATTACACTGTGATTTAATTGACGTTATACTAGATTTGAACTGTGTAGCGAATAAATCAGCTATTTTTTTATCCGATCCAACGTTATCAAATGCTTTCCGAATATAATTATCTATACGGTTTTTTATCCTACCAGAAATATGATTAAGAATCTCCCACAGTTTTCTCGTATTATTTTTATTTTTTATTATATCTTGCCTGTAATATTTATTTTTGCTTACATATATAATTTTATTTATTTTATTACGTTGTTTTTTATAATTACATTTTAAAATCATATTATTTGGATCCTTTTTCCATTTTAAAAATAGTTGGTCTCTTTTCCTACATGCATTAATAACTTTTTTAGATATCCATTTTTGTTTATTTCTTCTAGAATTATTTATTTTTTTAATATATTCTGCTTTTTTGTAACAATCGTTTAGTTTATTTTTTATAATTTCATAATTTTTTATCGGGCAGTCCATATTTTGTGTACTTTGCTAATCAATGGAATTAATTTGTTCATGTAATATCTTTTTGTTATATCTTACGGAAGGTTTTGAATCATCCTGTACATATTTCTCTGGTTTATAAAACATAGTTAACGCAACGACATTGTGATCAGCCAGTACAGTGCCGAGCGCAGCGGTAAACATCTTGTATGGGGGACCGACATCGAATGAATATGTGATCGATACAACTCTTGGTCATTCTATGCTGTTTGTATTCTATTCTAGTATAATCAGTGATCCCGAATACAAGACCGTAGCTATATAACATATTTTTGTATGACCTTTTAAGATTATTTTCAGATCTTAAATCTAAATTCATATCCCCTAACAGAATCAGATCGGAATTGTTATGCTGTGTTAATATGTGTTCTATTTCGCGGATAAAGGATTGTTTGTACTTGTCGGGAGGTCTGTAAACTGCACACAGAGCTACGTCATAATTGTGATGCGTTGTCAGTTTACCTATTAAGCTTTCACAGTGAATTGTATTGAAATTTAAAGATTTAAATTTGTGTTTATTTGAAATATACACTATAATGCCACCACCTTTTCGATTATGCCTCAGCTCTGAATGCATTGTATAGCCGTTTAGATTATATAGGGAACATAATGAATAAGAAATATTTACCTCGGTTAAAACAATCACATCTATCGCAGTAGTACAACAGTCAATTATCTGCTCCAGTTTACAAAAGTTCTTATGCAGGGAACGTATGTTTATATGAATACACGTCAAGTTATAGCTATTATAAACAGGTAATTTGGACATGTAGTCTGTTAAATCAGCACAGTCGTAAAATTCGCTTACATAATCTCGTATCTTGGCCATATTTAAAGTATACAATTAAGAAATATAAGTGCTAAAATAATATAAGTGACAAACAGTAAAATAAATAAGTACTTGAAAAGTTTATTATGAAGTAATTAACAATGTTTATAGGAAGGCTTTAATATCGCTTTCAGACCTCACAGTATTTACCTTACTTTTATCTGTTTTGCGTATTAAAATCCTCCCATCCTTACACCAGATGTATTTATAAGTATCTTTTAACTCATGTTTAGTTTTACCTAAAAGAAATTTATAGTAGGGCGTTGATGCTTGTTGAGCCGAGATGGCCCAGTGGTTAGAACGCGTGCATCTTAACCGATGATTTCGGGTTCAAACCCAGGCAGGCACCACTAAAATTTCATGTGCTTAATTTGTGTTTATAATTCATCTCGTGCTCGGCGGTGAAGGAAAACATCGTGAGGAAACCTGCATGTGTCTAATTTCAACGAAATTCAGCCACATGTGTATTCCGCCAACCCGCATTGGAGCAGCGTGGTGGAATATGCTCCAAACCTTCTCCTCAAAGGGAGAGGAGGCCTTTATCCCAGCAGTGGGACATTTACGGGCTGCTTATGTTATGTTTATGTTATGTTAATGCTTCTCGAACTACAATTTTTCCTACGGAGTGACGTTGATCTAGGTTGGGTATTATATCCACTGGAGAGATGTTAGTTTGGCGAGATGCAGCAATCCACTTGTTTTTTGCTGATTCACTGATAAGCTCCACCTGGATAATTTGCGGTCGATCCTTTTTTATAGGCAATCTTTTTATTTCCTTGACTTCTTTTGCGTTCACATTCATTTTTTCTTGCACAACTGACACTATTTGCTGTAGATCTTGGTTTTCTTGAAGTGGGACTCCACTTATTTCCACACATTTCCTTAACTGCAGCTGTTCAAGTTCAAGAACCCTTTGTTCTAACGCCATTACTTTTGTTTCAAGGTAAGAATTTTTATTTTTTAGTTCAATTTGTTTTTGTTCGACTATTTTTATTTTGTTAGTGATTGTTTCTAAACTTTCAATAAATTCATCTATTTTGTCACTGCAAAATTGAATAGAATTCGTTATTGAGACAAATTCTTGTTTGACAATTTTTTGTACCTCTTTTGATGTATCTTGTAGTTTCCTAATATCTGCAGATTTGGAATGGAAGGACTGATTACCCAGTTCTTTCTCCTCTTCATCTTCATCTTCAGGTAATAAGAATGATGTTCTCCTCAATGATGAATTCTGGCAATCGCCACAAGACCAGTTTAGGCAATCAGCTGTTCGAAGTGATGTTAGTTGTTTATTGGTTAGTCCGGTACATGCCGTCGTTTCATGCACAGTAATTCCACACTTGGCATATTCTAATCCAGGAGATTTTTTAATTATATTCTTATTACATTTATCACACTTTTTCATTGTTAAGTTATAAATTTTGGCGGTAGTAACAAAACAAACTCTCTTGTGGTCGTTCGAGTTACCGTGACGACAGTCACCGAGCGAATGAAGGGCGTAGGGTTTCTAAACCAGCTACATCTCGCAAATGTCATACTATATATACAAGCTTACGAACTCTCCCCGAAACCGCTTCGATGTGAGCTTTGAAATTCAGTTGTTGATCCAAAACAATACCCAAATATTTAATACTATTAGTTCTGTCTATTTTTTGACAGTTACATATATTAAAGTTATTTCCGCATGAATGTATATATACACTAGACAATGTTGGTGGGGGACTACTCGTTAGGGTTTTATGGAAACAGACAAATTTGGTTTTTGAAACATTCAGTGTAAGAAGATTGTTCTTTAACCATGTATTAATTTTAGACATACCCAATTCTACATTAAATAGAGCTTCAGCCCAGTTAGTGCCATCAAATATAATTGCCGTATCGTCTGCGTAGCAAATTATATCCCCGTGATTCAGTGGAAGGTTATAAATATCATTAACATATAGTGTAAATAATGTCGGGCCTAAAATGCTTCCTTGTGGGACACCGAAGTTTACATTCTGGATTTAACTCTCATATCCACTTAACTTTAAACACTGCTTTCGTCCAGTCAGGTAACTTTTGAACCATTCCAATGGCACACCTCTGATACCTGTATTCTCCAGTTTTTTGAGAAGTATAGGAATGGAAACAGTATCAAAGGCTTTGGCAAGGTCCAAAAATACTCCAACACAATTTCTACTCTTATCCAGATGAGATGCAACTAGTGATGTTAGTAGTGTTACAGCCTCTTCAGTTGACTTACCACGTCTAAAATCAAACTGCCTTTGAGAAATAATCCCATGTCCTTCGAAAAAGTTCGTAAGTCGTATATTGACAATTTTTTCAAGTAATTTAGAAAATACTCCTAGAAGTGACATAGGACGGTAACTGTCTGGAGCGTCTTTTGGACCTGATTTGTAGATTGGAGTTATGCATGCTATCTTCCACATATCAGGAAAAATTCCAGAGGATATACTCATATTGAAAATGTGGGTTAGGGGTTTTATAATGAAGTCTTTGATTTGTTTTATTAGACTATTGTTGAGACCTTCAACGCCCGGCGCCTTGTCATTTTGCATTTTTATAATAGTTGATTCAACCTCATAGTAATCAGTCGGCTGCATGAAAAATGAGTTTGCGAGAATGAATTTTGCATTCGTCTTTGACGATAAATATTCCTGGTCGGTGTTTAATTCCGTTAAAATATTATTTGCTAAATTAAGTCCTACTATTGCGAAATATTCGTTACATATATCTAATGAATGATATTCGTTCCTTGAATATTTAACATGAAGTAGTTTCTTTAGGTTCTTTTTTTGTAGAGGATAGATGGCAAATATCTTTTATAACCTTCCATTGTTTTTTTGGGTTTCCTTGCGCTTCTGTTAATTTCGTGTTTTCATGTGAAATTTTCAGTTTACGCAATAAACTATTGCAAAAATTGCGATAACGTTTGTAAATCACTTGTAGCGTTTCGTCATGCGGATTACTCCTTGATCGAGCATGAAGACGATCCCGGTGTCGCATACAACGTATTAATCCTGGTGTAATCCATGGCTTTAAATTGTGCTTAGTTCGACTAATTTTATTGCTTTTTGAGTGCTTATCGATGATCAATAGAAGTTTGTTAGTGAACGCTGCAACAACTTCGGTTTAGCTAGAATGTTATCCCAATTAATCTGCCTTAGATCATTTTGAAGCGATCCCACGTCTCTTTTAGTAATAGTATTCCTTTTTTTATTTACGGTCAGTTTACTGATAGATAGTCCTGCCATAACTAGCTCATGGTCTGTAATAACCTATACAAACAATACCAATAACTATGATTTGGATCTGATAAAGATATGATCCAAACAGGAGTCCTTCCTTGTTAAGATAAGATAAGATAAATATACTTTATTGTACACCGAAACAAAAAAATACAAGAAGCAACACAACAAAATAGAAAACACTGTACAAAAGGCGGTCTTATCGCTAAAAGAGCGATCTCTTCCAGACAACCTTTGGATAGAGGACATTGAATACTCTAAGAAAGGGGTTCGGAGGTGTACACCTTTTAAATCATATATACACAAACATAAAGTATCTACATAACATACATACATACGATTAATACATGTTATATATAATATATAAATACGTGTATAAACAAAATAATACATATGTTTTATAAATAAATTCAAATACATAAAAATACAATATATATATATAAAGTATTATTATATTTCATAAATAAAAGTACAACGATTTACAATGACAAATAATAGCGTTTTACAAGCCTCTTAAAAGCAGCAACGGATTGTGCACGTCTTATATTTATGGGCAAGGAGTTCCACAAGCGTACTGCTTGGACAGAGAAGGATTTAGTAAAAAAGGAAGAAGTATGGGAAGGAGTTTTAAGAGTAAGTTTTTGTTCGGAGCGAAGACTGCGGAAATGGGAATCACTAAGGAATTGGAAGGACTGTTTTAGATAAATAGGGGCATTGGGGTTGAAAAGTATACAGTAGAGAAGAGAGAGAATGTGTGTATTCCTGCGAAGGCGGATCGGGAGCCACTCGAGCTTTTTGCGAAAATCGGAAATGTGGTCATACTTGCGAAGCCCAAATATGAACCTGATGCAAAGATTTTGAATGCGCTCAAGTTTGTTCAATTGATCTTCTCTAAGATCAAGATAACAGCAATCTGCATAATCAAGAATTGGTAAAAGGATAGATTGTGCTAACGCAATTTTGGTGGGAATCGGTAAAAGGTTACGTAATCTACGTAGGGAACCAACAGCAACAAACATTTTTCTGCTTACCTCACTCATTTGTGGATTCCAAGAAAGGGTTTTATCGAATATTATACCCAGATTTTTAATTTTATCACTGTATGGAATTATAGCATTGTCAAATAATATAGGGGATAAAAGAGAAAAATCTATTCGTGAGATTAATATTGGACTGCCAATAATAATAGATTGACACTTAAGTGGATTTATTTTGAGACCGAATGAATTGCTCCAACTTAAGATCTTTTTTAAGTCTGAGTTAATTGTCTGTATTGTCAGTGGTAAATCTATTAACTTAGAGTGACAGTAAATCTGAAAATCGTCGGCATACAGGTGGTAGAGAGAAGATATATTGTGAGTTATGGAATTAATAAAAATCGAAAATAGCAGAGGTGAAAGCACTCCGCCTTGGGGCACACCGGCATTTAAAATTGACCAATCAGAATAAGAGTCCTGAACTCGGATTCTTTGTCTGCGGCCATGTAGATAACAACGAAACCAGTCAATTACAGTAGGACATATATTAAGAGAACTTAAAATAGCCAGTAATATGTCAAAATCAACAGTATTGAAGGCATTACTGAAATCCAGTAATGTCAAAACTGTAACTTCCTGGTTATCCATAGCTAATCTGATGTCATCGGTGATCTTAACTAAAGCAGTAGCCGTACTATGACAAGTTCGGAAACCCGACTGAAGTGGGTTAAATAGGTTATTTTTGGTTAGGAATAAATTAAGTTGTTGGTAAACAAGGCGCTCCAGGACTTTTGAGAGAAAAGGAAGTATGGATATAGGGCGGAAATCACTATAGGACGATGGATTAACTTTTTTCGGTAATGGGACAATTTGAGCGTCTTTCCAGGAGGAAGGATAAATACCAGTATTAATGGAATTATTAAGGATACATGTGATGACAGGAATAAGGTAATCAATGATAGGAATTATCATTTTACGGCTAATGCAGTCAGAGCCGACAGCATCAGAATTTATAGCTAAAATATTCTTCTTAATATCACTTTCCGTTAATTGACTAAAACTAAGAGATGGGAGCTGGGCTGGAGTGGATGAAGCAGAAAGATTATTTATTGTTTTTGATTTGACAGTGCCATCGATAGCAACTGCTGACGCGAAATGATTATTGAGCTGATTAAGATCGACATTATTGAAGTTTGTATCCGACTGAGCTTTCCCAACTCCAAGAGATTTCAGAAATTTCCAAACTTTAGAGGTATCGCCCTCCTCAACTACAGCTTTGTGAATATGCCGTCGATGTGTGTCTCTACACAGCCTGTTGCAACGATTTCGATACTTTATATATTTTTCTTTATTTGTGTCTGACGGATTCGATTTATATTAGGCTTTAGCTAAATTTTTCTTTTCTTGGAGACGTTTTATATCTGAGGTAAGCCATGGTGCCGGTAAATGTTTGATACGAATACGCCGAACAGGTGCATGTGTATCATAAAGTTTAGTTAAAAGCGAATTGAATACACCAACCTGTTCATTAACAGTATTTCCATTTAACGCCACCGACCAATCAATCTTAGCAGCATCAGCTTGCAGACGCTCTAAATCCATCCCAGCAAAATTGCGTTGCAGAAGAATTCTTGATTTTGCCTTCGGGGGTTTGATTTTATAGGATAGATATAAAAGATCATGGTAAGAAAAGGCATGTTTTTCAACATGGTCAATAGATGACACAATGATTAAATCAAGAAGAGAAGGAACAGAATGAGGAAAACAGTGCGTAGCAGAAAGTGGCAAGACTGTCATGTTCACCCCGTTGACAAGCGATGTCAGACGAGATGACCGACAATCATTTTTAAGCAGACATGTATTGAAGTCACCCATGACCACCGTATGACTGTACGAAGGTACGAATGACTCCAACAGATTTTCAAAACTTAAAAAATAATCCACATTCTGCGACGGACTATAATAGACACCTAAAAGAAGTTTAGTGTGTGAAAGTGTAACATCAATGAAAAGGTGTTCTGCCTCTCCACTGGAGTGAGACTGAGAATAACTAACAATCGAGTATGCAATATGAGATCTGAGATATATGGCAACACCCCCGCCCGTTCGCCCTAAACGATCATTTCGTATCAGATGGAAACCAGGGAGTGAATACGTTGTAGACGGTAAACAGGGTTTAAGCCATGACTCAGATATCAATATTGCATGAAGATTTTTATTCTGGAAAGAGGATAATAAGTCTGGATAATGTGCAGGAATACTTTGCGCATTAATATGAACTATATTAAAATTTTTTTCAACATCAGAGAAATAAGTATCAAGGGACTCGTTGACGGAATGTATACTATGGAAACTACTGTCACTGTTCGAACCATTTGAGGATAAAGAAAAAAAAGATTCACTATCAGAGCTGTCATTAAAAGCCATTGTAACTACAACTGTAAGTAAAGTATAAATAATAATAAATATGTATATAAATTATTTTAAATATATAATTATATATATTTCAATATTATAAAATGTCTATAACTGCTAAAAAAATATAATAAATTTAGTATAATGTCCATTTATCCGCCAGCTGTAAGGAAAACAAAGCACATTTATTACACTCAAAAACAAAAATCAATATAAGATTAACAAAGCAGGATTCATGCATCATACATGTAACCCAAAAACATAAACAAAAAAAATAAAAAAAAAAAAAAAAATCATAGTAATAAAAAAACCAAATAATGTAATAAAAAAGCAAATAATAATAATAAAAGAAAAACCAAAATAACTAAAAAAATAAAAAAATAAAAGAACCATAACAACACTGACAATAAAATAAAAAAAAAAAAAAATAAAAAAAAATAAAAGACATCCATAACACCAAGATCCCAATGCCAAGTCCATATTTAAATATCTATGTACATAATACGAAAATTAATCCTGCATTCTGTGACAGAATATTTTAGTCTGTGACAGATGATAGATAATTATTAAATAAGACATTGACACTTCGGACATTTGACAGTTTGACATACACAATGATAAAATAATTAGAGTAGGTAACCGTAAGAGAAATTATTAGATATAAATAAAGTTAACAAGTGGGTACTAAGCTAGTAAAGTCGAGAAAGTAAACATTAGAAATTACTTTTTTATCAGTCTCTTAGTACGTGTAACAATTACCTTG
The DNA here is from genome assembly GCF_905147765.1 of Vanessa atalanta. Classification (NCBI taxonomy): domain Eukaryota; kingdom Metazoa; phylum Arthropoda; class Insecta; order Lepidoptera; family Nymphalidae; genus Vanessa; species Vanessa atalanta. Next base: position 6,652,651 of record NC_061901.1, read on the forward strand.
TCAACACCTTTGGAGTCACAAGACTTTGTTTGAACCGGCGACTTCGTAGTAGACGCAGTGGGTATGCTGTTGAGGTCCGACAGGCTTTCAACTCGATGACGAGCACCATCCGACGCTATTACGTATATGAAACCGTCCCGCGTCCAGCACTTATTTATGCCAAAGCGTCTTCTGGCTTCGAGGAAAACATCGTGCCTGCTTTTCGTCAAGAACTCCGACTCTGTTAAGCCCGTGCCTTTAAATTTGGTTTTTGCGAACCAAACTTTATCGCGGATGCTAACGTCAGTGAATTTTACCACAATAGGCCTGGGTTTCTTATCTGACCGTTGGCCTAGGCGGTATGAGTGCTTAATGCTGGCGCTTGAAAAGTTTGGAAGCAAGAGATGATCCGCTACAAGGCCCGTGACGCGAGCCGACGTGTCTTCAGTCTTCTCCTCTGGGACACCATGAAGAAGAAGCATCTTCCGTCTATGCCGCATCTCCTGACGGTCAAGCTCTCTCCCAAGAAATTCTACTTGGCACTGAAGAATGTTTAAAGCAGATATTACAAAGGATTTAAATGTAATAAAATCTGATGCCAAAGAAGTTGTAGATCCGGGAGAGGAGGTTTTATTTAGATCGTGCTGGAACTCTTGCATCCTGTTATTAAACAACTCTGTCATGGCTGCCAGTGATTGCTTGATAGAGTCCATATTGAGTGTTTAAGTTGGTGGTAATTGTTTAGAGTGAACTTTATTATAGGAAAACACTTGCTGACGGTAAATGTAAGCTACATATATTAATTTTTCATAACACTGTATATAAAATATGAATATGTATATTTAATTTAAATAAAAAGTTCAAGAGCAAAATTTTGTGCTGTGCATTAATTCACTCCTACCCGCCGAAAAAAGTTGGCATAGTTATAGCAGGTGTTAGCCCATATTCAGCTGTTAGGCATAAATATTAATTTCCAATGTCATTAATGTTTGCTGTGGTCATGATATTGAAGAATAAGAAAGAGCAAGGCCGGCTTCGCCATCTCAAGGTGAAAGTGAACGGCGTTCAAGTTGGAGTTGAGTCCCCTTATGTTGCAGAAGTCCACGGTGAGGGTAGTAGGGGTTGCCTTATGATGCCTGCTCCGCTTGCCCCGAACAGTGGCGAGCGCAAAATTGCCCCCCCCAGAATTCGGAGGGCAGCCTGGGCATCCCTGCTCAGGTTGTGTACGTCCTGAGCATGGATGCCCAGAGAGGGATTCTCCACCGCAGTCGCTGATGGTACCCTCCTGGGGTAATAAAACCAAATTCTGCACAACCATTATGTTTTGGGGGGGAGGGGGATCGGGCCTCCGGGACTCTCACATACCGGACGAAACTCAGTAGCATAGCTACCACTTCACGCCGATTTTAAGTGAGAGAGTGGTACTTCCCCGGGCGTGCCGGCCCATTCAGCTGCAACCCGAAAGTATGCAGTGTGGCACTACCACTATAAAGGATCCCCGTTTGTAGCGCTAGAGTACAAACTTAAATCATTCCAGTTACGATATACATACTCTACTACAGTCTCACGAAAACTATTTTATTGTTGTATACTAGTATACTCAAACAAAAAATATGCAGTCGAATAGACTAGGCAGCTTCTATCGGAAGGCATTGAAATAATTCTTATGAGCGCGGTTGCCACTCGCTCAGACACGTCCGCGTTAAGGTTTAATCGCAACGCTCCTTTCCCGCTGCTCCGGCGTCGCGTCGCGCGCCGTGTACCGAAATGCCTATTATTATTATTTTTTTAAGTATAATTATTTTGCACCATTGATGTGCGCTAAATGCTAGTTGATAACGTAATAAATACGCAAGTCGGCTATACTCATAAGTACTAAAACGGAAATATTTGGATTTAAAAAACTTAAGGGTGGTTCAACTTGATATATATATTCAACTTGATATAATATACACGTGAAGACCTTAAAATCCACATTAAGACCGACAGTCATAAGTTTTGATTGCTGGTTCTTACATAATTTTTTTTTATTACAGTTATTACAGGAACTAAGTATATTTTATATTTATATTTGTGTTCCTTATAGACCCAATCAAATGAAAAATTATAATAAAATGTTAAAAAATTACCAGTTTCAGATTTTTTCCTTTATATTGGCCTAATTATCTACCTGCATGCCAAATTTGAACTTTCTAGGTCACCTGGAAGTAGGATATGGTTTTGATCTATAGGTCAGTCAGTGATAAAAATGACGATTTTTAGACGTTAATATCTAAATAACCATTTGAGATGCGTTTATGAAATTTGGAACACATATGTATCTCGCGAGTCTCAATATATGAGCCAAATTTGACACATTTATGTCAAATAGTTTATATACCAGTACCCCTAGTACGAGTTTGACAGTTAACTATAAATTATTTTACTTTCGATTTTCTTCCATACAAATCCTATCAGCGCTGCAAGCGAAAACGTCGATAAACTAAAATCAGAAGCACATGAAATAACACGCGGTTTTCGATATTTTGCTAGTGCGAACTACGAGTTACATCTTTTACGCATGTAAATTGACGTTTTCGTTAATTTCTTATCAAGTTGGAACTCACTTAATTTATTTAGGTGAGAGACAGTGAGAGCTCAAATGAGTGTTGAAAATTAACTATTAAATACGAAAGGCAACAATTATTACGCCTGAAGACTAGCTGAAACGGTTATGGTAGCCTTTTATTACAATAAAAAGCAACAAAATTTAATTCTGCGAAAAAATTTATCTTTAATTAGCCGTATTTTAAACTAACATTTTTATTGGTAATTGCCTTAGAACAAAGTTATTAAGTATTTGTGTTAACATGTGAAGAAATGAATAATAAATAATTATTAATTTATTTAAACACAATATTTACATATATGATACAATCGCAAGATGAGTCTAAATTTAAAATTTATTTTTATTTGGCATGCAACCACATTATTTAATTACATTGAAAATAAATGACAATTGTGTAAAAGAATATATTTTAATTATCATAATATCATTAAATTGCTTAAACTAGAGAACAAAATATTAAAATAGAAGATATAATTGTAATACGTACCTATCGATTAATTGAGTATTTTCATAAACATAATATAAATACTTTACTTATTTTTTTTTTATATTAATTGGTGGCAGTTGAATATTAGTAATTAACTATTAATCTTAAGTGTAATCATTTTTAAATAAAATGAATTTATTTTTCAGGCTATTGATGTATCAATCCCTTATTTGGAGCAGCTAAGCTATTAATGATGATCTGGTGCAGACAATATCCAAGAAACAAGTGCCAATGCAATGAACTGCAATCTACCTATATAATTTCCTAATTATTTAATTCAAACAATAAATATACTAAGAAAAACGCATTTATCTCTTTATTTAGTATTGTAACGTGTGTGTGTACCCCGGGCCAAAGTGTGTTACGTCCCTGGGCCGCGTATTGCCCCTCTTTCCCCTTCGTACGATACCCCGTACCCCTGCGTCCGCCCGTAGGTGCCGCCATCTTATATATACCGGGATACCGGGAAGCTATTTAGTCTAATCGGCGCCGACGCAGGGGTTGCGTTACGCTCGCGAAGTTTTTTCTTTCATCTTTCTGTAAAATTATTGTATAAGTGATAGTTTCACTAAAGTGGCGCTCAACGTACTGGCCGCGAATCGTAATTTGTTTGTTCAAGTATACCGACATTTAGTATACGTTTACGTTTTCGTTTTAGTTATACGTTAAAATTCGAATAAAACACGCGAGAACAATGCCACCGCGTAAAGTGCGTAATAACGATAAGGACAATGACTCCAGTTCTAGTGAAGACTCGGTGAGAATGGCGATGCCTACTTCCAACGCACCTGCACCTGTGCTTATGTCCGGAGACCAGCTTTCTTCGCTTTTGGCTGCCTTTACACGGGCTCAGGCCGAAGCGAATCAAAGGCTTGTGGAATCTCTCGCGGCTTCGCACTTAGGAGGGGCGCCGGGTGAATCTACCGCCGCCGCTATCACGTCTCCTAATGCTGGAAATTTTTCAAAGTGCACTACCCGCTTTGATGGTTCATCGCAGCACCCTGAATGCGTGGAAGCATTTATAGACGCTGTGGAAATATACAAAGAGTGTGCATCAGTCAGCGACGACATGGCACTCCGTGGGCTTCCTATGCTATTAACCGGCGATGCAGCTGTATGGTGGCGCGGCGTAAAGAACGAAATAACGTCGTGGTCAGTCGCTCTTAAGCGCTTACGATCGATGTACGGAGTACCGCGCCCGGGATATAAAGTGTTCCGCGATATATTTTCCGTAGAACAAGGTACGGAACGCGCTGACGTATTTATCGTAAGGATTAGAGCCTTGTTCGCGAAATTGCCGTACCACTTGCCGGAGGAGGCCAAGGTAGACGTTATATACGGACTTTTACATAAAAGGGTTCGTAAGAGATTATCCAGAGACCAAGTAAGCGATATTGAATTCCTGATAGAAAGGGCTCGAGCCATCGAAGAGTCGCTGACGGAGAATTCGTCGTCGATAACTAGCAAATATACCACGTCGCTACAGTCGTCGAGTACATCGCTTCTCGCGCCGCCGCCGCCGCCGAGGCGCGGCGAGAACGCATCGGAACAAGGCGCGGCTGGCGCCACGCCGGGTACGAGTTCGGCGAAGGTGCGCGCCGTTGCCGGCGCCTACGCGCTGAGCCATCGCGCTCGCGCACCGTCTTCAACAAGTGATAGTGGTGGTGAATTTAAGAGTGCAGCTAGTGATATTGATAAGAAACTTTTTTGTGTTTATTGTAAAGTCCGCGGTCATGTCCGCGATTCATGTGATAAGTTAAGTAAGAAGTCCCCATCTGTAAGTACATTTTGTTATGGTTGTGGTGAAAAAGGTCATGTTAGGATGAATTGTCCGAAATGTAAACAAAATGTTAACCCTTTATCTGATAAGGTAAAAGTAGAAAATGTATTTTCATCTATTTTGATTCACGATGGGCAATCGCATTTGCAGTCTGTTAATAATAGTGAGCTGGGTCGACCAATCGTACGTGTGGGAATAAGGGGCTATACCGGTACCGCGTTGTTAGATACCGCCGCACGTCGTAGTATTGCAAGTACGGGTACTTTATATCCATTATTAAAACGTAGTGGTTGCACATTTCGTACTGAGAATATGTCGGTAAAACTCGCGGACGGCACGGTTAGATTTACCAGAGTATTGTTAACCACTGTTGACGTTCAACTTACTTCCATAATTATACCTGTAGAGTTTGTTATTTTGCCGGATGCTGTTAATAACGAAACATTGTTAGGAATTGATTTTATTGTTAAGGCGAAGTTGAATATCGATTTTTCTAACTTAACTTGGTGCATTGGTGACCGGCCTCAGACTTTACACCCCTTAACGTGGGAATCCTCGCGCGACCCTGTTGAGTGTGCCGCTGTGAACATCTTGCGTGATGATGAGGGTGTCACATTGTCGGAGACAGAAAGGTCCCGCTTGGATGATTTGCTAAGCGAATATTTGGATATTTTTAATTTAGTCGGGGAACCAACTCCATATGTCACGCACCATATTGACACCGGCGACCATCCCCCTATTGCCGTCCCTCCGTACCGTGTGACGCCTGCGAAGAAAGAAGTCATACGTGCCGAGTTGGATCGGATGTTAACCGAAGATGTTATTGAGGAATGCGAGTCCGCTTGGGCTGCGCCTTGTGTTCTGGTGCCTAAGTCCAATGGTACGTTCCGCTTTTGTGTCGATTATCGTAAACTAAATGCCGTCACTAGGACGGACGCATATTCCATGCCACGTATTGACGAGCTGATACAGTCAACAAAAAAGGGTTGTGTGATGAGTTCGATAGATTTACGGAGTGGGTATTGGCAAGTCAATACTGAGGATCGGGATAAAACCGCTTTCGTCACCCCTTTTGGGACTTTCCGCTTCAAGCGTATGCCGTTCGGGCTTAAAAACGCCCCCGCGACGTTCCAACGTCTAATCGACCGTTTCAGGTCGGGATCTTCGTTGGGTGACAAAACTATTTTAGGGTATTTGGATGATTTATTAGTTATTTCTGAAAATTTTGAAACTCATCTTTCAGACCTACGTGCGGTATTTGAACGTCTCCGCAAGTTCAAACTACGGGCGAACCGAGAGAAATGTGCTTTTGCTAGGGAGCGGCTTAAATACCTTGGACACGTCATCTCACGAGATGGGATATCCCCCGATGAAGAGAAGGTTCGTGCAGTTCTTGACATGAAAGAGCCAACCAATCTCCAACAGCTTCGTACCTTCCTCCAGACTTGCTCTTGGTTTCGAAAATTTATTCCAGAGTTCTCGAGAGTCGCTGAGCCCCTCACCCGTCTTACCAAGAAGTCGCAGGTCTGGAAGTGGAATGAAGAGCAAGCTAACGCTTTTCTACAGCTGAAGACTCTATTGGCTTCACCTCCTATTCTAGCGCAATTATTCTACCACGGAAAGAGAGGCGCTGGCCGTTGTTTGGGCAGTGGAGAGATTTCGCGGATATATAGATGGCCACCCGGTATGGGTTAGGAGCGATCATCAACCTCTTAAGTGGTTATTTACCCTTAAGTCGCCTTGTGGTAGACTTACTCGTTGGGCCTTAAAGCTCCAGTCCTTCGATATTCAAAAAGAATATACCCCTGGTAAAGCCAATGTATTAGCCGACGCGCTTAGCCGTCCCGTTACAGATAGCACCGTGTCTGAGTGTGCTGTTTGCCCTGTGAGCGTTGATGTTCCGCGTTGGGATGCTACGTCCGTCCGAGAAGCTCAGTTAGCCGACCCGGAAGTAGCCAAGATTCTTAACGACTTGGAGAGTTCCGACGAATTGGCAATTCATCGTTGGACTGAGAGAGGTTATTATTTAAATCAGGGAGTGCTATATAAGTTTGTTGAAGATTCGGACTCCGAGGAGCCACAGTTGGTCGTACCGGAAAGTTTACGGGGCCAAGTTATGTATGAATGTCACGATTCTCCTACTGCCGCCCACGGTGGAATCCAGCGGACTATTCATCGTATATCTCAACAATTTTACTTCCCTGGTATGAGGCGCTATATTACAGAGTACCTGAAAACGTGTACTGAATGTCAGCGGTACAAGTCATCAAATACAAAGCCTCCAGGTTTACTTCAAACTCCGGTGCCAGCACAACGGTTTGAGGTTATTGCCGTCGATCTTTTTGGACCTTTGCCGAAGGGACCTCAAGGTGAGCGATGGGTATTAATTGTAGAGGATACCACTAGCAAGTGGGTTGAACTCTTTGCCCTTACCGAGGCTACTGCGGAGGTCTGTGCAAAAACCCTTGTTGGAGAAATCTTCATGAGATTTGGGCTTCCGCGGCGCATTATTTCTGATAACGGAGTTCAATTTGTAGCTGACGTCATGCAGAAAGCATTATTTGTTTTAGGTGTGAAGCAGAATCTGATACCACTTTACCATCCAGAAGCTAATCCCGTGGAACGCAAGAACCGCGACCTTAAAACTCATCTCGCTATTCTGTTAGAAGACGATCATAAACGATGGCCTGAAGTTTTACCATTCGTTCGATTCGCTTTCAACAGTTCTCTAACTATTCCTACCGGATGTACTCCAGCATTTCTAACATTTGGTCGAGAGCTTCGTTCTCCTCTATCTGCTCAGGCTGATTTACGGACCATCATCGAATCCGAAAATTTTGTTCCTCAGATAACCCCTTACCTTGTTAAGCTTGTTGAGTATCTTACCACCGCCAAGGAGACAATCGAGCAGCACCAAGATGGGCGCAAGGCCCAGGCCGATAAGAGTCGACGCGACGTAGCCCCGTTCGAAGAAGGTGATCTTGTGTTGATGAAAACCCATGTGCTTAGTAGCACCGACAAGGGAGTTTCCTCTAAGTTCGTCCCGAAGCAAGACGGCCCTTATGTGGTTAAAAGTCTGGAGATATTGTTGGTAAGTATCACATATCCGATCTGCGTAGGTATCATGCTAGGGATGGTGTTTGTCCGGAGCCGGTTGCACCGAAACGTCGTAGAGGCCGTCCGCGGAAGTCTTAGGCTAAATTGTTTGACCATTCAGGAGGGGTTCCTTCGTGGTCAAAAGGGGGAGAGTGTAACGTGTGTGTGTACCCCGGGCCAAAGTGTGTTACGTCCCTGGGCCGCGTATTGCCCCTCTTTCCCCTTCGTACGATACCCCGTACCCTTGCGTCCGCCCGTAGGTGCCGCCATCTTATATATACCGGGATACCGGGAAGCTATTTAGTCTAATCGGCGCCGACGCAGGGGTTGCGTTACGCTCGCGAAGTTTTTCTTTCATCTTTCTGTAAAATTATTGTATAAGTGATAGTTTCACTAAAGTATCTTTTATTTCCTGTGATTGGCATGACTTTATAAAAGAAAATTGAATTTAGAATGATTTAAAATTTCTGCATAATTTTATAAGAAAAATCTATAAATAAATCTAAATACTCTTTACTACTGTGGTTTGTTTTGAACACTAATAAATAATCAATTTCGAAAACTTTATCATTGCTAAATAAAATACTGTTGTTGTTATTAATACTTTTTCAATTACTGGGTATTTTAAAAGAAACAATTAACACTATTAACTCTTTATTCTTTAATATAAATACAAAACTTATGCATGTTGCATAATACATATAATTACATTTTGGAAAAATAAAACAGAAGTTATGAAAGTAATTATTATTTGTTTTATTATTTAAAACTACATTTTCACAGGTTCTTGAAGTTAGAGATATAGAATAGTAGCATCACACTGAAAAATGCAGTATGGATGTTTTTGTAATAGTATCTAGGTTTGTATTTCTTCTTTGAAACTGTAATCACAAACAATATTTTTTTTAAACACATTAAATAATCATGATCTAGATTCATTTTAATCTAATAATATAAATATAATTAGGTTCATTTATTTAATAACAAAATCATTGAAACATAAATTTGAATTGAGATGTTGGTTACTTAGTTTCAAATTAAATTTTTAAAAGGAAATTAAAGCAATAATTTAAATATAGATAATGTGTTCGCAAATTATACCTATATATTATAGTTGGGTTAAATATGTATAAGTAAGTCAACGTAAAATTGTAAGGATAATTCAATTAACAATACTTGAAGGTTATGTTACTCACAGCTTAACTCAAAATTCTCTATATTAAAAACAATATTAATTGTTTATAATTTTTTAACACTGTTACAATCTTTATTACTTACGGTCCTAACAATTACTTTACTTACGTATCATATTGTATACTTAGGGTAATAATAACTTTATGTTTATTGTTTACGTACCTCTTGATGAATATAACATAATAATTTTAAGCTCCGATAAATTAATCTTTAAGCCAATCATGTTTCAATGTAATTTCTTCCCTCTTAACACTTATAAATTAATAAAATCACAGTTTTTATTTGTTTTAATAATATAATCATTATAAAACAAGCTAATATAACCTTTAAACTTTTAAAGACATCAGACAATACACCGGACTTGCGAGAAATGTCAAATATAATAAAAATGGCAGAAATATTTCTCTCACCTTTTTTAGCGTGTGTAAGTGAGATGGAAATATAAGTTGCGGAGTAGTATATTTCAATTCGAGTGGCTCAACGTTTATCGGTCTTTACGAAAACGTATAATGTTAAACTCATATACCATACCACCGAATGCAAATACTTTATAAACGTTTTCTAGTAAAAAATACCCTATTAACGCAAAGAGTATTGTGTGTTCGCAAATTATACCTATATATTATAGTTGGGTTAAATATGTATAAGTAAGTCAACGTAAAATTGTAAGGATAATTCAATTAACAATACTTGAAGGTTATGTTACTCACAGCTTAACTCAAAATTCTCTATATTAAAAACAATATTAATTGTTTATAATTTTTTAACACTGTTACAATCTTTATTACTTACGGTCCTAACAATTACTTTACTTACGTATCATATTGTATACTTAGGGTAATAATAACTTTATGTTTATTGTTTACGTACCTCTTGATGAATATAACATAATAATTTTAAGCTCCGATAAATTAATCTTTAAGCCAATCATGTTTCAATGTAATTTCTTCCCTCTTAACACTTATAAATTAATAAAATCACAGTTTTTATTTGTTTTAATAATATAATCATTATAAAACAAGCTAATATAACCTTTAAACTTTTAAAGACATCAGACAATACACCGGACTTGCGAGAAATGTCAAATATAATAAAAATGGCAGAAATATTTCTCTCACCTTTTTTAGCGTGTGTAAGTGAGATGGAAATATAAGTTGCGGAGTAGTATATTTCAATTCGAGTGGCTCAACGTTTATCGGTCTTTACGAAAACGTATAATGTTAAACTCATATACCATACCACCGAATGCAAATACTTTATAAACGTTTTCTAGTAAAAAATACCCTATTAACGCAAAGAGTATTGAAACTCGTACTAGGCGTACAGTTAATAATAACGTGTTATAAATATGAAAGTCGACTATACTCTTATGTATAAGTACTAAAATAGAAATATTTAAAAATTAAGGGTGGTATTCCTTAAGTACTTAATATCTACATAAAGATCGGCTTTCTTAAGTTTTGATTGCTGATTCTTACATAAAAAAATTTATATACAGTATAGTTATTACAGACATATGAATATAAGTGTTCCTAAGAAAATCAAAAGTGAAAAATTTTAAGAAAATGATAAAAAATTGCCAGTTTCAGATTTTTTCCTTTGTTTTGGCCTAATTATCTACCTGCATGCCAAATTTCAACTTTCTAGGTCACCTGGAAGTAGGTTATAGTTTTGATCTATAGGTCAGTCAGTGATAAAAATGACGATTTTTAGACGTTAATATCTAAATAACCGTTTGAGATGCGTTTATGGAATTTGGAACACATATGTATCTCGCGAGTCAAAACAATTTGACACATTTATGTCAAATAGTTTTTGAGTTATGAGGAGGTCAAAAGTGGCTCCAAATGGTTCGTGTAATATTACACACGGTGCTGCTCGCCAGTTCTGTTACTAGAACTTGGCTGACACGCTACCGGTTGTCTAGATAAACTTAGAAGGTCGTAGGCAATCTATCCTAAACTGGAAAAAACCACTTAGTGTTAGGTTAGTTCTCGGCTCAGAGGCCTCCGTGCGACGATGGCGGACGGTCGTATAAGCGTGAAAGCAAGAATAATAATAATTATTTAAATACGTAAATATATAAATATCATAGATAATAAATATAAACATTTGACGGCAAAATCAAGAGAGAAAATGCATAACATAGAAGTATTATAATGCGAAGGTGTATAATTAAAGTAATAACACCATAGTATAAATCGGTAGCGAATTAATATTATAGTATTATCGTGCTCCCGTCTCGCATCAGTGATCACGCCATAGGGTGTCATGGCGGCCGGTGTTATCCCTAGACGACAACAACAGATGAAGATTTTGAGTACCGGTAAGTGTTGAATGGTAATAACTTAAAGAAATAAAACAAATTATGTACTTTATTTATTTTTATGTACAACTATGAACAATTATATCCAATGTTATTATTATTATTTTTATAGACAACGAGTCCTAGAAGCCTACAGTAGGAGCGGACGCGCCGCAGCCAATGCTGCCTTGGAGTATTAATCTGCATTCAGCTTGATGGCCATATCATGTCAGGTATATTTAAAATACATCAATATCAAATTATTTATTTTATGAAATTGTTATTTATACATATATATACATATATACATATTTTCTTATTATGTTCATTTATAGTTATAATTATTAAATTAAAATTCTATCCAATCCTACACCACGTAATCCTATGTTTAAATCTAACAAAATTCAATTGTTTCAGGTTACGAAGAGAGAGGGTGGCAGATTATTCCTGCAGTTGGTTGCTGGCGGCGTCATTCTTAGATTCCACGGACGTGTGCACGTAATTAAAATATTATCAATTATTATTAGTAGGTAGCTGTAATTGTAATTTAAGCAAATGCATTTTATACTTTATTCTAAATGTGTTAGTTGTTTGCGAAAATCGAATAGGAGGTGGTATATTATTCCAAATTTTCGTGGAATTGTGACGAAAGCTACCCTCAAAAGCGGCTGATCTGTGAGGTTGTGTGTGTGAGGAGGTCTGTGAGGTTTTATTAACCGATCCGGTGACGCTCTTAAATGATATTTGTAATTGTCAGAGAAGCAGCCCAATTTGCTGTACAAGTATGGAGGAATCTTATATCTTATAACTCCAAAGAGTAAAGTTGCAAAGTGTAGTTGACTTCTGTATTCCATTTTTAACATCCTCCATCTGTTAAGATACGGAGTGACATGTGCACGGGGTGGTATTTTATAACAGTATCTGGCACATTCATTTCATACACGCTGAATAAGATTTTTGGTGCGTGTCAACAGTCTTGGCCCAATAACTGTATCCATATAATTGAACTTAGATAAAACTAGGGAATCACATAGCTTTAGTCGAGCCTCTATATTAAGATAATTTCTTATTCTATAAAGGATTTTTAATCGATAAAAGCAATTACTAACGATACCGGTTACATAATTTTCAAACCTCAAATGATCATCCATCAACAAACCTAAGTTTCGTGCTTCCATAACTCTTTCTATTGTTTTTCCTTTGATTTGAATTAATGGTTTTTGTTGACTAATTTTAAAAATTTGATGACTTGTACCTAAAATCATAAATTTAGTTTTCTCGGGGTTCAATACTAGTGTATGTGAGTCTGACCATTCTGTGATGCGTCTAAGATCTTCATTTAGGTTTTTAATAGCGGTACTTGCTTCGTTTGACTTAAATGAAATGTATAGTTGAATATCATCAGCATATATATGATATTTGCAAAACCTAATTTTGCTAATTATATCTGCGCAATACAGTGCGAAAATTATGGGGCCTAGTATAGAGCCCTGGGGCACGCCTCTATTAACGGAGACACATTCTGAGAGTGTTTTAGTGCCATCGTTAGACATCAGCTCAACAATCTGCTTTCGGTCTCCTAAATAACTTAAGAACCATTTAATTGTATCTAGGCTAAACCCATAATATTTTAGCTTACTTATAAACAAAGGTCTATTTATTGTTTCAAACGCCCGGGAAAAGTCTAATAAAACTAAAATAGTACCCTTACCCTCATCTTGCGCACTTAATATATTATCTGTCACATCAGCTAAAGCGGTAGTGGTACTATAATGCTTTCTGAAGCCCGATTGTAAGTTAGGTAGTATGTCATTTCATTCTAAATATTCTAATAATTGAGTACATACATTTTTTTCTAATATTTTAGACAAGCACGGTAAGATACTAATAGGTCGTAACCCATTGACATCTGAGATATTATCTTTTTTGGGGATAGGTTTTACTATAGCTATTTGCCACTGTGCTGGAAATGTATTTGTTAATATAGAAGTATTCATAATCTTAGTAATAATGGGTAAAGTTTCCGGCAGCGATAATCGCAGCATATCAAGAGATATACCGTCAATACCTATTGCGTTTGATTTTAGTGAGCGTATTATGTTTAAGACCGTGGTTTCGTTAGTTGGTATTAAGGTAAATACTGATGTACTATGACTGTGTTCTTCGTAATAATTTATCGTTTCTAAAGTCACATAATGATTCCCAGGTGCATTTAGAAAATGTCTATTTATTACATCAGCATCTCGGAGATTTTCTGGAATCTCATAATCGCGTTTTTGAGTTACTTTCACATATTTTGATAAATGTTTCCAAAGCTGTTCAGATTTGTGAAGATTCGAATTCACATAAGAATTAAAATATACCGATTCCTCCCTATCTATCGCTTCTGTAACTTCGGTCTTAAGGTTTTTATAATAATTTCTGCATGAATCTGTGTTATCATACCTAGTCCTGAGATGCGCTTCATCCCTGCGTTTCATTAGTAATTTAATGTTATATGTTATCCAGGGATACTTATGCTCCTTGACACAGACCGTCTTGATCGATGAAAGCAAATTATACAACCATAATAAGTTATTAGTGAATATTTCGACCATGACATGTACATCATTTTCTGAGTCCACATTCTGCCAATCAAGAGCATTTAATCCTTCCTTTAATTGTCCAGTGTCGATATCTTTTAATGGCCTAATAATAATCTTCCTTGGTGGGATTTTATCTTTCGTAATTTTTATCTCGAAGGAAATAAAGGCATGAGCACTAACTTCGACTACTAAGTCTAACCAAATATGATCAATAGGAGTATTCGAACAAACAAGATCGAGCAATGTTTCTGATTGATTAGTGAAATGCGTTGGCTGAGTTATGTACTGCTTTAAGTTATGAATTTCTAAAAATCGATCCAAACCTAGCCTACTCGTTGCCTGTTTATCTAAAAAATTTATATTGAAGTCACATAGCAGCAATATATAATCGTAAAAGGGAAGAGAGCCGATTGTTTCCGTTAGCGCAGATAGGAATAGTGAGGTATTTGTCCACTGAGGGCGATACGCAGTACCAACTATAACTATTTTATTGCCAACCTTAATGCGCAGCCACATTTGCTCAATCGACGACATAATCGGAAAGTCGAGATAACGCACTGTCAATCCCTGCCTGACGTAGAAGCCAACGCCCCCACCACGAGAAAGTGAATTTGTCAGTGCTCGCGGGATGTGACGTAGGCGATATCCGGGTATCGTAGGAGCTTTGCTATCTTTGCCTTGACGTAGCCATGTTTCATTTAATGCAACAATATCTGCATCGTGACGTTCCATTAGAACAACTATTTCTTCATGGTGAGTGCCCAAAGAGCCCGGATTAAAAAAACCAACTCTAAATCTTTTCTCTCTGATCATTTTTGTATAATGTTAGTTATTTTATACATAGACTTATTAGGATATAAATATATACATAATTCGACATGTAGTATTAAAGAAAATAATAATACTAAATAAAAATTGTTATCATAATAATTATAATATATACTCCGTATGACTATAGTACTAACTGTTTTATTCTGTGCCTCAGAATTACAATTAAATAAGTTTTCATAGTAACATATAATTGATAAACAGGAACTCATCCGCCAAGGACACGACTACAATTATAATTAACTCTTATAATGCCATTCATGTTAATATAAGCCACCGTATATTGTTCTATATTGATATTATTTACTAGATACATTACGTAATTAAGTGTATTAATAATAAAAACTAAAAAACGAAACAAAAAAAATTGAATTTAATAACATAATAGTAAGGACTAACGAGTACCCAAGACTTTGCTTAATTAGTACGCATAATATATGTATGACATACACGTTTAAATAGTTTAGAGTAGGCACTAACATAACTGATAAATGAAAAAGACCGGTTGTATGATCTTTTGCTATAAAGTTCATACAACCTCTGCCTACTCTTGTTAATTCCGACAGTCGCCCAATCATTAAATTTAAGAAAATTCCTAGAATTGACTGTCTTGGAAGTAAATATGGCATTAAATTCTGTTTTAATTAATTAAAAAAAAAATGTTATAAAGCTCATTAGAATTATCATTTAATTGTAAATATGAGAGCTTTGCCATGATATTACTTCTAAACTTCTCAATTCGATACAAATTGATTGGAACAAATGTCTGTTTTAAATCCTTAGCATTATTTTTTATTTGCGAATTAAATGACAACTATCTGCCAACTGTCCACAATGATCAATCTGAATCTAATACTTGTGCTATAGTTTTCTAATAAATTTATGTTGAAATCACCACAAATAAAAATATATTTACTTGATCCAGATAATTTCAATAATGCACTTTCCAATTTCTCAAATGCTTCATATAACCCGCTAGGAGGTCTGTATAACCTAACAACAATGACATGCTCAAACTCTGCACAGGATTTTTTTTATTCTGGCTTTTATTTGTGCCAAGAGTGCCATCACGTGTGACGGAGAAGACACGATGGAGATTGAACGGTATCTGCACAGGCTATTTCAATGCCAAACCTAAACTTCAACGTCAACGTCAAATGTGACAACCGATAGGAGGCAAACCACGAATGACAGGTGACTGATGACAGCCGATAGAAAATAATTAGACTTTGCGGGTAGTTAAATTGTCGCTACCAAATCCGTGGCCACGTGCCGAATACTCTCTGACTGATGTTATGCACCACATGCCACAGTTAGTAATTCCTGGAGCCTGGCTGAGGTATAATAATATTATAATTTATAAATACCTTTTTCAAAATTTTGTATGTTACAGCAGTCGGGTAGTTGCAACACACATCAACTCCACACTCAAAATACACACCACGTGCTTGGCCACTACGTGGTGGGTGAAATGTTATGAAAGCACCACTTATTCACTTTTTTAAGTAGGAAGTACTTGTAATGAAATTTTTAAAGAAAACTTGAATAAATCAAAGAGATAACCCGAGATAGAATATTTTTTATCACGATCTCACTTATCCACGTCCGTCCGCTAGCGCAGTCAAACGCGAAGTGCCGAGAGCACAGTCGGACCAGGTAGAAAAACTAGCCGACAAGCTCCCCACAGTGTTGGATAGGGTGGCCATCGTTCATCCCATACGAAAAGTGGCCATTAAGGTGACAGGGCTAGACGACTCCAAAGATAGGATTATCGCCGCAGTCACTCGAAGGGAACTGTCCCACTGAAGGGGTAAGGTGTGGAGAGATTACACGTGGGCCCGGTTACATGGGTATGTTCCGCATGACATGTCCAATAGCGGCGGCGAAGAAGCTTCTGACGCTGGTCGTCTCGTGGTTGGATGGAGCTCGGCCAGGGTATTCGTGCTGAAGCAGCGCCCTCTGCATTGCTACAAGTGCATGGGCCTTGGCC
This sequence comes from Vanessa atalanta, assembly GCF_905147765.1. Taxonomy (NCBI): domain Eukaryota; kingdom Metazoa; phylum Arthropoda; class Insecta; order Lepidoptera; family Nymphalidae; genus Vanessa; species Vanessa atalanta. The sequence continues at coordinate 6,669,503 of NC_061901.1, forward strand.
ATACAAGGATGCTATGCCCATTCAGTGCGGATCGAGGGGTCTTTGCTTCCGGTGCGGCGTTAATGGTCACAAATCGGCTAAATGTAGCGGGAAGCTGCGCTGTGCGGTGTGCACAGATGCTGGCAAACCTTCCGGACACATGATGGGGTCGAGGGAATGTCATCCCCCAAACACGAAAGGTAAGGTGGTTTTAGGTATCTAAACCACTCCCAACGTCGGACAGCGCCCAGCAGAGGAGGAAGCTGCAATGTAAATATGAGCGCAGAATTCAGCTTCCTTCAGACGAATACAAACCATTGCGCCGGAGCTCAAGACCTACTGCAAGACTGCAGTCCATGGCGGAGTGGGGGATTGACCTGGTGGTGCCTGCGAGTCCTATTATGTCCCTCCCCTTCCTCATTGGGTAGGGGCTCGGACGGTACCGTGGCAGTCCTTGCGAAAAGCGGAACGGGTCCCTCCGTCTCACTCGTTGAAAGGGGCTCGGATTACGTAGTCAAACTCAAACTCAAATTCTTTTATTCAATATAGAAGCATTACACTTACTTATTTATAGTCAAATTAAACACTACCACCGGTTCGTATAAGGAAACACCATGACCTGAGAAGAACCGGCGAAAGAAACTCAGCGGATCTTTTTTTTTTGTCAATCAAATTAAGTACATATATTGAATATGATTAGAAATAGCCAGGAGGCGATCGTTTCATTCCCAAGGTGAATTGTTAGTGTTGTTAGAAGTGCTTAATGATTTTTTGGCTCCTAGGTTATAGATTGCGCGAATAGCCCTCTTTAGCAGCACAAATATAGTATGGATAGCGGCTGCGTTACCCCAAAGCATAATACCGTTAGACATTATACTATGAAAGTAATTGAAATATACTGTGGTGGGATGGGGGGAGTACGTGGTCGTCGGAAAGTACTTCTATCCAAACCTTAGCCTGGCTAAGCTCGAGATCTATCTCGGCTCGGTCAGAGCTGCGGTGGCCAGGCAGTCGCCAAAACCGACAGTGATTCTTGGTGACATAAAAACAAAGTCACGTGCCTGGGGTAACCCTGCCACGAATTCGCGAGGCAGGGCCGTCCAGGTATGGGCTCTGTTCTTCGGCCTGTTACCTCTCAACAGGGGGCAGGTTCACACCTGTGTGCGCCAACAGGAGAGTTCCGTGGTAGACGTTTCGTTAGCCACCCCTATCGTGGCACGCAGAGTGATCGACTGGAGAGTAGAGGAGGAGATGGATATTCTATCGAACCACTGCAACATTCTATTCGAGATCTCCACCTCTCGCAGGCCGTCGGAACCCCAGAGGATGCTGACTAAACTATCGTCAAATAGGGAGAAATAAATAGACGTGCTTCTTGACTACCGCTATATTTTTAGTGACATCGTAACTCCACAAAATTGTCTATTACATATATCTTTGACAAGTTATATCGAATTACCCACTTTACTACAATCCTCCCCTCTATACAATACAACCCCTTAGCCGAATACAAATAGCTTAACCTAAGTTATAAGGTTTGTAGATTTAAACATTTTTTTTTTTTTATATGTTAATATTAACTTTATTTATTATTAAGTAGACTTACCCTATTTTAAATTATTTAACACTACCATGCAATGGTTTAATTAAACGACATTTGCGTATTGGCCTTATCCGAGGCGGCGACACGGACAGCGGCGACTCAGCTGCGAGTGTGGGCGAACTTGGAACCATATCAGTCTTTTGCTCGTTTACCTCTGGTTGCGGTCTCTCTCCACTAGACTCCTCTCTGACAACCGGCTCACCCATTCTTGGCATCTTTGGACTATCGCTCATTAGTGCCGGTGTCAGAACCCCAGGGGAATCATGCTGCAATGGAGTGTATGGAGCAACTATGGAATTACGCGTAGATCTCCGTCTTAACTGATCGATATGTCTGTGCGATCCCCTCCCTACGTCATCTAAAATGCTATAATCCGTCGCGCCTAACTGTTCTATAACTTTACCCGGCACCCATTTATTAGCTCCCTGATACTTTCTCATCCACACATCCTCTCCCGGCTCTAAAGACCGACTTTCCTCTGTTCCTAACTTCCTTTGACGCGCTTGGGCTTCCTTCACTTTTTTATCCCTATCTGGTCTAAGTAAATCTAATTTTGTACGCAAACTACGCCCTAACATTAGAGAAGCAGGGCTTTCCCCAGTAGTACTATGTTCCGTGTTTCTGTAATGTAATAAAAACGTATTAAGAAATGATTGAATGTCCTCTTTTTTACGGATTGCTTTTCGTATTACTTTTTTTATCGTACGTACAGCATTTTCGGCGGCACCGTTTGACGCAGGGTGGTAAGGAGCTGAAAATAAATGTTCTATGCCTAATTTAGTTGTAAATTTTGAAAAATCTGTACTTGTAAACGGCGGACCATTGTCGGTTACCATCTGCTTCGGTAACCCCCATCTCGCAAAAACTTCCTCTAATTTATTCAATGTATAACGCGCGGCGGTACTAGGGACAGGATATACCTCGATCCACTTAGTTCTCGCGTCAATTAAAATTAAGTAAATTTTATCTTGAAAAGGACCTAAAAAATCTAAATGAATCCGTGACCAGGGCTTTGAAGGCCACGGCCATGGATTGACAGTATGACGGGTTGGTGCATCCGCCTCCGCGGCACACACCTCGCACTGCTTGCATACCGCCTCCACCGCTTCGTCGATCCCCGCCCACCACACGTAGCTGCGGGCCATCGCTTTAGTTTTACTAACCCCCATATGCGGTTCATGCAAATCCATTAAAACCCTATCCCTACAGTTTTCCGGAATTACCACCCTATGACCCCACATAATACATCCTAATTCCTCGTATAACTCTTTTTTTCTATTAAAATAAGGTTGCAATTCCCTTATTTCATTCTGCTCCGGCCATCCACTTTTGACATAAAGTAATATTCTACCTAATAAAGGATCTCGCAATGTTTGTTGTTTAATTTTATTATAATCGAGCAATAATTCACTTTGCGCGAAGTGTAAATAAGTCTGTTCGGGCGGATCGAGAGGTGAGTCATCCCCGCTCACATTGCGCCCGGGCAGTCGCGATAAGCCGTCGGCGCTGTTAAGTTTTGTGTTAACATATTCAATATCGTAAGTATACGCAGATAATATTACTGACCATCGTTGCATACGACTCGCTGCCATGGTCGGAATGCCATGTTTGGGGCCAAAAATGCTAACTAGGGGTTTATGATCAGTTCGCAACGTGAAACGCTTACCGTATAAATATTGATGTAATTTTTTTAAACAAAATACAATTGCAAGCGCCTCACGATCGATCTGTGAATAATGCGTCTCGGTCTCTGTTAGCGCGCGCGATACGTACACTACCGGCCGCTCGGCGCCCCCCGGCTCCGGTTGGGCGAGGACGCCGCCGATGCCTCTTGAGCTCGCGTCACAAGTTAGACTTAATGGTTTTTGCGCATCGTAGTGGGCTAAGACTTTCGTACTCGTTAAAATTTTTTTAATTTTAATAAACGCTTCTTCGCAACCATTTGACCATTTCCACCCTATTCCTTTTTTTAATAATTTATATAACGGATACAAAATTTGACTTATGTTTTTAACAAATTTAGCATAAAAATTAACTAAGCCCAAAAATGACCTTAGCTCGGATACATCTTTTGGACGTGGAATTCGAACAATGGCTTCAATTTTATCCTTATCTACCTTAACACCCTCTTTAGATATTACATAGCCCAAATACTTAACTTCTTCTACTAAAAATGAACATTTTTTTTTTTTTAATTTCATACCGTGAGATTGCAATTTATAAAAAACTTTTTCGAGTGTAGCTAAATGCTCCTCGCGACCCCCCTTGGTTCCAATTATGACATCGTCCAGAAATACTTCTACTCCAGGAATATCACCAAGCAACTGGGACATTATACGTTGAAAAATCCCCGGACTAGATGACAGCCCAAATACCAACCTATTATACTTAAATAACCCCCTATGTGTATTAATAACTGTCAAGTCCTTAGAACTATCTAATTCGATTTGGTTGTAGGCTTGCGATAAGTCGATTTTCGAAAACAATTGAGCTCCATTCAAACTAACTAATAAGTCCTCAATTTTCGGTAAAGGATACCTATCGATCAGTAAGACGGGATTAATTGTAATTTTATAATCCGCGCATAAACGTAATCCTCCATCACTTTTACGTACCGGTACTAACGGAGTTGCCCAGTCCGAACTGTTCACCGGTTCAATGATGCCGTCTCGCAGCATTTTATCTAATTCCGCCTCCACTTGACCCTTCAGCGCGTAAGGTAACGGCCTCGCGCGACAGAACACTGGGGTCGCTCCATCCCGCACTCGCAACTGAGCCTTGCCGCCCGTGAAGCACCCCAGCCCGCCACTGAACAGTTGATCATATCTGTTAATTAAAGTTTTTAAATCGTAATTCGACAAATTACTACATTTTTGCACACAATTAATATTTTTATGAAAAGAGGGAATTTGTATTCCTAGCTCGGACAGCCACTGTCTCCCCAATAACGACGTAGTTCCCCCTTCAATAACAAATAATTCTAATTTTTTACATACATTATTATAACAAACATTAGGTCTAATTGTCCCTAACGGCTGTATCGAGCTACCATCATAAAACTTAAAGGTTAAGTTATTTTTTTCTATTACTATATGCTTAAAATATTTATCATACGTTTTCTTGCTAATGCATGACACTGCAGACCCTGTATCTATTTCCATTTTTAATAAAATATTATCTATACATATTTGTAAGCTTACCGGCTTATAACTATTTAGGCTGAGTTGATGCAACTCCTCTTCCATGTCTTCCGAACTGCTATCACCGTCCGATCGATCAGAAGCAGCCACATGATTGACTTTCTTTCCTCTTCTAGGGCTTCCAGACCTCGGACAAACCCGTTGCAGATGTCCTTTTTTCTTACATATCCGACATGTAAAACCTTTATAGCGGCAAACCTTGTTATTATGGCCTGCCTTCCCGCACGTCGAACAGTTTTTGTCCACCTCCCGTGTCCACTCACTTGGGACAGGGTGCCTAGGTCCATGCTGCTTCGGCCCACTTTGCCTTGTTTCAGGCTCCTTTGATCCATGGCCCATCATCACGTGAACCCCTTCTACAGAGGCTACCTTCGAGCCCTCCACCACCGCAGCATCCCGTTCAGCTGCTTCTAGGGCACATGCCAACTTCAACGCGCCGTTATAATTTAAATTATCCTCAGCGAATAACCTCTGCCTTGTGACGTCACTCCGTAATCCACACACTAATTGATCACGCAAATTTTCTTCTAGATTATTTGTAAATTCACAATATTTTGACAATTTTTTTAATTCTGTTACGTACTGCGCCACAGATTCATCGTTCCTTTGTCTTCTTTGTCGGAAGCGATAACGTTCCGCCATTACGGACGGCCGAGGTTGCAAATGATTATGTAATAATGCAACCGCCGCATCATACGTTAATTGCGCTGGTTTTAACGGACTCGCCAAACTGCTAAGCAATTCATATGCTTGGTCACCGATCGCGGTAATTAAAGTAGGCAGCCATAAGTCCTTTTCCACTTTGTTCACTTTTAAATACATTTCTAACCTTTCCACGTATAATGTCCAGTTACCGGAATTAATGTCAAACTCATTTAATTTTCCGCACGCCATTTTCACTTTTATTTTATTTTTTTTAAATATCCCGAACTCGTACGCCACTAAACTATCGTCAAATAGGGAGAAATAAATAGACGTGCTTCTTGACTACCGCTATATTTTTAGTGACATCGTAACTCCACAAAATTGTCTATTACATATATCTTTGACAAGTTATATCGAATTACCCACTTTACTACACTGACCACGCTGCCGAGGTGGTCTCTCGACCAAGTCGATCGAGAGCTAGTCAAGGAGGCCGCCATCGTGCAGCGGTGGGGTTCCGCAGGGCGGATGGAGGGCGACAGCGCAGAAGAGCTGGCCAGTCTCATGCGCAGTTCGCTCAGAGGTCTGCGATGCGGCCATGCCTCGGACCTGGCGCAAGATTCCGCGCCGGCAAGCCTATTGGTGGTCGCCCGAAATCGCCGACCTTCGGGCGACGTGCTGTCGGGCGCGTTCACTGTCGAAGGCGCAACGACCTCGACGCGGATCTGGAGGGACAATTGCTGAACGCATATCGCCAGTTGAAAAACGATCTGCAGCTGGCGATAAGCAAATCCAAGAAGTAGGCTAAGGAGGAGCTACAGGCGGGTTTCAATCGAGCCCCGTGGGGGCACCCGTACCGGTGGTAGTGCCACACTGCATACCTTCGGGTTGCAGCCGAATGGGCTGGCACGCCCGGGGAAGTACCACTTTCTCACTTAAAATCGGTGTAAAGTGCCTAAACCTATGCTACCGCGTTTCGTCCGGTATGTGAGAGTTCCGGAGGCCCGATCCTCCTCCCCCTAAAACATGATGGTTGTGCAAAATTATGTTTTATTACCCCAGGAGGGTACCATCAACGACTGCGGTGGAGAATCCCTCTCTGGGCATCTATGCTCAGGACGTACACCACCTAAGCAGGGATGCCCAGGCTGCCCTCCGAATTCTGGGGGGGGGCAATTTTGCGCTCGCCACTGTTCAGGTCAAGCGGAGCAGGTTGCATCATAAGGCAACCCCTACCACCCTCAGTGTGGACTTCTGCAACATAAGGGGACTCAACTCCAACTTGAACGCCGTTCACTTTCACCTTGAGACAGCGAAGCCGGCCTTGCTCTTTCTTACCGAGACCCAGATATCCACTCCTGCCGATACTACTTTTCTCTCTTTTCCCGGGTACAAATTGGAACATTCTTTTGTACCACGAGCTGGGGTGTGCGTTTACGTCAGAGATGATATCTTCATACGTCACATCGCGTCGTTGGAGTGACAGCTGATTGTGTGGCTCTAATAGTTTTAAATTAAATAAAAGTCAAAGATTTCTATTAAGCAGTTTTATTATTGTAAATAATTGTGTGTGTGACAATATTCCGTGATAAACTATAGTAGGAAGATCTTATTATTGTTTATTAACATAAATACCATTAAAATACTCTGAACGGTCTATTACAATATACCCACGTAACTTTGAAGTGAAAGAAAAAAGCTTATTTTTAATCTAATTTTTTTATCAGTGTCTTAAATAGTGATTGTCCCAACTTGGTGACTATAATTATTTCCATTAATATACATAATTTTATTTTAATCATAAATTAAAAACATTTTACAACGCCATCTAGCGTCCATCATTAACACTACTTTGGACTTCATTCATATCGATCATGGGAAATAAGTGTAAGCACTGAGGCAAATTCCTCGCAACAACCGATGACGTAAAATGCGCAAAATGCGCGTCACGATATCATCGGGTGTGTTTAAATATTGGCCTAGATACGAGAATTAACGGCAAATGGATGTGCCGGGAGTGTCAAGGGAGTCCAAAACTATATACCCCTGTTTTGGCCTCCTCCCCCCACCCCAAGGATGCTGTTGATGATACCTTCGCCGATGCAACGTAGGCGAGGACGTGTCGGCAACACTGTTGCATGAAATCCGTCTGCTACGAAAGGAAATGGCATTTGTTTCTCTAGATATGTCATTCCTTCGAGAAGAAGTGACGCGGTTGAACTCGAACATGACGGAATTTAATAGTCGCTTGACTTCGGCTGAAGAGAGAATTTCCGCTTTGGAATCGCAAGACGCTGCCAATCAAAGCCAAGCCGAAGAGAGAAGCAAAGCGGAAATTTCGCGATTACGCATGGAGTTTAATGAGAGGGAACAGAACCACTTTGCAATGGATCTCGAATTGGCTTGCGTTGCCGAGAAGCCTGGTGAGAACACACTTAATATCGTCATACCATGTGCGAGGAAAGTCGGTCTCGACCTCACCGAACAAGACATAGTGAGTGCAGAGCGTTCGGGACAGCGACGTTTCGCGGCAGCTGACGGCGAGCGAGTGCGACCGCGTCCTGTTGTAGTGCGGCTGACGCGCCGCTCACTGCACGACGAACTGCTGCGAGCGGCGCGCGTGCGGCGCGGCGTCGATACGTCGGGCATCATCGATGGGGAGCTGCGACGCTATTACTTCAATGAGCGACTCACACCTCTCAATCGCTACCTTTTTTTTAAAACACGAGAGGAAGGTAGAAGTAAGGGATGGCGTTTTGTGTGGACGAGAGGGGGCCAATTTATTTTTCGACGCAGTACAGACATATCCATATATCGTATTCGTGCAGAAACAGATATTCAAAAGTTTTTCGGCTTAAACAAAGATTAGAGTGCCTAATTATTAACGTTCATAAAGAATATTCCGCTATTGTTGTTAAATACTGTACATGCTATTACTGTCTGCTCACTTTTAATTTCACCATTCATTTTATAGTACTTGAGCCTTTAGTATATAACATTATATTATCCTGCTGTGCTAATTTAATGAGTGAGATGCCCAAATTCAAAATACGCAATATAGCGAAACGCAATATAACTATTTTTTCTCAACGATTACACATTTGTACATATACATTAATATGTTCAGGTTTAAATTTCATAGAGGTTTTTATCTTCGATGCCTAGGGCACGTAAATTAAGAATTGGTTTTCTGAATCCAGTCTCTCTGGGGGCACATAATGATGAGTTCATGTTGGCTATCAATCACCATGACGTCGATATCATGGCCTTAAATGAAACGTGGCTCAGAGAAGGTGAGGAGGGTCGAGCACCACATATTCCAGGATATCGTCTACGCCACAAACCGCGCCCTATTGAAGTGCGTGGCCGTGGTGGTGGTGTGGGCTATTACATTAGGCGAGGAATAGCAGCACGTACTCTTATCCACCCGATAACTGCCCCAGACAACAAATGTGCCTTAGTGTGAGCGTCGGTGGGAAGAAGTTAATTATCGGCACTGCATATCAACCTCCGTGGCTAAATCCAAGTACGTTTTTTGATGGCCTTACGGAGACGTTCACTACACTCTGTGATTATGATCATGTAATATTGATGGATGACTTGAATATTAACTTTCTCGACACCAACAATTATTGTACACGTCTATTAACTGACTTCTTAACCTTCACCAATCTTAACCAAATTGTTAAAGATCCCACCCACTTTACTTCTCACAGTGAGACACTGATAGATTTAGTCTGTGTGGATGGTAATACTAGTAAAGTACGGATAGACTATATACATGAGCTTAGCAGTCATGAGCCGAGATGGCCCAGTGGTTAGAACGCGTGCATCTTGACCGATGATTTCGGGTTCAAACCCAGGCAGGCACCACTGAAATTTCATGTGCTTAATTTGTGTTTATAATTCATCTCGTGCTCGGCGGTGAAGGAAAACATCGTGAGGAAACCTGCATGTGTCTAATTTCAACGAAATTCTGCCACATGTGTATTCCGCCAACCCGCATTGGAGCAGCGTGGTGGAATATGCTCCAAACCTTCTCCTCAAAGGGAGAGGAGGCCTTTATCCCAGCAGTGGGACATTTACGGGCTGCTAATGCTAGCAGTCATGCCTTCTTATCCTTCGAATTTAATATTCGCAAGGAGAAGCCAAGCCATTGATCAAATTTTATAGAAAAATTTCAAACATTAATGAAAATGACCTCAAAAGCTACTTAACATATTTTAACCTACAATTTGAAAACTTATATGATGTTAACAGTCTTGTTAGTGAATTTAATAGCAGTATATTATCTGTATTCGACACCCTAGATCCTCTGGTTTGCGGTTATTTTAAAGAATATCAATATCCATAGATTACCTATAACATCAATAAAATTATTCGTACTCGCGACGAGGCACACACAAGATCGCGGGTAACGCGCGATGACAGTTACATAGCGTACTATAAAGATTTAAAATCTAAAGTAGAAATGGCAATCCATAGAGAGAAGAGTGCATACTTTACTCACTTCATAAATAATAACGCTAAGAGACCTAAGTACTTGTGGACTCATCTAAATAATATATTTACATATAAGAAAAAACGGGATTGTTCTCTACCTGAGCACTTATCTTATCACTACCTGATTTTTTTCTCGAATTACCCGGAAACAATTATGTGACACAGTCTGATATTCATTTCTACACAAGTAATAGATACTCTTCTAGTAGCTTTGCCCTAAATCCAGTAGATGCCATAACTATATTAAAAACACTTTTTTTTTTTTTTTTAAAAAAGTGTCAGTCATTTAGGAGAAACTATATTAAAAACACTACGCTGCATTAAATCAAAAGCTACAGGGTCCGATAGTATCTCTATGGAAATGATCTTAAGTAGTTTGCCGTTTATTTCGGATACGATTGTAAATATAGTTAACACTTCTTTACGGAATTCCACCTTTCCTGATTTACGAAAAAAAGCAATCGTCAGACAAATTCCAAAAATTGATAACCCCATAAATATGAGTGATCTTCGACCGATTAGTATTTTACCTTCATTATCAAAAGTTCTAGAAAAAATAGTGTGTTGTCAACTTACACACTATTTAGAAACTAACGACATACTTCCTTCCGTCCAGTCTGGGTTTAAGAAGGGTAGAAGTACAACTACCGCACTAGCTAATGTAATTGACGATGTGCTAAGAGCTCAAGACGCCGGGGAAGGTACCATACTAGTACTTCTCGATTTCTCACGTACCTTCGAGACTATTAATATGGCGTTGTTATTTTCTCAATGACATTACTTCGGTTTCAGTGCAGATACTATTAGATGGTTCGACAGCTATCTCAACAATAGATTTCAAGTTGTAGAAGTTACTCGGGAGGATGGATCTAAATGTGTATCTAGAAGCAGTATAATTACCAGAGGGGTACCGCAAGGATCTATCCTTGGAACTGTTCTCTTTTCGCTTTATTGTGCTGACATAGTTAGTTCCATACAATTTTGCAAATATCATATTTACGCCGACGACATACAACTGTATATATCTTTTAGACCCTCAGATTTTAATATAGCGGTTAATAAGCTTAACGATGACTTAAAGAAAATTTCTACATGGTCTAATTCTAATTGTTTAGTCTTAACCCAAAGAAAACCAAATACTTGATCTTGGGTACGCGAACTCAGATACGCAAAATAACAACATTATCCCCAAATGCAAAATTGCATAACATTCAGATTGAGCGTGTAATTGAAGCTAGAAATCTGGGAGTCTTAATGGACGAAAATTTAAGATTTGATCAACACATTGTATATATATATCGGTTAAAATTATTATATCACATTCGTAAATACTTAAGACTTCATGTGAGAGTAAACTTATGAGAGGCACTTGTTCTTTCGAAATTAAATTATGCTGACATCGTAACGGGCCCGAGGTTACTTATGCGTACTAAAAATCTTATTCAAAAGGTTCAAAATGCCTGTGCTCGATATTGCTTCAACGTTCCAACACGCTCACACGTTACCCCATATTTGCTAAAAATTTTTGAATTTGAATTTAATAAATGTTGCAATTTTACACAAAAAAAATTGCTAATTTTTTTTGTGTAAAATTTCAGTTGAATTTTCAACATTCCAAGCAGCAAACTAATTTCTAGCTCACCCTATTGTTGAAATGTGCAAGTATAAAGCTACTGTAACGACTTTTAATGTAACTAGAATGGGATTGATTAAGGGTATTCCCGTAGACTGGACGATGGCAGAACTGGCAATGTCACTTGAGCTTCCCACTGGATGTGGTGAAGTTATGAAAATAAGACGCCTGAACAGAAAAACAATTGCTGATAGTGTTACTACATGGGTTCCTACCCAATCTGTTGTAATTACATTTAGAGGTCAAATACTTCCTTCAAAATTTTCCCTTTTTTCATAGGTTTGTTTTTTCTTATTATTATTATATTAGATTTTATAATTAATTTTTTTCTGCTCTTATTATGTTTTTAGTTATAAGTGGAAACTTTACTGGTATATGTGCTAATTTTTATGCTTTCGCTTTAAGAATGACTTGTACTGTTTGTTTCCATAATAAAGTAAAAATAAAAAAAATAAAATAAAAATGGCTATAGGCCTATGATTGGACGAGTCTGAGTGGTTGCCCTTTTTAGGGATCGGATGCATCAAAGCAGTCTTCCAGGAGTTCGGAATGACGCCGAATGCATAGGATTGCCGGAAAAGACGCGTTAAGACCGGCGCCAACTCGGGAGCACAAGTCCGTAGCACGATTAGAGGAATGCCATCGGGTCCACTCGACTTATGAAAATCCAAGGAAAGAAGTGCTTTACGAACTGCACTTTGCCGGAATTTAACCTCCGGCATCGTGGTATCACACCGCGGGATTGATGGTGGTGACTTTCCTCGGTCATCCAGAGTCGAGTTCTCCGTGAAGAGTCACGGGACTTATCGAGATACTCGTATGTATGTACTAGTATAATATAACATAAAATAATTTAATATTACAGTGTATATCGGCGCATAAACATTACGTCACAAACTGCACGTGTTCCAAGTAACTCATCACTCACTATAAAAAGGCCAGCTGTTGAAGTGATAAGGCATTCGTCGGTTAGATTTCGTACTGTACACAACTCTGTTGGATTGTTTAATTATAAATAAATTCGTCGTGATTATTGAAGTTTATTAGTTTAAATCATCCTCGTAATTATGGAAAATAATAATACGAATGAAGCAATTGACGTCAGCTGTGCTGACGTCACAGTTTTTAAAAATCAAACTGGAGCAATTCCTCCGTCATCAGAAGTGGGATCACATGCCACTTCCGCTCAGCAACCTGATGATACAATGGAAATCCAAAATGGAGTAAATACCAAAAGTAATGATGGAACTTCGAACCAACAAGATGAGCCTCAATTAAACTTGTTCAATGGGCCGGTTAACAACATACCACCTCAATTGATTATGCAAATGATGCAAGTGATGCAGCAAATGTCAGCACAGTTAAATAAACCACAAGAAACTAAAGTACGTATCAACGATATTTATCTTCCTTCCTTTGACCCTGATACTAATGTTGGCATATGAGAATGGTGTCAACATGTTGATAAAGCCATTGAAACTTACAAACTTTGTGACTTCGACGTACGTATGAAGGTTGGCAGCCTGCTAAAGGGACGAGCAAAAATGTGGGTTGACGACTGGATGGTCACTACAGCTTCATGGCCCGAGTTGCGTAATAATCTGATAACTACCTTTGAACCGGAAAACCGTTACTCTAGAGATCGTTCGGAGTACAGTTCCGGTTATGCGGTACTCACGACCTCGTTTCATGGGCTGCCGCCGCGTGTGGCACTACAAGTCAGCGGATTGGGATGGGATGCGGTCCTTCTTTGCCTCCTACCCATGGGGGCAGGTTTGTTTCTCGCTGGATGATCCGAGCATTATTGCCGACTCTGTTGCCGATGTGGTGCTTCAGGGTATGGAACTGTTCATTCCGTTTTCTGCGGTGCCCATCGGTGGCAAGTCCCAGCCCTGGTTTGGTCGTTTCTGCAAAACGGCCTCACGCCGAAAATGGGAACGTTACCATGACTGGGCTAACGCATCAGCGTCTCGTGATGTAAAGACCAGCGCATTCAGAAAGGAATATAACTCTGCCTCTAGGTCCTTCAAAAATGTGATTGCTAAGGCGAAGACGGAGTACATTGGCAGAATTGGCGAGAGACTGGTGCGTCTCCCTTCAGGAACACGTGCGTTCTGGTCTCTCGCTAAGGCTGTTCTTGGGAATTTCTGTCAGCCTTCTTTTCCATCTCTGCACAAGGACGGTAAATCATTGGCCCATATCGCGAAAGAGAAAGCTGATCTTTTAGGCTCTCTCTTCGCGTCGAATTCGACCCTGGATGACCAAGGAAATTCACCACCAACAATACCGCGATGTGATACCACGATGCCGGAGGTTAAATTCCGGCAAAGTGCAGTTCGTAAAGCACTTTTTTCCTTGGACATTCATAAGTCGAGTGGACCCGATGGCATCCCTCCAATCGTGCTACGGACATGTGCTCCCGAGTTGGCACCGGTCTTAACGCGTCTTTTCCAGCAATCTTACGCATTAGGCATCGTCCCGATCTCCTGGAAGACTGCTTTAGTGCATCCGATTCCCAAAAAGGGTAACCGCTCAGACCCGTCCAATTATAGGCCTATAGCCATCACCCCCTTGTTCTCCAAGGTAATGGAGTCCATTGTAAACTGTCAGCTCCTGCGGTATCTAGAGGAGTACCAGCTGATTAGTGACCGCCAGTACGGTTTCCGTCGAGGTCGCTCAGCCGGTGATCTTCTAGTTTACCTTACTCATAAATGGGCGGAAGCAGTTGAGAGCAAGGGGGAGGCATTAGCAGCCAGTCTGGACATAGCGAAGGCCTTCGATCGCGTGTGGCACAAAGCGCTTCTTTCGAAGCTTCCTTCCTGTGGGCTTCCCGGGAAATTATGCAGTTGGATTACCAGCTTTTTGGCAGATCGGAGCATCAAGGTCGTTGTCGACGGTGCATGCTCCGACCAAAAATTCGTCAACGCTGGTGTTCCACAAGGCTGCGTTCTGTCACCCACTCTGTTTCTTCTGCATATCAATGACTTGTTGCAAATCAGGGACATTCACTGCTATGCAGACGACAGTACCGTTGACACCTCATACACCGGCCGTGCTAATATTTCTCGGGAAAACGTCGAAGAAAACCGGAACAAACTTGTGTCTGAAATCGAGTCTTCGTTAAACGAAGTCTCGAACTGGGGCCGGCTAAACCTAGTCCACTTCAACCCCAAAAAGACGCAAGTTTGCGCGTTAACCGCTAAAAAAACACCATTCGTCGTATCTCCACGATTCGAGAAGATTCCGTTAGCCGCCACAGCTAGTATCGGAATACTTGGCATTGATGTTTCGAGCCTCGTTCAGTTCCGCGGTCAACTGGAAGGCAAAGCCAAATTGGCATCAAAAAAGCTTGGTGTGCTCAGCAAGGCAAGACAGTATTTCACATCGGCCCATCGCCTAAGACTATACAAGGGGCAAATTCGGCCTCATATGGAGTACTGCTCTCACCTCTGGGCGGGTGCTCCCCAGTACCAGCTCCTTCCATTTGACCGTATCCAACGTAGAGCAGCTCGAATTATCGACGATCAAGCCCTTTCTGATCTGCTCGATCCTTTGGCGTTGCGTAGAGATGTTGGATCACTCTGCATCTTCTACCGAATTTTCCACGGGGAGTGTTCCGAGGAATTGTTTGGATTAATCCCGGCAGCTGAATTCCATCTTCGGACATCTCGACAAAATTCTAAATTTCACCCACACCACTTAGATGTCCGTAAATCCACAACAGCGCGATTTTTAAGGCATTTTCTGCCTCGCACAACCACTCTGTGGAACCAGCTTTCGCCGGCGGTTTTTCCCAACCGATACGACTTGGGAACCTTCAAGAAAAGAGCGTACTTATTTCTTAAAGGCCGGCAACGCACCTGTAACCCCCCTGGTGTTGCAGATGTCCATGGGCGGTGGTAGTCGCTTTCCATCAGGTGAGCCTCCTGCTCGTTTGCCCCCTATACCATAAAAAAAAAAGATATAGTTCGGTTCAGGGAACATATCTACGATTCTTCGAAAGAAATTTCTGAATATTTATCACGAGCTTGGGTATTGTGGAGGAGGATTACAAAGGATAAATTACCAAACGAGGACGCAGTGGAAGCAGTCATTGGATGCATTAATGATGAAAGACTTCGGATCGAGTTACTAAACGCAAGAGCAACAACTGTCCCCGAGCTAATATCTGTTGCTTCGTCAATAAGAACAATGAAGCGTCCTAACCCAAACTCCAACAATCAAAACACGAGTAAGCGGCCACGTTTCTCGAATACAATTTCCGAGAATCGAACTGGTTGCCAAATTTGTAAAAGGTCCAATCACAATACCAGCGACTGCTACTACAATAAGTCTGCTGAGTCGAGACCTGAATGGACGAACAAAACAAAAACTGAAACCGTTAATAAGGAAGTAACCACGAATCAGAATACTAAAACAATAGTCTGTTCCTTTTGTAAAATACCCGGACATACTTTTGAAACCTGCTTTAAGAGAGAACGTTCACTATCTTCAAACGTTAACTTTATTTTTGGATCAAAACTGGCTCCGATACAAATCAAGATTGGATTAAAGACTTTTGAGGCAATTTTTGATAGTGGTGCCGACTGCTCACTGATGCGAGAATCCATAGCAGCTCAATTACCAGGCAAAAGACTCGAAACTGTGAATTATTTAAAGGGTATTGGACGATTTCCTGTACTTTCAGTAGTTACATTGGTTACGGTAGTGACCATTAATAATATCAACGTGGAACTACATTTTCAAATTGTAGCAGACTATGAGATGACAACAGATATCCTAATTGGTATGAACTTGATAAATAACACCAACCTTACCATGATAATCAATTCAGATGGGACAACATTAACACATAAACAGGTTATCAATCACATCCAAAATACAAACCCGATTTTTGACAAATTGGATTGTGACCTCACAAATGAAGAAGATATAGCAACGTTACAAGCACTACTGAACAAATATCAACATTTGTTCATTAGAGGGTACCCAACTACCCGTGTAAGGACGGGCAAGTTAGAGATCCGTTTAAAGAACCCAGATAAGTACGTAGAACGAAGACCCTACAGGCTCAGTCCAGTAGAACGAGAAAGAGTTCGAGCTATAGTGAAAGAACTAATGGAGCATTGCATTATACGGGAGAGTAATTCACCGTACTCCAGTCCTATTATCCTAGTGAAAAAGAAGAACGGTGATGACCGTATGTGTGTGGATTTTAGAGAACTCAACTCAAATACTCTTCGGGACCATTATCCACTACCATTGATTTCGGACCAAATTGACCAGCTAGCTAAAGGGCAATTCTTTACAACGTTTGATATGGCAGCAGGGTTTCACCAAATACCCATTGCAGACTCTTCAATTGAAAAGACTGCTTTCGTGACACCAGACGGGTTATACGAATATTTGACGATGCCGTTTGGATTAAGTAATGCATGTTCAGTATACCAACGGTGTATTAATAGAGCCTTGAATTAATTATTGGGTAATGCAGCTCAAGTCTATGTAGATGACGTATTGAGTAAATGTGAAGATGTTGCTGAAGGATTATCAAACATTGAACGCATTCTCATAGCGCTACAGGACGCTGGTTTCTCAATAAATGCTGATAAGTGCAGTTTTTTTAAGCGTTTAATTGAATATTTAGGCAATGTGGTATCAGATGGACAGGTTCGACCAAGCCCACGCAAAATAGAGGCTCTCGTTAAATCACCAATACCAACTACACCCAAACAAGTCAGGCAGTTCTGTGGGTTAGCGGGCTATTTTAGAAAGTTTATTCCGGATTTTTCACGTAAACTAATTCTGCTATACGAATTGACTAAACCAGGAGCCAAATGGGAGTGGAGTGAACGTCATGAGAATGCAAGAGAGGAGGTCATTCAGTGTTTAACATCAACACCAGCGCTAACGCTCTTCCAAGAAGAAGCTCCAATTCAGTTATATACTGATGCCAGTAGTCTGGGACTCGGAGCAGTACTGGTTCAATTGATTGCAGGACGACTACATGCAGTAGCCTTTATGAGCGCTAGAACCACTGAAACTGAAAGTCGCTATCACTCATACACTACATTATTTTAGAATTAGAAACATTGGCAGTGGTTCGAGCAATAAAACACTTCAGACAATACCTCTATGGAAGAAAGTTTACAGTCATCACAGACTGTAACGCACTAAAGGCATCTAAACATAAGAAAGATTTGCTTCCCAGAATCCATCGCTGGTGGACATTCTTACAAAATTATAATTTTGATATTGAATATCGCAAAGGCCAGCAAATTCAGCACGCTGACTACTTCAGCAGGAACCCTGTAGAGTTTACAGTTAACATAATGACAAGAGATTTAGACTGGTTAAAAATTGAACAACGCCGCGACGAAACATTAAGAGCAATTATGGACAGTATGAGCAATAACATTCCTTGCAATGACTACATACTAGAAAACAATGTCTTCAAACGAATAGTTCAAGATTCAACGTTTGGACTAAAACATTGCACAGTAGTTCCTAGATCATTTCAGTGGAGCTTAATAAACTCATTCCATACGGCACTGAAACACCCTGGTTGGGAAAAGACATTACAGAAAATCACGGACAGTTACTGGTTTAAAAACAAAAACAAGATAACAAAAATTTTGGATAACGATCGCTATCTAGTCAAAAAGGTAGTCGGTGCAGGACGTCCGAAGAAAAGTTGCCCACGATCAACTCCGCCGGGCACCTAAGCCTAGAGATCAGATAACCGTATCGGCGGAAGAAGATGATACTTCGGCACTAACTAATGAACCTATACCGTCTACTTCGGGGAGCAATATGGGTGATCAGCATCCTGAAGGATCAACACATTAAAACAAAGGTAATGTCTTTATCTAAATTTCTAAAAATATCACACACACACACACACAAACACACCACAGAGTACGCAACAAAGTACCACAGAGTACGCAACAAAGTACCACAGAGTACGCAACAAAGTACCACAGAGTACGCAACAAAGTACCACAGAGTACGCAACACAGTACCACAGAGTACGCAACAAAGTACCACAGAGTACATTATTTTCTCATTTCACAATATGATGATAACGAGCAAACCAGGTACACAGATACCAACTCAAAAAAAAGGGCTTTCAATTGTTTCAGTTATACTCTTCATTTAAACATCGAGAAAACGGCGGGTGCAGAGCGCGCACTGCCGGTCAGAATCGTCGTATCGGCGCATAAACATTACGTCACAAACTGCACGTGTTCCAAGTAACTCACCACTCACTATAAAAAGGCCAGCTGTTGAAGTGATAAGGCATTCGTCGGTTAGATTTCGTACTGTACAGAACTCTGTTGGATTGTTTAATTATAAATAAATTCGTCGTGATTATTGAAGTTTATTAGTTTAAATCATCGTCGTAATTATGGAAAATAATAATACGAATGAATCAATTTTTAAAAATCAAACTGGAGCAGTTCCTCCGTCATGTATAATAGTGTCTCCTAAATGAAACTACCTAAAGAACTGTTAAAACTAAAATAAATATAAAATGAATGCTACAACAGGGGGTAAGTTGAAAATAAATTTTGGTATTCCCTCATTGTGGAATAGATTATGAAGGAAATTGAATTTGGTAGTATATAGTACAGTCATAATAATTTAATACGCGCTTTTCGCAGCTAGCTGTGGGTATAAAAATAGTAAATTTTATATAACACATTTCTAATTACATTTTTAGATTGGGGGTTTCAATTATTACATCAAGCAATCAATGTGCTTGACAAAATACTGTACATATTTGCTGAGAGCACAGGGGTATCGTCACGCTGCCAAAAGGCCATATCAAAAAGGTAAAAATTTGAATCCAATTTTACACAAAAAAAAATTAGCAATTTTTTTTGTGTAAAATTGCAACATTTATTAAATTCAAATTCAAAAATTTTTAGCAAATATGGGGTAACGTGTGAGCGTGTTGGAACGTTGAAGCAATATCGAGCACAGGCATTTTGAACCTTTTGAATAAGATTTTTAGTACGCATAAGTAACCTCGGGCCCGTTACGATGTCAGCATAATTTAATTTCGAAAGAACAAGTGCCTCTCATAAGTTTACTCTCACATGAAGTCTTAAGTATTTACGAATGTGATATAATAATTTTAACCGATAGATACAATTTCGAGCAATGTGTACAATGTGTTGATCAAATCTTAAATTTTCGTCCATTAAGACTCCCAGATTTCTAGCTTCAATTACACGCTCAATCTGAATGTTATGCAATTTTGCATTTGGGGATAATGTTGTTATTTTGCGTATCTGAGTTCGCGTACCCAAGATCAAGTATTTGGTTTTCTTTGGGTTAAGACTAAACAATTAGAATTAGACCATGTAGAAATTTTCTTTAAGTCATCGTTAAGCTTATTAACCGCTATATTAAAATCTGAGGGTCTAAAAGATATATACAGTTGTATGTCGTCGGCGTAAATATGATATTTGCAAAATTGTATGGAACTAACTATGTCAGCACAATAAAGCGAAAAGAGAACAGGTCCAAGGATAGATCCTTGCGGTACCCCTCTGGTAATTATACTGCTTCTAGATACACATTTAGATCCATCCTCCCGAGTAACTTCTACAACTTGAAATCTATTGTTGAGATAGCTGTCGAACCATCTAATAGTATCTGCACTGAAACCGAAGTAATGTAATTGAGAAAATAACAACGCCATATTAATAGTCTCGAAGGTACGTGAGAAATCGAGAAGTACTAGTATGGTACCTTCCCCGGCGTCTTGAGCTCTTAGCACATCGTCAATTACATTAGCTAGTGCGGTAGTTGTACTTCTACCCTTCTTAAACCCAGACTGGACGGAAGGAAGTATGTCGTTAGTTTCTAAATAGTGTGTAAGTTGACAACACACTATTTTTTCTAGAACTTTTGATAATGAAGGTAAAATACTAATCGGTCGAAGATCACTCATATTTATGGGGTTATCAATTTTTGGAATTTGTCTGACGATTGCTTTTTTTCGTAAATCAGGAAAGGTGGAATTCCGTAAAGAAGTGTTAACTATATTTACAATCGTATCCGAAATAAACGGCAAACTACTTAAGATCATTTCCATAGAGATACTATCGGAGCCTATAGCTTTTGATTTAATGCAGCGTAGTGTTTTTAATATAGTTTCTCCTAAATGACTGACACTTTTAAAAAAAAAAAAAAAAAGTGTTTTTAATATAGTTATGGCATCTACTGGATTTAGGGCAAAGCTACTAGAAGAGTATCTATTACTTGTGTAGAAATGAATATCAGACTGTGTCACATAATTGTTTCCGGGTAATTCGAGAAAAAAATCAGGTAGTGATAAGATAAGTGCTCAGGTAGAGAACAATCCCGTTTTTTCTTATATGTAAATATATTATTTAGATGAGTCCACAAGTACTTAGGTCTCTTAGCGTTATTATTTATGAAGTGAGTAAAGTATGCACTCTTCTCTCTATGGATTGCCATTTCTACTTTAGATTTTAAATCTTTATAGTACGCTATGTAACTGTCATCGCGCGTTACCCGCGATCTTGTGTGTGCCTCGTCGCGAGTACGAATAATTTTATTGATGTTATAGGTAATCTATGGATATTGATATTCTTTAAAATAACCGCAAACCAGAGGATCTAGGGTGTCGAATACAGATAATATACTGCTATTAAATTCACTAACAAGACTGTTAACATCATATAAGTTTTCAAATTGTAGGTTAAAATATGTTAAGTAGCTTTTGAGGTCATTTTCATTAATGTTTGAAATTTTTCTATAAAATTTGATCAATGGCTTGGCTTCTCCTTGCGAATATTAAATTCGAAGGATAAGAAGGCATGACTGCTAGCATTAGCAGCCCGTAAATGTCCCACTGCTGGGATAAAGGCCTCCTCTCCCTTTGAGGAGAAGGTTTGGAGCATATTCCACCACGCTGCTCCAATGCGGGTTGGCGGAATACACATGTGGCAGAATTTCGTTGAAATTAGACACATGCAGGTTTCCTCACGATGTTTTCCTTCACCGCCGAGCACGAGATGAATTATAAACACAAATTAAGCACATGAAATTTCAGTGGTGCCTGCCTGGGTTTGAACCCGAAATCATCGGTCAAGATGCACGCGTTCTAACCACTGGGCCATCTCGGCTCATGACTGCTAAGCTCATGTATATAGTCTATCCGTACTTTACTAGTATTACTATCCACACAGACTAAATCTATCAGTGTCTCACTGTGAGAAGTAAAGTGGGTGGGATCTTTAACAATTTGGTTAAGATTGGTGAAGGTTAAGAAGTCAGTTAATAGACGTGTACAATAATTGTTGGTGTCGAGAAAGTTAATATTCAAGTCATCCATCAATATTACATGATCATAATCACAGAGTGTAGTGAACGTCTCCGTAAGGCCATCAAAAAACGTACTTGGATTTAGCCACGGAGGTTGATATGCAGTGCCGATAATTAACTTCTTCCCACCGACGCTCACACTAAGGCACATTTGTTGTCTGGGGCAGTTATCGGGTGGATAAGAGTACGTGCTGCTATTCCTCGCCTAATGTAATAGCCCACACCACCACCACGGCCACGCACTTCAATAGGGCGCGGTTTGTGGCGTAGACGATATCCTGGAATATGTGGTGCTCGACCCTCCTCACCTTCTCTGAGCCACGTTTCATTTAAGGCCATGATATCGACGTCATGGTGATTGATAGCCAACATGAACTCATCATTATGTGCCCCCAGAGAGACTGGATTCAGAAAACCAATTCTTAATTTACGTGCCCTAGGCATCGAAGATAAAAACCTCTATGAAATTTAAACCTGAACATATTAATGTATATGTACAAATGTGTAATCGTTGAGAAAAAATAGTTATATTGCGTTTCGCTATATTGCGTATTTTGAATTTGGGCATCTCACTCATTAAATTAGCACAGCAGGATAATATAATGTTATATACTAAAGGCTCAAGTACTATAAAATGAATGGTGAAATTAAAAGTGAGCAGACAGTAATAGCATGTACAGTATTTAACAACAATAGCGGAATATTCTTTATGAACGTTAATAATTAGGCACTCTAATCTTTGTTTAAGCCGAAAAACTTTTGAATATCTGTTTCTGCACGAATACGATATATGGATATGTCTGTACTGCGTCGAAAAATAAATTGGCCCCCTCTCGTCCACACAAAACGCCATCCCTTACTTCTACCTTCCTCTCGTGTTTTAAAAAAAAAGTAGCGATTGAGAGGTGTGAGTCGCTCATTGAAGTAATAGCGTCGCAGCTCCCCATCGATGATGCCCGACGTATCGACGCCGCGCCGCACGCGCGCCGCTCGCAGCAGTTCGTCGTGCAGTGAGCGGCGCGTCAGCCGCACTACAACAGGACGCGGTCGCACTCGCTCGCCGTCAGCTGCCGCGAAACGTCGCTGTCCCGAACGCTCTGCACTCACTATGTCTTGTTCGGTGAGGTCGAGACCGACTTTCCTCGCACATGGTATGACGATATTAAGTGTGTTCTCACCAGGCTTCTCGGCAACGCAAGCCAATTCGAGATCCATTGCAAAGTGGTTCTGTTCCCTCTCATTAAACTCCATGCGTAATTGCGAAATTTCCGCTTTGCTTCTCTCTTCGGCTTGGCTTTGATTGGCAGCGTCTTGCGATTCCAAAGCGGAAATTCTCTCTTCAGCCGAAGTCAAGCGACTATTAAATTCCGTCATGTTCGAGTTCAACCGCGTCACTTCTTCTCGAAGGAATGACATATCTCGAGAAACAAATGCCATTTCCTTTCGTAGCAGACGGATTTCATGCAACAGTGTTGCCGACACGTCCTCGCCTACGTTGCATCGGTGAAGGTATCATCAACAGCATCCTTGGGGTGGGGGGAGGAGGCCAAAACAGGGGTATATAGTTTTGGACTCCCTTGACACTCCCGGCACATCCATTTGCCGTTAATTCTCGTATCTAGGCCAATATTTAAACACACCCGATGATATCGTGACGCAATACTTACAATACTATACTTGCGCAAATGAAACACAGAGTATACGGAGAAAATAGGAAGTAGCTATGATGGACTTTAGTAAAAATATTTGGAAATAATTAGGCTAAGGAATAACCAGGGCACTTATCTTTAATTCCTCGTTCTTGGAACCACGATGCGTTGCTTTGGATACTACGCTAGCCGTGAATGATAGTGGACCTCGTTTGACCTTTGACCTTAAGCTTGCTGTGCTCCAAAATTATTGTTTATTTTATGATCTCGTCGTTTCGAATGTCACTGCAGTGTCTTTTTTCGACGAAAACTGGATTGCAGCTTCTCTCGGGTTGTTCAGATTAGCCTTAACAATCCAAGTTCCGAAACACGCGATATATGATAAAGATGATTTTTGGACTTTACTATTATAATATATGTATTATTTTTAATTGTGTCCTGTCACGGTTGCCAATGTTAGAACTTTAGTGGGTTCTAATGGAAGTTAAAATCAAACGATTTAACCTCAGAGTAAAAGTATATTCACCTTTTGATACAGAGACACAGCGTTCGTTCGATAGTAGAAAAAGTTATATAAAACAAAATATTTATGTAGGTAGGTAAAAAATAAAAAGTAATATAAAATGAATTAGCGTATGCGGAATTGCTATATTTATTTAGTAGGCGCTTCCTGAAGCCGTAACAGACGGATAACAATAAAAATATATAATATAAATATATACTATAATAAATATTTACATAAATAAATACATAAAATATATATAATAAAAAAAGGAGATATAACAGAACAAAAAATTAACAACGACAACGACTGCTTAATGCGACAAGTAAAAGTCCTTAACCATACTTTCAAATACGGCTAACGACTGTGCGCGTCTTATAGCTAAGGATAATGAATTCCAAATTCGAGAAGCTTCAACATTGAATGACTTAGAATAATGAGAAGAAGAGTGGGAAGGAATGGTGAGAATTAAATTTTTATTCGAGCGAAGAGCGCGCTTATGAGTCTCCTTAAGGAGAGTGAAACGCTTTTTAAGATAGAAGGGTGTCGCTGGATTAAAAAGAATAGAATAGAGAAGAGATAAAATATGAGTATTCCTGCGAAGGCGAGCCACTTCAGTTTTTGGCGAAATTCGGAAATATGATCATATTTGCGTAAACCAAAAATGAACCGCATGCATAGGTTTTGTAATCGCTCAAGTTTATTTAATTGCTCCTCACTTAAGTTAGTATGTGGCGGCCGTTGAACCGTGGACTATGCTGACACAAGTATAACAAGTGTCAGCATAGTCAAGAATCGGTAGAAGAAGAGATTGTGCTAGCGTAACTTTAGTTGGAATGGGTGGAAAGTTTTTCAATCTACTCAGTGAGCCAATGGAAGAGAATATTTTTCTCAATAATGTAAAGTTCCGAACAGACCATCGACTACTTAGAGTAACAATTCTATTGAGTCAATTGAAAAAAAGTAGGAAAAATTTTAAACCACACCCAAAAATCCCGAAAAAAGGAGAAGAAATAAGAGAATATACAGATAATCTCAAACTAAATATAGAAAATGAAACAGTAGATATTATAAATGTACAATCCTACTATGATGCGTTACAAGTAAAAAAAACCCTAAAAAAGAAAAACAAAACAAAATTTTCAGCGAAGAAACAATAGCATTAATTAACAAATGCAGTGAACTGGCTATAATAAAGAAAAAAGATGTTAATATAAAGAAAGAACTAAGCAAATTGTATAAGAAAACTAGCAAAGCGATCAAAAGAGAATATAGTATGTACAGGAAAAGGATAATAACAGAAAATCTATATAAATTCAGAAGTAAAAAAAAGCATTTAAAGAATTAAATTCAAGGAAAACTTGGATAAAAACAACATAAAGAAACTAAAACAAGATAAGAAATTATACAACAGGCAACTACTTTCTACCAAGAACTTTACAAAAACATAGATAAAACTATAGAGAAAGACAACGAATTATTGTCGTAATACAGAGTCTTTTGGACCGATAGAAGAAGATGATATTACGCGCAACTTAATCAACTAAAAACAGATAAAAGCCCGGGTCCCGATGGGATAACCAATGAAGCTTTGAGACTAGCTTTACTTAGAATGACCTCTCACAGAATTATTCAACCTCATATTAAAAGCTGAGAGAGTACCAATCCAATGGTGTCAGACATCATACTAATATATAAAAAAGGAAACCCTCTTGATATCAAAAACTATAGACCAATTAATTTATTGGCAAACATATATTAAATATTCTCATCTATAATAAATCTTCAACGCATAACACAAGAGATTGAAAATGCCCAACCAATCGAACAAGCTGGCTTTCGCTCGGGGTTTAGTACACTAGACCATAACAGACACTGGAACAAGTTATAGAAAAATATGAAGAATTTAAAAAGCCACTCTATTTAGGTTTTATCGATTATAGCTAAGTATTTGACGGTATAAGCCACAGCTCTATATGGAAGGCACTAAAAAATTTAAACATAAATCAGAAATATATAAATATAATAAAATACATTTACAACAACAGCATAAGCAATGTCAAACTAGAATCTAGGGGATACAATTCGATTTTTTTTTTTTTTTTTTTATGTCAAAAGGTGGCAAACGAGCAGGAGGCTCACCTGACGGAAAGTGACTACCACCGCCCATGGACATCTGCAACACCGGGGGGCTTGCAGGTGCGTTGCCGGCCTTTCAGGAAAGAGTACGCTCTTTTCTTGAAGGTTCCCAAGTCGTATTGGTTCGGAAAAACCGCCGGCGAAAGCTGGTTCCACAGAGTTGTTGTGCGAGGCAGAAAATGTCTTAAAAATCGCGCTGTTGTGGATTTTCGGACATCTAGGTGGTGCGGGTGATATTTGGAATTTTGACGAGATGTCCGAAGGTGAAATTCAGCAGCCGGGATTAATCCGAACAATTCCTCGGAACATTCTCTGTGATAAATTCTGTAGAAGATGCAGAGCGATCCAACATCTCTACGCAAAGCCAAAGGATCAAGCAGATCGGAAAGGGCTTGATCGTCGATAATTCGAGCCGCTCTACGTTGGATACGGTCAAATGGAAGGAACTGTTAACGCGCAAACTTGCGTCTTTTTAGGTTTGAAATGGACTAGGTTTAGCCGACCCCAGTTCGAGACTTTGTTCAACGAAGACTCGATTTCAGACACAAGTTTGTTCCGGTTTTCTTCGACGTTTTCCCGAGAAATATTAGC
This sequence comes from Vanessa atalanta, assembly GCF_905147765.1. NCBI lineage: Eukaryota > Metazoa > Arthropoda > Insecta > Lepidoptera > Nymphalidae > Vanessa > Vanessa atalanta. The sequence continues at coordinate 6,696,309 of NC_061901.1, forward strand.
ACGGCCGGTGTATGAGGTGTCTACGGTGCTGTCGTCTGCATAGCAGTGAATGTACTGATTTGCAACAAGTCATTGATATGCAGAAGAAACAGAGTGGATGATAGAACGCAGCCTTGTGGAACACCAGCATTGACGAATTTTAAGTCAGAGCATGCACCGTCGACAACGACCTTGATGCTCCGATCTGCCAAAAAACTGGTAATCCAATTGCATAATTTCCCGGGAAGCCCATAAGAAGGAAGCTTCGAAAGAAGCGCTTTAAGACACACGCGATCGAAGGCCTTCGCTATGTCCAGACTGGCTGCTAATGCCTCCCCCTTGCTCTCAACTGCTTCCGCCCATCTATGAGTAAGGTAAACTAGAAGATCACCGGCTGAGCGACCCCGACGGAAACTGTACTGGCGGTCGCTAATCAGCTGGTACTCCTCTAGGTACCGCAGGAGCTGGCAGTTTATAATGGACTCCATTACCTTGGAGAACAAGGAGGTGATGGCTATAGGCCTATAATTAGACAAGTCTGAGCGGTTGCCCTTTTTAGGGATCGGATGCACCAAAGCAGTCTTCCAGGAGTTCGGGACGACGCCGAATGCATAGGATTGCCGGAAAAGACGCGTTAAGACCGGCGCCAACTCGGGAGCACAAGTCCGTAGCACGATTGGAGGAATGCCATCGGGTCCACTCGACTTATGAATATCCAAGGAAAGAAGTGCTTTACGAACTGCACTTTGCCAGAATTTAACCTCCGGCATCGTGGTATCACACCGCGGGATTGTTGGTGGTGACTTTCCTCGGTCATCCAGAGTCGAGTTCGCCGCGAAGAGAGAGCCTAAAAGATCAGCCTTCTCCTTCGCTGTATGGGCCAATGACTCACCATCCTTGTGCAGAAATGGTAAGGCAGGCTGACAGAAATTCCCTAAGACAGCCTTGGCGAGAGACCAGAACGCACGTGTTCCTAATTGGATTACCAGTCTCTCGCCAATTCTCAATGTACTCCGTCTTCGCCTTAGCGAACACGTTTTTGAAGGACCTAGAGGCAGAGTTATATTCCTTTCTGAATGCGCTGGTATTTACATCACGAGACGCTGATGCGTTAGCCCAGTCTTGGTAGCGTTCCCATTTTCGGCGCGAAGCCGTTTTGCAGAAACGACCAAACCAGGGCTGGGACTTGCCACCGATGGGGACCGCAGAATACGGAATGAATAGTTCCATACCCTGAAGTACCACATCGGCGACAGAGTCGGATCATCCGACAACGCTCGGATCATCCGGCGAGAAACAAACCTGCCTCCATGGGTAGGATGCAAAGAAGGACCGCATCCCATCCCAATCTGCTGACCTGTAGTGCCACACTCGGCGGCAGCCCACGAAACGAGGTCGTGAGTACCGCGCAACCGGCACTGTACTTCGGACTAGACAGTGGTCCGACGAGCCCAGAGGGGGATCGACGGTAACCTGGTAGCCATCCGGATGGGAAGTCAGCAGAAGGTCCAACAGGTAAGGTGTATGATCTTCCACTTCTGGTATTCGCGTTGGCGAGGGGACTAATTGTGTCAAATCATATGCTAAAGCGAAGTCGAGAACAGATCTACCCGCATGATCGGTAATGCGCGATCCAAGCCATTCGGCATGGTGGGCATTAAAATCGCCAAGAATTACGATCTCTGCGGATGGGATCTGCTGCAGCACGGAATCTGTAGCCATTTGGACGTGCTCAACCAGTCGGTCGGTTTCGGCATTACCGCTATGGGACCTATAAAGGCACGCGTAGATTCGCGGATGGTCGTCGCAGTCTACACGCAGCCAGATAATCGATAGGTCCTGCCCTTCAAGGCTGCCGAGGCGTTGAGAGCAGATATCATCTCTGACGTAAACGCACACCCCAGCTCGTGGTACAAAGGAATGTTCCAATTTGTACCCGGGGTAAGAGAGAAAAGTCGTATCGGCAGGAGAGGATATCTGGGTCTCGGTAAGAAAGAGCAAGGCCGGCATCGCCGTCGCAAGGTGAAAGTGAACGGCGTTCAAGTTGGAGTTGAGTCTCCTTATGTTGCAGAAGTCCACGGTGAGGGTGGTAGGGGTTGCCTTATGATGCCTGCTCCGCTTGCCCCGAGCGCTAAATTGCCCCCCCCCCAGAATTCGGAGGGCAGCCTGGGCATCCCTGCTCAGGCTGTGTACGTCCTGAGCAAAAGTATCAAAGTATCAAAAGAGCAGTCAGACAGGGGGACTCCCTGTCACCTAAATTGTTTATTGCTAGAAGAGATCTTTCGGAATATAGACTGGAAAACTAGAGGCATAAAAATAAACAACAGCTATCTAAGTCATCTCAGATTTGCGGACGACATAGTTATATTGTCTGACACAGCAAATGAATTACAAGATATGCTCCGCTCTCTGCATCAAGCAAGCTAAAAAGTTGGCTTAGAGATGAATGCTACAAAAACTAAAATCATGTTACTGTGGGGGTCCCTCAAGGACCAATTCTTGGACCATTTCTCTTTCTTGTTTATATAAATGACATGCCACATCTCCTAGGTGATAAACTCGAGATAGTATTGTTTGCTGATGATAATTCTTTAATTTTATGACGTTGTGAACAATACTCTCTCTGAAATAGTACATTGGTTTAGTGTTAATAATTTAATGTTAAATAGTAAAAACACAAAATGTATTAAATTAACTACTCCCAATGTAAGATGTGTCAATACGAGTGTACTTTTAAACGGGGAAGAATTAGATGTTTCAGAATCAACAGAGTTCCTTGGTATGACAATAGACTCTAAGCTCCAATGGGCGATAAATCGGCGAATAGACTCAGCTCTGCAGCCAATGCGGTAAAAAAAATAGACTTTTGACTGACGTGGATACGGCTCGCCTTGTGTATTTCCGAGCCGAGATGGCCCAGTGGTTAGAACGCGTGCATCTTAACCGATGATTTCGGGTTCAAACCCAGGCAGGCACCACTGAATTTTCATGTGCTTAATTTGTGTTTATAATTCATCTCGTGCTCGGCGGTGAAGGAAAACATCGTGAGGAAACCTGCATGTGTCTAATTTCAACGAAATCCTGCCACATGTGTATTCCGCCAACCCGCATTTGAGCAGCGTGGTGGAATATGCTTCAAACCTTCTCCTCGAAAGGAGAGGAGGCCTTTAGCCCAGCAGTGGGAAAATTTATGGGCTGCTAATGCTAATGCTAATTGTGTATTTCAGTTATTTCCACAGTATAATGTCGTATGGCATCCTACTCTGGGGTAATGCAGCTGACATAAATACCATTTTTGTACTACAAAAGAGGGAATAGCCCTCTTTTGTAGTACAGTGTGTCAGATTAAGTAAGAAATAAATAAATAATTAGACGTTACAAACAAGGCTTACACTATGTATTGTATGTTTTAATCAATTCTGTAATAATAATATTTTAATTTAAGTTATTTTTTAATTGTATTGATAACATAGATATTAAATAAGAAGGACTGACTTTTCTGTACAATATTGTGAGTCACGTGATTCGTAGTGAGGCTTATATAAGTGATGGACGCTCGGTACACTTCAGTTGGGACTACGACTTTTTACTATTCACTTTGATCCTGGACCAGTGCTAATATTTAAGGTACGATATAATTTTGTGATATAGTATAATTGTTATTGCTTGTTAAATTATTGATGAATATATGAATTGTGTTTTTGCAATTATCAATATACAAAGATAGTATTATATATACAAAGTTAGTATAATTGTATTTAACTAACATGATTGTATTTTTGGATATTGAAAAAGAGTAACTACTGAGTTTCTTGCCGGTTCTTCTCGGTAGAATCTACATTCCGAACCGGTGGTAGCGTTACTTTAAAATAGTTTGTTAATTACGATTGCTACAGGTATTATGATGGCTAAATTTATATTTGATAAACACATTATGCTCTCTGTTAGTAAATGCTTTTATCGTTTAAAACTATTATATCAAATACGAAAATATATAACACCAAAAGTAAGAGTAGATTTATGCGAGGCTCTTGTACTATCAAAATTAAACTATGCTGATATTGTAACAGGCCCCAGGTTGCTTGTGCGTACTAAGAATCTTATCCAAAAAGTACAAAATGCCTGTGCTCGATACTGCTTTAACATTCCACCACGCTCACATGTTACGTCATTTTTGAACTCTGCTAAGATGTTGAGGATGGACTATCGCAGACAATTACATTTCGCGACTTTATTGTTCGGTATAGTGAATTACAAAATGCCCCCATACCTATATCACAAACTAAAATGGGCATGTGAGCAGAGACTAACTCACGAAACACGAGCCTTATCCTACTCGTTGTTCATGCCGCCGTATAAGACTGCTGCCTTTCGGGGTAGTTTTATTTACACGGCGACAAAGTGCTGGAACAACCTACCGCCACCTCTTCGAAACCTAAAAACAATATATATGTTTAAAAACAAATATAGAATGTATTTAACTGATTTACAATTACATTCTTAACAAACATATACAATTTTTTTTTTGCACTTTTGGTCTCTTGTGTAAAATTTATGTAAATTCTTACCTACTTGATATGGCTTCTTGGCAGGGTGGCGGTGCGTCATTACTTTCAGCATATTGTGTTTTGTCATACGTTAGCATTATTTTTTTTTTTACTATATTCCTAAAAGTTAACATTGATTTTATTAAATGATGGCGGACACCGCCATCTATTAGTAGATGTTGTGTTATATTTAGTTCTTCTATTTATGAATAAATGGCGTTGTGCATTTTGTTAAATCGCGATGTCAAGATCATCTATTTTATATTGAAGAGATTTCTGTTTTTTTTTTTGTGTGAGTTTATCTTTAAATATACGAGTGAAGAAAACGAGTATTTCATTTTTAACATTGTGCCGAAATCCGGGAAGGAAAGTGAAATAGTGATTAGTGAGAACTGAGGACACGCAGGAAAGTGAACTTTACAAGTAAGTTTTTAGACTTATAAAAATTAAATCAGTTTGAACTTGTAAAAATTTCGTGATATTATAGACTTAGAATAATTTGTTATATTAGACTTGTAAAATTTTGTGATGTTGCGATAAGGACTTGTAAAATTTTTGTGATTTTGTTCATTGGACTTAATTAAATAGCGTTTTGCAACACTAGGTAAATTCACTAACATAGAGTAATTTGCAATACTGTGAACTTATAAAAAATAATAATTTAATTGAACTTTAACATTTATAGTGAATTCAAACTTTATAATTGTAAGCTATTGCATTGAAAATAAACATGGAGAAGTTAATAAGAGGGCAACAAGAGTTGTTCGATCAATTGATTAAAGCCGAACGCAATTTTAAGAAAGCTAATCAAGAGGCACGAGCAAAATACAGTTATCTTGTGGCAAGAATGGAAGCTTTGGAGAAATTGGAAGAAGTGTTTAGCCAAAATCATCTTGAAATAATTACTAAAGCTACGGAGGAACATTTAAAAGAGTTAAAATATTTCAGAGATGATATGCAGGATCAATTTCAAGAATTATTCATACAATACAAATCTATTTTAAAAGAATACATTGCTTTCGCAAAACCACTCCCTGGAACATCTTCAATGGACACGAGAGAAAGTTCTTTAGCTAATTCTAAACTTATTAATTCCGAGGTGCAGTTACCAAGAATACAGCTTCCACACTTTTCTGGGAAATATACCGAGTGGCAATCTTTTTATGATATGTTCTTATCATTAATACATGAGAATAATACACTTGCTCCGGTTCAGAAGCTGCATTATTTAAAATCCAGTTTGTCAGGAGAACCTGAAATGCTACTTAGAAATCTTCCTACTACATCAGCTAATTATAAAGAAGCATGGGAACAATTATCTAAACGTTACAACAATAAGAAATATAATTGCAACGCGATTATGAAGACATTATTTGGACAAAAATTAATACTACATGAATCAACAAATGCACTAAAACATTTGTTAGATACAACAACATCTTGTCTGAAAGCTCTAAATAATCTGAACATTAGCACTGATCAATGGGATCCAGTTATAATACATTTAGTGGTGTCTAAATTGGATCACGAGTCACTAAGACAGTGGGAGACTTATGTAAGTTCAACTACAGATGATTTACCCAAATGGTCTCAATTGGAACAATTTATCGAAACACGATTCAGAACTTTAGAATTGCTTGAAACTGGTAAGCAAATGAGTAAAACCACGATTCAATCAAGATCCTCACATCAACCGGTAAAGACTAAGTCATTTCATACAGCACTTGAAGTAAAAAATACTTCACCTGAGGCGACATGTGCAATGTGTAATGGTCCACATTTTGTCTATCACTGTGTCCAGTTTAAGAAACAACCAATTTTAAAGAGGCAGAATATAGCACAGGCAAAAAGACTTTGCTTTAATTGTCTGGCGCCAACACATTCTGTGTATAAATGTCATCAAAACACTTCATGCCATAAGTGTGGCAAAAAGCATCACACTTTGCTTCACTTTGAGAAGGAAGACAAAGAGGCCTATTACACTCTGAGACAAACCGAACAAAATAAAGGAGAAACTGAACAACGAGACCGAGAAACGACTTCAGAGACGAACGTAGTAGCAAATTTTTCAAGAGGAGATATAAAAACATATAACGTGTTACTAGCAATAGCAGTTGTAAAATCTAAATCTAAAAATGGTTGTTTCGTCATCAGAGCATTACTTGATCAAGGCTCTCAAGCCTCTTTTGTCAGGGAACATATTGTGCAATTGTTGGGTCTTAAACGTACAAATGTGAATGGTAAGGTGTCTTGTTTGGGAGACGGTCATCTTAATATTAAGCATGCAGTAAATGTAGAAATTGAATCGCGTTATGAACCTGTTGGAAATGTTTGTGTAAATGCTTATGTATTAAAGTCACTAACGTCATTGTTGCCGAGCCGTGAAGTTCGTATACCTGACTGGCTTGAGCTAAAATCGCTACCGTTTGCAGATCCAGAATTTTCATCACCAGGTAAAGTTGATATATTACTTGGCGCTGACGTGTATGGAGAAATTTTGCAGAATGGAGTGAAGAAGAGTCCGCGTGGGAATTTACTAGCACAAAATACTTTATTCGGGTGGGTTTTGTCGGGAAAAATAGAACAAGAGTCGGTAAAAGAGAATGTTTTAAACTTACATGTACAAGTAAAAGAAGACGAATTATTGAAAAAATTTTGGGAGATAGAAAATGAGCCGAACAGTATCGAGAAAAGATTAACAGATGAAAAAAAACTATGTGAGAAATTGTACGAAGAAACTACTTTAAGACGAGAAGATGGAAAATTTGTTGTCAAATTACCGTTTAAAACAAATAATCCACAATGTCAGTATGGTCAGTCATGTGATATAGCTAGACTTTACGACCCTATTGGTTGGATTTCTCCAGTAGTAATTACAGCGAAAATTTTCATTCAAAAATTGTGGAAAGAGCATCTTGAGTGGGACGATGAATTACCCAAAAAACTATTATTAGAGTGGCTACACTACAAGGATGAGTTGCGTAATATTAAGAATATTTTAATACCACGGTGGCTTGGATGTACCAAAAAATGTAAACTGGAACTTCATGCGTTTTCCGATGCATCACATATGGCATATGCAGCTGTAGTTTGTTTGAGAGTTATAGATGAACACAACAACGTATATGTATGACTGGTTTGTGCAAAAACTAAATTTGGCTGCTGATAAGTGTATACCATATACAAAATTCTATAATAACTTAAATCAAAAATTTGTCCCCAAACATTTTTGGAATCAAACATTGTCCAAAATAGTTGCTGAGAGAAGATTAGCCCTTAAAAATCTTAGACGGAATCCTACCCCCGATAATCTAGATATATTGGAGAAAAAAGTTGCTGATGCTCGATTATTAATAAATAGATCTTATGTTAAAAGTTGGCAGTCCTTTTGTGATGATATAAACGAAAATACTACAGTAACAGATATGTGGCATAAAATGCAGTGGTTAAAAGGATTAGAAAGGGCTAGAAGTTGTACCCCGGACAAAAAAAAACAAGAACTATTACATAAATTAGCTCCCGACTTTGTATCACCTAACGCTCCGAAATTTAAATCAAAAAATGAAGTATTAGAATCACCATTTATGTATCCTGAATTAGATAACAACTTAAAAAAAAAATAGTGCTCCAGGCAATGACAATATCTCTTAATCTATGTTAGTGAATTTACCTAGTGTTGCAAAACGCTATTTATTAAAACTTTTTAACCTTATATTTAGTCTAAGTTATATCCCAAAGCAATGGAGAGACGTACAGGTTGTGGCCAATCCTAAACCGGGGGGTGATAATGATAAAATAAGGCCTATATCACTGATTTCATGCCTGGCTAAAATATTTCATAATATGATCAATAAACGCCTAAAATGGTACTTTGAAAGAAATCACATTCTTTCACCTAAAACCACGGGCTTTAGAAAAGGACAGTCCAGTCTTGATAACTTGACCCGTCTTATTACTTATATACAAATAGGATTCACAAAAAATATACAAACAGTTGCTTGTTTCTTGGATATAGAGGCAGCTTATAACAATGTACTTATCGAAAATATTGTAGATACTTTGGATAAATTTGAAACTGGATCCTTGATCCCTAGATACTTGTGGCAATTTTTAAATGATAGGCATTTAAAAATAAAATTAGATTCCGATGGCTCCTTTTACGAAATATTGATTTTACGAAGAAGAAATACAAGCAAAGGTCTTGGACAAGGAGACCCACTATCTCCCTTATTGTTCAACGTAGTCACAACAAAGATAGCACAAACCATCCAAAATGTTTTTTAAGTCAATGTGCAGACGATTTTGTTTTATATTGTAGTAATCCTATGATTCAAGATAGTGTTTTAAATTTACAAAATTCATTATATACTTTTGTTGAATTATTAAATGAAATAGGTTTAGAACTATCGGGTAATAAATCTAAATTATGTATTTTCAGTAGAGGTCATCGAAGACAGAATGTTAGTGTAAATATTAGCGGATTGAACTTGGAGGCTGTCGACTATCTATACTAATATTATAAAGCTGAAAAGTTTGTTTGAACGCACTAATCTCGGGAACTATTGGACCGATTTGAAAAATTCTTTCAATGTTCAAGCTTATTTATCGGAGACGGTTATAGGCTATATCACTTTACACCCGCGACTTCACTCGCGTAGTAAACGCGGGCGAAGCCGCGCGCACCGGCTAGTGTTAGATATTTGGGTTTTTATTCAGATAGGTCTTTACGGTGGGGTACCCACATAAACGAGATATGTGCAAAAACTATGAGATTTTTTCAATTACTTAAAGTACTATCTGGATCTGGATGGGGGATGCATCCACAACATTTACGGAGGGTATATATAGCTTTAATACGGAGTAGGATAGACTATGGGTCATTTTTATATGACAACAGCGCTAATGTACATTTACATAAGTTAAATAAAATACAAAACCAAGCCATGCGAATTATTGGAGGATTCATGCAATGGAGAGTGACATGCTTTGTGTGCCACCGCTGTATATAAGAAGGCTATACCTAGCTACGAAATATTGTTTGAAATCTCAGTCTTGGGCTGAAAATGAAACTATACAATGTATATTCGAGTTAAGTTTATTATTAGGGAAAAAATATTGGAATAATAAAAAGAATCCCTTATTAACTGTTACATACTTAAAAACAAAGAATGAAAATATAAGCTCCTCTAGTACTTTGGGAATGTTTAATCTCGATTCATGGGTGTCAAATATCGATATTAAAAACATTTGTAAATCTAACCTAATTTGTTTAGAAGGCCCAAAAAAAAATTATGACATTAACATTAAAAGGCAAGAAGTTGTTCAAGAACTACATCAGAATTATTATGGATGTTATTATTTGTATACAGATGGTTCTAAAGACAAAAAAAATGTTGGCTGTTCTTGGTACGACCATAAGTCTAATACTGGTAAAATGTTCAAAATTACTGTTTATACATCAATAATGACTGCGGAAATTGTTGCTATTTATAAGGCACTATTTTATTGTAGAAATCTTAGTAGTGAAAGTATTGTTATTTGTTCAGACAGCAAAAGTGCCATATTGCATCTCATAGGCTGCGTTAGGGGTAAAAGGGGACGAGGGGCGAGTATCACCGTCCGGGGGACGGTGATCAAGGTGCAGGCCCAGATGAAGTATCTGGGCCTCATTCTGGACGGTCGATGGAGCTTCGGGCAGCATTTTGTCCATCTCGGCCCGAGGCTCATCAACGCCGCCGCCGCTCTCGGCCGCCTCCTTCCGAATGTGGGAGGACCGGGATCGCTATGCCGGCGTCTTTATTCCGGCGTAGTGAGGTCGATGGCGCTGTACGGTGCTCCGATCTGGGTTGACGCCCTCACCGCTCACAATCGGGCCCTGCTGCGGAAGCCGCAGAGGGTCATAGCGGTGAGAGGCATCAGAGGGTACCGTACGGTGTCGTGGACTGCGGCGACACTTCTCGCGGGCGATCCTCCCTGGGAGCTCCAGGCGGAGGTGCTCGCGGAGGTGTACCGGTTCCGGGTCAATACGAGGAACCGCGGCGACCGTCCAGGGTCGGCGGAGGTCGGGCAGATCAGGGCTCTAGCTCAGAAAGCCCTGATCGTCCGATGGCAGGAGGATCTGGGGTCACCCACGGCGGGCCTGGCGACAGTGGAGGCGATCCGCCCCCACTTGAGTCGCTGGGTCGAGAGAAAGAAGGGCACACTCACCTTCAGGATGACACAGGTACTTACCGGGCACGGGTGCTTTGGTAAGTACCTGCACGGAATAGCGCGGCGGGAGGTGTCTCCCTCCTGCCACGAGTGTGGTGCGCCAGTCGACACGTCGCACCACACCCTGAGTGAGTGTGCTGCATGGGGGCCCCAGAGGCACACCCTGGCGGCGACTATGAGCGGAGACCTCTCGCTGCCGAGCATCGTCAACGAAATGCTCAGTAGCGAGACGTGCTGGTCGGAGATGCGCTCCTTCTGCGAAAACGTGATGTCGCAGAAGGAAGCCGCGGAGCGGGAGCGGGAAGAGGATGCCGCTGCAGACCCGCTCCGCCGAAGACGACCAGGGAGGAGGAAGAAGCGCTACGCGCACCTTCTCCCCCCGCCTCAATAGGCGTCGCAGGGACTAGGAGGGTCTCAGTACCCTGAGAACCCCTTCTAGGTGTTGGAGGCCGACCGTCAGGGCGTCACGGTAGCATGCGTAAGCGATCCCGCTCGCCGAAAGACGGAGAGGGTACCGCTGGTTTTTTAGTGGGTAAACCCGGCGTACCTGGGTGTCGCACTCCGCGTCCAGGGCTCCGGGGAGTCCCACACACCCCCCACTTACCATCACGTGGGGGAAGCGCGTGAAGCGTTTTTCCAGCGAGAAAAAAAAGGGGTAAAAGGGGAATAACAATAGCTTACAAAATTTTAAATGAACTAATTAAATTACAATCAAGCGGCAAGTGTCTGAAATTGCAATGGATTCCTTCACACGTTGGGTTAACGGGAAACGAGAAGGCCGATACTTTAGCAAAACAAGCATTACTTAAAGGGACACCAATAAATCTAAGACCAAATTATTCCGATGTCTTAATGAAATACAAAAAGGAATGTGAAAAAGGCTTTAAAGAGTACTTCGACGAAAGATCGAAAAGTAAGGGAATATGGTACAAGATCATACAGAGTGAGCCTCCTCGTAGACCGTGGTTCACCGACTTAGAGTTGAGGCGTCAACAAATTGTTATGGCTCTAATACTGCGTTCTGGACATGTTCCACTCAATAAATTTCGATTTTTAATGAAGAAACTAAATTCTCCAAACTGTGAATTATGTGGGATAGAGGATGACATACATCATTTCCTAGTGGAATGTGCCCGAAATGCAGCCATGAGACAGGAGTTGATGCGACGTTTTAATGTAAATTTATGGGAAATTGGCGTTTTTCAAAGCGCACTGTCTATACCCGACTCAGATATAGCAAAAATGATTTACCAGTTTAAGTTAAAATAAGTTGTGATTAATAGTTTATTCTTATTGTTGTTTGTGGTGGAATTGTTACTAAGGGAACGATATGACTGACATTTAGCTTTGTCGCTAAAAAGTCCCAAAAAAAAAATAGATTATAAAAAAAAAAAAACAGATGGCGTAAAATGCGAAAAATGAGTGTTACGATATTTTTTTTTATTTATTTGGTTCTTCAACAATGTGTACACTGATTATAACAATATAATATAACAAGTAAAATTATATTCTAAGTGTCACAATTACTTAAAGAAGAACACAGCATGCACAAAAAGAAAACAATCAACATCTTAACCTAATTTAAAACTATTTAAATGTTAATTAAAAGGAAAAAAGTAAAAAAAAAATAAAATAAAACTATGTAATAAAAATATGAGGATGTATCAACTTAGACATCATTTTTGCTGCCCAATACGATCTTTTTCATGGACGCAATGGACGTAACATTTAGGTTGACACTGTTTTGATATTCATCATAAGCATTGTACATTTGTGAATGTGGGCTAGTGTAGTTTAAGATTTGTGCGATGCTTTGCTTTATTAAACAAGTGTAAATTATTTGATCTAGGTAATCTGATGGGAACATTAAAAGTAAGCTTTTGTAATAGCTCAGAATTAATAATAGACCCAGTAACGATTCTACTTAGAAATATTAAGTGAAACAGACTTCTACGTTTCGACAATGGAGAGAGTTTGAAAAATTCAATACGTTCATCGTAAGATTTTAGTACTTTGCTAAGTTTGCAACTAAAAGTTAAATGTCTAATGAAATTCTTCTGGATGGATTCGAGTCTATCAATATGATTCTTGTATTTAGGAGATCAAACTACACTACAGTACTCTAAATTACTTCTCACCAATGCATTGTACATAATAATTTTGTAGCTGCTTGCTTGAAGTTCTTAGATTCTCTTATTAAAAATCCTAGTATCATTGATGCCTTGAGGACTAAGATTTCGATATACCCAAATCCCGAATAATTTCTACCTCTTTAAGTACTTCCCCGTTTATATTATATACTGTCGGTTTTTTATATTTGTTTTTTGTGAATTTAATATGTTTACATTTTGCTACATTTAAAGCCATTTTGTTTTTTGTGCACCACTCTGCAAGTCTATCTAAATCATTTTGAAATAAAATAGAGTCGGAAGTATCCTTAATCCTAGCCGTAGCTTTTAAATCATCTGCGAATAGATATATTTGTGAGTTTTTAAAACATTCACCGATATCGTTTATAAAAATTGTAAACAATAGTGGTCCTAGATAGGAACCCTGCGGGATACCAGACAAAACCTGAAAGGAATTGGAAGTATATATCCCGATATCCCGTAAGATTTTAATTTGTCTAATAGAATAACATGATTTACGGTATCGAAGGCCTTACTGAAGTCGGTGTACACCGCGTCTACCTGGATTCGTCTATCTACAGTCTTATAGCTTGCTACGTCGACTTTTTATTTAAATGAAATACGGCAAACTATATAACAATTTTTATTGCGTTTTGTTAAACTTTAATTTTACAATAGTCTACGCGGATGGTAAGGCAGACAAGAAAGGCGGAGAAATTTATATAAAGATCGAAAATAACGAAATTGGTAAGCGCGGCAAAAACTAGCATAGGTCCGGCGTAGAAAGCGGTTAGCGAGGCCCTGCGGCGGCCGGCGGTCGACTGATGCTCCTCGGCTCCTCGGCTCCGCCCACTTGTGACGTCACGCGCTAATGACCGTAGGCTGGATAACGCGCCGCGCTGCGCTAGCGCCGCTCGCGGCTTGCGGCCGATGAGATGAAACTTCGTGTGCACTACACCACCCCCTTCGGAGACTTATTGTTCAACAGGCATTCTCAAAGGCTCACCATATACCATTTCCGCAGGCGAGCACTGAAGATCCTCCTTGCATGCTGATCTTACTCCCAGCAGTACAGACGCGAGCACATTTGTCCAGCTTGTGGTTTCATGAGCCATAATGGCTGCCTTCAACGTGCGATGCAGTCGCTCTATCATACCATTAGCTGCTGGGTGGAACGCAGTTGTATGCTTCAGCTGGATGCCGCACAAATCTGGAATAGAGACTTGCTCCAATTTTAGCGATGAATTTTCGTTGAGAAGTTGTTTTAACTCTGCGTCATCTTCCTGCGCCCGTGCAAGTGACACGGGATCCGGTGGACTTGAGAGGCTTTCAATTCGTGACAAGGTATCGGCAGTCAGGTTATCCTTACCTGAGATGTACCGGATATCTGTTGTAAACTGCGAAATATAGTCCAAATAGTTAAATTGACGTGGAGAGCATTTGCGGTCTTTTTGTTGGAAAGCAAATGTTATTGGTTTATGGTCCGTAAATATGACAAAATGATGACCTTCGACCATGTGCCCGAAGTGTTTTACACTTTCGTAAATTGCCAACAGTTCACGATCGTATGCGCTATAAAGACATTGAGTTTCTGTAAGCTTACGTGAAAAGAAACCAAGAGGCTGCCAATGACGTCCAACTAGCTGTTGCAAAACTGCGCCAATAGCTATATTTGAAGCATCGGTGACGAGAGCGAGCGGTGCATCTGGAATGGGGTGTGCTAACAAACTTACATTAGAAAGGTTCATTTTACATTTTTCAAAAACTTGCAACAGTTCTGTTGTCCAGGTCAGGGCCGTTGAACCCTTGACTTTTGGACCTGCCAGCATAGCATGGAGTGGTGCTTGATCCTCTGCAGCATTGCGTAAAAATCTTCGGTAGAAATTTATCATTCCCAGAAATCGTCTGAGGCCTTTAGCAGTAGCGGGAGGAGGGTACTCTTTTATTGCGGATATTCTGTCATCCAGGGGGCGGGTACCTTCTGAAGAAATAGTGTAACCAAGAAAAACAACCTCATCTTTCCCGAATACGCATTTCTGTGCATTTAATAAAAGACCATACTCACTAAGGCGCTCAAAGAGTTGTTTTAGATGTTCCTGGTGCTCAGCATGAGAATGAGAGTAAACCAGAATATCGTCGATGTAGGAATAACAAAAATCCAAACCACGCAGTACCTCGTCTAAAAAACGCTGGAAAGTTTGTGCAGCATTCCTTAGTCCAAAGGACATATAGGGGAATTCGAAAAGTCCGAAAGGAGTCGTAACTGCTGTCTTCTGGACGTCTTCTTTATAAACCGGTATTTGGTTATAAACCTTTACTAGGTCTAGCTTAGAGAAAACGTTACAACCTGCAAGCCTATTCGAATAATCCTCAATATGGCGGATTGGGTACCTGTCTGGTATAGTTCGGGCGTTTAACGCCCGGTAATCGCCGCAGGGTCTCCAACCGTCCTGTTTTGGTGCAAGGTGTAATGCAGATGCCCACGGTGAGTCTGACCGACGAGCAGTACCATCACGTAGCATCTCCTCGAATTGTTCCTTGGCGATCTTCAGGCGTGCCGGTGCTAACCGTCGAGGTTTACAAAACACAGGTGGTCCAGGTGTTGTAGGGATATAATGCACTGTAGAATGTCTTACCTCTCGATCAATGCCGCATGGTCTCGTCAATGTGGGGTACTTCGATAAAAGTGTGTGGTACTCGCTGTGTCCCGATATGGCCTTGACGCTGTGGTGTTGGCATGCCTTCAGCTCTGCTGGACACGTAAGAGAAGTCACGCCATCGAGCAGGCGCTTATGTCTGCAATCGACTAAGAGGTTATAGTGAGAAATAAAATCGACACCTATAATAGGTCTGTCAACTTCAGCCACTACAAAATTCCAGACGAAATCACGCCTCAGTCCAAGGTTTAAATGCAACTTTAGAGTACCGTAGGTGCGTATTATTGATCCATTCGCTGCTGTAAGGAAATAATCTGTGGGAATCCTACGGTCCTTCAAAAATCTACGGGGCAGTACGCACAAATCGGATCCGGTATCAATTAAAAATTGCGTCTTGGTAACCCGGTCCGTAACAAAGAGGCGGCGAGGTGAGGGTGAACAGTCGGTTGCCGCCATTACTGACTGTCGCGGCAGTTTTCCGAGGCAAATTTACAAGGCCTTGTACACTTATTTGCCCTCTCGCCAAATCTCGAATGATACCAACAAATACCTGGATCTTTTCTGCTTGCTGATCGTCGCCGATGCCTGGAACCACTGCGTTGCCTTCCGGACTGTCTATGTGGGTAGTTGGCGCGACCACGCCCTAAGTTTATTTGCGCCACCTGATGGTTGAGCTCCGTTCGAATGCGGGTAGAAATGAAATCTTCCATCTTCTTGAAGAGCGCATCGAAACCTGGAGTAGAAGCACTAGAAACTTGATTAGAAAATGGCGATACTTCGATTATTTTATCTGCTAACTTAGCAACTTCATCTAATCTTAGACTTGTTTGAGACGCTATAATTGCCTGAATATGCGTTGGTAGGCGGCTAGCCCATAGGCTTCTTAAAAAATCGTCGTTCACCTGGTCACCGGCTAACGAACGTAAGTGACGTAAAAATTGCGTTGGCTTTCGGTCGCCTAACTCCTTGTGGGTCAAAAGTTGTCGCATTCGGTGATCCCGAGATGTGGACAGACGTTTAATCAGCTCGTTTTTCAGCTTATCGTACTTCCCAGTTGCGGGAGGGTTGGTTATTACATCCCTAACTTCACGGGCTATCCTCTGGTCTAGCTGTTGCACGACGGTATAAAATTTAGTAGAATCGATTTTCGTACCTGATGTCTCAAACTGTGTTTCAACCTGGGCAAACCAAATATCGGGGTCTTCCGGCCAAAAGGGGGGTAGACGCGGTCAATTGTCGCGGAGCATTCTTCAAACTTGTCGTCAGCGGTAGCCATCTTAGCGGTCGACGAACGTTACAACGCGATCACGTCGGGGTCACCAATATATAGCTTGCTACGTCGACTTTTTATTTAAATAAAATACGGCAAACTATATAACAATTTTTATTGCGTTTTGTTAAACTTTAATTTTACAATAGTCTACGCGGATGGTAAGGCAGACAAGAAAGGCGGAGAAATTTATATAAAGATCGAAAATAACGAAATTGGTAAGCGCGGCAAAAACTAGCATAGGTCCGGCGTAGAAAGCGGTTAGCGAGGCCCTGCGGCGGCCGGCGGTCGACTGATGCTCCTCGGCTCCTCGGCTCCGCCCACTTGTGACGTCACGCGCTAATGACCGTAGGCTGGATAACGCGCCGCGCTGCGCTAGCGCCGCTCGCGGCTTGCGGCCGCTGAGATGAAACTTCGTGTGCACTACAGCCTCAATTAGGTCTTCGACGTATGAAGTCAAGTTAGTTGCAGTTGATCGCCCTTTGTAAAAACCGTGCTGGGCCTCAATTATTAACTGAGATACATGCCAAGTAAGAAATGGACATATGAGCTTTTCAAAAACTTTTGCTAAAACAGACAGAATAGCAACTCCTTGTAAATCGGTACGATATTGGTTTCCTTTCATTGATTAGGGAATTTTCCAGTTTTTAGAGACATATTAAATATTAAAGTTAAGGGAATTGATAGTTTCTGTGCATTACTCTGGAATAATATAGGAGAAATATTGTCCGGTCCAGAACCTTTTTTTATATCAAGCTTTTTGAGTGCGTCACTAACCTGCTTTTGAGAAATTGTAATAGAATGTAGTGTATTATTAATTTTGCAGTCTCTTGTAATATTTTTGGTTGAGTCATTATTTTTAACATAGACGCTAGAAAAATGTAAAGCAAAAAAGTTACATATCTCTTCCCAGCAATCGGAGGTTCGGACACCATTAGACATTACGGCGGGAATTTTATTATTTCCACCCCTTTTAATTTTTAAATAATTCCAGAAGTAATTGGGGTTTGAGATTAGTTTACATTCCAAGAATGAAATATATGAGTTGAAACAACTCAGAGTCATCTTAACACAACGTTTTTTAAGTATTTTATTTATTTATTTATTTATTTAAGATTCACCAGTGGTAAATACATCAACACGTACAAAGGTATACAATTTTAATACAACTTAAAACTAAATGCATTACCTATTAAGGTGAATACCACTTGCAAAGATAAAGTTGGAGATGACAAACTTACAAATAATTAATTGTTAGTAAATTAAGGTTAAAAATGACAAGAATTAACAATAATAGTAAAATAATAACATATAAAATATAAACAAAATAAATTAGTTCGCTGACAATTTTGACAATATTTTTTTGTGAAACTTGTTTGATGAGTCTCCAAAAGGGTCTAAAACAGCACTGTGCTCATTCAAAATTTTACACAAGCGAACAGGAGCGAGATACAGGTGAATTGCTTCCTAAAACAGTTTTGCGGAAAGGTCTTACTAATGGTGTTATTGGTTTACGTGGAAATCTAATGGGAACATTCAATTTAATGTTGTCTTAGATTTTCGCGGTTATTACACATTGAAATAAAACTAGTTTTTAACGGATTTAATCGCGTATATTAATTATTTTAACATCCCGACGTTTCGAGCACTTTGCAGTGTTCGTGGTCACGGGCAGTCTGCCCGTGACCACGAACACTGCAAATGTTTAAAATAAAAACTAGTTTTATTTTAAACATTCAATTTAATTTTTGATATAAAAAACGAGTTATCATAGTTGTTGTTAAGTGTTTTATATAGAAATTTTCAATCCAACAAATCCCTCCGATCACTTAGTGAAATAATTTTGAAAAATTCCAATCTGTTTTTGTAAGAAGGAAGCATTTTCCCTTTACCTAACGAGAAAGTAAGATGATAAAGAAAACGTTTCTGTATCCTCTCAAGTCTTAGGCAGTGTGTTGCATAATGTGGCCTCCAAACAACGCTTCCGTATTCCAGTATACTCCTGACACTAAGCTATTAAATAAAACAATTTTTGTTCTAGGTTTTCGAAATAATCTTCCATTTCTTATTACAAAACCCAACATTTTCGAGGCACGGCTAATTACACCATCAATATGAGGTATAAAAGTTAGTTTTTTGTCGAAGATTACTCCTAGGTCTGAAATTCTGTCCACAGATTTAATAGGGGCACCAGCTATGTAATAATTCGTTTGAAATTCTTTTAAACTCCTGGTGAATGATATCCATGAACATTTTACTGAATTAAGTCTCATGCCGTTATCATTACACTAATGGTATAATCTTGTCAGATCATCTTGTAAAAGAACAGTGTCATTTGGTTCTTCAATTCTTTTTAGAAGTTTGACGTCGTCAGCATACAGAAATGGTGTAGAATATTTAAAACAATTAGGCAGATCGTTTATGAATATATTGAAGAGCAGTGGACCCAGGTGTGACCCTTGTGGGACTCCAGATTTTACATCGCATTCAACCGATTCATAACCGCCTGCAACAACATAAAAATGTCTTTCTGTGAGATATGATGCTAGAAATCTCAGTAAAGATCCGACAATACCATAATTGGACAACTTCAAGACTAGTACTGAACATGGAACCAGGTCAAATGCTTTACTTAAGTCTGTGTAGATAACATCCACTCTCTTGTTCCTATCAACAGATTCAAATAAGATTTCGGAGTAATTTACTAGATTTGTGCATGTAGATCTACCGGCTATGAAGCCATGCTGGTGGGCACTAAGAAAACATCTAACATGACTGTAAATATATGGATATATTAGAGTCTCCAACACCTTACCAAAGATGGAAAGGATTGAAATAGGCCTATAGTTTTTTACATAATTTTTTTCCCACTTTTGAAAATAGGGACTACTTTCGCAGTTTTCCACTTAGAAGGAAATATTCCGGTGACTAATGCTTTGTTGAAAATAATTGTTAGTGGTACAGCAAGACTTTGGGCACAGTTTATAATAAAATTAGGCGGAATATTGTCAGATCCAGCACCCTTATTCATATCTAAATTCTTTAATTTATTAATGACTTCGGATTCATCAAGCTGGATCAAAGGTAGACTATTATTGCAACTGACTGTAGCATCCATGGTTCGCAGTATTTTGTCAATGTCGTACTTGCTCTCATTTTCTTCATACAGCGAAGAGAACTGTGATGCAAAAAGGTTACAAATTGCTAAGCCATCAGACGCTACAGTTTCATCATTTTTCATTAATGTTGGATAGGTGTTAACATTTTTATCGTGTTTGCTTTTCATATATGACCAGAAAAAAATACTGTTGGATGTAATCTTTTCTTCTGCAAAGTTAAGATAAGAATTATAACACTCAATAGATAGTCTATCGCATCGTTTTTCTAAGAGCGTAAGTGACAAACCATCCATAGCATTTTTGTATTTTTTAAATTTCAATCTTAGTTTTTCCTTTTCTCTTATTCTCTTTATTAGAGTTTTGTTGAACCAAGGTGGATATTTTAATGATTTTGTTTTTTTGAAATTCGGCGTATAAAGATCTATAGAATTATATATCTTCGTATATAGGTAATATAACAAAAGCAGGTTCATCCAACGGGTTCCGATACTTTTTGAATCTTAATCTTATTTTATTTTTTTCATTTAGCGCCTTAATTAATGCTTTTGATAACCAATGAGGATATTTTACATTTCTGATTCTAGATTTAGGAACAAAATCATCTATGACTTTGTAAATAACGGAATAAAAAGCTTTTAACATGTCATCAACGTCGGAACAGCAAGAAAATATTTTTGACCAGTTTATGTTATCCAGTGCCTTCCCTATTTTTTCATAATTTTTTAATTTCAATTTTGTAAATAATAAATCCAAAATCAATGGAGGGTGGTGAGTGTCAGTTTTAGCTAAGACGTCTCGAGGAGTACGGACATTAAATATGTTAGTTAGATAGAATTAGATAGGCGGTAGGTTGAAATATCAACAACAAAAATTTTTGCTCTTACTTCAGTTCTCTCGCCTCGGACTATGCCGCTTTCAAAGATGTAATCTGGAAGTCCCTTAGTATGCTTCGTCAGCAATTACAGCTGCTCTCGGTGGGTTTTGATATGCAGGAAGCTCGTTCCCGCAGCAGAGTGCTGCTTTTTCACGGTCTGCCGGAGAGTACTGACGAGCAAGTGGAGAGCAAGATTCAATCCGTGTTGCACAATCAATTAAAGCTGACTAGTATTGATTCTTCACAGCTGGATATCTGCCATCGTCTTGGCACAAAGAAGGAAAAACCAAGACCAATACTGGTTCGTTTTATTGCCACAAAGCACAGAAATCTTGTTTGGAACTCTAAAACATCTCTAAAAGGGTCTGGAGTTACTATATCGGAATTTTTGACTAAGCCCAGGCAAGAATTATTCGTTGCTGCTCGGAAACATTTCGGTTTGAAAAATTGCTGGACATCTGACGGAGTAATCATTGTGGCGCTTCCAGATAAAAGCCGTAAAAAGATCCTTACATCGGCTGAATTAAAGGATCTTTGCGAAAAGTTTCCTCAAGTTTCCAGTGCGCCGGACCAGAAGACAAGATCTCGGCGGGTTAAAGTTACTACAAAGTAAAGGTTTCTCATATATTTCTATAATTGCTGTCTGCCATTCATTACGTCACCCGTGTCTATGTATTTGTGTCCGTGTAGATGGTTTTTTGCTGCCAATTAATAATATGTTACTCTTATTTTTTCTTATTTACGAGTCGGTAGTCTAAAAATTCGTCAATTTCTTTAAACAGTATAATTTAACCTTAAAGACAAGAGACTTGAACAACAGTCAAAACACTGACGTGTGACAACTGACATTGACACGCTTGACAGCAGATTAGCGTTCGGATATTCTGTTTAAAAATGTTTATCTTTGTGGTGAATAAGCAGCTATGTTTCTTTTTCTTTGTATTTTAAATTTTAAACAGATATTTATCTAATTTCTATATTTTGTAGCTGCTATTTAGAATTTCAAAATATTTGTGTCATCTAAGTTATTTTCTTTTATTTATTATTGTGCTTGTATAATTGTAGATAGGTAGCATAGATATAGACTTTTTTTTTTGTTTCTCTTTTTGTTATGTATTTATTAAGCCAGGGACAAATAAGGGAGATTATTTGTTGTGCTTGTGATTAGTAGTATTTTTATTTCGTTTAATTGTTTTTGTTATTTCTTTTATTTAGATTAAGGTATATATATTTATATATTAATATTTATTTTATATCTATATGTCTGACTTAAGTGATGCTTGTATAAATGATGATTTCTTTTCATGCTCCTCTGATGATTTCCGTAGTGTTTCTGGCCATAATCAATCTTTTGATAGTGAAGGCTTGACGGTTGATTCACAATTAAATTCTATTTTTTCCTGCAATTCTAATTGTCTTAATTTTGTACATATAAATGCGCAAAGCATTCCGGCACATTACTCTGATTTTCTCGCATCATTTAGCAACGTGCAGGTCGACGGTATCCTTGTTTCTGAGTCTTGGTTAAAACCTTCTCTTCCTTCGACTCTTTACACTTTACCGGATTTCACTCTAATTCGTAATGACAGAGTTTCTCAGAGAGGGGGAGGTGTTTGCATTTTCTTACGAAATAATATACCCTTTCGGATAATACAACAATCCTCAAACCTTTCCCCTAACATCCTTGAATACCTCTTCATAGAAATTTCTTCCCATCACACTAAACTCCTTTTAGGGGTCCTCTATTGTCCTTCCATAAATATTAATTATTTTAACACCTTTGAAGACCTTCTTGAGAAACTATCACCTTCTTATGAACATGTGATCATAATGCGTGATCTTAACACTTGTCTCGTGAAAAATGATCACAGAGCGACAAATCTAAAATCTATCGTGTCTTCTTTTAATTTTACTATTCTTCCTCTCTCAGAAACTCATTTTTCACCTAATTGTACTCCGTCTTCTTGATGTCGTTATTGTCTCCAACCCTCACAGTGTGTCAGCTCATGGTCAGCTGACAGCTCCTTTCTCCTTTCATGATTTACTCTTCGTTAGCTATAAACTCTCCTTCTCAAAGCGCAAGACTAAAACAATTCTAAGACGCAATATGAAAAATATAAATATTGCAAATTTATGTTATGACGCCAATGACATTGACTGGAGTAACGTCTATGCGTTTACGAATGTTGACGATAAGGTGGCCTATTTTAATGAATCATTAACAAAGCTGTATGACAAGCACGCTCCAATTAGGAAAATTAAGGTAAAACATCTACCTGCACCTTGGCTCACTCAAACTATTAAAAATATTATGGCAAAACGTGACAAAGCCAAGAGAGTCTCTAAAAGGAATCCTACTGACCTTAATATTGCGACGTACAAAAAATTGCGAAATCTCTGCAATAGGATGTGTAGAGATGCTAAACGCCGTTTCATCCACTCCTCCATCGATAAACTGTCTACTTCACAAATGTGGAGATTTTTTAAATCTTTAGGCGTGGGTAATCCCTCAAAATCTTCTCAACATTCATTTGATCTGAATTCTCTAAATAAACATTTTTGTACTCCCCCTTTAACAATTTCAGCCTCTACGAAGGCTGAAACATTGTTAAAGATGGCGAACGCCATCACGCCTGATTGTATTCCTTTTAATTTTCATACAGTCACAGAGAGCGAAGTCAAGAGAAGCATCCTATCTATCACTTCCAAGGCGGTTGGTAATGACAACATTAGTATGTTATTACCTGTTCTTGACTCTTTAAACCCTGTTATTACCCACATTATAAACTTTTCCTTTGAATCCAATACCTTTCCAACAGTTTGGAAGTTAGCACATGTGATTCCTTTACCCAAATTATGAAATCCCTCTTCATTTTCACAATTTCGTCCCATCTCTATTTTGCCTATCCTATCAAAAATCCTTGAAGACGTTGTACATAAGCAACTGTCAGAATTCCTAACACATAATCATCTCCTTAGTCCTTTTCAATCCGGTTTCCGTTCCGGTCACAGTAGTTCCACCGCACTGCTTAAAGTCACTGAAGACATTCGCTTCGCTATGGACAAAAGAGAGTTTACTATTCTTATTTTGCTCGATTTTAGCAATGCCTTTAATTCAGTCGACTTTGATGTATTGCTTGGTATCCTTCGCTCACTTAACTTTGCTCAGCCTGTGATTGATTGGTTCCAATCTTATCTTCGTGGTCGTCGGCAGATGGTAAAGTCTGATGAGGCTTCCTCGGACTGGGCTGATCTCTCTGCTGGCGTTCCGCAAGGCGGCGTACTTTCTCCTCTTCTGTTTTCAATCTTCATTAATGAAATTACCAAAGTTATTTCTTCTCACTACCATCTCTATGCAGACGATTTACAGCTTTATAGACACTCCACCTTATCAAATCTGTGTTCGACCATACATGATATCAATCATGATCTTGTTGAAATTAAGAACTGGGCTACATCCTTTGGGCTTCTTGTTAATCCCTTGAAGTCGAAGGCAATGATAATAGGTACCAGACAGTTATGTAGCAAAATTAATTGGGACATTGTACCATCAATTGTCTATGATGGAACTCAAATTGCATATAGCGACCAAGCTACTAATCTGGGGTTAGTCATAGATTGCAATTTATCATGGAGAGCTCAGGTTAACGAAGTCAGTAAACGTGTCCATTTCTCTCTGCATTCTCTAAAACGTTTGCAGAATTTCCTTCCTTTTAAAACAAAAATATTACTTGCACAATCCCTTCTTCTTCCCATCCTGGACTACGCTGATATTTGCTATCTTGATGCGAATGAAGAGCTACTTGACAAACTAGATAGACTTCAAAATTTGTGCATTCGTTTCATTTACGGTCTGCGCAAATTTGATCACATTTCTCAATTTCGACGTCAGTTAAAGTGGCTTCCTATCCGACTTCGCCGGAGCTTGCACATATTATCGCTTCTTTTTAATATATTAAACCATGGTAGCCCTGATTACCTACATGAGCGTTTTCTGTTTTGTCCTGCTCGTGAAAGACCAGTACGCGCATGTGTGGCGTCGAAAACTCTTGAGGTACCATTTTTTAATACTACTTCCTATGGTAACTCGTTTTCCGTTGTTGCCGCTCGCCTATGGAACTCTCTTCCAGATAATATTTTCCATAATAATGTTACGATAAAATCGTTTAAAATCAGAGTTAAGCAACACTTTCTTGCCACTTACATTTAATTTATTTTATATGTATGTATATATATTTTTTTGTATCTATGTAAGTTGAATGTATATATATATTATAGATAATGGTATATATTAATGTATATATTTGTATTTAGTGTGTAATATATTCATTTATCGTTAAGTCTACTTGAATTCTATAATATAAAACTAATTGATATTGTACCTACACCATAAATATGTATTACAAATAATCTCCACTAAATTCAGGGTTTCTGGAAGAGATCTCTTGTTAGAGATAAGTTATCCCTTTGTACACATTTTTCATTTATATAATTTTCTGTATACTCTGTTTGTACATAAATAAATAAATAAATAGCACAAGATCAATAATCTTGCCATTAGAATTCCTCAAATTATTGTACGGACACAAATTGTTTGATGCAAGAAATTCACACAACGTTCTTTCAAAATTGTTATTTACATGCATTGGTGTAGAAATAAATTAACCATTATTGTCGAACCAGTTTATAGAACTAATATTAAAATCACCCAATATAACGTAATTTTTATTTTGTTCGAGTAATTTGCTTGCACTATCAACAAAATGGGACAATAGATTAATATTTATCGGCGGCGGCAAATAAACGGCACATATGTAAAACGTTTCACCGGAGCCACCTACCGATGGAGTAACATTTATCTATATATCCTTAAACTTAAACTCTCATAGTCAAACAATCGCCGTGACTTGTATTTTTTGGAAAGAGCAACTAATACGCCACCACCCTCAGTTTTGTTATTAAATCTAGTTATTGTTCTATCTCGCCTATACACTTCGTAACGATCATCAAATATCTCTGAATCAAGAACACTTATATTAAGCCATGTTTCCGTGAAAACAATAACGTCATAATCACAACATGAAATTTTCCAATAAACATCTTTAAGTTTTGTTTTTAAACCCCTTACATTTTAGTAATATACACTTAATTGATCGAAGTTTACTTTATATAAACTAATACAGTTAATGAGTGTTATCAATTAATACTTCCGGTCCTACATATACGGCTAGTTCGGGTACATCTTGATGATTATTTATAAGTATAGATTAAAACTTTTGTTCAACAATTTAATTAGTAATTTCATAATCAAATAAATAGGTGATTCATATTTGTTTATACTTGGAACATTTTATTATATATTATTCTATTTATTAATGGCGCCTTCAGCTTCCGGCGCAATTAATAAATAGTGCTTATTGTTATTTATATTTTCTCAAATTATGTCGATTAATCAATGCTATAATAATTTTGTTTTATTATGTATAATGTAAGGATTAAGCTACTAGAATCTCATTTTACTAATCTGGCTAGGTTATCTGCTGCTTATCAATTTCCGGTGTAATATATTAATCTTTAATATTTAATGTTACATAATCCTGTATTATTAAATAATATTTGTCCGTAAATAATCATTAGAATAATTAAGATAAACAATGTTTAATATTATCTTTTAAGTTTGCGAATTTAGTATTAAATTAGGTCAAGATATTTTTGTATAAATACCGCCAGTTTAAATATATCGGGGATTCGTATTTTAACCGTGGTAATGAGCATTACAAGTGTTTTCTAATATAACGTATCGTCATTTTCGCCGCCACCCTGGTAACCCACCTTCTATACTTCAGAAGTGGGATAATGTCTGGCCCATATATCGACGGACTTGGTACGAAGAAAAGGAGACGCTGCGAGAACGCTGTACTCGACAGTGACGAATCATCAAGTTTTTTTTCTTCATCCGATGACGAAGAGATCTTGGAGAAACAAAGGCGATATAAGAAGCGGCGTGTCACCCAAACCGATGCGGAGGTTATTCCAACGTTCCGACCGGATGAAAAATCTAGCAACGTCAAGGGATGGTTGCATAAGATCGACCAATTGGGCGACGTGTACGGATGGGACAACAAAGATCGACAGTTCATCATGCAGATACGTCTTCGAGGGTCGGCTAGAGACTGGTATAACGATCTGGATGACTATGATCTCACATGGATGGAGTGGAAGGACGCTTTAGAGACCGCGTTCCCACGTTCTACTGACTTTGTGGATCTACTTGAATCTATGCTTGCTAGAAAGAAAACGAATACGGAAACTATGACAAAATATTTCCACGACAAGGTTTCCTTATTAAAAAAAATGCAATATCATTGGCGAGTCTGCGATTTCGTGCATAATTCGCGGTCTACCCATGGAAATAAGAGCCAACGCGAAAGCTTTCCAATGCAGTACACCACAGCAACTATACTACGGGTATTTGTCGTCATTGGAAAACTACAGACAAATTGAAGCCAGCCATCCGCGACCAACTACCACGTGGCGAAGAGCGGGCGCCGTTGCTACAATTGCAAGAGGGAGTGATTTTCAACCGAAGAAATGTTACGCCTGCCGAAGAGAAGGTCATGAAGCAAAGGACTGCAAGGTGCCACGCTGCGAGGTGTGCCATCGCCCGGGTCACACGTCTGCCAGCTGCTGGCATGCGGCCAGCTCTTCACATCAAAAAGTAAGTGATGTTTTATTTACAACATATACATAGATTTGTATAAAAAGGTAGTGGCAATTAATAGTTGTAGTCTCATCGCATACATAGATACGGGCAGCAAATTAAATATTCTCACTATGGCATATGCTGATAAGCTAAAATTAAAAATTCAGCCGTCCGTTGTTACAATGAGAGGTTTTGGAGGTGCACATTCGACCTCTTTGGGAACATCCCACGTGGATGTTCACATAGACAATGTTGTTCTAAGTGGATTCGTAGAATTAACCAATTACGATATAGGTGATATAGATTTTAATAATCGGACAACCAATGATAAATCTACCTAATATCAGTTTAATTATATCACAAAATTCTGTTAAATTTATTGGTAGTAGTGATACTTTTAATAGTACTCTTAGTGATATAAAACTATGTGATACAGACTTTATAACAAAATTTCCAGTGTATTTGAGACACAGTTGTATAATACCACAACAAAGTGCTGCTTTGGTGCAAGTTTATCTCGATACTAATAGTAATGAAACATATCTTGTGAGTTCTGTATATGTTGAGTTAGGCTGTATATCCTATGTAATTTTAGGGGGACTTGTAAGGTCGAAAGATTGCTATAAAACAAAACTTGTGCAGAACAAATATTGTATTGAGAAAAATAAATTGTTATACAAAATATTTATCCATTCTTTCTAT
Organism: Vanessa atalanta; assembly: GCF_905147765.1. Lineage (NCBI taxonomy): Eukaryota > Metazoa > Arthropoda > Insecta > Lepidoptera > Nymphalidae > Vanessa > Vanessa atalanta. The sequence goes on from NC_061901.1 coordinate 6,724,499, forward strand.
CAATTATCCGATAAAAAAAAAAAGAAATCGAACTACTTTAGGATAGAGGTTGTATAAATTACATTAAATTAGAGCTGTGTGATGTAGGATAAATTAAAGCTGTGTGATGTAGAACAAATAAAAGCTGTGTGATGTAGGATAAATTGAAGCTGTGTGATGTAGAACAAATAAAAGCTGTGTGATGTAGGACAAATAAAAGCTGTGTGATGTAGGATAAATTGAAGCTGTGTGATGTAGAACAAATAAAAGCTGTGTGATGTAGAACAAATAAAAGCTGTGTGATGGAGGATAAATAAAAGCTGTGTGATATAGGATAAATAAAAACTGTGTATGAGCTAAGACAAACGAAGACTGTGTGAAGGAGGACGAATAAAAGTTGTGTTATCTAGGATAAATAAAAGTTCTTATCTAGGATAAATAAAGTTGTATACTTAAATTAGATAATACAAGATTTAATTACGGCTTAGACATGTCAACTTCAGGTGCCGTACAGCAGCGACAAACCAGGCGCCAATAGCAGCGCTGATCTCCGTGGGACACGGCATACACAGGATGGCCGAATGTTATCAATTAATACTTCCGGTCCTACATATACGGCTAGTTCGGGTACATCTTGATGATTATTTATAAGTATAGATTAAAACTTTTGTTCAACAATTTAATTAGTAATTTCATAATCAAATAAATAGGTGATTCATATTTGTTTATACTTGGAACATTTTATTATATATTATTCTATTTATTAATGGCGCCTTCAGCTTCCGGCGCAATTAATAAATAGTGCTTATTGTTATTTATATTTTCTCAAATTATGTCGATTAATCAATGCTATAATAATTTTGTTTTATTATGTATAATGTAAGGATTAAGCTACTAGAATCTCATTTTACTAATCTGGCTAGGTTATCTGCTGCTTATCAATTTCCGGTGTAATATATTAATCTTTAATATTTAATGTTACATAATCCTGTATTATTAAATAATATTTGTCCGTAAATAATCATTAGAATAATTAAGATAAACAATGTTTAATATTATCTTTTAAGTTTGCGAATTTAGTATTAAATTAGGTCAAGATATTTTTGTATAAATACCGCCAGTTTAAATATATCGGGGATTCGTATTTTAACCGTGGTAATGAGCATTACAAGTGTTTTCTAATATAACGTATCGTCATTTTCGCCGCCACCCTGGTAACCCACCTTCTATATGAGATAAAAAATAGATAGAAAAAAAATTAAAATGAATTAGTCTATTTTATCTAAGGATGCAATATATTTTATATATTTATAGTCTGAGTTATCGGATTTTCTCATAAATATCCTACCATTACGAATCCAAACGTATCTATATCCTTTTAGTTTTGCTTTCTGTCTCGCTAAAGCATGAAGTATCTTATTTTTCGGTGACAGGTGCTCTACTATGTAAACATTCACTTTAGCCCCCCCTATCCCCCCCCTATCCCAAGAAGTTCTGTATTCAGTTTTTGTTCAGGGTTATTTTTATTATATTTTATTGCGGCAGCTAAAAAGGTGTCTCGAGTTCTAGGACTATTAAATTGAACAACAATCGATTTTGGTCTAGAAGTCTTAGGGTTTTGCTTAGCAATATGTGTGACGTTATGTATGTTACTTTCATTCAAATTGCAAGATATTACTTTACTTAACTTAATTACAGTATTTATAAGATTTTCATTTTTATACTCTGGCAGACACTGAATTTCGACGTTGCATCCTCTTGTTTGTTGCTCCATTATACTTAAGCGTGTATCGAGATCCTGAACTGTTGATTTAAGTTGCTCGTTTTCTTTATACAGCTTATCCACAAGATTAAATTTTGAATTAATTTCAGATTTAATTTCTTCGTATTGATCATTAATGAATTTCATAGATTCCTTGACGCAGCAAATTTCATCCATAATCGATTTTAATTCATTTTTAATAGATTTTCGTATTGTTTCATTAAAATGTTTTATTAGGTCTTGAATTTCATTTTTGACAATACTTCGTATTTCTTCTTGTGTAACAGGTACTATAGACATATCTGAAACATCGGCCATTGTAGTTTTCTCTTTTTTACGGAGAGTGATATTGATTTGATCTGGCTGTTTATAATTTATTTTCCTTGATCTAACCGGCGTGTCATCAGCATTACCTCTTTTGGGTTTACATTCCGGGCATAGCCAGATAGTGTCTATCCCAATAACTTCTTCTTCCTTTTTACATGCTACACAGTATGCATGATAATTTTTATGACACGATGAGTATCTTAAAAACTTTTCATTAAATTTAATATGTTGCGTACACCCACCACACTTGCTTAATGAACTTGATGCCATTTGAAAAAAAAAGTGAAAAATCAGTAATTATTTTGATTTTTTTCTTTTTTATTAATCTTAACACGGTAATAAATGCTCTTATAGTAACAGTCGGCAACCCACAGTAAGCAATGCTCCGGCCACAGTTTTTAGTCATCATCATCATCAGCATTGACGAATTTTTAGTCAGAGCATGCGCCGTCGACAACGACCTTGATGTTCCGATCTGCTAAAAACTGGTAATCCAATTGCATAATTTCCCGGAAAGCCCATAGGAAGGAACTTCGAAAGAAGCGCTTTGTGCCACACGCGATCGAAGGCCTTCGCTATGTCCAGACTGGCTGCTAATGCCTCCCCCTTGCTCTCAACTGCTTCCGCCCATCTATGACGTGGTAGAGCCAAGCTACACCAACACCAGTAGCTCAAAAGGGCTCGAACCGGGCAATTACCACGCTCTCACAGAATACCGTCGTGAAACAGCAGCATATTAATGCTTAGAGATAGAGAAGAGAGTTCCGGATGCCCATAAATGGGGATTGGTCTGGGTGGTTGTGCTATATTAGACAGCCGTTTGGGCTCGCAAGTTATCGATGCATTGGGTCACTTGTCCTGGAGGTCAGCGGGATCCGAAGAAACGGTGCTCCGCTAGCCGCCCGTGGTTTGTAGGGGGCCCAACTAACGTGCTAGCCCCACGTGAAAGGCTGCCCCACCGGCCACGCATAATCCCGGAGTTGCTCCATCGTGTCGGTTGGCGACCGGATGGAGAGGACCCGGTGGCGACTCCCGGGGGGGTTCGGGCGTCCCCGCGCTTTCCAAACAAGTTCCCTATAGATGTATTGTTCCTTGCGGGCTGCTTGGCTCCTGGTGTGGTACTTTTTCCCAACTTCTTTCCCCTTCCCCTATTCACTCTAACTATGAAAAGGACCAAAAAGAAAAGTAAGTTTAACCAGCGGTTGCACTTCCTCTCCTTTAAAGTGCATTTCTCTAATATCCGAGGATTGCACTCAAATCTCAATGATGTCCATCACCATCTCGAGACTGAGAGACCTGACTTACTCTTTCTAACGGAGACGCAGTGTTTAACCCCGTCCGATCTAGCATACCTGCACTATCCAGGGTATATCCTTGAGACCCAATTCCGTGCCCATGCAAGTGTGTGCGTATACATCAGGGACGTGATCTGCTGTCAGCGTCTTCGTAACTTGGAGGTTCCTGACCTTTCTGTTTTATGGGTTCATGTGAATACTGGCCTTGATCAAATAGTTTACGCCAGTGTCTGCCGTTCGCATAGCGGGGACCAGGAGACGACTAGGCTTTTTAACCATCTAAGTGAAGCTGCAGATTCGGTCCATCGACGCTTTCCATCTGCGCATTTGGTGTTTCTTGGGGACTTCAATGCACACCATAAAGAGTGGCTGTACCCGTATAGTGACACTGACCACGCTGGAAGAGAGATCTACAAATTTGCAATATCTTGTGGCCTCTCTCAGCTCGTCCACGAACCCACTCGTATTCCTGATGTCGTGGGCCACACTGCGTATTGCCTGGACCCTGTGCTGACAACCGACCCTAACAGATATTCGGTTTCTGTTTCATCATTACTCGGGACATCGGATCATTGTATGGTGAAATCTGTGTCGCACTACTCGCCTCTTGACACTAGTCCTAAAGGTACTAGGCGAGTGTGGCGATACAAGTCAGCAGATTGGGATGAGATGCGTCACTTTTTCGCCTCATATCCTTGGAGGCAGGTATGTTTTTCTTCTAGAGATCCATCGTGCTGCGCAGATGCTGTCTCGAGTGTGATTTATCAAGCTATGGAGTATTTTATTCCTTTTGCTGAAGTATCCCTTGAGACCAGAGCTCGCCCGTGGTTTAATGCTGAATGCCTCTTAACTGAAAAGCGTAAGCATGAAGCCTATTTGTCCTGGACTGACGCTCGTAAAAACAAAGCCTCGGATGTCCAGGCAAAGAAGAAAACATACAACGTAGCTACTAAATCCTGTAAAAAAGCGATAAGAAAAGCTCGTTTTGACCACATTGGCCGTATTGTGGGAAAGTTAGCTTCTTTTCCCTCAGGTAGCAAAGCTTTTTGGAGCCTCGCCAAGTCGGTTGAGAAAAACTTCTGTCGCTCTTCGTTGCCTCCTCTGCACAAAACGGATCCCTGGCCCACAGCGCTAAGGAGAAGGCAAATTTATTTGCCAACCTCTTCGCAGAGTATTCTCGTCTGGACAGCAACGGCAAGTGTCCACCTCAGTAACGGAGGTACCATTAGGCCCTAAAATGAGCGCCGTTAAAATCCACCAAAAAGAGGTACTTAAATGTTTGCTGAACCTGACCGACCTTGTTTCTGTTGCACATAAACGATCTTTTAAAACCTGGTATTATTAGCTATGCCGATGACAGCACAGTAATTGAGAGGTACGTGTCCAACTCGCGAGCTAGTCCAGAGGAAATACGGTCCTTGAGAGAGTCCATGATTGAATGGGTGAATGTGACATTGCAGTGAGTGTCCGATTGGGGTGACGCCAATCTTGTCCAGTTCAACCCTTCAAAAACACAGGCGTGTCTTTTCTCCGCGAAAAAGAGTAGCTTCGATTTAACACCCACTTTCGAAAGTGTATCGTTACCGATTACTAACCATCTAGGACTTCTAGGTATTACCATCACCTCTAACCTCAACTTTGGCCAACAAATTGAGTCTATGGCACAAGCGGCGTCCAAGAAATTATCAATTCTTTCAAAGGTTCGGCGGTACTTCAGCTCTGAACAGCTGTTTAATCTTTACACTGCCCAAGTTCGATCCCGCATGGAGTATTGCAGTCATCTATTGGACGGTGCAGCCAAATATCATCTGGAAGCTTTGGACTCAGTTGACCGAAGAGCCCGTAGGTTAATTAACAACGAAAAGCTCTCAAATAGCAGGCTACACACCCTTGAGCATCGTCGTCGAGTTGCCAGCTTATCGGTTTTTTATAGGATACACTTCGGAGAGTGCTCGAAGGCTCTTTTCAAACTGGTTGAACCATCTCCATTCCTGTATCGAACTACTAGGCGCAGGCAAAAGTTTCATTCATACGTTGGTAAGGTTAATATTGGTATAAGGTATAAGGTTGAGATTGGAGATCGAAATAAAACATGTTGGATGCTCAAATGGTACTGACTGACTGTGTATTTGTTGTTCTAATTTATACGTTACATACATGCTTGTACATAACACACTACACCTCCCATCGAGGGGGAAAAAATAGTACGAATAGTACACTTTTTTTTTTTTTTTACATATATAAATGGTTAACATATATGTATGTAAATATTAATTTGTTCACATTACAATTACGTATGCTATATATACGTATAATTAATGCAGGTTTACGATTACAATTGCATTATTATTATTATTTTACCACTATGAATGGAGAATGAAAAAAAAAACACATTAAGCTATAAAATGATTAGGTGCATATCCCATTTCAATACATTCATCGTGCAATAATAACAAGAAGATTCACTAATTCTAAATGTTTATTAACTTACATAGAGTTCTATCTTTATGTTATTCGTAATAAGGCTTAGTTCTATTCTTATGAATAACGTCTAATTTTCCATTAATTTCGATCTCTACATTCGGTGAAATATCTCTAATTACAGTGTAAGGTCCAGAATAAAGGTTTGATAATTTATTACCAGTTTCATTTTTAATGAGGATTTTATCATTAGGCTTGTACTTTATAGTATTTGTATAAGTATCATATTTTACTTTTCTTCTAAGCTTACTATTAATTAAATTCTTGCGCGCCTCTGTTTGCGATGCTTGCAAACTATATTTTAGTTCTAGAGGATAATTGTCATGATTATATAATGGTTCTACAGATTTTGTAAGGTTACTAGGTAAACAACATTTTTTTCCAAAAACTAGTTCCAACGGCGTAAACTGGGTAGAGGTGTGAACAGTCGTATTATATGCAAAACACCAAAACGACAGCCAATAACTCCACGTTTCGGGTTTTTGTTCTACATTAATTCTTAAATTTTTATGTGAATTTTCCAGTGAGCCAATACTTTGATGATGATACGCTGTGGAATTTAATTTAGAAAATTTTAAATGTTTACATACCTCTTTAAAATTGTCGGACATGAACTCCGTACCTCTGTCTGTTGCTATCTCTTTCGGGATTCCATACCTTAGAACAAAATCCGTTACAAAAGCTTGAGCTACTTCGTTTGATGATTTTGACGTCAGAGGCATCGCGCATACATATTTTGACAATTCGCATTGTAACGTGAGAATGTAAGTGTAATTATCATTATCCCTATCGAGTGAACCTACTAAGTCTAAAAACACCTTTTCAAACGCAGTATTTGCAGTAGAGGTGATTGTCATTCGTTCTTTCAATGTAATCGTATATTTTTCTTTTTGGCACTTAGGACATTTATTCACGAACTTGGCCACATCTTTTTCAATGCCTGGCCAAAAATAATATTTTTTAATATTATTTATCATTCTTCTAATGCCCGCGTGGCCACTCGTGGGCAATAGATGAAAATCGTTTAGTATTACTTTTCTATCGTCAATATTTTCTATACGCTCAACGTCTTTTAAAATACACAAGCGAGGGCCCTCCCACTTTTTATTATTTTTAATCTCGCTCACTAATTTCTCTACAAATATACTGTTACTTTTATTCTTTAATACGTATATTTCGTCGATCGACATTTTTTTACAAACGATACTCAACTCTCTCACAAATTCGGCTCGCGTAATTTGAGATTGAGAAGATGAGTTTATAAACAAATTAAGGTGAGCTTTATCATATGAAAAAATATTGTTGTCATAATAAATATTATTTTTTCTCCGTAATATATTTAAATTACGTTTATCTATCAATCGTAATTCTACGGCATTTTTGGGTTTAGTATAAGTTTCGACCACACATGGTTGATCAGGCCTAGTGTTGTCGGTTTCATTAATGTCAGCTTGAGACTTTGTGTCCATTCCATTCATATCGTTCATTCTTCGCTTCTGAGCACGCGTCATCACAAGTACACATTCATTCATCTCTTTCAATTCTTTTGAAGTCACAATCACACGAGATAATGCATCTGCAGCTGCATTCTCTTTGCCTTTCACATATTCAATTACATAGTCATATTCTTCTAGTACGAGTCTAAATTTTAGTAATCAAATAGATGGATCTTTCATATTAAATAAATAAATAAGGGGCTTATGATCCGTGGTAATTTTAAAGGTTCGGCCGTACAAATAAGGTCTAAAATGCTTTACTGCCCAAACAATTGCTAATAATTATTTTTCTATTGTAGGATATTGTCTCTCAGCCTTGTTAAGAGTCCTACTGGCAAAAGCGACAGGTCGTCCGTCTGAATTAGATAAAATAGCTCCTATCGCGTGACCCGACGCATCTGTTCGAACTATAAATTGATTTTTATCGGATAAATCGGGATATTGAAGAACTGGTGGGGACATAATACATTTTCTTAAAGTTTCAAATGATTCTTGACAATTTTTATTCCAGTTAAATTTTACATTTTTACGACATAATAAATTTAAAGGATACGCTATTTCTGCAAAGTTAGGTATACATTTTTCTATAATAATTTGCTAACGCTACAAATCTCCGAGTGTCGTCAACATTTTGAGGAACTGGATAATTGCTAATTATACTATTTTTTTCTGGATCTGGTAGAACTCCTTCGTTTGACACAATGTGCCCTAAATAAAGTAACTGTTTTTTAAGAAAATCGCACTTTAATGGATTTAATTTTAACTTAAATTTACGAATTCTTTCAAAGACTTCAATTAAATTTTTGTTATGGTCTTCTAAATTTCTACCCATAATTATAAGATCGTCAAGGTAACATAGACATTTATCATATGTGAGTCCTGCCATTGCCATGGTCATCATGCGAGAAAAAGAACTAGGGCTAGTTTTGAGTCCCATGGGCATTCTAGTCATTTGATATTGACCAGAACAAAATGCGGTGTACTGTCTACTGGACTTTTCTAGTTCTACATTATAAAATCCTTGATTTAAATCTAGATGAGAAAAATAAATGCACCCTGATAATAAGTCTAGAATTTCAGTTATATTTGGAAGAGGGAACTTATCCTCTACAATGCAGTTATTGAGTTTTCGGTAATCTATGACTAATCGCCATTTCTTTTTTCCATCTGAGCGTTTGGGTACCAAAAGGACCGGACTACTCCATTCACTATTGCATGGCTCTATAATACCTTCTTCAAGTAAATTACTAATTTGTTTATTAATTTCTCCCTTTTGTGAATGTGGAAGTCGATAAGGCTTGGAATATACTGGTGCTGTATTCGATTTTAACGTAATAGAATGCTTATACAATGAAGTTGTAGTTAATTTATCCCCTTGAATATAGAAAATATCGTTATATTTAGCACATATGGATAAGATACTACTTTTTTCCTCTTTATTTAAATGATCTAGTTGTAAAATAGACAATAATGTTCTTACTCTTTCTGAACTGCCTGAAGTTTTAGTAGAGTTTTCAAAAGAACAAACATCAAAATCACTAGCCGAAAAAATAACAGGTTTAAAGTCATCATATTTTATTTGTAAATCTTGTTCAGTAGTATTCAAGATACGTATAGGTATTTGTCCATCTCTAGGTTTAACAAGAGTACTAGCAATAAAAATTCCGTTTTGTATTTCAGATGCATTGACAACACATTCTTCAGTCATATTAGTGTAAATAAAATGTATGGACTCAGATCGCGCTGGTATATTTAACATGTTATTACCCACCTTTATAGGAATATCCATCTTAACACCTAGGTTCCATAATATTAAAGTTCAATATCGCGTCATATTTAACAAAAAAATCATGTCCCAGTATGCCACTAGCCTTACAAGGCAATGTATCAAATACATAGAATCGATGACTGAGAATTTGATTCCCTATCTTAAGATCTAGATAAACATATCCAATAGCGTTGATTTTGCCACCAAGACCGCTGACTACGAGATTCTCTTTATGGAGTGGAATGTTTTGATCAATTATTTGTTTATACTTTACGGAGGATATTGAAGCGCCAGTGTCGAGTAACAAGTTATATGAATGATTGTTAATTGAAGTTATTGTTATATGACAAGTATTATTGCAAGATAATATTAAATTTTTAGTCACGTAAAAATTCATCAGGGTTATCAAAATTAGGGTTTTTATTATCCGATTTTGTCAAAATATGCATGGTTTGCGGTTTACCAGATGTTTGGTTCCTGTTATAATAATGATTATTATTAAAAGACTTACCTCTATTGCTATGTGGTCTCGAAGTCCTTTGGAAATTACCTCGTCGCGACGCTTGTCCCGCGTTTCGTCCTCTCGGAGAATTTTGTGCCTGGTAATGAAAATTCATACCTCGTCCACGCCAATTTCCAGATTGTCCAGCATTAAAATTTCTACGACCTCTGTAATTATAATATTGATTGTAATTTTTGTAATTATTATGGCGCATAGTTAAAATATCTCCTATGGATTGAGCAGATGAAGAGTCCTCGTCCAGGGCGGCCTGTACCGCATCATTCAAGGACGAGTAGTTTCTAGCTGTGACAATAGTTCCGATACGACGATTTCTAAGTTCGTCGGCAAAAACTTAAATAGCTTGTTTCTCATTTCTGGGTTTTAAAACTTTATAATCAGATTCATTTCCGTCAGACTGAGAAATCGTTAAGTCCACAAACATATTTGTTATTTGCCTACCATACTCTTCAATTGAGAGGTTATTTTGCTTAAAATTGTTAAGCTTTGCCTGGATAGCGGGCGCTGACTTTTTAGGTAGTAAATTTGACCTTATAGCCTTAATTAAGCTATCGATACTATTATAATTACTTTCTAATTTTAATTTTGCATTTTGTGAAAGACGGTTTTTAAGTACAAAATGAATTATTTTTTTCTGGGAATCAGAATCGAGTTCTAGCGTGTAATATTCTATACTGTCAATAAGCTGTTTAACGCTGACCTCATCATCAGATGCGACTGGTAATAAATTCATAGCAATCTTAAGATCAAATTTAGCCATTGTTTCGTTTGTTTCTACTGAAGACGAACTACACAAATCTATAATTTTTTCATACAATTCGAAAAAATCGGAACTTATTCTTTCTATATGTAAACTTTCGTCAACTTTAAATTTATCAGACAATTTATTTAAATGTTCTAGAGTCAAATTAAATCTAGCAACTAAATTATCGGCCTCTTTAATCTTTCTTATAATTATTTCACCTTTTCTTCTACTTGGTCCAATTTTTACTAAATATGTTTTTATATTAAAAAGTTCATCATATATTTTTTTTAAATCCTCATACATTACTATTAATTTTTACCTGTAATAAACTACATTACAAATTGATTAGTACAATAATGCTATAGAGTATAATTCAAAATATCTTTTATACAAAGTGATCTCCGGAACAACCAGTCTCTTTCACATTTTGATAACTAGGTAATCACAGTCAGGCAGAGTCACTTGTACATGTATGAAAAGAAAATGTTTATTTGGTAATAAAGAAGTTACTTCACTCCCTTGGATTCCTGGTTTTCCATTTGATTTTTCCGATAGATGCACTCTTCACAAGTAGTCGTAGCACCACGTCGAGCTCTGGATTCGTTCATGGAACGCCGGAAAATATGTCTGCTTATTTGTTCACGCATCCACGTTTCATGACATCTCTTGTATGATTTATATAAAATGTAAAGGACGCCAAGAAAAACGATGCTGCATATTAATAAAAGAACGATGCTGATAGTAGATATATGTCACTTAATTTCTTCAACAGACGCTGTGTTTTGTGCTCCGTTCTGATTTATGAAAATATCTTCTTTTTCCACTTTAGACTGGCACATTATTAATTTGGTATGATGTATTTTAAATATTGAATTTCGTTTATTGTAGGTTCTAGAATATTCCACACTCGCTAAGAATATGATCCGCGAGGTTGAACCCGCAGGGTCGCCATATAAGGTTGAGTTTGGAAATCGAAATAAAACATGTTGGATGCTCAAATGATACTGACTGACTGTGTATTTGTTGTTCTAATTTATACGTTACATACATGCTTGTACATAACACACTACATTGACATACCCAAAATTCGAACCAAACGGTTTGACAACTCGTTTTTGGTGAGAGTCGCCAAAATTTGGAACGACCTGCCTGGGTCTATTTTTCCTGATGAGTTGAACTCTGGAACCTTTAAGAGTAGAGTGAACAGGTTTCTTTTGGATGGGCGTGTACCACCTTCGTCTTCATCTACACTTTCCATCAGGTGAGATGGAAGACAAACGCCTATCCCACTACAACTATAAAAAAAATAATCTATGAGTAAGGTAAACTAGAAGATCACCGGCTGAGCGACCCCGACGGAAACCGTACTAGCGGTCGCTAATCAGCTGGTACTCCTCTAGGTACCACAGGAGCTGGCAGTTTATAATGGACTCCATTACCTTGGAGAACAAGGAGGTGATGGCTATAGGCCTATAATTGGACGGGTCTGAGCGGTTGCCCTTTTTAGGGATCGGATGCAGTAAAGCAGTCTTCCAGGAGTTCGGGACGACGCCGAATGCATAGGATTGCCGGAAAAGACGCGTTAAGACCGGCGCCAACTCGGGAGCACAAGTCCGTAGGACGATTGGAGGGATTCCATCGGGTCCACTCGACTTATGAATATCCAAGGAAAGAAGTACTTTACGAACTGCACTTTGCCGGAATTTAACCTCCGGCATCGTGGTATCACACCGCGGGATTTGTTGGTGGTGACTTTCCTCGGTCATCCAGAGTCGAGTTCGCCGCGAAGAGAGAGCCTAAAAGATCAGCCTTCTCCTTCGCTGTATGGGTCAATGACTCACCGTCCTTGTGCAGAGATGGTAAGGAAGGCTGACAGAAATTCCCTAAGACAGCCTTGGCGAGAGACCAGAACGCACGTGTTCCTGAAGGGAGGCGCACCAGTCTCTCGCCAATTATGCTAATATACTCCGTCTTCGCCTTAGCGATCACGTTTTTGAACGACCTAGAGGCAGAGTTATATTCCTTTCTGAATGCGCTGATATTTACATCACGAGACACTGATGCGTTAGCCCAGTCTTGGTAGCGTTCCCATTTTTGGCGTGAAGCTGTTTTGCAGAAACGACCAAACCAGGGCAAAGCTGGGCTTGCCACCGATGGGGACCGCAGAATACGGAATGAATAGTTCCATACCCTGAAGTACCACATCGGCGACAGAGTTAGTAACAACGCTCGGATCATCCGGCGAGAAACAAACCTGCCCCCATGGGTAGGATGCAAAGAAGGACCGCATCCCATCCCAATCTGCTGACCTGTAGTGCCACACTCGGCGGCAGCCCACGAAACGAGGTCGTGAGTACCGAGCAACCGGCACTGTACTTCGGATGAGACAGTGGTCCGACGAGCCCAGAGGGGGATCGACGATAACCTGGTAGCCATCCGGATGGGAAGTCAGCAGAAGGTCCAACAGGGAAGGTGTATGATCCTCCACGTCTGGTATTCGCGTTGGCGAGGGGACTAGTTGTGTCAAATCATATGCTAAAGCGAAGTCGAGAACAGATCTACCCGCATGATCGGTAGTGCGCGATCCAAGCCATTCGGCATGGTGGGCATTAAAATCGCCAAGAATTACGATCTCTGCGGATGGGATCGGTTTCGGCATTACCGTGAGGGTGGTAGGGGTTGTCTTATGATGCCTGCTCCGCTTGCCCCAAACAGTGGCGAGCGCAAAATTGCCCCCCCCAGAATTCGGAGGGCAGCCTGGGCATCCCTTCTCAGGTTGTGTACGTCCTGAGCATGGATGCCCAGAGAGGGATTCTCCACCGCAGTCGCTGATGGTACTCTCCTGGAGTAATAAAACCAAATTCTGCACAACCATTATGTTTTGGGGAGGAGGGGGATCGGGCCTCCGGGACTCTCACATACCGGACGAAACGCAGTAGCAAAGCTACCACTTCACGTCGATTTTGAGTGAGAGAGTGGTACTTCCCCGGGCGTGCCGGCCCATTCGGCTGCAACCCGAAAGTATGCAGTGTGACACTACCACTAGGATGCAGTGTGGCACTACCACTAGGATACGAGGATTAACGGCAATTGGATGTGCCGGGAGTATAAAGGGAGTCCAAAACTATGTACCCCTGTTCCTCCTCCCCCCACCCCAAGGATGCTGCTGATGATACCTTCGCCGATGCAAACGTAGGCGAGGACGTGTCGGCAACACTGTTGCAGGAGATCCGTCTGCTACGAAAGGAAATGGCATTTGTTTCTCGAGATATGTCATTCCTTCGAGAAGAAGTGTCGCGGTTGAACTCGAACATGACGGAATTATAAGTCAGTAAGAAAATTAATAGTCGCTTGACTTCGGCTGAAGAGAGAATTTCCGCTTTGGAATCGCAAGACGCTGCCAATCAAAGCCAAACCGAAGAGAGAAGCAAAGCGGAGATTTTGTGATTACGCATGGAGATTAATAAGAGGGAACAGGAGCACTTTACAACGGATCTCGAATTGGCTTGCGTTGCCGAAAAGCCTGGTGAGAACACACTCAACATCGTTATATTATGTGCGAGGAAAGTCGGCCTCGACCTTACCAAACAAGATATAGTGAGTGCAGAGAGTTGACGTTCCGCGGTGGCTGAAGGCGAGCGAGTGCGACGCGTCCGATTGTGGTGCGGCTGACGCGCCGCTCATTGCGCGACGAGCTGTTGCAAACGGCGCGCATGTGGCGCGGCGTCGATACGTTGGACATCATCGATGGGGAGTTGTGACGTTATTACTTCAATGAGCGACTCACTCCTCTCAATCACTACCTTTTTTTCAAAGCACGAGAGGAAGGTAGAAGCAAGGGATGGCGTTTCGTGTGGACGAGAGGGGGCAAAATTTTTATTCGACGTACAGTACAGACACATCCATGTATCGTATTCGTGCAGAAACAGATATTCAAAAGTTTTTTGGTTTAAACAAAGATTAGAGTAGGATAGAGTGCCTAAATAATTAACGATAATGAAGAATATTCCTCTATTGTTGTTAAATACTGTACATGCTATTACTGTCACTATTCACTCTTAATTTCACTATTCATTTTATAGTACTTGAGCCTTTAGTATATAACATTATATTAACCTGCTGTGCTAATTTCATGAGTGAGATGCCCAAATTCAAAATACGCAATATAGCGAACTTTTGCCAATATTTTCATATTATTTTTACATCACATTATACAGCATTATACAACTTGCACTTTATTATACTCACTTATAAACTCACTCAGTAGAAGCGAAAGAAACAACATCGGCTCCGTACAAAAAAAAAAATCATAAAAAATCTAATTCCGAGCCGATAGTTTTCAAATAAGGCTTAAGCAATTCGCAATAGTGCGTTACATTAGCACAAGTAGAGGTACTTGTCCAGGACCAAGACGATCCCGATCAGGACGACCAGAAACTTCGCCTCGGATTATCCCCAAAGAGAAGCGGAGGACCAGTGCGCGAAAAACATCAAAATAATACCCGGGAAAAAACCTATCCGACGACACCCTCTTTGAAGAGATTGGACATCACCCGGCGAAAAATATAATAAAAAACAAGGCAGTAAAGGGGCCAAGTATTTAACACCACGAGGAAGGAACGTGACAGACGCACGCGCAACTGTAAATCCCACGGCCTCGTTACCTTTTTATATACACGCGTGTCAGATTAAGTAAGAAATAAATAAATAATTAGACAATTACAAACAAGGCTTACACCATGTATTTTATGTTTTAATCAATTCTGTAATAATAATATTTTAATTTAATTTATTTTTGAATTGTATTGATAACATTGATATTAAATAAGAGGGTACTTTGACTTTTCTGTTCAATATTGTGAGTCACGTGATTCGTAGTGAGGCTTATATAAGTGATGAAAGCTCGGTACAGAACAGTAGGGACTACGACTTTTTACTATTTGATCTTATACACTTTGATCCTGGACTAGCAAGGTGCTCATATTTAAGGTACGATATAATTTTGTGATATAGTATAATTGTT
The DNA here is from genome assembly GCF_905147765.1 of Vanessa atalanta. Classification (NCBI taxonomy): domain Eukaryota; kingdom Metazoa; phylum Arthropoda; class Insecta; order Lepidoptera; family Nymphalidae; genus Vanessa; species Vanessa atalanta. Next base: position 6,739,895 of record NC_061901.1, read on the forward strand.
ATTGCTTGTTAAATTATTGATGAATATATGAAGTGTCTTTTTACAATTATCAATATACAAAGTTAGTATAATTGTATTTAACTAACATGATTGTATTTTTGGATATTGAAAAAGAGTAACTACTGAGTTTCTTGCCGGTTCATCTCGGTAGAATCTACATTCCGAACCGGTGGTAGTTTTAGTTTAAAATAGTTTGTTAAATGATGATTCAAAAGTGATTGTAAAATCCTACTCGAATAAAGTATATTTTGATTAAGGTAATTGGTTTTATTGTAATTAATAATTGATAAAAAAAATCTAACATCAGATGTGGGATCTACAATTCACATAAGTACCTACTAATTTTTTTTTTTTTTTGTGTTTCAATGGTCTCGTCAACGCGATTCGGGAAGCTGTACCTGGCCATCACCGTAATGATGACGACGCAGCACACCGTCTACGATCGAGCAACCAGTGACAACGGTGCGGAAGGCTGGTGTCAGAAGATTAAGAAACTATCAAAAGAATTTCGATGGAGCATCATGGCTACATGACCGTTCCCAAAGCTGGTAAGACGTTTCGAGTCTGTGGCGCCTTCTGGAGGTCGAACTTTGGAAAACATTTTCGACAACTAAAATAGCCTTAGATGATAATAATTACATATAACTAATTGTTACTAGATATGATATATTTGCCTAAATTGTAATGTCATATTATTTATTTCAGGCTAAAATATTTCTATATAGAAATAGGAAGGAAATTTTGAAGTATACAGAAAGTTGTGATTGTTAATAAATAAAAAAAAATGTCTAGTCCAGGGCAATACTGAAAAAATACAAATGATGTATGAAAAACTGGACATCATGTCTTCTGAAATTCGCGTCCTTAGAGAAACCAAGCCCAAAGCCGCCTCACCTGCGAGACCGTCACTGGAAACAGAATTGACGGTACAGGAGGTGAAACAGACTCTGGCGACCATCAAACAAGGGGTGACGGAGCTGATCAAAGGTGAAAAACCCAAACCGAGTCCTCTCACATTCGCCCAAGCCACAGCAAAATCCAAACCCACCCAAACACCAACCATACGTTGATCATCTCCTCAAAAAACCCGAAGGAGAGTAGTGATAACGTGACCTCAAAAATACGCCTTGGACATCAAAAAAACAGGAGCGAGGGTCTGCACGGCGTTGGCGAGGCAGACCTAAAAATGAAGGTCCGTTATAAAAAGCGAGCTAGGAACCCGCACGAATGCCATCCAGTCCTCGAGTTGTCCCCTGAAGTATGGAAGCGGCTAACGCAAGCCGGGAAGATTTACGTCGGTTTCAGCAGATGCTCGGTGGAGGACCAGTCTCCCGACATCCAATGCGCCAAGTGCCTCGGTTTCGGCCATACTACGAAACAATGTAGAGCTACTAAGGACACCTGTAGCTACTGCAGCGGTGAGCATACAAGCAAGGACTGCCCTGCCAGGACAAAGGCAGAAGCTCCACGCTGTATAAACTGCACACGGGCAAAAAGGGATAGCTTGGAACTGGCGCACACGGCTTACAGTCCTGAGTGCCAGGAAAAACAAAAGTGGGACCATATAGCGAGATCCAGGGTCCAGTACTGCTAAAGGCTCCATTGAAATAAACACACCGGTCCCACCTCAAAGTCCTAATGAAACAGCGGGCAGGATCTTGTTTAAACAAGCCAACCTGCAACGCTCGAAACTAGCCACAGCTGAACTACTAAAAACAGCTCAGGAAAAACGGGATTAGCGTCGCACTTGTCCAAGAACCCTATGTTGGAGGGACAGGTGAGATGAAACACTACCCCGGCACGAAAATTATTCAGTGCACCCTGAGCCGCCAAAAGTCCGTCAAAGCCGCATTAATCGTTTTTGGTGACTAGCTGGAGGTCATCCATGACCCGCAGATCGTTATAGAAAATGTTGCGGCAGTATTCCTGCGGGCGGGAAAGCTGAGGATAGGTTTAATTTCAGTTTACTTCAAGGGGGACCATGACTTGCACCCCTACTTAACCCAAATTAGACATCATAACATCAGACCACAATGCGATTACCTTCACCCTGCGATTAGAGAAAGCCCTAGTACCCCTGAAGCCTATCTCCACGCGCAGATATAATACCAATAAGGCAAAGTGGTCGGACTTCTCTACTATATTCAGAACTAAGCTTGTCGACAGTGGAATCACACTGGAACGCGTCTCGAGCCTCACAAGAGGAACTCTCTGAGGAACGAGAGGAAACGTTAAACATCTATACATCGACTATCCACGAGTCGTGTGAAGGCACGATTCCGAAACTAAAGCCGTGGAATGGCAATCCTAGACCACCATGGTGGTCAGCCGTCCTTGAAGTCCTTAACAAGGATGTGCTTCGGTGAAAACGCCGAATAAGTAATGCTGCACCCAGTAGGAAACAACTCACAGTCGAAGAATACGTCTGGCCAGGGAAAATTACAAGAGTAAAGCGTGCGAAGCAACTACTCAAAGCTGGAAGGAGTTTTGCTCGACCCAGGACCGAGAAAGCGTCTGGGACGGTGTCTTCAGAGTGATAAGGAAGACCTCGAGAAGAACTCAGCTGGTGAAACACTGTCCATACCGAAACAGAATAGCAAAAGTTCCAGGTCCGGATGGTCTACCGTCCGATATCTGCACCGCAGCAATAAACTGTAACAGGGAGGTATTCTTAGCATTAGCAAACAAGTGCTTATCGCTATCGTACTTCCCCAAACAGTGGAAAGCTGCCCATGTATGCATTCTTCGCAAACCAGGAAAAGAAGATTAAACCCACCCTAAGTCATACAGACCAATCGGATTATTACCAATCCTTGGTAAGGTAGTAGAAAAACTTATGGTGGGCAGGCTTCAATGGCGCCTACTCCCCACTTTGCACCCGAGCCATTACCGATTCATGCCCCAGCGAGGAACGGAAGACGCTCTCTAAGACCTAATCGACAATATCCAGGAGGAAGTACGATCAAATAAATTAGTACTTCTGGTATCATTCACTCAATGGGGGTTTACTACCAAGCCTTCGCAGACGATGTAGTCCTTGTTTTCTCCAATAACCATACCAGCGGGTTGCAGACTACAGTTGAATCCACCTTGGCGGTCGTACAGGAGTGGGGCGTCGAAAACAAACTGAGATTCGCAGCGCACAAAACCAACGCGATGCTTATCACCAAGAAGCTCAAATTCAACGATCCAGTGATCCATATGTCTGGTACCCAGCTGAGTCTAGTAACCGAGATCAAGCTGCTGCGTCTCATAATAGACTCCAAACTCACCTTTAACGCACATGTGGTCGCTACCTGTAAAAAAGCGGCAGAAATTTACAAACAACTAGTACGTGCAGCAAAGGTGACATGGGGTCTCAATGGAGAAATAGTCAGAACCATCGACGTGGCGGTTATAGAGCCTAATGTTACCAAGGATCATATGCATAATAAAAATAACAATTTAATTTATATTAACACTGATAAAAGTAATTTAAATTGAATTTTAAGACAAAAGAGGTAGTCTCTGGCTCAAGTATTATTAATACTAATATTAATTTACCTAATAGTAATGTAACCTTGGATAAAATCCTAAATTTTAAAATTAGAAATAATCAAAACAATAATAATAGTAAACTTGTAAACCTGATGCAAATTACGTCGTTCGCAGCCGAAGGACTTAAAAAAAACCGAAAGTACTTTAAAAGTAAATTTATTTTAATTTACAAACTTATTTTACTAATATTAATACTAATTTAATTAGACTACTTCATGTGTTGAAGTTGTAACACAGAATGCCCTCAGAACCAATTATTATATTATTTATATTAATACTTTTTTTAATTCTAAGAGACAGAAATTATAAAGAAAGATTGGTGTGGTCCGTTGTTGGGCGGCGTGATGTTGCGCAAGGGTTGCTGGTACCGGGCCGTCGTCGGTGGTTTCGGCGAACGCGATGTCCTAATGTATCTCCATAGGGTGGTCGCATACATAACATGCACCAAAGCATTCAAGGAATGACAGGAAAAGATTTAGAAATTGAGTTATTCATAAACAGTAATGCCACTGATATTTTATGTATAACAGAACATTGGCTTGTAAATTATCAGTTTATGTTTAACTTCAGTGGTCACCAGATGGCTAGTATGTTCAGTAGAAAAAAAGCTATACGTGGCTCATTAATACTTATTAACAAAAATCTAAAATTTAAAGAACGTAAGGATGTTGTGAGCCTTTCTATTGAGCGGACTATTGAAATAGCCTGTGCAGAGCTAGAGCATGTCATTGTTGTATGCGTATACAGACCTCCTAGCGGGTTATATGAAGCATTTGAGAAAATATTGGAAAGTGCATTATTGAAATTATCTGGATCAAGTAAATATATTTTTATTGGTGGTGACTTCAAGATAAATTTATTAGAAAACTATAGCACAAGTATTAGATTCAGATCATTATTATATTCCTATAACCCCATTAACTTATTCTTAGAGCGAACTAGAATCACTGAATCCACTGCAACGTGTATTGACAACATATTTACCAACTGTGTACCTAACCGTACCTTGTGGACAGTTAGCTTCATTTAATTCGCAAATAAAAAATAATGCTAAGGATTTAAAACAGACATTTGTTCCAATCAATTTGTATCGAATTGAGAAGTTCAGAAGTAATATCATGGCAAAGCTCTCATATTTATAATTAAATGAAATAATTCTAATGAGCTTTATAACAATTTTTTTAAATTAATTAAAACAGAATTTAATGCCATATTTACTTCCAAGACAGTCTATTCTAGGAATTTTCTTAAATTTAATGATTAGGCGACTGTCGGAATTCACAAGAGTAGACAGAGGTTGTATGAACTTAATAGTGAAAGATCATACAACCGGTCTTTTTCATTTATCAGTTATGTTAGTACCTACTCTAAACTATTCAAACGTGTATGTCATACAGCTAAATCATTGCATATCAAAAAAATATTGACGCACCTGATAAAATTAAAATGACATGGAAAATTATTAATTGTGAAACTGGAAGAGTCAAAAATAACATCTCCGACTTTAGCTTATCTATTGACAACAATTTATTTTCCCCAGATCGGGATGTTGCAACTGTTTTTGAAAAATTTTTTGCTGACATTCCATTTTCGACAACTAACTCATTAAATTCCTCTCCTACCGTTGCTGAATCATTATTAAAAAACCATGTGGAAGAATGTAATATTAGCTTTAAATTTAATACAGTAAGTGTAAGTGATGTAATAAGTTCCTTCAGATCACTAGATATTAAGAAAACGGCCGATCTGTGGGGGATCATTGTCAAGGTAGTCAATTCAATAATTGATGTAATCGCACCCTACCTTGTCACTATATTTAATAAATGTGTCCTTAGTGGCGTGTTTCCTGACCTCATGAAACATAGTAGAGTATTACCAACATTTAAGTCAGGTAGTACATCAGACCCCAACAACTATAGGCCCATCTCTGTACTACCAACTCTTAGCAAGATCTTTGAAAAGTTATTACTAAATCAAATGCTAGTACATTTTAACAATAACAAGTTGCTACACAAGAAACAATTTGGATTTACAAGGGGTCGCTCGACAACTGACGCTGGTGTTGAGCTCGTTAAAAATATTTACAGGGCCTGGGAGGAGTCACAGGATGCCTTAGGGATATTTTGTGATTTATCTAAGGCCTTTGATTGTGTGCAACACGAAACTTTGGTCAGGAAGCTACGTCATTATGGAATTGGATACTGCACTCAGTCTTCTGATTTCGTATCTGAGCAATCGGATTCAGAGGGTTGATATAAATGGAAAGAGATCTCAAGGATCAATTCTTGGACCATTTCTCTACATCTCCTAGGTGATAAACTCGAGATAGTATTGTTTGCTGATGATACTTCTTTAATTTTTAAAATAAAAAGACGTCTTTCAATATATGACGATGTGAACAATTATATTCTTTATTGCACTGAAATATGTTACAATGATGGTACAGTAATATATGTACAGGCAAAGGTGGACTTATCTCTAAAAGAGATTTCTTCCAGTCAACCTATGGAGGTGAGTGACAGGGTGATGTAGCGGGCAAAATAGTGCAGACTGTAGTATAGAAAATATGAAAATATAAATACTTACGTAAATAAAAATATAATACATAAACATTAGGGTGTCCCTTATATGAGCAAAAAAAATTTTTTTTTGATTTTCGAATTGCATACCCTCTATTATTTTTATAAATGCTAAAACGTACTCAAATATGAATTTTCATCTTTCTGGCATGATCGCAACCCGTGCCGACTGAGCTACAAAGTTTATAAAAAAACGTGTTATTCCCTGATATTTCGTTCTGCTATAAAACTAATATATATGCAACAAATTAAGTGAATAGGAGTTAAAATGAAATAAGAAAAACATTATTCCTTATTTAAAAATATATAATAATAATAATCAGCCAGGGTAACTTCTCTTTAGTGTAGTTTTTTTGCAGTCCGGATACAAACTTCTATGTTCCTGGACACAGCGCAACAAGAATTGTTTTTGCTCTTCTTCAGCCGTGATAAGTCCATTAAAATCTTGCATTAATTTGACAGCCCTTTCAGCGGTGTCATTTACAACCTTCAAGTGACTTATTTTTCTTTTAGCTTCCAGAAAAGCAGCACTATAATTCCAAGAATATACATCTTCCTGAAAAAAACTATCGCCGATCTGTAGTCGAGAAAAAAATTGTTTGCTCTTTTCCGATACAAAATCCTCCAGCGATTTATCTGAAAGTAAAAACAAGTTAAATAACAAAACATATTATTAAGAAAAGTAATCATACATACCAAAAATAAATTGAACTTACCAAACAACTTTTGGGTCACTTCCTCCTTTGATGGGATATAGCGTTTGCCAAAATTAGAGCTTTTATCCCTGTTTAAGTTGCCAATCATTTTTATTTCAGTTTGGTTATTAACTTCATCATCGAAAAGTGATAGAATGACTGTCTCTTCACATAAATACCACAAGTGATGTGTAAACTTGCTTAACGAAGCTTTAGAAATTATTGCATCAACTTTTTCATACTCTTTTAACGCCTTCAAGAAGCACAAATCTTGGTTAGGTGCTTTAATCGCCACTGTGCATTCGAGCCAAGGTTTAACATACACTGTGACGATAAACAAGCAAACATCTTGAAGGGCATTTTTGTCCTTCGCACTCAAACTATATTGTGATCGTAGCAAATATATTTTTAAAGAATAGATTGCTCTCGCCATCCATCCTGCCTGATGCATAGTTCTGGGGTATCTGAGTTTTAATTTCTTCTCTGTATCTCCTCCCAAAAACAATACGCATAGTTCAACCAATTCTCGATAATCGTCCCTTGTAAAACATTTGTCCAGTTCTGCTTTATAAAATATTAACAAAGATGTAATGTTTGTCTCGGCAACATGCTCTTTTACAAAATCAAGAGATACTTCTATGTCACTGGAATCGATGTTTTTCCAATTGTCTTTGAACTTTTTGAAGATTGGAATATCCGGGCTACTAGTAATTTGCTTTATCTTGCTTTCGAAGACAGTTTTAGAACCAATTCATAAACGTGATGACGACAAGCGAAAAGCAATAATTCTCTTTCTAAAGTCTGCTCCAAAACAGCACAAGCTCCATTGAAACGGCCTGTATTCGAAGCTGTTGTGTCGCAGCAGATTATTTGTACCTTATTATGAAGGTTCCAGTCAAAGAGAGCAGTTGAGACAGCTTTAGCTTGATGTTTTCCAGAGGAACTCTCTAACTTGGGCACTGCAAGAAGCTGTTCTTTATTGTCAAAAGAAGAAATAATTGGCAAACCTTCTTCTTCTGAACTTCGTACATCTAATCCGGGTAACAGTTTTCCATCCCAATGCACTGTGACTACGTCAGGTACATTGTTCTGAAAGTCACTTTTTATTGATTCTGCTCTGGATTTTCTTATCTTGGTACGAATTCTCTGAATCGAGGATTTGTTAATAGGAAAATCATCGCTGCCAAGGGCTTCTACGACCGCATGAATAATGTAAACTGAGTCTCTTATGCTTAACTGACATCGATCTAAAGCTGCCACAAGTTTAGGTGTTATGAGATTATTTCTTCCTCTTTTTGAAGTCTTTTCAAGGCAGGGTACGTCTGGCAAACTGAGCTCAGAATTAAAAATCTGATTTTCTTCCGAATCTTCTGAACATTCCAAATTATTTGTAGTAGAAGTAGATGCAACAGCCAATAACTCTCTTTGTCTTACATTCCTTTCTTCTTCTTCCAATCGTCTTTGCCTAGCTCTTTCTTCTTTCTCCGCCAATTTTTTTGTCTACTCCACCAAAGCATCCCGGTCGACCTGGTTCTCTCTGTTTCTTCAAAAATAGTTTGTCTTCCTCTATTTTCATTTTCTGAAAAGCATCAACATGTGCAATATCGAATAAGTTATCAAGGTCAATTTTAAAATTATTTTCACAGTTCTTGAACGAGATTTGAGCTCTCTGACAATTTTTTTGTAGCTTTCTCCAATCATTATATAAATCAACCAGTTTCTTTACGCAGTTTGGAAATGCCTTTGTCGGAATTCTTGCTTTTTCCCAAAATATAATGCACTCTCTAATCACCAGATTTGCACTTTCACTGACAGTCAGCTTGACTTCGCGAATATTATAAAATAAGACAGCAAGGACTTGTCGATTGGATGGTAATTTTGCACCATTTATTTGATGACAAGGCAGTCCGATAAGAAAAATATTTTGTTTATCACTTCTTAATTTAACCGACATTTTCATGCAATAAACAATAGCACAACAATAATCTTAAAAACCACGTATTAAATGACAAATAAAACATGTAGTTACAGGTCGCAGTACAATATCGTCGCAACTTGTATGGACAAGTTTAAATCGAAAGTCGGCACGGGTTATTGTTAATATAACGGGCTAATATTTTTTCTAGACAATATTGGGTTATTACTAAAATTTTACTTGAATTTAAAGGGACACCCTAATAAACATACATATTTACAATTCGATGTTAATTTAGTATGCAAAATAAAACAGAAAAGACATGGGGAGAAGTAAGGTTAAGATGAAGGGTTAGCTTGTGAGAGAAAATAATGTTTCAAGCGGCTTTTAAATAATTCAATACTATCACTGTTTTGGATGGATTTCGGCAGGTTATTCCACAATATCGGAGCTCGTACTGTAAACGATTGCAGTCGAAATTTTGTATTACTCCTAGGCACATCAAGCATCGAAGTGATGCAAGAGCGCCTGGAGCGTATGGGAGTGGGTAGGAGGTTGATCCGGGAGCTAAGGTACGAAGGAGTATGCGGGTTATTGAGTATGTTGAAAAGGACTGAAAGGATGTGCATATCTCGGCGAAATCGGATAGGGAACCATTTAAGTTGAGCGCGGAAATGAGAAACATGGTCATACTTACGTAGCCCGAAAATAAAACGAATAGCGAGGTTTTTTAGGCGCTCTTCTTTATTCCAAAATATTTCCGAGCTTCTACGAAAACAGCTTGACGGGACTTCCGAAATTCTGTGACTGTTATTTCGGAACCCTTCAGCGCCGTCTTCGCCATACTCTGGAGCGAAAGTGTACGGAGGTGAAACGAATTAATATAGGACGCGGAGCATCCCTCTTCGCCCCCAAGCGATGGCAGCAGTCGATCACTTCAGGTGCAGCATCTGACATCTTCAATTGGCCAGTTAATACAGCTAACGTTTTCTTCATGACCTCTTCGCCTTGGTCTTCATTAATACCATGGAGGTAAAGAACCTTCCTACGACACTGAGACTCTATGCGATCCAACCCATTTGCAACAATCTCGATCTAGGCTTTGAGTAGTCCGAGCGATTTCCACACAAGGGACTTGAATGTGTAAAACTCGGCAGACAAGGACTTTATTGTTGGATTCGTAGGAGCAGAGGCACTTGATGGTACCAAATTTCTTTCAATTTCTTCAATTCCTTGGCTGAACATCGCAGAGAGTTACTCCATCCCTTTAACCAGCTGTTCAACAGGAGTATCCATTTCTCAGTGGTGTAATAACTTATGTGAGAGTGTAGTGATGGTCTACTAATGCTTAGGTAGTGTAAGTATTAAAACATAGGCACTAATGTATTTGAGAAAATTAAATAAAGATAGAGCTTTGAAAAGTACGACTGTATATTTCCACTATACCCACTTTATATCACCGGACAATACTCTCTCTGAAATAGTAAATTGGTTTAGTGTTAATAATTTCACGAATAACACGAAAAAATTAATCTATAACGCTTACGTGCGTAGCGTTCTGGAGTACGGTAGTGTAGTGTGGAATCCTTGTTACAGTGTACATCGTCTGCGTATAGAGAGAATACAGAAGCGATTTGTATATCATCTATCCAGGAACAAAAAATTCTCATACAATAAATGTAATAAAAATTACAGCAATCTCTTGAAAGATTTTAATATGTATAGTCTCTCTGTACGCAGACAATTATTAGATCTTTCTTTCCTATTTAAGATAATTCGTAACGAGATTGACTGTACTCACTTACTTGAAAAGATATACTATCGTATTCCGAGGCGTAATGCTCGTAGTTTTCTGGGTACTTTTGATGTCAGAATATCAAAAACGAAATTAGGAGGTAATGCACCAATACCTAGATCAACTCGGTTGTACAATGGTTTTAGTCAAGATCTAGATATTTTTAATGACTCTGCCATGATTTATCGTAAACGTGCGCTAGAATTGTTGAGAGATGCAAATAAATAAATAATAAAAGAATAATAAATAATGTTTAATAGCTATTTTTTGTTGTACTCTCTTAATATTATTTTATATTAATTTGTATATTTTTAGTGTTTTTTTGTAATGTAAACTTTGCATGAATTTAATGAATTATTTAATTTTAATTTGTACCTATATCAAATCAAATTATTTGTGTATTTGATTTTAATTTTATTAAGTGCATGTTTAATTTTTATCATGTCTTTAATTTTTATCAATTTAACTTTTTTTTTTTTTTTCAAATCTTTCTACTCATGTTGCTATAATTATGTGTTAATGTGTTTTTAAAACAAATATTGTAATTGTTGTGGCTACTTTAAAAAGCTTCACATGTTAACTATTTTCATTTAATTGTGTTACATTTGTCATTAAAACATGTAGTAGCTACTAGTGGTCCTTAAAATAAATAAATAAATAAATAAATAAATAAAAGACTAAATGTATTAAATTCACTACTCCCAATGTAAGATGTGTCAAAACGAGTGTACGTTTAAACGGGGAAGCATTAGATGTTTTAGAATCAACAGAGTTCCTTGGTATGACAATAGACTCTAAGCTCCAATGGGGCCCCCATATAAATAAATTGGCGAATAGACTCAGCTCTGCAGCCTATGCGGTAAAAAAAATTAGACTTTTGACTGATGTGGATACAGCTCGCCTTGTGTACTACAGTTATTTCCACAGTAGAATGTCGTATGGCATATGGCCATATATGGCATACTCTGGGGTAATGCAGCTGACATTAATACTATTTTTGTACTGCAGAAGAGGGCTATTCGTGCAATTTATAACCTGGGCCCAAAAGATTCGTTAAGAGGTAAATTTAAAGAAATTAAAATAATGACTGTCGCTTCTCAATTTGTTTTTGATAATGTTATGTATGTACGCAAAAAAATAAATAATTTTCCCAGAAATTGTGACGTACATTCTATTAACACTAGGAACAAGAATAAACATGTTACTCCAAGTACCTGATTACACAGGGTTAGTAACTCTTTTTTGGGGCAATGTATACGTTTTTACAACAGGATCCCAGAAAACGTTCAAAATTATTCAATTATAAAATTCAAAAGAGTCGTTAAAGAGCGTTTGTGTGCTAAAGGATATTACAACACTAATTACTTTTTAGTTTACTGCACACCTTGGGAATGAAATGATCGCTTCCAGGCTGTTTCAAATAACTAAAATATAATTATCATTGTACATGGAAAATGGTTAAAAAAATATATATCCCGCTGAGTTTCTTTCGCCGGTTTTTCTCAGGTCCGAGGTGCTAAATTCCGAACCGATGGTAGATTTTTGACAATCAATAAGCAAGTGTAAACACTTCTATATTGAATAAAGATTTTTGACTTTGACTTGACTTTGACTTTGAATGATGGGTGCGGGTTTTGAACTCAGCGGGATATATTTTTTTATTTTTTTTTAACCATTTTCCATGTAGGTACAATGATAAGTATATTTTAGTTGTTTGAAACAGCCTGGAGGCGATCATTTCATTCCCAAGGTGTGCAGTCAACTAAAAAGTCATTAGTGTTGTAATATCCTTTAGCACACAAACGCTCTTTAACGACTCTTTTGAATTTTATAATTGAATAATTTTGAACGTTTTAATTACTCGAAACAACTGAGTATGTGCGCCTACAGAGCCTGGATTCACAAACCCATGAAGAACACCATATAGTCCGTCCTCTTATATTCACCGACGGCAGCAAGATAGAAGGGAAAGTCGGTGCTGCCCTAACATGGTGTGATCAAGGAAGAGAATCCAGATACTCCACGTTCCGTCTGGAACCGCACAACACAGTCTTCCAAGTGGAAATGTATGCACTCTTCAGAGCAATCAAAATGGTCAAGAAATCGAAGCAACGCTCTACTAACATCTTGAGCGACTCAAGATCCTCGCTTGACCTACTAAAGTGTCCATTGGTAACTCATCCTTTGGCCCTTGAGATGAAGGAGTGCATACGAGAAATCCAAGCGGAGGGAAGAACTGTGCGGTTTTTCTGGTTACGGGCCCACGTGGAAACGCCGGTCAATGTGAGAGCGGACGAGCTAGCCAAAAAAGCAGCTCTCACAAAAAATATGGCTCCTGATTACGATAAAGTCCGAATATCGTATGTCAGGAGGCAGATACGAGAGAAAACTGTCAAAAGGCGGCAGTTACGCTACGAATCCTCACAAACCGCCCAAGTAGCTGCAAAAAGAAATAATTCGTCCGCTGTACCATCTTTAACCCTCCCACAACCACAAATTCAAAACACAATACTCTCAACAGCACAGACCACACCATAAAGCACACAACACAAAACTCGAAATACAAACCCGATGTCGATTTCCCAGCAAAGCCAGATCCGGGCCACCAGTAACACCCTTAGGCAAAAACTATAGGCTCTCCCACATACTCTACGGGGATTGCTCGTAAAGAGAGACCAGCCTATCACGTCCAACCAGCCCACTCAATACACCACGTTCACGGAGCTGTTGCAAATTGTGGGTGAACGTGGTACCCCGGGCATCAAAATCAAAGGTTCTCTTTATGAGTGGAGATACTGAGAGGGTGAGCATTGGATTATGTTGCCCGGAGGGCTCAGATCGCTTGACTGTGTCTCCTGGAATAGCCTTACTCATTAAAAGGAGCACTTCCAAAGTTAGCATGAAGCGGACCACCATCGACGCGCTAACAACGCAAATGCCGGGTGCTTTGACCTGTCGACTGTTGCGACTACGAAACTGTCGCACTCTTCGAACGGGAAGAGGAAGCCCCCTTTGCAATGGCGTGCACAATGCTTTTGAAGATGGGCGAGGAGGACCACGGAGGGAACGCAAGTACAATAAGCGTGGACGCCATGAAAGTCGGCTTTGAAACAGGTGACATTGCTGTCCGCTTTGGCTGCCTGTTAGCTTCGAAAAAACATGAGGTTATCGCATATGAGGACAGGGGGGAAGACCTGAGTCCTGAGACCCGAGGTCCCAACAACATTCCCCACTGCAAAGCCTCCAAAGGCCACCATCGAGTCCTAATTAAGCGGATCTGAGCGATTGCAGCTAAAAATAGCGGCGCAGAGAACGGCCCAGACCCCGAAGTGCCGTCGAGACAGACGGCCGAGCCCTGGACCTGCAGTGACGGCGGTGACGTGTTTAATCCGCGATCTGATATCTCCGAAGAACAAAACGTCGCACTCACCCCAATCAGACCCCGGCCCGTCGGTTTCATCGAACCGACAGGCGCAGACAATGAGGGTTCCTGTTATTCCTGATAGTGAACGACCCGGGAAAGCCCAAAACAATACGCGTCTATCTAACAAGGGCCGATAAGGGACAAGTAATACCACCAAAGTTGAGACCAGCGTCAAACCCTCGAGACCATGCAGTGAATGCTTTCCTAGAGTTCCGGGCTATTGTGACGGCCACCCGTGAGGTCCACTTAGCCACCTGCAAAAACCGGCAGACCTACCGGCGCGGTAACGAAAAGCTGCTAGAGGTAGAGCTTGAAGAAGCCAAGGCGGCCATATACAACAACGACACATCCCAAGTTATCAAAGGGAAAATGTTGGGGCGGTATGGCTGCTTACAGCGCTGCAGAAGGATTCGTGGGCCTGGTTGAAGATGAGGGGCGAAAAGACGCATTCCCTAGGTTCTTCACACCAACCAGTGGTAGTAGTGGCCAGATGCACGAGAGTAATGGTAGACGACAGGATACTCGCGAAGGCAAAGTTCATCTCAGAAGGTCCGGGGGTCAACACACCTCTCGTGGGTCTGGAACTGCCACAGATATCGTGGATAAACGGGTTACTAGGATGTGGAAAGACGATTCACATTGTCAGGAATATCGATGAGGACAAAGAAGTGTTAGTCACCTTCACAATCGAAGCCGCCAAAAACCTGAAAGAACAATTTACACACCGATTTAGCGAAAAAGCTAAATTAAGGGTACGAACTATGGCATCCGTGCTAGTGAACGGGTTCAACAAGAGCATAAAATGTAACCATCTTACGGTCGACGAAGCCCTCATGAACCACTTCGGAGCCATAGTAATGGCGGCACAGCTGTCCGGAGCGAGTTGGTCCTCATCGGAGATATCAACCAGTTGCCTTATATCGACAAAGAAAATATTGCTACACAAAGTTGCATGAGGTGCAACAGGCGGCCATATCGCTCAGCAGCGATCTCTTCCAGGCAACCTTTGGGCAGAGGAAAATCGGTTCGAAATGAGGTACTGCCGACCAAGCCTGACAACAAATATCACCCGTGAGTTATCCTGTACGCACCGAAACCCCCTGGACGTCGCATACGCCATTAGCGAGGTCTACCGTAACATCTACTCTGCAAGCCCTATTATCCACTCCCTCAAAATTGAGAGATTCATTGACGCCAACATACCATCCGACCAAACCAAAACCCTATATCTGACCCATACGCAGGAGGAAAAGATACTCCTGATGGATCAGTGATACGGAAAAGGTGAAGGGTCAAGCGTCATGACCATTCACGAATCTCAGGGACAGACCTACGGCGACGTTATCATAGTCCAGTCGAAGAATGTGAGGCTCCGTATCCACGAAAGTGTTCCTCACGCAGTTGTGGCAATCACTAGACACACTCAAAACTCAAACTCAAATTCCTTTATTCAATATAGAAGTATTACACTTTCTTATTGATTGTCAAGTTAAACACTACCACCGGTTCGGAAAAAGAAAACACCCTGACCTGAGAAGAACCGGCGAAAGAAACTCAGCGGGACTTTTTTTTTTACGTCAAATTAATTATATACATAATTGTATATGAGTAGAAACAGCCAGGAGGCGATCGTTTCATTCCCAAGGTGTGCTATCAAACATAAACTCACTAATTGTATAGTAACCTTTCGCACACAAGCGTTCCTTAACAATTTTTTTAAATTTCGCAACAGAAGCATTTTGAACGCTTTCTGGGATCCTGTTGTAGAAGCGTATACATTGCCCCACAAAAGAGTTACTGACTCTATGCAGTCGAGTAACAGGAGTAACAAGATTGTGTTTGTTCCTTGTACCAACGTTATGAGAATCACATTTTCTCATAAAGACATTAATATTTTTCCGTACATACAAAACATTACAGAATATATATTGAGAAGCAACAGTCAATATCTTAATTTCTTTAAATTTATACCTCAAAGATTCCATGGCTCCTAGGTTATAGATTGCGCGAATAGCCCTCTTCTGCAGCACAAATATAGTATGGATAGCGGCTGCGTTACCCCAAAGCATAATACCGTAGGACATTATACTGTGAAAATAACTGAAATAAACTAGGCGAGCCGTATCAACATCGGTAAATAATCTAATTTTTTTGAACGCAAATTCCGCAGAACTCAGTCTACCCGCCAATCTGTTTATATGGGGGGAGCCACTGTAATTTGGCATCAAGAATAAGGCCAAGAAATTCAGTTGTTTCAACTGGATCCATCGATTCCCCATTGATAAGTACATCGGGTTTTACATTTTGCACGTTTGGTGTGCTAAATTTTACAATTTTAGTTTTTTTATTATTCAGCCTAAGATTATTTACGCTAAACCAGTGTACTATATCAGACATAGCATTGTTTACATCGTCATACTGTACCTGTTTCCTATTAATTTTAAAAACCAAAGAGGTATCATCAGCAAACAATACTATATCATGTTTGTTCCCAACAAGAAAGGGCAAGTCATTTATATATATGAGGAATAGAAAAGGTCCAAGAATTGATCCTTGTGGGACCTCCATACCAACTAAGACCCCAGGAGACCTTGTCCCTTTAACGTCAACACTCTGAATTCTATTGTTAAGATAAGAAGTCAGAAGGTCGAGTGCACATTCTCTAATTCCATAGTGATATAGTTTCCTGACCAGAGTTTCATGTTGAACACAATCAAAGGCTTTGGATAAGTCGCAGAAAATCCCTATGGCATCCTGCGACCCCTCCCAGGCTTCATAGATATTTCTTATTAGTTCGATACCTGCGTCGGTAGTCGAGCGACCACTCGTAAATCCAAATTGTTTTCTATGAAGCAGATTGTATCTATTGAAATATGCTAATAATTGATTTAAAATATTTTTTTCAAATATTTTGCTGAGGGTTGGTAGTATCGAGATTGGCCTATAGTTGTTAGGATCTGAAGAGCTACCAGATTTAAATATTGGAATGACTTTACTATGTTTCATCAGGTCAGGAAATACACCATGTTGAACACAATCATTGAATATTATTGCAAGATAAGGTGCAATTAGATCAATAATTTAATTAATCACCTTTACAGAAATACCCCATAGATCAGCAGTTTTCTTAATGTCTAATGACTTAAATGTACAAATTATGTCATTGGTGTTTACAGGGGTAAAATTAAATTTTGATTTGCATTCACGTACATTTTCTTTCATTAATGATTCGGCAACTGCTGGAGAAGAAATAAGTAACTTAGTTGTAGAAACTGGTATGTCAGCAAAAAATTGTTCAAAAACTGAAGCAACTTCCCGTTCACTATTTATGACTTTATTATTATAATTTAAGTTCAATTCGGAACTGCGACTGCCACCTCTACCAGTTTCACAATTAATAATTTTCCAAGTCATTTTTATTTTGTCATGTGCATTCTTAATTCTATTTTTTATAGTTAAAGACTTTGCCAAAAAGCACACTTTTCTAAATAATTTTGAATAGTTACTTACATAGTTGGCAAAAGTGGCACTGTGATTGTACGTCCTTTCATTATAAAGCTCGTACATTCGTTGCCTACTTTTATGAATTCCAATAGTAGCCCAATACTTGAATTTTAAAAAGTTTTTTGTATTAACTGTTTTAGAAGTGAATATTGCATTAAACTTGTTTCTAATTAATTTAAATAGATTATTATAAAAAGCATTGGGGTTATCACTAAAAGATAAGTGTGGTAGATTGGCCAAAATATTACTTCTAAACTTCTCAATACGACTTGTGGTCAAAGGAACAAACATTCTTTTTTCGGAATTGCTTATTTTTTTTAACATGGAAGTTAAATAAAGCTTGTTGTCCACAATGGTCTGAATTTAGTTTATTAATTATAATTTTATTTTGTGGAATATGGGTTGCAAATATGTTATCTATGCAAGTTGCTGTGGAATCTGTTATTCTAGTTGGTTCTAAGAACAGATTTACCAGATTATATGAACTTAACAATGATCTGAATCTAATACTTGTGGTTGTATTATGCAATAAATTTATATTAAAATCTCCACATACAATATTCTTTATTAGATTCAGATAATTTCGATAAAACATTTTCCAGTACATTTTCAAACAATTCATATAATCCACTAGGGGGCCTGTGAATATAATAATGATCTGAATCTAATACTTGTGCTATAGTTTTCTAATAAATTTATCTTGAAGTCACCACCAATAAAAATATATTTACTTGATCCAGATAATTTCAATAATGCACTTTCCAATATTTTCTCAAATGCTTCATATAACCCGCTAGGAGGTCTGTATACGCATACAACAATGACACGCTCAAGCTCTGCACAGGCTATTTCTATAGTTTGCTGAATAGAAAGGCTCACAATATCTTTACGTTCCTTAAATTTAAAATTTTTACTCATAAGTATTAAAGAGCCACCGCATATAGCTTTATTCCTACTGAACAAACTAGCCATCTGGTGCCCACTAAAGTTAAACATGACCTGATAATTCAGAAGCCAATGTTCGGTTAAACACATAATATCAATATCATTACAGGTCAAAAATAATTCAATTTCTAGGTCCTTCCCTAACATTCCTTGAATATTTTGGTGCACCAGGTTTACAATTTTATTATTAGCTATTTTCTTTTTTTTTTATTGGCTTCTATGGAAACTATACTATTGGTGCCAGAGACTACCTCTATTGTCTTAGAATTTAATTTTAATTATTTGGAACATGTTCCAAAATGTATGGTCTTGTGTTATACTGCTCAATAAAAGCAGTTGTCTGGTCAACCAAACAATTGGTTGATTTTGTAAGAATAAAATATGATAGCATGCTTGCTATCTGTCTCTTATAAAAATTTGATAGGTGACACCTATCACATGTCAATAAACATGAATTATTATTAATTATATTATTGATATCAATTAATTCCATTTTATTATTGATGTAATTTTTTGATACATAATTACTATTGGTCATTATATGTAACATATTATTTAATTTAAACCTAATTGCATTTTCCTGTGGCATTTCTTTAATATAAGGAAATGTGAACATTAATATTCTTTCTACATTTAAATTTAATAATTTAGAGTAATAATTATCAAGAATTTTTTTGTTCACATTTCCCCTTCTCCCAACTAATATAATTAGTGTAGTAGAAGGACAATGAGTACAGTTCAAATCATTATATGTGAATAACTTGCACCTGGCATACTATAATTTGTTACTTGTCCCTTACACATGTCATTGAGCAAAACACCCATATCTCTTCCCATTCCATCACTATAAATTTTAGTACATTTTTTGGTAGGAACATGATGTGTTTTGCTTGGTATGGCGCTGACATGAGCTGTTGACTCAGATGGAGGCATACCAGTACACAGCCCCGAACGATCCCCAGAGTCAGAAGCGCCCTGACAATCACATGCATAGTGTTTTATGAGAGAGTCAAAGCGCTCCGAATTATATTTACTTAAGTCTAGTAGATCGTTCATGGCAGCGATATGACCAGAAATTTCCTTTTGGGACATTTCATATTTTTTTGATATGATGTCTAAAGAGTTTTTTAAATATGATATCTCAGCCTGAAGAGCATTCACATCAGCCTCATAACCTTGTCTCATATCTTTCACATTCTTATTATACTCAACCATTTTTAATCTGAGTGTATTTCTTTCCTTACAGATTTTTTCATAATTAAGGCAATTATTTCTAGATTTTATTAGTTTTCGTGTTTTCTTAATATATCTATTAATTTTAATGTATTTCTTGAATTTATTTTTGCTTAATACTAGACTGGATGAACCCATGTCATCACCAGTCAAATCAATAGTCGAAATGTCATTCTTACTGGTGAGCGGGGACACTAATGTGGTTGTATGTCCAACCAGTTCATCATATAGACACTGGGTTTGAGAGGCCTTCAGGTTGAGATTATTGTTTTCTAATTCTGATATATATTGTTGGGCCTTATGTAATTTAACTTTTAACTCATTGGTGAGCATGAGAGCTTGCTCATACTCATCTCTGCAATTATCAAACCCACTGACTATTTGTTGCAAATTATTTATTTGTTCTTCCATTTCTACATATCGTAAATGTAACTGCGAAAGCTCAGATTTTAATATGTTGTTTTTATTAAGAATTTGCAAGAATTCTTGTTCATTATCATCCCTTTCTTTTAACAGTAGATCACACTGTGTCCTAGATGCTTTTAGTTCCTGGAGCGTCAGCTGGAGTTGTTCCTCCGCCTGACGCGCCTTGGTACTACGAGTCATCATTTTTAATAAAAATAAAAATTGTTTGATAATATAATATAGACGGCGTGATCAAACAGTTACTGTAATATTTAACTTATAAATTGTTAAATAGGGTTTCTATAGTGAGTTAGAGGGATAACAAGAAGTTGAACAAGAAAACTTTTTAAAATTGAGTTCGTTACCTGCGTAATGTCAGCTGACGAACACAACACAAGGTGTAGAATAATAACACAATAAGTATTAAACTTTATATTTAATACTTCTATACACATATCCATAATCACATATATTCACATCACTTACATCGAAATCACATACTCACTTGAACACCTTTAGGTACTTAATTTATCAACGATACTTTAGTATTACTCTCTCTGAAACAGAAATGATACTGATCCCGCTTATGACACTTCATTGAGATTTATACTGTTATCCCCACTGATAATAATGAACACCTGTGCGGGTAACTTGTAAATAAATGTGATCCTTTGCACACTTTAGTTACGTACACACACATCAAGAGGACTGATGATGCAGCGATTCCTTCATCGTGAGAACCAAACTAAGTGTAACATTGCAAATGTGATTTTATAATTTAAATATTATTTTATTTCATTCCAATTACTTACATCGAGTAGGTTAGACATGCTAATTAGGAAATAAGTTTTATTGTAATTTCTTTTTATTAAATAAGTTTAAATTAGTTTTTGGTTTTTTTTCGACCTTTCGACTGTAGCTAACGTAACTGGCGCAGTCGGTAGGATACTAGATAGGGACAGTTAGGTCATCACTAGTATCCAGAATCTACGGACCAGCTGCAGAACCGGAAGGCGAATCCAGACTTCGATTCACGAGGAGAAACCAGAAATGAAGTATATGTGAGTACATTTGAACTTTTCTCGTGTTGCTCTTATCCTAGTTGTATTTCCAATCCAAAATTTATCACCCTAGAGTTCATAGATATCGGGAATCTGCATCGCAGCAGGCCCGACGTCGTAGTTTAGATTGTAACAGAAATTTAAATTTAAAATTTAATTCTAAGTTAATAGGTTTAGATAATACGGATCCTAATATGTCTCAAGATCCGGACACCATTTATAAAATTCTTAGGATTGTGCCCGACTTTGACGGAAACCCTAATGTACTTACGAGATTTATTAATATTTGTGACCAAATTGTAACGCAATATTTAAACACCGCGCCTGGTTGCGAATTATCTAACTTGTGTCTATTAAACGGGATACTAAATAAAATTACGGGTACTGCCGCCGCTACTATTAATTCTAATGGCATACCAGATAGTTGGCTTGGTATCAGAACTTCACTAATTAATAATTTTTCTGACCAACGGGACGAAACAGCTTTATACAACGACCTCTCGTTAGCCGTACAAGGAAATAAGACTCCTCAGGAATTTTATAGCCATTGCCAAACGCTATTCAGTACGATAATGACATACGTTACACTTCACGAGACTTTACCGACTACGATCGACGCCAAACGCGATCTTTACAGAAAAGTTACTATGCAGGCATTTGTTCGCGGCTTAAAAGAACCTTTGGGTTCACGAATTCGGTGTATGCGACCCGAGACCATAGAAAAAGCTCTTGAATATGTTCAGGAGGAATTAAATGTTACATATTTACAACAACGTACAGACGGACTAAAACAGCAGTCGACCCCTAAAATGCAACCCATTCCATTCTCACAATCTCGTCCTCAAAACTTTCAACCACCGATATTTAATTGGCCAGCGCCTGTAGGACAACGTCCTATACAACAACCACAGCCTTTTAAATTTAATTTTAATCGAAATCAACCTCCGTATAATATGCATACAAAAACGCAACAGATGTTTAGTGCACCACCGCCTAATTATAATTCACGCAGTAATGTTTTTCGTTTGTCACTTAGGAATAATTCCCCTCAAAATTCAATGCCAAAGCCTATGAGTGGAATCCAGAGTTTTAATACCAGACCTTTACCTCATACCCTAATGACTGGACATGACTGGCGTAAATCGGGTAACCCACCACCTACAAATTACCTAAAATCTCGCGAAATGAATATGAACGAATGTTTGCCGTATGATAATATATATTACAATTACCCGGATTACTACTATGAACAGGAATATAATTACTACAATGAACCTGAAGACTACTACAATACTAATTACAGACCCGACTATTACGATAATGCTATTGCTTATTACGATACGAATAATGACCGTTTATTAAATGAAGTCGAACCACAGTCAGAAGCTATCTGTACTGATCAGGATTTTCATTCAGATCAGAAATCACCCAAACCAAAATAGAATTAAACTTACAGACGCAAAGACAATTACCGTATATTCAAATTAAAAACCCTCCGCTTAAACTTTTAATAGATACCGGTGCAAACCAATCTTTCATTAGCCCTCACGCTGTAGAAAAGTATTTTTCAAATTTTCCATTAAACTACGATCCATTTGAAGTGACTAATGTGTATACGACAAGTAGGAATGAGTATTCTATTACATTACCGTGCTTTGACGAATTTAGGGATCCTCAAGACATTAAATTATTCATTTATAAATTCCATGACTATTTCGACGGACTGATAGGACTAGACTTGTTAACGAAATGGGAGGCTAGAATTGACTTAAAAGATGGATACTTAATTACTCGCTCTTCTTCAAATCCAATTAGTATGTATAACTCTCGCAATGTTAATCTATACGAGGACATTATCCCAGCCGGAACTTCAAAATTAATTCGCATTCCTATTAACTCCCCGGATGGAGAAGTTTTTGTTAAAGAGCAATTAATTTGCAATTGTATTATCCATGAATGTCTTACCACAGTAAATAATAGCCGTGGTTATTTAGAGGTAGAGAACCCAACACCTAACGACATTATATTATCTTTAGACCGGCCGGCAAGTGCTGAGTTGTTTAATATTGAGTACACATGCACCCGACATACGACACGCCGACAAGAAGTACTATCACGCTTGAGAACGGATCATTTAAATTACGAAGAAAAAAGTAATCTAATAGCTCTTTGTTCTAAATATGCGGACGTTTTTTACATCGAAGGCGAACCGTTAACATTTACTAACAAAATTAAACACAGAATTAGAACCACTGACGAAATACCCGTGCATTCGAAAAACTACCGCTATCCATTTATACATAGGCAGGAAGTTAGGGACCAAATAACTAAAATGTTAGATCAAGGAATAATTAGACCATCTGACTCTGCTTGGAGCTCACCCATCTGGGTGGTACCGAAAAAGAATGACTGTTCTGGTAAACAAAAATGGCGACTCGTAATAGATTATCGTAAATTAAATGAAAAAACTATAGAAGACAAATACCCTATTCCAAATATCAATGACGTCCTTGACAAATTAGGTAAATGTAATTATTTCACTACTCTTGACTTAGCAAGTGGGTTTTATCAGGTAGAGATGGACCCTCAGGACATTTCGAAAACAGCTTTTAATGTAGAGCATGGACATTTTGAGTTTCTTCGTATGCCCATGGGACTGAAGAACGCCCCCTCTACTTTCCAACGCGTTATGGATAACGTTTTACGAGGTTTACAAAACGAAATATGTCTCGTATACTTAGATGATATCATAATCTTTAGCACGTCATTACAGGAACATATGAATAAATTGGAAAAAGTATTTCAAAGACTCAGGGAATCGAATTTTAAAATTCAAATGAATAAATCAGAGTTCCTCAAACTCGAAACAGCTTACCTTGGACATATCATAAGTAAGGATGGTATAAAGCCTAATCCCGATAAAATCGCAGCTATTAAGAAATATCCCATTCCAAAAACAGTTAAAGAAATAAAACAGTTTTTAGGACTCTTAGGTTACTACCGGAAATTTATCCCCGACTTTGCCCGAATTACTAAACCCCTGACACAATGTTTGAAAAAAGGTAAAAAGATTACTTTTGACCCTGAATATATTAATAGCTTTGAAAAATGTAAAACTTTGTTAACAAACGACCCTATTTTACAATACCCCGATTTTACCAAAGAGTTTAATTTGACGACTGACGCTTCTAACTTAGCCATTGGAGCCATACTATCCCAAGGACCAGTAGGAGCTGACAGACCTATATGCTATGCATCCCGAACATTGAATGACAGTGAAATTAATTATAGCACCATCGAGAAGGAACTTCTCGCTATAGTTTGGGCGACCAAATACTTCAGACCATATTTATTCGGACGAAAATTCAAAATACTGACAGACCACAAACCTCTACAGTGGATGATGAATTTGAAAGAACCAAATTCCCGTCTCACACGATGGCGACTAAAACTAAGTGAATATGATTTTACAGTGATATATAAAAAAGGAAAAATGAATAGTAACGCTGACGCACTCTCACGAATTGAAATACATACTGGAGAAACCAAGACTTTAATAGACGAAATTGATGAACTGAATTCCTTACTAGGTAACCCCTCCGATTTTATATCCTCTGATGTGAGAGATCCCCCTGACAATGTACCTCCAGAACAAAATCCATCTGAAAATGCATCTCTAATAGTAAATCCTTCTGAAATAATACAAAATTTCCCTGAACATGCACCACCACCTACAAACTCCTCGACCGATACTGTACATTCTGATAAAGAAAATCCTATATTAAATATACCCATTACAGACGACCCTCTTAACAGATTTAGTAGGCAAATATGTTTTACAATAGTTAATGACGTTAAACGAAAACCAACAGTGACGAAACCATTCGATAACCACACGCGAACCTCCATACAATTATTAGAATCCAACTTAGAAGAAGAAGTAGTTAACGCCATAAAAGAATTCGTTAATCCTAAAATTAAAACCGGTATACTTATAAATCCACCTCTCGGAATGTATTCTATAATTCCTATAATTCAAGAAAAGTTTAAAAGTTCATCGATGAACCTCGTTTTGACGAAATTTGAAATTGAAAATATAAAAGAATATTTACGACAACAGGAGATAATTTCTCATTATCATAATGGAAAGACAAACCATCGTGGAGTAAATGAATGCTACCTTGCCTTATCTCGAAAATACTATTGGCCGAATATGAAGCAACATATTTCAAAATTCATAAATGAATGTACAATATGCGGACAAGCTAAATATGATAGGAATCCAATCAGACCTCAATTCAACGTAGTACCCCCAGCTAGTAAACCTTTTGAAATTATGCACATAGACTTATTCACTGTACATAATGAAAAATATATAACCTTCGTAGACGTTTTTACCAAATATGGTCAAGCGTACCATTTGCGTGATGGAACAGCCATAAGCATTTTACAAGCTTTATTAAAGTTTTGTACCCATCATGGAGTACCTATAAATATAGTTACCGATAACGGAACAGAATTTACTAATCAATTATTTTCAGAATTTACACGATTATACAAAATCAACCATCATAAAATTTTAGCTCACTCTCCTAACGATAATGGTAACATTGAACGGTTTCACTCGACAATATTAGAACACCTTCGTATCCTGAAGTTAAAACATAAAGATGAGCCCATAATCAACCTCATGCCATATGCCATTATTGCTTATAATTGTTCCATACATAGCTTTACTAGATGTAGACCCTTTGACTTACTAAACGGACATTTTGACCCAAGAGACTGCGTTGACATAGACTTCACTCAACACTTATTGCAACAATACTCATTAAATCATAAAGAAAGAATGAAAGAAGTATATAACATTATAAACAGTACTTCTCTTGAGAACCGTAGGGCCTTAATTGAAAATAGAAATAGGACTCGAGAGCCAGAAGTTGAGTATGCACCCCAACAACAAGTCTTCATTAGGAATCCTCTTGCTAGCCGTCAGAAAACAGCATCACGATTTACACAAGATACAGTTCTAGCTGACTTGCCTATCCACATCTATACCTCTAAAAAACGTGGTCCTGTAGCAAAATCTAAATTAAAACGAGTCCCTAAAGGAGCTAACTTGTTACAGGATAGTGCTACTCCTGCTGACCATTCACATGACAGACTCTCGCGAGATAAAACTTGAAAACTTGGACGATGGACCTGGATTATTACCGTATAAACTTGGACCGATAAGACTTACTACCCACCACCATACATTTCTACAGTATATTAAGTTAGACAATATAGAAAATAAAATAGAACTTTTAACGACTCAACTAAAAAATCTTCAAAACCTTCTTAATAATGATACGTACTTACTCTACGAACTCCAAATAAATTATCTTACTGAAAAGCTTCAAAAAGTCTCTGATCAATTAAGGTCTTTGGAACCAAATCGCGTTAAAAGAGGTCTTGTAGACAGCTTAGGTTCCGTAATTAAAAGTATTACAGGCAACCTAGGTTATCAAGACGCATTAAATTATAATAATGCTATTAAATTATTAGAAAGTAATCAAGATAGAATAGTATCCGAGTTTAATAATCATGTTAGTTTAAGTAAGGAATGGATGCTGAAACATAATGATGTACTTAACGAACTAGTTGAAAACCAAATTAAAATTAACGATACTTTACAGCTTATTTTAAATTCTAATGTCTATAAAGAAAATAGTTTACTTAAGTATGCGAAACTTGCTCAACTTTTGGTAATAATAGTAGAAAATGTAGAAGACCTGATGACTGAATTAATTAGAATAGAAAATATGTTAGCTTTTATTCGTGTTTCTAGCACTCACCATTCCATGTTAGATATACATGTTTTAAAATTAATGATAGATAAGTTAACAAAGTTATATAATAAGAATCAAATTATAGACTTAGAATTAAGGGAATACTATAATATTATAGAACCGGGATATTATTATACGGAGAAGCAAATAGTAATAATTTTTAAATTTCCAATAGTTTCCTCGGATATCTATGATCTCTATAAACTTTCCATTGTACCTAATAAAGTCCAAACTGCCCTTATACCTCCATATCCCTTCATAGCAATTAACGAGAAATCGTTCATGTACATAGAGACAGAATGTCCGAAGGTCAAAAACTGGTATCTTTGTGAAAAGGAAGTAAATCAACGCATCCGTACAGAACCAGACTGCGTGCAACAACTCATTGTTCATCAGGTCCTAAAGGAATACTGTCGTTACACAACCGTAACTCTAGCAAGAGAAGCAATGGAAAAGCTGGATGATCAACATTATGTACTTTCTTTTCCTCATCTTACGAAAGTACAGTTAGTCTGCAATAGAGAAGAATTCACTTCGCTCCAGGGCAGCTACCTAATTACCATCCCTGTGAATTGCCACATGAAAACAGAAGAATTCACCATCATGAACGACAACGATGAAATAAAAGGCCAGCCGCTGAAGTTATTGCAAATAACATCCAGTGCAGCCACTCAAGATGTTCAGACTCGTCTCAACCTCAACTCAATAAATCTACAGGAGCTTCACAGTGCTCAAGAAAAAGTCATTCAAGAGGGAACATTACAACTCGATAAACCACAACTGGATACTCTCTATCATACTACAATTCCCTTATACATCTTCATGTCAAGTACAGGAGCATTTATCATAGCAATGATTTGCTATCGCTACAAGTTTGCAAAGAAGAAGAACCTTAGTGAAATAAAAATCTCCACTTCGAAAGATAACGTTAGTGAGCAATTAGATGAAGCTGGAACGTCGGAATCAATCAAGAAGATGCCAGCAACATTTTATCTCAATGTTCTAAAATAGTTGCTGATCTGAGGGTGGAGGAGTTACGTACACACACATCAAGAGGACTGATGATGCAGCGATTCCTTCATCGTGAGAACCAAACTAAGTGTAACATTGCAAATGTGATTTTATAATTTAAATATTATTTTATTTCATTCCAATTACTTACATCGAGTAGGTTAGACATGCTAATTAGGAAATAAGTTTTATTGTAATTTCTTTTAATTAAATAAGTTTAAATTAGTTTTTGGTTTTTTTTCGACCTTTCGACTGTAGCTAACGTAACTCTTTGGTAAACAAACTAAATCATAAACAACTTATAATTCTTTGAATGCTATAATTATAATATTCTTTATACACTACACAAGGAAACACTGCACATTAATGCTCGACACTCAGTATATTATTATATTTTATATAAAGTACATTAATAGCTTGATATAAATATATAATTAAAACTAATTACAATTATTTTTTATAAAAAAAATTGATTTTAAATTATTGAGAGAAGTTTTTTTATGACATTTAGCTAGTGTTGCCACAGGAAAAAATGAACACACCTGTGTCTATTACACGGACGATGATAGCGACGCTATCGGCAGATTCATCGGCCAAGCGGCGGGTGTTTCAGAAAAGACCATCCTAGAGCACAGCCTCAAGACATCTTTACATAAACGTGACATCAGAGTCGCCGAGGCTGTACTCTCTCTGATCAAGCACGGAGCAGGGCTCGCTGGATTGCAGTAATTAGCATTAAAAAAAAAAACTACCATATACAGTATATTTTTATATTATATATTATCATATATATTTGCTATGGATTATTTATATATAATTTGAAATTGAAAAAAAAAATGTCAGTGTGTGCCACGTCTTCCAAAAAGATGACAAGCTCGAAGTCCAGCGAAGTTCTGCTGATGTTCAGCAAAAATATAAAATAACGCCAAAATTAATAAAAATAAAATGTGAAAAAAGGCACGGGCAACTGAGGGTCCATGGATGTTGTAAAGTAAAATAAAAATAATTAAAAAGAATGTGTCAACCCACAAAAAGTCAAATTCAAAGGTTTTGATATATTTTTATAATGTATCACGTATTTAACATTCTACAAAAGTGTTTCAAGTCATCTAAAACATAAAAGTATCTAAAAAATGGATTTATATCATAAAATAACGTTTTTAATATTTGTCAATAATCTTTTAAGTTCCTTAACATGGCCGAAATTCAAAATAGTGAAATTTGTCGTCACAAAAAAATGTTATAATGCTTGACACAGTGTTGCTAAATGTCAGTCAGCATTCACACACAACAAGTTCACCTTAAATAATGAAATTCTAAGGTTATATCCCCATTTTATGTACTAACTTACTTCAATAAGCCCACGTTTTAATTAACTGTAAGCAATCCATATTGGAGTTATTAAGGTAAGTTTGCAATTATTGTTATTTTAAAATTTTCATGAGTAATTCGTTTATAGGTATGTTACTGGTTTAAATTCAAAAAGGAACCATTAATTAAATAATTGTGAAGTTATATGTCAACTTTAAAGTTCTTTTTTATGCTAAAATAATATAATTTGGTTCGATCAGATTGATTTACTCTCTAAATCAGCGTCTTTTTATTATTTGCGCCGACATATATTATAACTGAATGTTGGTTAGCTTTTTATGAGAGACAGTTTATACGTTAAGTATCTTGATATTGTATTGAAAAACCCTTTCTTATTCGTAGATCTGATAATCCCAATTAAAAAGTGTATTTCTATTTTGTTGTAGAGACATGTGCCAAGATCAAAGGGATTTTTTTTTATGTTATAGGTGGTAAACGAGCAGGAGGCTCACCTGATGGAAAATGACTACCACCGCCCATGGACATCTGCAATACAAGGGGCCTTGCAGGTGCGTTGCCGGCCTTTCAGGAAGGAGTACGCTCTTTTCTTGAAGGTTCCCAAGTCGTATCGGTTTGGACAAACCGCCGGCGAAGCTGGTTCCACAGAGTGGTTGTGCGAGGCAGAAAATGTCTTAAAAATCGCACTGTTGTGGATTTTCGGACATCTAGGTGGTGCGGATGATATTTGGAATTTTGACAAGATGTCCGAAGGCGAAATTCAGCATCTGGGATTAATCCAAACAATTCCTCGGAACATTCCCCGTAAAAAATTATTTGAAGATGCAGAGCGATCCAACATCTTAACGCAAAGCCAAAGGATCAAGCACATCGGAAAGGGCTTGATCGTCGATAATCGTCGGAGCTGGTACTGGGGAGCACCCGCCCAGAGGTGAGAGCAGTACTCCATGTGAGGCCGAATTTGCGTCTTGCCTTGGCGAGCACACCGAGCTTTTTTGATGCCAATTTGGCTTAGCCTTCCAATTGACCGCGGAACTGAACAAGACTAGAAATATCGACGCCAAGTATTCCGATACTAGCTCCGGCGGCCAACGGAATGTTCTCAAATCGTGAAGATACGACAAATGGTGTTTTCTTAGCAGTTAACGCGCAAACTTGCGTCTTTTTGGGGTTGAAATGGACTAGGTTTAGTCGGCCCCAGTTCGAGACTTTGTTTAACGAAGACTCGATTTCAGACACAAGTTTGTTCCCGTTTTCTTCGAAGTTTTCCCCAGAAATATTAGCACGGCCGGTGTATGAGGTGTCTACGATGCTGTCGGCTGCATAGCAGTGAATGTTACTGATTTGCAACAAGTCATTGATATGCAGAAGAAACAGAGTGGGTAATAGAATGCAGTTTTGTGGAACACCAGCATTGACGAATTTTAAGTCGGAGCATGCATTGGACGGGTCCGAGTGGTTGCCCATTTTAGGGATCGGATGCACCAAAGCAGTCTTCCAGGAGTTCGGGACGATGTCGAATGCATAGGATTGCCGGAAAAGACGCGTTAAGACCGGCGCAAACTCGGGAGCACAAGTCCGTAGCACGATTGGAGGGATGCCATCGGGTCCACTCGACTTATGAATATCCAAGGAAAGAAGTGCTTTACGAACTGCACTTTGCCGCAATTTAGCCTCCGGCATCGTAGTATCACACTGCGGGATTGTTGGTGGTGACTTTCCTCGGTCATCCAGAGTCGAGTTAACCGCGAAGAGAGCGCCTATTAGATCAGCTTTCTCCTTCGCGGTGTGGGCCAGTGACTCACCGTCCCTGTGCAAAGATGGAAAAGAGGGCTGACAGAAATTCCCTAAGACAGCCTTAGCGAGAGACCAGAACGCACGTGTTCCTGAAGGGAGGCAAAAAATTCCAAAGTTAGTGAAGAAGATAAAAATGAACCACTTCAGATAGTAGCTGATACAAATTATGAAAATAGTACAAATGCAATTGATGATAAAATCTGAAAAAAAAAATCTAGTCCTATTAAAGACAGTCGTCGAAAACGAGATTTTGTAGCATGCAGCGTAAGTAGGAATAGGATTGACGTGACGTGACGTTTGGCGGTGACAAGTGTGTTCGTATATTTTATAGAAACAAAAAAAATAATAAAACTCAGTGAAATTGATAAAACAAGCCTTTATTTACATTAAGTGTGTAAACATACTGTGAGTGTAATAAATACATTAATAAGTTTTAATATCAGTGAATTTTGTGCAAAGTTAATCAGCTGTTTGGATCAGCTGATGCGTATATACCTACCCACTAACAAAGAAAACAATTCAACGTATACTTCTTTCGATTAAACTTACAATCTAGTGGTTTGGTGTATTTGTGATTACTCGTTTATTTACATATTCAAACGTTAGAACCGACTATAGTGAAATATAAATTATCCCTTATACATAATTATTACAATATTTCATTTCCTTATTAACTTTATACAAAAAATATTATTTAGTGACACCTGTTGGAAAAGCTACGTACTACATTAAATGCATAATGGCCAACAAATGTAATCAATGCGGCAAGTTCTTATCAACTACAGATGGCGCAAAGTGCAATAAGTGCAATTCGGTATTCCATCGATTATGCGTCAATGTTAGCCCCGACTCCCGCCTCCCCGCGCGCTGGACGTGCCCAAGGTGCCGCAGAACGGAAAATAAGAATAAGCCTGTCGTAAATGCTGAGTCGCCTTCTACGGGTGATTTATTTACAGATGCTAGTTGGGCTGATAATGAGGAGAAGAACTCAGCGGTATGCTTGGCTGAGGAAATGAGGCTTCTGAGGTTAGAGCTTATGTCGGTCACGCGAGAGATAACTTCGTTCAGGGTTGAGTTAACGAGAATGAACGACAATATGGCTGAATTTAATAAAAGGGTCGACAACGTAAAGTCAAACGCTCCTCGCGTTTGACTTCTTTGGAAGACAAAATCTCGGGTTCTGTCGATCAAAATTTAAATGATGTCATCACGCAATTAAAATCAGACATCAACGACCGTGAACAAAAGTCGCTATTAAATGACATCCAAATAACGGGTTTGCCGGAACGGAGTGGTGAGAATGCTGTCCATCTGACTCTGGCGGTCACTAAGAAATTAGGCAAGGCTCTCGACTCTTGCGATATTGCGAGCGCGGAGCGAGCCGGCCCGCATCGCGCACTTGTGTCGAGTGAGGAGCGTCAGCGTCCGCGACCAGTGATCGTGCGATTGGCGCGGCGGTCTTTGCGCGACGATATCATAAAGGCCGCGCGGGTACGACGCGGCACCGACACATCAGGCGTCACTGATGGCAATCCGTCCCGAGTATATATCAATGAGCACCTGACTCGCTTTAATCGCCTGTTGTTTTATAAAGCGAGAGAGGAGGGAAAACGACACGGTTGGCGCTTCATATGGACGCGAGAAGGGAGAATATATATGCGACGTGAGACGGATACGGCAGTACAACGCATTCGGACAGAATGTGATGTAAAATTTTTGGTTTAAAATAATTTGGCAATTAACAAATTTTATAAGAGTTGTGTATTTATATTACAAATATTTTCTAATATTGTTCTTGTTTGTTTATAGTCTAAGTAAAATTAATTTATTTGCCTTTATTGGTATGTCTATATTTAGTTTTTTTGTCTACTCTTACTATATACTTTAGTTAAGGCTGGATAATGATCAAAATTATTGTAATTTGAAAACGCAATTTGTAACCCGCAATGACGTATTCCCGGTCAGTATGATAAAATATTTAATATTGTATGAAGCTAATATAAAATTATTTATATACTTCTACATTCACCACATTAACTATTATGTTCATTTCAATAACTCCAAGTATTTTCATCATTCTTTTATATACAGCTTAGTATTATTTTATGAAACGGTCATATTTTGTACATCTTATTTATTTTTATCTTTTTATATATTTTTACTTACTATAAAAAATGATCAATTATAAAAATCTTAAATTGGGTTTATTCAACCCGGGTTCGCTTGGCTCACATCACGACGAGTTTATAGTGCTTATGGAGCGTCATGAGGTAGATGTTACAGCAATTAACGAGACAGAGCTCCTGTTGTGCCTGGTTACCGGTTGCGACACATACCACGGCCAGCAGAAATACGTTCACGAGGTGGAGGTGTCGGTTTTTACGTCAAACGCGGTATATCTGCGTGTACACTTGTACAGAGTTTTGCAACACTGACAGCGGTTGCAAGTAGTTCAACTCAATTACGAATACTTTTTAAAAAGTTTTACATTTGCCTAAAGTTTACTAGTTATAGTATTAAAGTCTATAATTTTACAAAATTGTTCTGTGGAAATCTTATTTTGAGTTTTAAGTGTATTAAAATACCAATAAAACAACTTCAAGAATTAGTCAGCAAAATCAGCTGCTTTATATACCCACATATGTACATATAATACGTACGGTGAAGAAATAAAACTACGGACAATTTATTATAATATATTTCTTTAAATCATTGCTGCTCAACCAGCATAACATTTCTAAAAGTGGACGACATATTTTTGAGAAATTATCTCATACTTAAAAGTGTAAAATATACCTCGCTAAGAATCACATATAAATTTGTTCTTAATATTATAACTGTTCGCGCCTACAACCATTTAAGGGAGCAGCAACTCCTTAAGAACATTTTTGCTATTTTTTATAATCAGGCGCTTCATAGTTCTACATACAATTATAATCGCACCAGTTTTCTAAATCTACCGACCACATTATTTTAACTTTTATAAAATGTAATTTCTATTCATTCAAATTATTGCTGTGTCACTTCTAACTTTGCACTCGAACCGTTGTACACCTTTCTAGTAATTAAAGGCAGAATCAAGATTATTTTGGGTTTAATTTCAACAAAATTAGGCTCCATAGTGTTCACTACGAAACATAAATTGACGACCGTGACAGGACAATTCACAATCAAAACGAAGAAATATACAATACGAAAAATTGCAAATCATCGTCGTCGATCGTCATCATAGATCGATTGATATTGAAGAACAGTTGAAAGCACCATCGCTTAACAAACGAGATACGACCAAAATCGTCGGCCGAAGGCAGTGATCCAGCTAAAGCGTCCCCTTCGCAGCTCAGCACGGTGTATCCCTCTAAGTTAAGTGAACTTTCCTTTGTTCTTTGTTCATAATCCCATTCAATACCTACCCATAAATCTTAAATATCCTTCACAATCGTTCCTTCAATAATCCAAATCAGTTTTAATAAGAAACCAAGTGTGCAAATAATTTAATTACATCCAGCTTAAAAAAATAAATATGCAATTTTGTGTCTATTAACATATTCATTTTTTATTCACGTAAAATATAATTTATTGAATTGATGATGATAATTTAATTCTAATTTCATAGCAACATTTTTTGAAAACGATTATTAACGGTTAACGTAACGGTTACATTTTTTTTTATTGTTATTATTTTCTTTTCATTTTATAAATAATTTCACATTTCAAAAATAAATAAATCTCATAAAAATAATCTTCATAAATATTGTTGTATCAGCATTATTTCAAGTTGTTGTGCCGAACATTCCAGAGTGCTGCGTGGCGCGGTCCAAAGTCCATCGCGCCGTTCCTGCGCTGCGTTGATCAGCTGTTGTTCGTGGATTCAACCAAAGCGAGGAGCGTGAGATATATATATATATATTTTTATTTATCCGCGGAAATTATTTATTTTTATATTGATTTTTTATTTAACCATTGTTGACCACCTTTACCGTGAATACTTTTCCGTTACATTTTAATAATTTTATATTAATTTAGTTTTTAAGTTTTTTTAATTAGCACTAAAAATGATTAGTGATGAAAAACATAGTGCAAATCCTACCAAGGGTACCTTAAGAGAGCTAGTCACTAAGCGTAGCTCAATTAAGGGACAAATAACGAAGTTTAAAATTTATTTAGATAAAATCAGTCAACAATCTCACTTGTCTTGCTTCATCCAGTTGATACCATTAGTAACACAATTAGTAATAGTGCTCTATGTAATTTTGATTCTGATGATGTTATTCTGTCTACAGCTCTAATAGAAGTGTCAAATTCAAGGACAAATCAACACGAAACTGTCCGCGCATTTCTAGACTGTGGCAGCCAATGGTCTTTATCAGTAAATCTTTAATGTAAAAATTGTCTCTCAAATCAAATCCTATTGAACTTGATGTAATAGGCATTAGCAATAGACCTGCAGATACAATAAAAGAAAGTTGTACTGCCCAAATCACATCTAGGAACAGTTCATTTAGTGTAACGCTATCATTATTTGTGCTAAAAGACATAACGGGAAAAATTCCTAACACTACAATAAATAAATTAAACTTAAACATACCTAGGAATGTAAGTTTGGCCGATCCCTATTTTTACCAACCAGGTCCAGTTGACATATTGATTGGATCCGATATTTTTTGGGATATACTAGGGAGCGAACAACGTTCTTTAGGTCCAAAGTCCCCTAAATTAATTAGCTCAAAGCTAGGTTGGTTGGTTGGCGGTCCTATCAGTATATCTACAAACAAACATTCTACGATTCATTGCAATAACATTAAAATATTAAAACCTACTTCATTTATTGATACAATGCTTACTAAATTCTGGGAGATGGAAGATCTACCCCACAACCCTATCCTAAGTAAGAATGATAGGGCTTGCGAACTTCATTTTATTAAAAACACTATTCGACTACAGTCAGGCCGGTTTTGTGTCAAATTACCTAAATCAGACTCACCAGATCGCCTTGGTGACTCCTATACTGCAGCGAAGAAACGTTTTCAAGGCCTTGAAAAACGGTTTCGGAAAAATCCTAGTTTAAAGGCACAATACGTTGAATTCATCCGTGAATATGCCGATTTAGGTCATCTTTCTAAAGTTTGTGCACAAAATCCAAATAATTCTTATTTTCTGTGTCATCATGCCGTGTTCAAAGACAATAGTGAGAGTTCTAAGATTCGCGTTGTTTTTTATGGATCCGCTCTAACTACATCAGGTTACTCTGTTAACGACATCTTATTGGCAGGGCCAAATATTCAGGATTCGCTTTTCTCCATTTTATTACGAGCGCGTCAGTACAAATATTTGTTAACAGCAGATATCGAGAAAATGTACCGCCAAGTACTCGTTCATGAAGAAGATCGAAATCTACAACTGATATTATGGAGGGAAGATGAATCCTTGCCCATAGAAATGCTTCGGTTAAACACCCATACTTATGGGACCGTTAGTGCAAGCTTTCTATCAACACGATGTCTTTGGCAGGTCGGAGAGGGATGTGATGATGACATGGTAAAAACTATAATTCAAAGAGATTTTTATGTCGATGATCTCATAACGGGAAGTGATGATGAGACATCATTACTTCACATTCAAAATTCGGTTTCACAAGCGTTAAATTCTGCATGTTTTAATCTAAGAAAATATAAATCCAATTTACCTACTATTTTTAATAACATATCTAACACTCAAGAAAATTTAATTTTTAGTGAATCTTCTAGTACTTTAGGAATCGGTTGGTGTCCCAAAACAGACAATCTACATTTTCCAATTAAGACTCCGGGACAAAATTCTGTAATTTCAAAACGATCAATAATGTCCAATTCATTTAAAATTTTTGACCCTCTAGGCCTTTTAAGTCCATGTACAATTCAACCTAAAATGATTTTGCAAAAATTATGGAAACATAAACTTGATTGGGATGAGCCAGTCTCTCAAGATATTGAGCGAGATTGGATTAATTTTGTTAATAACTTAATCCACATTTCAAATTTGCAGATTCCGAGAAGGGTCATCGGTAATTCTCCAAAAACAATAGAATTTCATACTTATAGTGACGCTTCTATGAAAGCTTTGGGAGCTTGTATCTTTGTTAGGACCATAGACGACAATGACCAAATAACTGTCAGGCTTCTATGTGCTAAGTCCAAGGTTTCCCCATTAAAACCTGTTACCGTTCCCCGCTTAGAGCTTTCTGCTGCTTTACTTGCCGCTAGACTTTCTAAAAGCGTAGCTAACAGTATAAGATACAAACCTTATCGTTGGGTACATTGGTGCGATTCCACCGTCGTTCTGGGGTGGCTCAACAGTGATCCTGGAACGCTTAAAACTTATGTAGCTAATAGGGTCCTAGAAATTCAAGACACAACATTATCTTCACGCTGGCGCTATGTGCCCACCAGTCTTAATCCTGCTGATTTAATCTCCAGGGGACTCAGCGCCTCTGAGTTACAAAATTGTGATCTATGGTGGAAAGGTCCGAGTTACCTATATCAAGCCGAGTCCAGTTGGCCAGTCTTGAATTCAAACAGCATTTTAAATGATCTACCTGAAACAAAAAATAGTTCATTAAATAATTTACCTAAGTTCAAATATAATAAAAGGCACATACCTGTTATCATGTCAAAGGGAGCTACACTCGCAGAACCTGTAATAAAATTCGAAAACTATTCAAAATTATCTAGATTGTAAAGAATCTTAGGATATCTTAAGCGTTATCTTAAAATATATTTATATACAATTTAAAAAATAAAAACTGTAAACTTACCGGAAATTTAACACTTGATGAGCTAAATGACTCATTTCGATATTTGTGTGCAGTTGCTCAAAAACAATCCTTCGCCACTGAATACAATATTTTAATTCAGGGAAAACCATTAAATATGAAATCTAAAATTTTGTCTTTATCTCCATTCATAGATGACAATAACTTAATCAGAGTCGGTGGTAGGTTAGGTGCATCTGATTATTCTTACGATAAGAAATATCCCATTCTTTTGGACTCATCACATCATTTAACAAGGCTGATATTCGAAGATGAACATATACGAAATATGCACGCTGGTCCTCAGCATTTACTATCAACTATTAGGGAATACGTCTGGCCTATCAACGGAAGACGCCTTGCACGACAAACTGTATTTAGGTGCGTACGGTGTAGGCGGATCCAAGGTAGAACGTTAAGTCCTAAAATGGGTGATCTACCCTGTCAGCGTGTTACCCTTAATTTTCCATTTGCATCTGTAGGCATAGACTTCGCCGGTCCTTTTTTCATATTAAATCGGAGAGGTCGTGGTGCGAAAGTAATTAAATGCTATTTATGCTTATTTATTTGTTTACGTTACAAATGCGTACATTTAGAAGCAGTTAGTGACCTAACAAAAGATGTTTTTATAATGACTTTAAGACGTTTCGTGTCACGTCGAGGCAAGCCAGTGGAAATATGGTGTGACAGTGGTCGTAACTTCGTATCAGCCGCCAAGGAGTTAAATTCTTTTTTAAAAAATAATCAACAATCTCTAATTGACTTTGCAACCCACGAGAAAATTAAATTCATATTTAGTCCTCCGTACGCTCCTCACTTTGGAGGAATCTGGGAAGCAGGGGTCAAATCTGCTAAATTCTTTATAAAGCGCGCCATGGGCAATTCTCATTTAACATTTGAGGAAATTTCTACATTATTTGCACAAGTGGAGTCTATATTAAACAGTCGTCCTTTACATCCATTATCAACCTCTCCTGACGATTTCCTTGCTGCACGCAGCGTTACGCTCGATTAGAACAAATCCGACAACACTTCTGGCGACGCTGGTAAAAGGAATATATATCTGAGCTGCAGCAGCGGACGAAATGGAGAACAATTCTTGCCAAGCTCAATATAGGGGATTTGGTTTTAATTCAAGAAGATGATGTGCCCCCTTTATCCTGGCGTCTCGGGAGAATAACTCATCTGTATCCGGGACCAGACGGAGTGCATCGGGTAGCAGACATTAAGACCACACGAGGTTCCATTCGAAGACCAGTGGTGCGGATCTGCCCTCTTCCGAAAGCTGAAGATCTTCAATGTTGAAAGGCAACCTTTCAACGAGGGGGGAAGATGTTCGCGCCTACAACCATTTAAGGGAGCAGCAACTCCTTAAGAACATTTTTGCTATTTTTTATAATCAGGCGCTTCATAGTTCTACATACAATTATAATCGCACCAGTTTTCTAAATCTACCGACCACATTATTTTAACTTTTATAAAATATAATTTCTATTCATTCAAATTATTGCTGTGTCACTTCTAACTTTGCACTCGAACCGTTGTACACCTTTCTAGTAATTAAAGGCAGAATCAAGATTATTTTGGGTTTAATTTCAACAAAATTAGGCTCCATAGTGTTCACTACGAAACAATTAATCCACGATAATCCACGATATTGGACAACATCACATACATTACTTTGATCCCAATGTAAGTAGCTAAAGCACTTGTGTTATGGAAATCAGAAGTAACGACGGTACCACAAACACCCAGACCCAAGACAACATAGAAAACTAATGATTTTTTCTACATCGACTCGGCCGGGAATCGAACCCGGGACCTCGGAGTGGCGTTCCCATGAAAACCGGTGTACACACTACTCGACCACGGAGGTCGTCAACAATAACTATTAAAAACACAAAACTAAGGCACCACTGACTTTATATTATTTTATTGTTATACGGTAATTCACACTCAATTTATTATCGAAAATGGCAAATAAATGCAGCAGTTGCGGAAAGTTTTTAGTTGCTGCCGATAGTGTGAGATGTGTACGTTGTTCCTGCCAATTCCATCGAGCCTGTGTCGTCAATTCGAGTCCCGATGCCAGAATACCAAAATGGATATGCAAGGGATGCAAGCCGAAGCCTTGTTCTCCAGCATTAACTACTGACTTGGCTTCCTCGCAAGCGGCGAATGACACCGAATACTCGTCGTCATTGCCAGCTGTCGAGGATACAGATGTTGTCAGTTCACTCTTAGAACAAATTAAACTCCTCCGGGTGGAACTAGTAGATGTGACGCGGGAAGTATCTTCGTTTCGTCAGGAGCTTGCATCGTTGAAAGGTGCGTTGTCTGAGGTAGGCAAGCGAGTCGACAATGTAGAAGCGCGACTGTCTCAACTTGAGAATAAAACAGCGTCCGCGCCTGAGAGTCACTTGCTAGAAGATATTGCCAGCTTGAAAGCGGAACTCAATGAGCGCGAGCAGTCATGTCTATTGAATGACATTGAGATCTCGGGCATTGCAGAACGAAATGGGGAGAATTTGCAACACGTAGTAGGCCTCATTGCGTGTAAGATTGGCGTTACTTTGGAGGAGCGCGACATTGTTTTGGTTGAACGTGCAGGCCCGCGACCAGCTTACAAAGACAGCAGCGAACGATTACGACCACGCACTATAGTAGTGCGACTAGCGCGCCGCACGATTCGCGATCAACTACTGCGCGCGGCGCGTGTGCGTCGCGGGGCCGATACATCGGGCTTAGATGTAGATATAGATAACGAACCTAAACGGTTTTACATTAACGAGCGCCTCACTAGAACAAATCGTGCCCTTTTTTATAATGCACGAGAGGAGGGCCGCCGCAATGGATAGCGTTATATATGGACTCGAGAGGGCCGTATCTATGCACGACGGAATAAAGAAACTGCAGCTCAGAGGATACGATCACAGTATGATATACCGAAGGTTTTTGTAAAAGCACAGGTTTGAGCTCAGAATCTCAGTTTACGAGTAAGGACATTATTTTTAAATTACTTATCGTTTATTTTATAATAATAGCACCTGAAAAGGTGTATTTCTTAATTTTTCTGATCGTTTTGTTGTATATTTATGTTAATTGTTTTCATATTAATTATAAGGATTCTAGTAAAAATATTTGCAGCAGTGTAATACATAGCGACCAGACAGTATATATAATAGGTTCATATAAATATAATATACAATTAACTGTTTTGTACACTAGGAGTAAATCGCCATCAAATCGATTTTTATTATTGAATGTTATTTACATTATTTCGATACTTCATCTCCATTTTATTAGCATATTTATTATAAAATGATAAGGCCACTAAATTTAAAAATTGGTTTCCTAAACCCGGGTTCCCTTGGAACTAATCACGAAGAGCTAATAGTCGCTGTAGAAAGGCATAATGTGGACATTCTAGGCCTTAATGAGACTTGGCTGAGAGCCGGTGAAGAGGGACGTGCGCCCAGTATACCAGGATACAGCTTACGTCACATACCGCGGCCACCAGAGTTACGTATACGCGGTGGCGGGGTAGGTTTCTACGTCAGGAAAGGTCTAAATGTTCGTACCCTCAGCCACCCTCCCTCTCCGTCGGTTAAGCAGATGTGGATATGCTATAAAAGCAAAGGTAAGAATATTGTAATAGGAACCGCATATAGGCCACCTTGGTTAAACGTACAAACTTTTTTTGATGCGTTGTACGAATCATTATCCGCTTTTTCATGGCGTGACCAATTTATCATTGTTGGAGATTTTAATATAATTTTTTTAGATAAGAATAATACAAACCATAAATCACTTACTGACTTTTTAAACTATTCAAATTTAACGCAATATG
Source organism: Vanessa atalanta (assembly GCF_905147765.1). Classification (NCBI taxonomy): domain Eukaryota; kingdom Metazoa; phylum Arthropoda; class Insecta; order Lepidoptera; family Nymphalidae; genus Vanessa; species Vanessa atalanta. The sequence goes on from NC_061901.1 coordinate 6,781,596, forward strand.
TTAGTGAGCCTACGCATTTCACAAATCATAACGAAACTCTCCTAGATTTGTTCTGTACCGATGCAAGTGTTTGTCAGATCTGGGTTGATTATATCTGCACTCTAAGCAGTCACTCATTCATATCTTGTGAGGTTACTGTTAGTAAAGATAAATTTACGCCAAAAAAAATATTCTACAAGGACATAAAATCTATTAATCCAAATGAATTAGATACATGTCTTGCACTTATCAACTGGGACTGCATTGCTGAACTTCAAAGTGTAGATGACATGGTGGGCGAATTTAATATAGAGATTCGACGGATTTATGATACTCTTGCACCTTTGAAATGTCTGCACGTTAAGCATCGTCATTATCCCTGGATTACATCTACTATCAAGCTTATGATGAGACTACGGGATAATGCACACTTAAGAGCTCGTAAAACGAAAGTAGATGCCCACATTAATCATTATAAAGACTTAAAAAGCTTTGTACGCTTATCAATCAAAAATGAGAAAAAAGCTTATTTTGAAACTTATGTTAATAAAAATCTTAATAACGCAAAGATTCTATGGAAACACATCAAATTTAATGTTAATATTCATAGAAAAAGTGACTGTATACTACCGGAACATTTGCGTGATCCAAATAAACTGAATACCTTTTTTCTTACAGTTCCTGGTAGCCACAATGCAAGTCAATTAGAAATTGAACAAAATATTCAACAAAATAAATTTATTGATGCAAATTTAAGCTTAAAGGTAGTATCAGAGTCTGAGATCTTTAAACATATTAAAACTTTGACTACAAATGCCATTGGTGCAGATGGCATCTCTCTCGATATGATATTGCCCACTCTTCAATATACCTTAAAGTTGATATCAAAAATAGTCAACACCTCTATTATGACAGGTATATACCCAAATCTCTGGCGTAGGGCTATTGTCAGACCTATACCTAAGGTCGATGCTCCTTTAGAGTTTAAGGATTTGCGTCCTATAAGCATTCTCCCGTGTCTGTCTAAGATTCTTGAAAAAGTAGTATGTAATCAACTCAGGGGCTATTTAGAATTTAACAATATTTTGCCAGACAAACAATCTGGGTTCAGAAAAAGAAGGGGAACTACGACTGCATTAGCAAACGTTGTAGATGATATCCTATCTGCTCGAGACAGGGGGGAGGGTACTATCCTGGTGCTTCTGGACTACTCTCGTGCGTTTGACACTATAAATATTCCACTGTTAATTTCCAAGCTGTCATATTATGGTTTCGACGACAAAGCAGTACAATGGTTTCAAAGTTACATGACTGACCGCAGCCAATCTGTTGAGATAACGCTAGAGGATGGCAATGTTGCTAAATCGGATGTACGTCAGGTTACAAGAGGAGTTCCGCAAGGCTAAAAAAAAAATGAAAAAATATATATCCCGCTGAGTTTCTTTCGCCGGTTCTTCTCAGGTCCGAGGTGCTAAATTCCGAACCGGTGGTAGATTTTTGACAATCAATAAGCAAGTACAAACACTTCTATATTGAATAAAGATTTTTGACTTTGACTTTGACTTTGCTCAATCTTGGGACCGATTTTGTACACGATCTATATAACAGATATTATTAAGCAAATAAAATACTGCAACTACCATTTGTATGCTGATGATCTGCAGTTATATATCTCTTTTAGACCATGCAACACACAAACGGCTCTACAACAACTTAATCATGACTTGGACCAATTAGCACGCTGGTCACACTCAAACACGCTATCAATTAATTCTAATAAAACTAAGTATATGATTTTTGGTACAGAGCGTCAAACTCAAATAATAAGCAGCTATTATCTTGTTATGGAAATAAACGGTGAACGCATCCTCAGAGTGTCCGAAGCGCGAAACCTAGGTGTTCTATTTGATGAGGACCTTCGATTTGAAAAACATGTAAACAATATTGCAAAAAATTGCTTTTATAGATTAAAAATACTTTATAACATCAGGGATTCTATTAGTACTAAAGTTCGTATAAGATTATGTGAGGCACTAGTTTTGTCAAAATTTAATTATGCTGATGCTGTTATTGGGCCACGTTTACTCTCCCGTACTAAAAAAATCATCCAACGAGTGCAGAACGCCTGCGCTCGTTACTGTTTCAATATTCCGCCGCGTACACATGTCACACCATATTTAAACACTGCTAATATCTTAAAAATGAATTACCGTACGCAAGCACATTTCGCTACATTACTTTTTGGTGTTATAAAATATCAGATTCCACCTTACCTCTATCATAAGCTACAGTGGTTAAAAAATAACAATAGTGAGCATGTTACAAGAGCGTCATTGTTTAAGCTGAAAATGCCAATCCATAAAACAGCGGCATTCCGAGGAAGTTTCAGGTACTGCGCCACCAGGTGCTGGAATGACCTGCCTCCTCCTATTCGTGACCTGTAATCGTTAGGAAATTTCCGCTATAAGTATAGATTATATTTATTAGATAAACAAAAAAAATTCTTCAACTAGACATTTAATTTTATTCATTTAATTCAATCGCAGTTTTTTTTTTTTATTTATTTATTTTATCTATTTATATTTGTATTTATACACATGGGTATGTAAATTTATATACAAAATTAATTTATATGTCGTTGACAAAATTTAAATATAAATTATGTTAATATTCAAGTATACGTATATTGCAAAATTAAATTAATTATAATTTTACGACACGAACCCGTTTGGTTTGCGGTCCGATTGCTATAGGCAAGAATCACGTTATCGCCTGGTGATCCCATGACCTTGGCTTCCACGCTCAGCTGCATTGTTTTTTATGAGATGTCATCTTAACCGCTCCTATTTCATAACTCCTTAGTTCTTCAATCCATACCTTTAAGATAAAGCGAAATAAATTAAGATATTGGGTTTTTATGTTAGCGTGTAATTAAATATATATGCGAATAAAACTGAATGTTACTATAATCACATATATTTTATATATATTTGGTGTCATAAAAATACTTCTTACCTTATATTGTCTTTTCCAAATACTTAAAAACTACTATACTATAATTTATTGTCAAATCGCTGTATGTATTTTTCTGTGTTCGTTTGGATATTTTTAATTAAGCGAACAACATGCTTACGGTTAAGCGTCAGACGCTGCGGGCTGCGCGGGACAACTGGGCGCGTGAGCATTAAAAACACTTATAATTTTACGTATAATTAAGAAAGAGGTTGCGCCCTGCTCCCGCGCGTTCCGGCGCACTCTGCGTAGCAAGTGCGACAGATATACTCGTACCTATGTAATAATTATGTTTAATGCTGCCTTTATTATTATTATGTTAATTTTATATATATATATAAAAAATTAACATAATAATAATATATACCTCTTTTATTATTTATTGCATCGATTTAATATCGCTCTTTTATTGTTACCGCTGTCAGTTCCGCAATAGCATTAGGAGACCACTGAAAATTAGTGTAGAAGCAACTATGTTTCTATTTTTCACTGAGTGGATCTCCTTTTGGCTAAATTACACTGCTGCACACTATTTATTGTTTTATATTATTTTAATTATTAATTTTAGTACTCTCAAAACTTGTTCTGTTGTAGTTGTATTTTTAGTTATTATTATTATTTTTTTTTTGTTTGATGTATTTTAGGATAAGTGATATTTTGTTATGTTTCGTTGTTTATGTTGTGTGAAAGTAGTGTAATTTGCTCAATAAATGTTTATTATTATTATTATTATTACATCCGGTATCACCCCTTGTGGAACAAATGTGGGTAAGTATCAAAATAAATAGCAAAACTATAATTATCGGCACAGCATACCGCCCTCCCTGGGGAAATATTACAACTTTCTTTGACGCCTTGACAGAATCTATAAGTAGCTTACCCTATCATGATAATCTGTACTTATTAGGACTGTATCTGTACTTATTTACTAGTGGTAGTGCCACACTACATACTTTCGGGTTGCAGCCGAATGGGCCAGCACGCCCGGGGAAGTACCACTCTCTCACTTAAAATCGGCGTGAAGTGGTAGCTATGCTACTGCGTTTCGTCCGGTATGTGAGAGTCCCGGAGGCCCGATCCCCCTCCCCCCCAAAACATAATGGTTGTGCAGAATTTGGTTTTATTACCCCAGGTGGGTACCATCAGCGACTGCGGTGGAGAATCCCTCTCTGGGCATCTGTAGTGTATAGGGTAGTTTATAAATAGTGAGCAGAGGTTGTGAAGGGTCAGTCAACTGCCAACAATCGTAGAGAACGGTTGTACGGATCTTAATTGTCGAGTAATTATAGTATCTAATTGGAGACAAAAGATATATTTTGAGTATTTTACAAGTGGCGACGAGGAAAAAAACCGTAAGTACCTTTAATTACATTAAATTTCTCAAAAGAAAAAAAAGAAAGAGTAAATTATGTAATATTTATTTATAATTTAAATAAAATGTGGTCGCTGTGTTATTTTCATAGCTACACTTGTATCTAAGTGCATTAAAAAAAAAAAAAAACCTTGCTAGTAAGTATACATTGAATTAACAGTTCCTTACAGATGTTTTATATATAAATGCGTGTTTTGTAAACAGTTCAATAAGATAGACTGGTTTTAAATGGTCAATATGAGAGACTGTTAGTTGTTGAAGGTCACTAAGATAGACTGGATTTCAATGGTCAATATGAGAGACTGTTAGTAGTTGAAGGTCAATAAGATAGACTGGATTAAAATGGTCAATATGAGAGACTATTAGTTGTGGCAGGTCAATAAGATAGATTGAATTAAAATGGTCAATATGAGAGACTATTAATAATAAGGCGTGGTAGGTCAATAAGAAAATGTCTCAAGTGACACTTCCGAGTCTGGATCATATTGAATGCGAGGGTGACCCAGTGTCAGTTGGGGTCAGATGGGAGAAATGGAGAAGAGCTTTAGAAGTATATTTTTTAGCGGCGAATATTGACGCTAGGAAAAGAGCTACTGTTCTACATATTGGTGGACTCACCCTACTAGAAATTTATTATAACTTGCCAGGTGCTCATGTTGAAGAAGAGGGCTATGATGTTTATAATATCGCAATAGAGAAGTTAAATGAGTACTTTTCGCCTAAACAAAGTAGATACTACGAACGGTACATTTTTAGACTTATGAAACAAGAAGATGGGTAAAGGTTTGAAACTTTTCTAAGGCTGCGAAATCAAGCTGACAAATGAAAATTTACGGCTAAGGAAGAGCACTTGATAGACCAAATTATCGAAAAAGGCCGTAGTGCAGAATTAAGGAAGAAAATCTTAGCGGAAGGTGATAGTATATCCCTTCAACAAGTCATTAATATTGCTACTACACTTGAAACTATCAATAGACAGTTTGAAAGTTCAATTTGAACAGTTTGAAAAACCTGGTCTATGTAAAGTGGTCGAATCCAATAAATTGGATGTAAACAAAGTAGACACCAAGCAATCCCCGATAAGACAGGGTTTTGGAAAGACTTGCTATAAATGTGGTAGTAGCAAACATTTATCTTATGAGATTGGATGTCCAGCTAAAGATAAAAAATGTTTGAAATGCGGTATTATTGGAAATTTCAAGGACCAATGCAAAACAAAACCACAGAAAAGAAGATAAGAGTTAATAAAAGACAACAAATTTAATAGGACAAAGAGATAAAAATATAATAAATCTCAAAAAGATTCCGAAGAATTAGACTATGTTTTTCATTTGGACGGTGATTCAGTCATTAATTGCAAAGTCGGTGATGTTGATATAGAAATGCTAATCGATTTAGGTAGTAGATGCAACATAATTTCGGACAAAACATGGGAATTCTTAAAGAGCAAGAAAGTTAAAGTTACGAACCAGATCAAGAATCCTGAAAAGATACTGTTACCGTATGGGAGTCAAAAGCCACTAAAAGTACTTGGCGCTTTTGACGCAAAAATAATGATAAATGGTGGAATTGGTACAATTACCACATTCTATGTCATTCAAAACGGAACACGGAACCTTCTTGGGAAGAAAACGGTCATTGAGCTGAATGTTCTCAGAATTGGTAAAACGATAAATAACATCAGTGCTTTTCCTAAATTTACATTCATATACCTGTAAATAAACAAATAAAACCCGTCATCCAGCCTTACAGAAGAGTTCCAGTACCTTTGGAAGAAAAAGTAAAAATGAAATTAGCAGAACTTAAAGAAGCTGACATTATTGAAGAAGTCACTGGACCATCACCATGGGTGTCTCCAATGGTGCCAGTTCTCAAAGAAAACGGTGAAGTAAGGATTTGCATCGATATGAAAAGAGCCAATGAAGCCATTATAAGAGAGAATCACCCCCTTCCAACGATGGACGAATTGTTACCAAATTTTCGACAAGCTAAATATTTCTCCCGACTTGACATCAAAAATGCATTCCATCAGTTGGAAGTTGACAAAGATAGCAGATACATTACAACCAATGCACTAGTAAAGGCCTGTATCGATATAAAAGGCTTATGTTTGGAATTTCTTGCGCACCTGAAATGTTTCAGAAGGTACTAGAAAAAATGTTGTTGGGATGTGAAGGTACTTCAAACTTCATTGATGACATTATAATTTATGGGTCTGATGAAAAAGAACATGACAAACGTCTTAATAAAACACTGCAGGTACTGAAGGATAATAATGTACTTCTTAAAGAAGAAAATGTTTGTATAAAACGAAAAGAATTGAATTTCTTGGGCACGAGCTCTTCGAGGAAGGAATAAAACCCTTTAAAAATATATTGATACTGTTCAATCATCAAGAAAACCCATCAGTATTGAAGAAATACAAAGCTTCCTCGGCTTGATCAATAACGTTGGGAAGTGGATACCTAACCTGGCATCGCTCACGGAACCACTACGACAGATAACACGGTTGAAGTTTAATAAATATTGGACATCTGCTCAGGATAAGGCGTTTGAAAGTTTGAAGAAACGATTGTTAAACTTACAAACTCTAGGGTATTACAACCCAGTGAACAGAACACAGATAATTGCTGATGCATCTCCAGTTGGACTAGGGGCGGTTCTGATATAAATAGATCATAATGGTCCACGAGTAATAGCATTTGGAAACAAGAGCTTTACAGACTGCGAGAAAAGATACTGCCAGACTGAGAAGGAAGCTTTAGCTCTTGTATGGGCAGTAGAACATTTTAAAATACATTTATTTGGCAAAGAATTTGAACTTATCAGTGATCATAAACCCCTGGAGGCTATTTTTGGACCTAAATCTAAACCTTGTGCTCGCATCGAACGCTGGGTTCTTCGACTGCAGGCTTACAAATATAAGGTAATTTATGCGCCGGGTAAGAAAAATATAGCTGATCCTATCTCCCGTCTTTGCCAATCTAAAACTCCCAAACCATTCGACACTGAGAATTATATTAATTCTATTGTGGAATATAGTAGACCAGTTGTAGTATCACTGCATGAAATCGAGACGGAAACTGCAAATGATGAAGAAATAGTAAAATTAAAAAAAGGAATTTATGAAAACATCTGGGACGAAACTACGAACGGTTATGAAGCATTTCAGAGAGAAATATGTTTTCAAGGAGATATCCTTGAAGCAGCTCATCAAGGACATCCTGGAATAGTCGCCATGAAAACTCATCTCCGAACTAAGGTATGGTGGTCAAAAATAGATAAAGGTTGTAGAGGATGCACGCTTGTCTCAGCACCAAATCCTATTAAGAGACGAAATCTTCCGGACGAACCTTGGATCGACGTCGCGGTAGACTTTTTAGGACCCCTACCATCGAACAACTATTTGCTTATTATTGTCGACTACTATAGTCGCTATAAACAAATAAAAATTATGAGAAACATCACGGCCTTGGAAACAATAAAAAACCTCAAAGAAATATTTTCTCGAGTAGGATACCCTGCTACATTGACATGCGATAATGGCAACCAATTTACAAGCGATATCTTTAAAGGGTTCTGCAAAGAATGTGGCATTATAGTTTATAATAACATTCCATACTGGCCGCAAATGAACGGCGAGGTTGAGCGCCAGAATAGAGATGTCCTTAAACGATTAAGAATCTCTCAACTGGAAAAGAAAAACTGGAAAGAAGAACTTCTTGAATATTTAATCATGTACATATAGTATCCCTCATACCACAACTGGCAAGACCCCCGCCGAACTTTTCTTTCGACGGCAGTTCCGAGATAAAATACCAACAGTCGGGGACGTGGAACACAAAACAACGGATTCGGATATTAGAGACAGAGATAAAGAAAAAAAGTAAAAGGGAAGAGAATATGTGGATCGGAAGAAGAAAGCGGCGGACTGCAACTTAGGAATAGGTGAAAAGGTTTACGTCAGGAACATGATTAAGGATAACAAATTGTCTTCAAACTTTAACCCGGATAAACACACTGTAATGGATGTTAATGGTGGAGATATAAGAATAAGGAATGATACAACTGGAAAAGCAAATCGAAGGAATGTAATCCATCTCAAGAGAGTAGAAAACGGCGAATGGAGTATTGTTAATGAAAATAATAACGACCTTGCAAGTGATGATGAAGAATGATTATCAGATTGAGATTTTATGACTATAAATCAGCATAATTATAATTGAATATTTAATAAAATATGTGAATTAAAAAGTTACTCTAATTTAAAATATTTAAGCTAAATTAAAATAAAGAAGGGATGTAGTGTATAGGGTAGTTTATAAATAGTGAGCAGAGGTTGTGAAGGGTCAGTCAACTGCCAACAGTCGTAGAAAACGGTTGTACGGATCTTAATTGTCGAGTAATTATACTATCTAATTGGAGACAAAAGATATATTTTGAGTATTTTACAGCATCCATGCTCAGGACGTACACAGCCTGAGCAGGGATGCCCAGGCTGCCCTCCGAATTCTGGGGGGGGGGCAATTTTGCGCTCACCACTGTTCGGGGCAAGCGGAGCAGGCATCATAAGGCAACCCCTACCACCCTCACCGTGGACTTCTGCAACATAAGGGGACTCAACTCCAACTTGAACGCCGTTCACTTTCACCTTGAGACGACGAAGCCAGCCTTGCTCTTTCTTACCGAGACCCAGATATCCTCTCCTGCCGATACTACTTTTCTCTCTTACCCCGGGTACAAATTGGAACATTCCTTTGTACCACGAGCTGGCACGTAAACGCACACCGTTTACGTCAGCGATGATATCTGCTCTCGACGCCTCGGCAGCCTTGAAGGGCAGGACCTATCGATTATCTGGCTGCGTGTAGACTGCGACGACCATCCGCGAATCTACGCGTGCCTTTATAGGTCCCATAGCGGTAATGACGAAACCGACCGACTGGTTGAGCACGTTCAAATGGCTACAGATTCCGTGCTGCAGCAGATACCATCCGCAGAGATCGTAATTCTTGGCGATTTTAATGCCCACCATGCCGAATGGCTTGGATCGCGCACTACCGATCATGCGGGTAGATCTGTTCTCGACTTCGCTTTAGCATATGATTTGACACAGCTAGTCCCCTCGCCAACGCGAATACCAGACGTGGAGGATCATACACCTTCCTTGTTGGACCTTCTGCTGACTTCCCATCCGGATGGCTACCAGGTTATCGTCGATCCCCCTCTGGGCTCGTCGGACCACTGTCTCGTCCGAAGTACAGTGCCAGTTGCACGGTACTCACGACCTCGTTTCGTGGGCTGCCGCCGAGTGTGGCACTACAGGTCAGCAGATTGGGATGGGATGCGGTCCTTCTTTGCATCCTACCCATGGAGGCAGGTTTGTTTCTCGCCGGATGATCCGAGCGTTGTTGCTGACTCTGTCGCCGATGTGGTACTTCAGGGTATGGAACTATTCATTCCGTATTCTGCGGTCCCCATCGGTGGCAAGTCCCAGCCCTGGTTTGGTCGTTTCTGCAAAAAGGCTTCACGCCGAAAATGGGAACGCTACCAAGACTGGGCTAATGCATCAGCGTCTCGTGATGTAAATACCAGCGCATTCAGAAAGGAATATAACTCTGCCTCTAGGTCCTTCAAAAACGTGATCGTTAAGGCGAAGACGGAGTACATTGGCAGAATTGGCGAGAGACTGGTGGGCCTCCCTTCAGGAACATGTGCGTTCTGGTCTCTCGCCAAGGCTGTCTTAGGGAATTTCTGTCAGCCTTCCTTACCATCTCTGCACAAGGACGTTGAGTCATTGGCCCATACAGCGAAGGAGAAGGCTGATCTTTTAGACTCTCTCTTCGCGGCGAACTCGACTCTGGATGACCGAGGAAAGTCACCACCAACAATCCCGCGGTGTGATACCACGATGCCGGAGGTTAAATTCCGGCAAAGTGCAGTTCGTAAAGCACTTCTTTCCTTGGATATTCATAAGTCGAGTGGACCCGATGGCATTCCTCCAATCGTGCTACGGACTTGTGCTCCCGAGTTGACGCCGGTCTTAACGCGTCTTTTCCGGCAATCCTATGCATTCGGCGTCGTCCCGAACTCCTGGAAGACTGCTTTGGTGCATCCGATCCCTAAAAAGGGCAACCGCTCAGACTTGTCCAATTATAGGCCTAAGGCCATCACCTCCTTGTTCTCCAAGGTAATGGAGTCCATTATAAACTGCCAGCTCCTGCGGTACCTAGAGGAGTACCAGCTGATTAGCGACCGCCAGTACGGTTTCCGTCGGGGTCGCTTAGCCGGTGATCTTCTAGTTTACCTTACTCATAGATGGGCGGAAGCAGTTGAGAGCAAGGAGGAGGCATTAGCAGCCAGTCTGGACATAGCGAAGGCCTTCGATCGCGTGTGGCACAAAGCGCTTCTTTCGAAGCTTCCTGCCTATGGGCTTCCCGGGAAATTATGCAATTGGATTACCAGTTTTTTGGCAGATTGGAGCATCAAGGTCGTTGTCGACGGTGCATGCTCTGGCTTATAATTCGTCAATGCTGGTGTTCCACAAGGCTGCGTTATATCATCCACTCTGTTTCTTCTGCATATCAATGACTTGTTGCAAATCAGTAACATACACTGCTATGCAGACGACAGCACCGTAGACACCTCATACACCGGCCGTGCTAATATTATTCCGGGAAAACGTCGAAGAAAACCGGAACAAACTTGTGTCTGAAATCGAGTCTTTGTTAAACAAAGTCTCGAACTGGGGTCGGCTAAACCTAGTCCATTTCAACCCCAAAAAGACGCAAGTTTGCGCGTTTACTGCTAAAAAAACACCATTTGTCGTATCTCCACGATTCGAGAACATTCCGTTAGCCGCCACAGCTAGTATCGGAATACTTGGCGTCGATGTTTCGAGTTTCGTTCAGTTCCGCGGTCAATTGGAAGGCAAAGCCAAATTGGCATCAAAAAAGCTCGGTGTGCTCAGCAAGGCAAGACAGTATTTCACGTCGGCTCATCGTCTAAGACTATACAAGGCGCAAATTCGGCCTCACATGGAATACTGCTCTTACCTCTGGGCGGGTGCTCCCCAGTACCAGCTCCTTCCATTTGACCGTATCCAACGTAGAGCGGCTCGAATTATCGACGATCAAGCCCTTTCCGATCTGCTTGATCCTTTGGCTTTGCGTAGAGATGTTGGATCGCTCTGCATCTTCTACAGAATTTATCACGGAGAATGTTCCGAGGAATTGTTCGGATTAATCCCGGATGCTGAATTTCACCTTCGGACATCTCGTCAAAATTCCAAATATCACCCGCACCACCTAGATGTCCGAAAATCCACAACAGCGCGATTTTTAAGACATTTTCTGCCTCGCACAACAACTCTGTGGAACCAGCTTTCGCCGGCGGTTTTTCCGAACCAATACGACTTGGGAACCTTCAAGAAAAGAGCGTACTCTTTCCTGAAAGGCCGGCAACACACCTGCAAGCCCCCCGGTGTTGCAGATGTCCATGGGCGGTGGTAGTCACTTTCCATCAGATGAGCCTCCTGCTCGTTTGCCACCTTTTTACATAAAAAAAAAAGATTTTAATATTAATTATATTGGCACTCGAGATCATCATAAGCAGGCATTGGACTTGTTCCTTTCCACTCATGACTTAACACAATATGTCACAGAACCAACACATTTTACACCTAATAGTGAGACTATGATTGATCTTATTTGCTCAAATACTCCCGTTGGTCAAATTACAGTAGACCACGTAGCGGAATTCGGTGGCCATGCCTTTATATCCTGCGAAATAACTATTAAAAAAAATAAAATCCCACAAAAAACTACACCTTACTGAAGCTCTTAATTTAATTAATTGGCATAATGTGAAGAATATCGAGGATATAAACGACATGGTGACCGTATTCACTAGTAATTTGTTGTGGGTATTTGACTTAGTTGCGCCTATTAAAATGATTTCTATTAAGGAAAATCAGTACCCCTGGATAACTTATAATATAAAGTTGTTGATGGATCGTCGGAATGAGGCACACGTTAAGGCAAAAAGATCTGGGTCGAAAACAAGTAAAAATTAAAATAAAGATTTAAAATCGCAGGTCACCCAAGCAATTTAGCGAGAGAAGTCGGCTTATTTTAATTTCCATATAAACTCAAATATCAAAAACTCAATTATACTTTGGAGTCACTTAAAAAAACATGTTAACATAAAAGAAAGGCATAATAATATTATACCAGAAGAACTTAATGATCCGAATACGATAAATAACCATTTTTTGAACATTCCTGGTAGCAACTACGTTTCTCCGTCGACAATCGATTATTATGAGATGCATAAATATGGCTCAGCTATTTTCACATTGGTTACTGTCGATGAATTAGAGGTCTTAAAAACGGTACGCTCTTTAAAGACAAATGCTATGGGAATAGACGGTATCTCATTGGATATGCTCCTACTAACTTTACCGACTACACTGGCACATATTACTACAGTTATAAATAAATCTATTACAAGCAACACATTTCCGACCCTATGGCAGACGGCTCTAGTGAGACCTATACCCAAGAAAGACAATGTTAGTGAATTTAAGGATCTTCGACCAAAAAGCATATTATCTTGTATTTCAAAGATATTGGAGAGAATTGTGTGTAACCAGTTAACAGGATTCTTAGAGGCTCACAATATTTTACCCACAAGACAGTCTGGGTTTCGAAAACATCACAGCACTACTACCGCGTTATTGGATGTGATTGACAATGTGTTATGTGCACAGGATAGGAGTGAAGGTACGATTCTTGTTTTGTTAGATTTCTCGCGGGCCTTTGAAACAATAAATAGGACGTTATTTTTAGCAAAACTGAGATATTACGGGTTCAGCTCTGACGCAATTAAATGGTTTTCTAGTTATTTAGGAAATCGTAAACAAATTGTAGAGGTAATAAATGAGGATGGGTCAAGGGCTCTCTCTGATTGTTGTTCTGTTCACAGAGGCGTCCCCAAGGATCAATATTAGGGCCTATTATCTTTGCGCTTTACTGTGCGGATATAGTCGAAAACATAAAACATTGTAATTATCATATTTATGCTGATGATATACAAATATACTTATCTTTCAAAAATTTAAATGATGATCTTATACGTATTTCAGAATGGTCACATTGTCATAATCTCATTTCAAATCCGAGCAAAACCAAATATATAATTTTAGGAACAAGAAAACATGTAAAATTAATTAATTACCTAAATCCATTCTTGCATATCAAAGGAGAAAGAATAGACCGAGTCACGGAAGCACGAAGTTTGGGCTTGTTGATCGACGAGCAATTTGAAAAAAATTATGCGACACTTTAGTGCTTTCGAAGGTTAATTATGCTGATGCGGTCATCGGGCCTAGATTACCCACACGCACAAAAAAAACTTATACAGCGGGTACAAAATGCATGTATAAGGTACTGCTTCAAAATACCGCCTCGCGCACATGTTTCCCCTTATCTCAACAACGCCCGAATAGCGAGGATGGAATACCGTAGGCAACTGCACTTTGCAACCTTGTTGTTTGGTGTAATTAAAAATAAAACGCCTATATATTTATACAATAAACTGAGTTGGTCCAATGAAAGTAATAGAAGTTACCAAACGAGAGCTTCATCTTATATGCTGAATGTGCCGTCACACCGCACAGCAGCATTCCGCGGCAGTTTTCGGTACGCAGCAACGGGGTGTTGGAACAACATCCCCCCTCCGCTTCGGATCCTAAAGACCACAAAAACATTTAATATTAAATACAAAAAATATTTATTTAATCTACAGTTAGAATTGGAATAATAAATATATATTCGTATTTATGTATATATATAATTATATATATGGTTGTATTTGTTTTTATGTATATATGCTTATATTAAGTATATATAAGTATTACATATACATAATCTTAAAAAAAATGGCTTCGTTCTCGAGTTGCATAACTATAGCGTGACATCGGCTTAATTACCTTGTAATTTTTATTTATTTTTTTACTTGTATTTTTTTTAATATCCAAATAGATCTTCGATTATATATCAATATAGTACTAAAATATAATATACATTAAGATCTAATTTTCTTTACCTAGGTATATAAATATTAATACATATCATCTTACCTTAATGGTATGGCTTTGCTGCTTGCATCGTGTTGTTCCATCTACTATACGTTAGTTGCGCTGAGAAAACTGCCGCTAATAACGAGGTTTTATTATTTGATTTTATCGTTGTGTAGTCTAGAAATCAAAGAAAGTATTTCATTAGTTATTTTTTAATATGAGCTCACATACACTATTATTATATGTAATATATTTATATCTTACCTTAAACTTTTACGTCCACCAAGTACTTTTCTTTTTTTGTATCCACTGAATTCAATATAAACAAGTAACATGCACGTGTCAGATTAAGTAAGAAATAAATAAATAATTAGACGTTACAAACAAGGCTTACACTATGTATTGTATGTTTTAATCAATTCTGTAATAATAATAATTTAATTTAAGCTATTTTTGAATTGTATTGATAACATTGATATTAAATAAGAGGGTACTTTGACTTTTCTGTGCAATATTGTGAGTCACGTGATTCGTAGTGAGGTTTATATAAGCGATGGGCGCCCGGTACACTTTCGTTGGGATTACGACTTTTTACTATTCACTTTGATGCTGGACCAGCAAGGTGCTAATATTTAAGGTACGATATAATTTTGTGTTATAGTATAATTGTTATTGCTTGTTAAATTGATGAATATATGAATTGTGTTTTTGTAATTATCAATATACAAAGTTAGTATAATTGTATTTAACTAACATGATTGTATTTTTGGATACTGAAAAAGAGTAACTACTGAGTTTCTTGCCGGTTCTTCTCGGTAGAATCCACATTCCGAACCGGTGGTAGCTTTAAAAATAGTTGGTTAAATGCCCATTCAAGTGCTTGTAAAAGCCTACTTGAATAAAGTATATTTTAATAATTGATAAAAAAATCTAACACACGCGTCACGCGACCACCGGCGCGCGGCGCACGTGGCACTCTAATAACTTTTCCAGTGATCCTATTTCTCCATAACTGGTTTTGCTTTATACAAAATATAAATATATTTGCCTGTAGTTTATCGAATGAATAAATTATTATTTAATGTATGCAATTTATCTTATAAATAAATTATATATGTAATGTCTATTGTTTTTATTTTAAATTTTAGTATTTGTATTTTCATTGGGTCACCGCCCGTCAGTAGGTATCAAAAAAGGGTACCATTGAAAACCAGCATTAGGTGTCCACACGTATGAATTGCTGAATGTTATACCTATTTGGGACACGTCATATACCTATATTGTACTTGTTCTTTTTCTTTATTTTTTTTTGTATCGTTACTTTTTTTATTGTTCATTTTATTTCTTTTTTTTTTGTAAATGATAAGTTATTAGTACTTAAGTTTTTTTTTTTATTATTATTATTTTTTACTTTTTATTTTGCACCTAATTGTCATTTTGTCCCAAATAAAAGTGTTCTTTCTTTCTTTCTTTCGTAAGGGCAGAAAGTTTCGGAAGAGACTTTAGGGCTAATGAAGAAACGACGTGAAAACCCACCTGTCACTTCGTCCGAGAAACGGCAACTTAACCAAGAGATCAGCAAGCGCGTACGACATGACCTCCGGCAGAATCGGGGGTCTAAGGTGTTCGAACAATCTCTTGGAAGAAGCTACCTGACGAAGTTGATCACAGCAAGTGGAGAAGTCGTTTCTTCCAAGCCGGCAGTTCTTTTGGAAGTAGAGGACTTCTACGGCCGGTTATACTCATCGCATGCATCTCGACCTGATCCCGAAAATGAGGATCCTAGAGCTACAATAACATGCCATTTCACCGAAGACCTGTCAGATGTCAGTATTGGCGAAATCGAGATTGCTCTTAAACAGCTTAATAATGGAAAAGCCCCTGGAGAGGACGGCGTTACAACAGAGCTATTGAAAGCAGGAGGTAAACCCGTGCTGAGGGAGCTACAGAAGCTTTATAACTCTGTCCTCTTCGAAGGGAGAACTCCGGAGGCGTGGAGTAGGAGTGTGGTCGTCATGTTCTTCAAAAACAACTACCAATCTATTTAGTAATAATTTATATAATGCTTATTTATATAAATATATTTATTCAATGCTTTATAAAATAAGGATGGAATTTATTTATTTATTTATTTACTTAGGACAACCAACAGTAGATACAATAACACATCGAATACGTACAATATAACAACTTGAATCAAGGAAAATGTTCTACTAATTACAGGTAGTCTCGGCATGCACTTATAACATTACAATACACATATTTTATAAAATATTTTTTAAGTGAAAACAAATACATATAACAATTACACTAAAAAATTAAAATAATTTCAAAAATAAATATTAAAATATCAAAAAATATTTTTTTTAAATTACATATTAAAAACACATAGGAAACTATTAAATAAATAAGAAATATTAATAATTAGAGAATAAATATTAAAGCATTAACCATCTAAACAAAAATTAACATTAATATTTATATTTCTCTAGATTACAACATTTCATTGAATTAATTTATGTTAGGAGTAACAATAACAATACATTAAATCACTAATTATAACTGGGCTGTACAAATAAATTCATTTATTTTTTTAATAAACAGAGAGCGCGTATCATAGCAGATGTCTTAATCCTTAATTTGCTTACAAATACTAATATATAATAATGATAACCTCGGAATAATAGAATTTTTACCAAATTGCGTTCTATGTGGTCGCGTATAGAAGAAAATACTAAGACTACGATAATTATTGCGTGGGACGTTTAAGTAAAACTTTGATAAGAGTTCTGGACAGTCTATATCATTATTGAATAAATTAAATAAAAATTTCATTGCTAAGAGTTTTCGTCTGTTTTCCAGGCTATGGATGTTGAAATATTTGCATCTTTCATTATAAGTATTCAAATTTATTCTAAACCTATATGACAATTGACGGGGAAACTTTTTTTGTACTTTTTCTATTCTGTTTATTTGAAATTTTGTAAATGGGGACCAGATTGAACAACAATAGTCTAATCTGCTACGAACGAAACAATTAAATAGCGTTAATGCAGTTGTAGAACGTTTGAAGTCTTTGGAGCATCTCAGAACGAAGCCGAGAGATCTGTTCGCTAAATCAAGAGTTCTGTCTATATGCTCCTTAAAATTTAATTTTGAGTCCAATATAATCCTTAAGTCGCGAATTTCTTTAACTTCATTCAGTTCTTCACCATATATATAATATTTTGAAGGTATAATGTTCTTTTTACGGGTAAACTTTATATGATGATATTTGTTGATATTCAAGACCATTTTATTTTTATCACACCAATCGACTAGTTTATGTAGATCTTCTTGTAGTTTTAAATCATCAGCAAATAAACTCGCGTAAGAATTTTTAAGTATGGTTACAATATCATTGATAAATATATTGAAAAATAGTGGCCCTAGGTTAGATCCCTGTGGTACACCTGAAGAGGCTATAAATGGTGTTGATTGATGACCACAGATAGCTACTCTAGATATTCTACCAGTAAGATATGTTTTGCACCATTCAAGTAGGTGATCAGAAATTCCATATGACTCCAATTTACGTAAAAAGATGCTGTGGTTAACCTTGTCAAAGGCTTTAGAAAAGTCAGTGTATATGGCATCGACCTGTAGACCTTTATCAATACAATCAGCCAGATTGGAAACATGTAGTGATAGATTAGTTTACCGTAGAGCGTTTACTTATGAAACCATGCTGGTTGTCGTTAATGTAATTTTTGATATGGTTGTATAAATGCGAATAGATGAGTGATTCAAAAACTTTGGCCATGGACGAAATAATTGATATGGGGCGATAATTTATAATAAGCTCTTGTTTACTAGATTTAAAGATAAGAACGATACGTGTCTCTTTCCAAATATCCGGGAATTCACCGGTTTCTAAGGATCTATTGTAAATTAACGACAACGGCCATGATATAGCCACTGCACATTGAACTAAAAATATTGGTGGAATATTATCAGGGCCGGCCCGGGCCCTGATAATATTTGGACTTATCAAGTCTTTTTAACTTTTTATAAACTTCCTCACGCGAAAATACAAAATTATTAATTTTATCGGATGAATGAGCTATGTTGAAATTAAAAGACTGAGATACATTATCGTCGACAGTGTACACCGAGGAAAAGTGATTCGCAAATAATTCACAGATGGTTTCCACTTGTGCAGCCTTATTATCGTTGAGTTTGAATTTTTTCGAGTGTTTTTGAGGTGGGTCCAGAAATATTTCAGATTTTTTCCAATTTCGTTTTCGATCTCATTGATATATTTATTATAGCAATATAAAATTTATTTTTCACTATCTTTTGCGTAAATATTGAAATTCTAATATGTCTAGAGGATTGCGGTATTTTTTAATTTTAATATGGCATTTGTGCTTTAATTTAAGCAGAGAAATTAACTATGGTGAAAACCAGGCCGGATAGTTTCGATGTTTAAGGTTCTTCATCGGTACAAATATCACGTATGATGAAATAAAATTTATTTACCATTTCATTAATATTGTTTGATAACAAGCTAATTTATTTTACTTATAGGAATTTGGCCCATATCAGAATTATTTCTTTGCTCCATAGTGGCGTGGATTAACGGGCGAGGAGAAAATAATTAACACTTAATGTAATAATCGACGTTATAATTCAAATAGTTGATTTAACACACTTCACAATTTAATTAACTCACTACAATTAACTAAGCACTGATATCCAAGTTCAATTATACAGTTCAAACTTGATATTAACTGAAATCACTAGACGTTCCGTGGACAACGTGGCGCATGCGCCGAATATGACCGGACTCTTTCACCGACCCGAGCACAATGCCGCCAGTCACCCGAGTTCCGTCAAGCGAGATGTCCTCTAACCGAGCTGTCAGTAACATTCGCTTTGCTAAGGCGCTAAAACTACCCTCAATTTATTACAAAATAATCAACTTGGCTTCCGGGATTACGAATGCGCCGTCACGGCCATACTGACGAACGCACGTCTCTGTGCGTCCTATGGGCGTTCATCTGAAATGAAGTAAGAAGCTCAGAGTAAAGCTCGTCCATCTCTGACTAAAATCAACTGCGCTGAGTCAATATTGTCACTGCCTTTAATATCTCTTTTTTTGACAAATTTATAATCAGATTGACACACGTATGAGTGAACGATGGTCCGGACATAGACTCCAATGAGCTAGCCCCTTCACCTTCGCTAGTTATCCACATGTGAGTGAACGATGGTCCGAACATAGACTCCTATGAGCTAGCCCCTTCATCTACACTAGTTATACGCAAGCAATTCAACAATGGTCCGGGACCTAGACTCCTATGAGCTTGTCCCTTCACTAGTTATCAAAGCATCGACCGGACGTGGACTCCTTCGAGCCAGCCCCTTCATGCTTTGCTCTCAGCTACACTAGAAACATCGGCTGCTAAGCCAGTCATTTTCATCGATAGCATATAGTAATCCGCAGAAGCACACACACACACACATACACACACACACACACACTCATCAAATTAAGGACAATGCAAATATATTCAAACTCACATTAGCCATTTATGCTTCATCAATATCTGAGGCCGTCAGAGTTGCTGAGCTAGCAGTCATGGTGCGGGCGCTCGAAACCGAAAGGGTGTCACTTTCATCATCTGATGATACTTCGTTTCTATCTTCCCGACCATGCTCCGCCGTCTCGGCCTCATTATTACTTAGTACAGTGGATATATCGACTAACCCTTGGAAGCCTCTGGGTACAGCACGCAAATTTTCGTGGGGGTATTTTAAAACGCGATTTGAACCATCAATATGTTTCAGTTCGTACCTATCGTTATCCAGAATTTTAGTTATAATGAAAGGTCCTTTAAACTTTCTTTGCAGTTTAGTCTGGTTACGTTCGCTACATTTAACAAAAACGTAGTCTCCTTGAGAGAAAGGTTTTACTTGAGCTTTGCCCTTGTTAAATCTAATTACTTCTTTTTGCGCTGCCTTTTCGATATTAACGGAGGCTTCATTGCGGATAGTGTCTAGGTCTAATCTTGGTTCGTCAGGATTTTGAGTTATTGACGATATCCCTAAAGATTGAGCACGTATGCCAAACATTAATTCAGTGGGAGTATATCCCGTAACCCTACAGCGAGTGGTATTAAGCGCTAATTGTACCTCAGGGAGTTCATCACGCCAAGTTTTATGTGGGTCGTTTTCTATAATAGTAAGCAGACATTTTAAAGTCCGCATGACTCTTTCTACCTGACCGTTGGCCCTACTAGCCCCTGTCGCGATAAGGTGAAGTTCTATGCCATGTGTTTTACAGAATTCTTTAAAGTCAGAGCTTACGTAGCACCTTCCCTGATCTGATACAATTCGCTTGGGAGCGCCAAAAAGGGAGACGGCTTTTCTTAATGCTTTAATAGCACAACTGGCATCGAGAGATGGAGTATGCTCCAGAAGGACATACTTGGTGAAAGAATCAATTATCACTGAAGCGTATTCTTTTCTGTCACTCTTGCCACTTAATTTCCCAGTTACATCTATGTGAATAGTATGCCAGGGACAGGGTACTTTAGGTATCGGGTGGAGACGAATTTGTTGAGCCCCAGAAGGACCTTTTGACGCTTTGCATACGATGCAAGAATCAACGAAAAGACGTACTTGCTTAGCCATTTGGGGAAACCAGTACTGCTCGTACAACTTATCAAGCGTCTTATCAACACCCAGGTGTTTGATTTCAGTATGGATATGGTTGATTAATGTCCAAACAAGCGACTGAGGTATAATAGGTAACCAACGACTAATTTTGTTCCGTTCAATTTTGCGGTATAGGACTTCGTTTCTGACATCGTAAGTATGACTGATTGAATCGGGAAATTCATTATTTAAGTGCTTGGCAACTAGATCTTGGATATATGCATCACGTTTTTGTTCTACCGCTAACCACCCTTGGTGTAACTCTACAAACTTTACAGGCTTACTAGACACTTGAGTCGTGCTGATCTCACTTTTGGAAGTACCCTGCTCAGGGTTCGGAAGGGGATTGCGAGAAAGGTAGTCAGCATGTTCCATGCTGCTGCCTTGCTTATGGACAATGTCGAAGTCATATGCTTGTAGGAAAGCCCACCATCTATGTACTCTTGGGGTTAAGTCTGTTTTTGACTTAGAGGCTTTTAAAGAATTGCAGTCCGTGAAAACAGTAAAATGTTGGCCATACAGATAATGCCTGAAATATTCCACCGCTCGAACGACTGCCAGGGTCTCGAGTTCATAGGAATGATACCTCGATTCCGTGTCAGTCGTCCGGCGACTGAAATATGAAATGACATGAGGAAAGTTGTTCTTTCTTTGAATTAAAATGGCACCGTAACCATCAGCGCTGGCATCCGTGTGCAATTCTATAGGAAGTTCGCGATCAAATATAGTTAGAACGGGTTCTGTGGTGAGGATTTTAACTATTCGTTTGTGAATGCTATTGTGGACGTCTGACCATTTAATTGGACCCTTTAACTTAGTGAGCGGGTACAACGGTCTGACTAAGCGGGTGTAGTTGGGTATAAACTTTCTAAAATAGGAGGCTAACCCTAAGAATTGGCGTACTTGGGAAGCAGTTTTGGGCGCTGGTGCATTAGCAAGTGCTTGCACTTTCCTAGGATTAGGAGTAATTTTACCAGATCTTATAACATAGCCTAAGTAGTCAATTTCCTTTTTCATAAATTTACATTTGCGTATATTAAAAGAGAAGCCAGCTTCTGATAGGGCTTTCAGTGTTAAATCAAGACGTTTTAAGCCATCAGGAATGTTTTGGGCAAAACACAGAACATCATCCATGTACGCAAGCGCTACTTCATCTTTGAGGGAACCAAGAGCTTTATTTATACAACGTTGATACACCGAAGCGGCGTTTCTCAAGCCAAAGGGCATGGTCAAATATTCATATTGACCCTCGGGAGTGACAAAAGCCGTGCGTGCAATACTATCACCTTCGGGGTCTATTGGAATTTGGTGGTAACCTGATGCCATATCTAATGAAGAAAAAGTGTAGGCACCATTCAATCTGTCAATTTGTTCATCAATTATTGGTAACGGGTAATGTTCCGGTTTGGTATTCGCATTTATCTCTCTATAGTCTACGCACATTCTGTCAGTGTTGTCCTTCTTTTTAACAAGCAGAATGGGACTTGAAAAAGGGGAATTGCTCTCTCTGATAACGCCTGCTTCAAGGAGAGCATTTACCTTTTCGCGGACAATGTCTTTTTCGACCGGGGATAATCTATAGGGTCTTCTCTGTACTATTTTATTAGGGTCTACAGGATCAATGCGCAAAGAACCTGTTTTTACTCTACGTTTAGGGATGCCGTCAATAAAAAAAGAGCTATACGTCTTTAAAATATCGATAAGCGCTTTTTTATCATCGCCTTCTAAATCAGTGTCGATAGAAGAAAAGTCAAAATTGTCTAAGGTTGGACACAAATCCGCTTGAGACGTTTCAGGCTTTGAGAAAATAATGCAGTCACTGTTAATCTCTACTTTTACCCCCTTCTCTATAAGGTCCCGCCCAATAATTACAGGTTCGGAGACAATATTGTCAGGGATAATATGAAACAAAAGAGATACTGAAACATTTTGAATTCTAACTTGACTCAAAATTTGTTTGTTGCAATAAATTACCGATGAACCGATGCCTTTCAAAGAAACTACTTCGTTATGTACTGTACCCGGAAACTTATCCGAAAAATTTTCAGATACAAGCGAGCAGGCAGACCCACTGTCAAAAAGAAAAGAAACAGCCTCACCAGATGATGTCGTCAACTCGCCTTGAATCGGACTCTGGTCGCAGAGGTACACCTCCTTAACCATTGAGCTTGAACCGCCGGGATTTTGTCGGTTGGTACACGATGAGGCCAAATGTCCCGGCTGACCGCAGACGTAACATTTGACAGACTGGTTCCTCTCATTCGTCGGTACTCGTAGTTTGTCGTTTGGCTTCGGCGTAACAGTAATTTCTTGTTTTCTTCTGCGGCAATCTACCGCCCTGTGGCCCAATATACCGCAATGATGACAGGCACCCGTGAACTTGTACTCGGAGTAGCGTGGTCTTTTTGCTTCAACGTC
Organism: Vanessa atalanta; assembly: GCF_905147765.1. Classification (NCBI taxonomy): domain Eukaryota; kingdom Metazoa; phylum Arthropoda; class Insecta; order Lepidoptera; family Nymphalidae; genus Vanessa; species Vanessa atalanta. The sequence continues at coordinate 6,805,160 of NC_061901.1, forward strand.
ATGGCTTTCAACGCTTTCTGATCGCCTTTTCAGAGACACTCCATTTAAAATTCGAAGAAGTTGAGATCGTGTCGATATAACATGGGAGTTCAACTCGCGACGTAAACAGTTGTCTTTTTGACACAGCACCGAAGTAACAAGACCTACTTTCATATCTTCAGCCATTTCTACTCGAGGAATCCGCTCAATTAAGCCCCATAGACGCATGGCGGCTTCGCATGCACTTTCTTTGTTACCGATTTGAAATCTTATGACATTATCAAAATAATCTTGGAGTAACATTTGCCTTGCAAACTTAGCCAGCAACATTTCTTTTATTTGGGGCCATTGTAACTGCGTTACATCTAATTTAGTTGAGCACGTTGCTGCTCTGCCCTTTAATGCATGTGTCAAAACTAATAACAATTCGGGCCCTTGTAACTTTATACTGTTCACGATAATTTCAGTTACTTTGCACCAACCTTCTATATCCGCATCTGTACTATCAGGATCGAACTGGATCAACTGTGTAATCGAAGTAGGTTGAGAGGCTGACATTATTTTCGTCAACAAGGCTTCCATTGTTTGCAGAAAGTTTGACGATGACGGACGATCACTATTCTCCTCATTTGAATGCCCTTCGTATCCCACTTCTGATATAGGAACTTGGCCCATATCAGAATTATTTCTTTGCTCCATAGTGGCGTGGATTAACGGGCGAGGAGAAAATAATTAACACTTAATGTAATAATCGACGTTATAATTCAAATAGTTGATTTAACACACTTCACAATTTAATTAACTCACTACAATTAACTAAGCACTGATATCCAAGTTCAATTATACAGTTCAAACTTGATATTAACTGAAATCACTAGACGTTCCGTGGACAACGTGGCGCATGCGCCGAATATGACCGGACTCTTTCACCGACCCGAGCACAATGCCGCCAGTCACCCGAGTTCCGTCAAGCGAGATGTCCTCTAACCGAGCTGTCAGTAACATTCGCTTTGCTAAGGCGCTAAAACTACCCTCAATTTATTACAAAATAATCAACTTGGCTTCCGGGATTACGAATGCGCCGTCACGGCCATACTGACGAACGCACGTCTCTGTGCGTCCTATGGGCGTTCATCTGAAATGAAGTAAGAAGCTCAGAGTAAAGCTCGTCCATCTCTGACTAAAATCAACTGCGCTGAGTCAATATTGTCACTGCCTTTAATATCTCTTTTTTTGACAAATTTATAATCAGATTGACACACGTATGAGTGAACGATGGTCCGGACATAGACTCCAATGAGCTAGCCCCTTCACCTTCGCTAGTTATCCACATGTGAGTGAACGATGGTCCGAACATAGACTCCTATGAGCTAGCCCCTTCATCTACACTAGTTATACGCAAGCAATTCAACAATGGTCCGGGACCTAGACTCCTATGAGCTTGTCCCTTCACTAGTTATCAAAGCATCGACCGGACGTGGACTCCTTCGAGCCAGCCCCTTCATGCTTTGCTCTCAGCTACACTAGAAACATCGGCTGCTAAGCCAGTCATTTTCATCGATAGCATATAGTAATCCGCAGAAGCACACACACACACACATACACACACACACACACACTCATCAAATTAAGGACAATGCAAATATATTCAAACTCACATTAGCCATTTATGCTTCATCAATATCTGAGGCCGTCAGAGTTGCTGAGCTAGCAGTCATGGTGCGGGCGCTCGAAACCGAAAGGGTGTCACTTTCATCATCTGATGATACTTCGTTTCTATCTTCCCGACCATGCTCCGCCGTCTCGGCCTCATTATTACTTAGTACAGTGGATATATCGACTAACCCTTGGAAGCCTCTGGGTACAGCACGCAAATTTTCGTGGGGGTATTTTAAAACGCGATTTGAACCATCAATATGTTTCAGTTCGTACCTATCGTTATCCAGAATTTTAGTTATAATGAAAGGTCCTTTAAACTTTCTTTGCAGTTTAGTCTGGTTACGTTCGCTACATTTAACAAAAACGTAGTCTCCTTGAGAGAAAGGTTTTACTTGAGCTTTGCCCTTGTTAAATCTAATTACTTCTTTTTGCGCTGCCTTTTCGATATTAACGGAGGCTTCATTGCGGATAGTGTCTAGGTCTAATCTTGGTTCGTCAGGATTTTGAGTTATTGACGATATCCCTAAAGATTGAGCACGTATGCCAAACATTAATTCAGTGGGAGTATATCCCGTAACCCTACAGCGAGTGGTATTAAGCGCTAATTGTACCTCAGGGAGTTCATCACGCCAAGTTTTATGTGGGTCGTTTTCTATAATAGTAAGCAGACATTTTAAAGTCCGCATGACTCTTTCTACCTGACCGTTGGCCCTACTAGCCCCTGTCGCGATAAGGTGAAGTTCTATGCCATGTGTTTTACAGAATTCTTTAAAGTCAGAGCTTACGTAGCACCTTCCCTGATCTGATACAATTCGCTTGGGAGCGCCAAAAAGGGAGACGGCTTTTCTTAATGCTTTAATAGCACAACTGGCATCGAGAGATGGAGTATGCTCCAGAAGGACATACTTGGTGAAAGAATCAATTATCACTGAAGCGTATTCTTTTCTGTCACTCTTGCCACTTAATTTCCCAGTTACATCTATGTGAATAGTATGCCAGGGACAGGGTACTTTAGGTATCGGGTGGAGACGAATTTGTTGAGCCCCAGAAGGACCTTTTGACGCTTTGCATACGATGCAAGAATCAACGAAAAGACGTACTTGCTTAGCCATTTGGGGAAACCAGTACTGCTCGTACAACTTATCAAGCGTCTTATCAACACCCAGGTGTTTGATTTCAGTATGGATATGGTTGATTAATGTCCAAACAAGCGACTGAGGTATAATAGGTAACCAACGACTAATTTTGTTCCGTTCAATTTTGCGGTATAGGACTTCGTTTCTGACATCGTAAGTATGACTGATTGAATCGGGAAATTCATTATTTAAGTGCTTGGCAACTAGATCTTGGATATATGCATCACGTTTTTGTTCTACCGCTAACCACCCTTGGTGTAACTCTACAAACTTTACAGGCTTACTAGACACTTGAGTCGTGCTGATCTCACTTTTGGAAGTACCCTGCTCAGGGTTCGGAAGGGGATTGCGAGAAAGGTAGTCAGCATGTTCCATGCTGCTGCCTTGCTTATGGACAATGTCGAAGTCATATGCTTGTAGGAAAGCCCACCATCTATGTACTCTTGGGGTTAAGTCTGTTTTTGACTTAGAGGCTTTTAAAGAATTGCAGTCCGTGAAAACAGTAAAATGTTGGCCATACAGATAATGCCTGAAATATTCCACCGCTCGAACGACTGCCAGGGTCTCGAGTTCATAGGAATGATACCTCGATTCCGTGTCAGTCGTCCGGCGACTGAAATATGAAATGACATGAGGAAAGTTGTTCTTTCTTTGAATTAAAATGGCACCGTAACCATCAGCGCTGGCATCCGTGTGCAATTCTATAGGAAGTTCGCGATCAAATATAGTTAGAACGGGTTCTGTGGTGAGGATTTTAACTATTCGTTTGTGAATGCTATTGTGGACGTCTGACCATTTAATTGGACCCTTTAACTTAGTGAGCGGGTACAACGGTCTGACTAAGCGGGTGTAGTTGGGTATAAACTTTCTAAAATAGGAGGCTAACCCTAAGAATTGGCGTACTTGGGAAGCAGTTTTGGGCGCTGGTGCATTAGCAAGTGCTTGCACTTTCCTAGGATTAGGAGTAATTTTACCAGATCTTATAACATAGCCTAAGTAGTCAATTTCCTTTTTCATAAATTTACATTTGCGTATATTAAAAGAGAAGCCAGCTTCTGATAGGGCTTTCAGTGTTAAATCAAGACGTTTTAAGCCATCAGGAATGTTTTGGGCAAAACACAGAACATCATCCATGTACGCAAGCGCTACTTCATCTTTGAGGGAACCAAGAGCTTTATTTATACAACGTTGATACACCGAAGCGGCGTTTCTCAAGCCAAAGGGCATGGTCAAATATTCATATTGACCCTCGGGAGTGACAAAAGCCGTGCGTGCAATACTATCACCTTCGGGGTCTATTGGAATTTGGTGGTAACCTGATGCCATATCTAATGAAGAAAAAGTGTAGGCACCATTCAATCTGTCAATTTGTTCATCAATTATTGGTAACGGGTAATGTTCCGGTTTGGTATTCGCATTTATCTCTCTATAGTCTACGCACATTCTGTCAGTGTTGTCCTTCTTTTTAACAAGCAGAATGGGACTTGAAAAAGGGGAATTGCTCTCTCTGATAACGCCTGCTTCAAGGAGAGCATTTACCTTTTCGCGGACAATGTCTTTTTCGACCGGGGATAATCTATAGGGTCTTCTCTGTACTATTTTATTAGGGTCTACAGGATCAATGCGCAAAGAACCTGTTTTTACTCTACGTTTAGGGATGCCGTCAATAAAAAAAGAGCTATACGTCTTTAAAATATCGATAAGCGCTTTTTTATCATCGCCTTCTAAATCAGTGTCGATAGAAGAAAAGTCAAAATTGTCTAAGGTTGGACACAAATCCGCTTGAGACGTTTCAGGCTTTGAGAAAATAATGCAGTCACTGTTAATCTCTACTTTTACCCCCTTCTCTATAAGGTCCCGCCCAATAATTACAGGTTCGGAGACAATATTGTCAGGGATAATATGAAACAAAAGAGATACTGAAACATTTTGAATTCTAACTTGACTCAAAATTTGTTTGTTGCAATAAATTACCGATGAACCGATGCCTTTCAAAGAAACTACTTCGTTATGTACTGTACCCGGAAACTTATCCGAAAAATTTTCAGATACAAGCGAGCAGGCAGACCCACTGTCAAAAAGAAAAGAAACAGCCTCACCAGATGATGTCGTCAACTCGCCTTGAATCGGACTCTGGTCGCAGAGGTACACCTCCTTAACCATTGAGCTTGAACCGCCGGGATTTTGTCGGTTGGTACACGATGAGGCCAAATGTCCCGGCTGACCGCAGACGTAACATTTGACAGACTGGTTCCTCTCATTCGTCGGTACTCGTAGTTTGTCGTTTGGCTTCGGCGTAACAGTAATTTCTTGTTTTCTTCTGCGGCAATCTACCGCCCTGTGGCCCAATATACCGCAATGATGACAGGCACCCGTGAACTTGTACTCGGAGTAGCGTGGTCTTTTTGCTTCAACGTCATGGCTTTCAACGCTTTCTGATCGCCTTTTCAGAGACACTCCATTTAAAATTCGAAGAAGTTGAGATCGTGTCGATATAACATGGGAGTTCAACTCGCGACGTAAACAGTTGTCTTTTTGACACAGCACCGAAGTAACAAGACCTACTTTCATATCTTCAGCCATTTCTACTCGAGGAATCCGCTCAATTAAGCCCCATAGACGCATGGCGGCTTCGCATGCACTTTCTTTGTTACCGATTTGAAATCTTATGACATTATCAAAATAATCTTGGAGTAACATTTGCCTTGCAAACTTAGCCAGCAACATTTCTTTTATTTGGGGCCATTGTAACTGCGTTACATCTAATTTAGTTGAGCACGTTGCTGCTCTGCCCTTTAATGCATGTGTCAAAACTAATAACAATTCGGGCCCTTGTAACTTTATACTGTTCACGATAATTTCAGTTACTTTGCACCAACCTTCTATATCCGCATCTGTACTATCAGGATCGAACTGGATCAACTGTGTAATCGAAGTAGGTTGAGAGGCTGACATTATTTTCGTCAACAAGGCTTCCATTGTTTGCAGAAAGTTTGACGATGACGGACGATCACTATTCTCCTCATTTGAATGCCCTTCGTATCCCACTTCTGATATAGGAACTTGGCCCATATCAGAATTATTTCTTTGCTCCATAGTGGCGTGGATTAACGGGCGAGGAGAAAATAATTAACACTTAATGTAATAATCGACGTTATAATTCAAATAGTTGATTTAACACACTTCACAATTTAATTAACTCACTACAATTAACTAAGCACTGATATCCAAGTTCAATTATACAGTTCAAACTTGATATTAACTGAAATCACTAGACGTTCCGCGGACAACGTGGCGCATGCGCCGAATATGACCGGACTCTTTCACCGACCCGAGCACAATGCCGCCAGTCACCCGAGTTCCGTCAAGCGAGATGTCCTCTAACCGAGCTGTCAGTAACATTCGCTTTGCTAAGGCGCTAAAACTACCCTCAATTTATTACAAAATAATCAACTTGGCTTCCGGGATTACGAATGCGCCGTCATACTTATTAGTATTATTTATTTTTTTAGCCTTTTATAAACAAAGTTTATATATAATAAATAGTTATTGTTAATCATATTTAATTTTGCACAGCAGTGCGTGCAAATAATTATTAGAAGCAATTTAATGAAATAAATAACTTATATTTTCTATAATTTATCAAAGTAACAATTCTACTGCTTTTGAAAAATACACATAGCTATTATCCAAAAACAAATTGCTGTTTCTATTCAATCAGTAAAGCATTAAGTTTATTTTTTTTTATGTGATAGGTGGCAAACATGCAGGATGCTCACCTGATGGAAAGTGACTATCATCGCCCATGGACGTCTGCAACACCGGGGGGCTTGCAGATGCGTTGCCTTTAACGAGTTCACTCTTTTCTTGAAGGTTCCCCAAGTCGTATCGGTTCGGAAAAACCGCTGGCGAAAGCTGGTTCCACAGAGTGGTTGTGCTAGGCAGAAAATGTCTTGTGGCGTCCCACCACATTCATTGTTTCAATAAATATAAAAAATATAAATGTATAAAAAATATATATTCTATAATTGCATAAAATTAATTCAACAAACAAACAAATTTCCAGCCGTGCGACGATAATTTTTATATTGGTTAGATACGTAAGCGATCGTACGATCGCGCGCCTCGCTCATTCGCCGCCGCTGCCCTCCTACCCCGGCATCTAGCGGTCAACGGCAACGACGCGCGCGGCGACCCAGTGGGATCTCGATCTCGATGTGCACTGCTTTGCTCCTTTTTATGCTTTGCACTCACTTACACCTTAATTACATTCGTTGCTTGTTTTTTTGTTTGTTTGCTCGTGCTGTTATCCTATTGACTATATGTTCTGTGTATGTAGACTTATTGTGCTGTGTTATATTTATAAGTGTGAACAATAAACTGTTGATTGTTCATTGTCTTTTTTTGATATACTCAAGACTACTAACCACGCACCTACAACTCTGTAGTTGTACTCTTAAAAATCGCACTGTTGTGGATTTACGGGCATCTAAGTGGTGCGGGTGAAATTTAGAATTTTGACGAGATGTCCGAAGGTGAAATTCACCTGCCGGGATTAATCCAAACAATTCCTCGAAACACTCCCCGTGGAAAATTCGGTAGAAGATGCAGAGTGATCCAACATCTCTACGCAAAGTCAAAGGATCGAGCAGATCAGAAAGGGCTTGATCGTCGATAATTCGAGCTGCTCTACGTTGGATACGGTCAAATGGAAGGAGCTGGTACTGGGGAGCACCCGCCCAGAGGTGAGAGCAGTACTCCATGTGAGGCCGAATTTGTGCCTTGTATAGTCTTAGGCGATGCCTTGCTGAGCACACCAAGCTTTTTTGATGCCAATTTGGCTTTGCCTTCCAATTGACCGCGGAACTGAACGAGGCTCGAAATATCAACGCCAAGTATTCTGATACTAGCTGTGGCGGCTATCGGTATGTCCTCGAATCGTGGAGATACGATGAATGGTGTTTTTTTGGCGGTTAACGCGCAAACTATATATATGGATAAAATCTGCACTGAGGGCCTAGCCAAGTTACATTCGTTTCATATCGAATCTCTTTCTACAATCGTTAACGCTTCGGCGTAAGCGATTATAGAAAACGATAAGTAGCTAGCCAAATTGACACGAGTGATTCGATCGCTCATTCTACAATGAACTTAGAAAAACCTACACTTTAGTCTATGGTGAGCGATCTTTAAAACGTCAAACCAACGTCGAAGTCGCAGTTGTGTACTTTGAGCGCGGGATCAACTCTTGTTTTGAATTGAAGTTTGAAGAATATTTATTTGAAGTGTTAAAAAATAAGTAAATTAAATAGGGTGGGTATACGTTCTCCTTGTAATTGGTTTATAACAATATCACAGTGCCGAATGTAAATTTAAACATTACTTGTGACTCGAAATTTTATTTTATTATCCTGCTTAAGTATGACCGATACCTTAAATGATGTGATAACTTTTATAGAATGGAATATAAATCTCGAGCAAGCCCAGAACAGTTTGCAACTTTACTGGAATTTATGTAAAGGTACGTAAAATTATTAGTTATTTCGTAAATATATTCCTTTGTTATTTGAAAATCTATCATACTGTAGCACTTCAAAGTTTAAAACATAAACAATGTCGCGATACGCGATAGGAACTAATATAACACTTACGAAACAAACAATAATTGTGTTTGATTATTTACTTAATCAATAGACCCTTTGTTTCTCTGAAATAGTTTTAACTTCTTCTAGTTATGGCGATATAACGAGACCACAGCAAGGGCCACAAGGCCGAATTAAAGCTGACCGACTGTGGCAGCAATTAGAAGAGTTATTAAACTCCATAGGTGGAGGAGTAGTAAAACCAAGGGACAAGTGGAAAAAAGTATGGTTCTAATAAAACCCCCCTAAAAATATTATTTTATAGTTTTCTATAATTATCATTCATTCACTTCATTATTATCAATCAGCTTATTTCAAAAATTATAAAATAATTGATGAAAATATTAATGACAATAATTAACAAATAATGTCCAGGTGTGGGCAGACTGGAAAGCTAAAACTAAGAAAAAAGCTTTAGCAATACGTCCTGAGGCTTCTGGTACTGGTGGTGGTCCAAGCAGCAGACAAACTCTCACTGCTTCAGAAGAGAGGGTGTTGTGTATAATGGGTTTGACTGCTGTTGTTGGTCAAGCTGGAATTATAGAGAGAGGCTTTGATGCTAGTTTTTTTTTTTGCTTGGGGTCTTGGCTTATTAGTGTATTTTCTTCTTTAAATAAAAATTATCAAGTTGTTCATATTTTCAGGCTCAACCATCACTGAGAAACACTCAACCATCCCCGACCAGAGATTCTAATTGTACGGTCTGTCCACCCCAAATTTCTACCACAGCCACGGATGAAATTATGTTGAATTTTATTCCTTCATGCTCTATACAAGGTACCTTTTTTTTAAATATTTTTGACGATGTTTTGCCTGAATAAATTTATTTGTGCCCAATTTAAAATATAGTTTTTTATTATTTTATCAGCAACAACATCAGCCTTTACTGCCACCTCATCACAACAACATCCACCACCAGTGCTAACGCCGCCGCCCGGCACTACGTCCTCGCCGGTGCCGTCAGCGACGACACCTGCCGCTTCCACGTCACGGGGTGCTCCTTAACGGCAGCTACATTAGGCAAATCCGTCGCCTTCAGCGTCGCCCACCTCAACTCCGCGGCGCCGTAGGCTCCTCCGAGCGCGCACATGCCGGGTTCAAACACCCTTTGAACGAGCCACAAGTGAGTTTGTGGCTGTTGAGAAATGTCTGCTCCAACTTGAGGCAGACCGTGAAAAAAATTACCATCAAAGGGAGTTGGAAAGATTAAAACTAGAGTCTAAAAGAATTGAGGTCCAAGAAAAGCAAAACGAAACTTTAAACAGTTTAGCTAATACAGTAAATTTAATAGAAATTTTACCACAGTTGAGACCATCATCACTGCCTTCAACAGATATTATCCCATAAAATATCAATGTAGTAATAATGATCTCAGCTGTGGCTTACGTACTTTTCAAATTGCCTACAGTATTAGTTTTTTTTTTAAGTTTTTGACTCCGCAAAGCTAGTAAATCCTTGGTGCAAAGTATCCGTTTGTATAATAAAATTCTACAGCTATTTTTAATTTTGTTGATTCATACATTCATATTCGTTTGTATTTTAAATGTTTGAAAAGAGTAACTATTGAGGTTCTTGCCAGTTCTTATGTGTAGAACCAGTGGTAGCCACTTAATATAGTTTTGTAAAATAATGTTTCAAAAGTCTACTTAAATAAGAATAATTTTATTTTGATTACTTTAATTTTGTTGTAGCATTTAAGAAACCTGATTTTACCTAAATGTTCTTTTTTTGTTCTTACCTACACAATAATACTAAATTATTTATATTATATTGTTAGAATCAGAAGTGGAAATCACTTTAAAAAAAACAATTGTTTATCGAATACAATTTAATGATTTTTTATTATTTTAACAATTTACACAATTAACCTTAAACCTAAGAGATTGAATATCAATTACACGAAATAAAATTTTAATAATACGAAATATCGTAACGATTACTTATTTTAAACAGTTAAAGCAAACGAAAAGTGGCTTACGTGACCTCCAAGTCTAACACCGACAATGACGAGTATATCCGCTTAGCACGAACGTTGACAAGCAAATGGGCCTACTAACGGTTGTCACGTCATTTATATAGTCTTCGTTTTTGAGATGCCCCTTTTCCCCTTACACGGCCTCTCCTGACGGTGTGTTGTCCTCAACACAATGTTTTCGGGAGACGCTGCTAGGTCCTGGGATGCAGAGCTCCGGGTCTTCCATTCCCTCGTCTAGCAGAGGCATAGAGAGACCAGGCGTAGAACTCTCTTCCGTTTCTACCGTTTCGTCTTCATCCGTGTGCTCACCTGAAACATATATAACGACGAAAGTAGACGCACGTCAACTATATTGCCCTACACCTTTCTTTCAGTCACCATTTATTCAATTCATACATCGGCAAACATAATTCATACACATCATTAATAATTCTCTAAAGTAAGATCGAGATGTCTCTTTATACAAACCAGACCTAGGTTTTTGATTTTAACAATCTTGGTTAACAAAGTCCTCGGGCAATGAGTAGCTTCAGGGGTTCATTCTGTAAGGTAAGGTAATGTTATGGTATAGCGACGAACGCCAAGCATGTAGCTTGTGTGTCTAAGCACATATACCGTAATAACTATGCAACAACCGCTTCGGTACAGCGACAAACGCCAGGCACTAAACCTGTGTGACTAAGCACATATACCGTAATAACTATGCAACAACCGCTTCGGTACAGCGACAAACGCCAGGCACTAAACCTGTGTGACTAAGCACATATACCTTTCAAATATTGCGACGAACGCTTCAGTATAGCGACATACGCCAGGCACTAAGCCTGTGTGTCTATTAAGCACATATACCTTTCATAACAATAGCAAATAAAACTCAACTTACTCTCAAAAAATGCAGCACACGTATCGGGGCACCACTCACCCCGCCACGGGATCATGTATTGGGCCGCAGCTTGAGTAGTTTTGCCGTAGCTGCCGCTAAGCAAACGTAGAGCGTAGCGTCCACTCGGCAGAGCTTTAACTACTTTGTAGGGTCCACGCATAGCAGGATCGAGCTTTCCAGTTGCTTGTGAACTTTTGATGACGAAGACTAAGTCATTCATAACAAATTGACGCGGTGGCTGCCGCTGCCGGTTGGTTGTCTCATCCTGTTTAGTTTGATTATCCCTAAGATGTTGACGAGCTCTGCTTCTAGTTAATTCCCTTAAGGCTTCTCGGTTGGGAACCGGATCTTCTACTGCAACATCACGAATCAAGGCGCGGATAACTGGTGTTGTTGTGTCTGTACCGATGAGGAGATTCAATGGCGAAACTTGAGTGGTTTTTTGTTTGGTAATGTTGAGTACCAACTGCAGCTTTCCCAGAGACTCTGACCAGGAGGCGTTCTTATAGTTCGTCTGAATGCGCAACATATTCAGCACAGTTCTCACATATCTTTCAGCTTGTCCGTTGGCGTGATTCATTTCAGGCGTTATGTAGTGGAGGTCACAACCGAGTTCGCTAATAAAACTAACAAAGTCGTTGGATTCGAACATACGCCCTTTATCGGTTATCATTAGTTTAGGTACCCCAAATATGGAGACTGCCTGTGTCATTACGCGTTTTAACTCTACGGAGTCTTGTTTTGTTATAGGATACAAAAGTGAAAACTTTGTAAACGCGTCAATTATTAAAATAACAAACTTGAAACCATTAGAGACGGGAAGGGGACCTAAAACATCTACATGTACTGTATGAAAAGGAGTGTCCGGCTTTTCCCATGAAGTGATACTTTATAGTGGAGCTCGCGGGACTCGTTTTTGAGAAATACAAACCAGACAATGACCTATGTATTTACAAACAAATCGCTTTAGTCCTGGAAACCAGAAGTGTCTCAGTATAAGATCAAGGGTTTTCTCTACCCCAATATGTTCGTGTTCATCGTGAAACACTCGTAAAAGGGAAAGACGGTGCCCTTTGGGAATGTAACACAAATGTCGTGGTTCTTGACCTATAGGCGTATATCTGTAATACAAGATATCCTTTTGAAGAGAATACCGTCTAGGATCTAAATTACCGTCACGGAGTTTATTGATCAAGTCTCGCGTCTCGTTATCGGCTGACTGTGCGATTTGGGCCCAATTACGGGGTCTAGTGATCTGGTTAACTCTAACTACTGGATTTCGACTAAAATAATCTGCATGTGGCATCATTACCCCTTTACGATACTGAATGGAGAAATCGAAATCTTGGAGATAAATCCACCAACGAGCAACTCGGGGTATTAGATCTTTCTTACGCTCTGTTGATTTGAGGGCATTGCAATCGGTGACCACTGTAAACTTTAGTCCTACCAGATAGTGACGGAAATTTTGGAGTGCTTTTACGACTGCTGGAGTTTCGAGTTCATAGGAGTGATATTTACTCCCAGCTCCTTGCGTAGACTTGCTAAAGTACGAAACGACATGTTTACTAGTGTCCGGATGTATTTGTAAGAGAATGGCCCCATATCCTATACTACTGGCGTCCGTGTGAACCTCCGTTGGAAAGCTAGGGTTAAATATTGCAAGAACGGGCTCGCTTGTTAATAATTTAATAATGTCTAAGCGAATGGCTTCACATTCGGGAGTCCAGTTGAACTGAAGGTTCTTACGAGTTAGACGTGTAATGGGGGCAATTTTTTGAGCGTAGTTTTTGATGTAGCGCCTGAAGTAACCTGCCAAACCTAGAAGTTGTCGAACTTGTCTTACGTTACTCGGGGGGTCAGTATTAGCTAGCGCTTCTACCTTTCGTAGGCTCGGTCTAACCTGACCTTGACAGATTATTCTGCCCAAATACTCGACTTCCGTTACAAGAAAGGAGCACTTTTTAAGATTTATCGAAAACCCGGCGGAAGTAAGTGTTTTTAATACTCTACTTAACAGATCGATCCCTTCCTGTACCGTATTGCTCAATAAAAGTACATCATCAACATAAACGAGAACGTTACCTTCATTAATGTGTTCGCGGAGAGTATCATTAATAATACGTTGGTAAACGATAGGTGAGTTAGCAAGACCATACGGCATTTTGAGGTACTCGAAATGGTCTTCCGGTGTTACGAAACCAGTGAGGTGTATACTCTCTTCTTTAAGCGGTATTTGGTGAAAGCCTGTAGCCATTCTAAGCACGTAAATAGCCTGTAACTACCCAACCTATCGATGTGATCATCTATGAGCGGTAGTGGATATCGATCCTTTACTGTTATACGATTGAGGGCTCTATAATCCACGCAGAGTCGATCCGAACCGTCACGCTTTTTTACGAGGATTATCGGGCTCGCGTATTCCGATTTGGAATGCCTAATCACGCCTTTATTTAAAAGATCATTGGTAATTTCGCGAACTTTAAGTTTTTCTTGATATGACAGCTTGTATGGTCGGTATACTATCGGCGTGTCCTTGTTAAGCTTAATTTCCATCTCGCCTGTTCGTACCGTAGTCGATGCAGTACCCGATATTAAATATTCCGAAAATTCGTTGATAAGTGACATAAGCTTCGTTAAATCTTCACCCTTAAGAGGTGAGTTTACTTCAATTTTATTACCTAACTGGACCGAATGTAATGCCGAGTAATTGGTGCTAGTGTGCATAAGGCATTGCTTGTCCTTTGTCCGAACATAAGTAATTCCGTCCCGATTGAGTACATCGGTACCTATTATAACCGACGCGTTCATAAAAGATGATGGGACTACTACAAGCTCCATCTCGATGGATATGTTGGGGAACTCGACCGTGAGTGTCACGTAAGAATCAGAAACGATTTCCTTATCGCTAATGCCTTTCAGAATGCAACGTCTCGGTATCGGTTGGCAACGAATATATTTAAGAACTTGCGAAGAAATGAGGGACACATTGAGTGCGCCGCTATCGATCAGTACATCTAGAGGTACCCCATCAATAACGGCGGAAGCAACGTCCTGCGTCCGAGAGTAGCTGGATTGAGCGGAACAAAGATTAACTTTTTGTGTGTTTCTCGACTCCGATCGTGCTTTTGCAAAGCAGTCATTTTCAGTATGTCCCTGTTTCTTACAAAATTTACACGGAATAACCGAAGAAGGCTGAGTGTTAGAAGGTGTTCCTGCTTTCGGGAGTCGGCAATTACGACTAACATGTCCCCGTCGATTGCAATTATAGCATTTAGGTTTGGACTGAATACGCCTCTTGTTAAATCCGCTTACACTGCTACGATTGACTACCGGCTTAGCATATATGGACAAAAACGAAACTATGTTACTCGGGGTTAGATTCGCATTCGCAGCGGCCGCTCGAATCTGAGGGCTATCTATTCCGCGTATAACGATGAGGGTCATTAACTCGTCACTTAGCCCTGGGACTATACGCAACCATAACAGCGTACGACGAGCATACTCTGCGAATGTCGGGTATTTGTCGGAAGTTGTACACATGGCCTCGAAAAGAATATTCGCGTAATCTAATTTACTCGGACAAAGGCTCTTAAATTCGCGTTTGAAATTAGACCACGTCCTATCAGACGTAACCCACTCGCTTAACCAAACTTTCGCGTCTCCCTTTAAACAAGATGCTACCCGTGATAAACACTCGTGATCGTTCCACTTATTCGCATCTCTGGCGCGATCCACTTCCATGCACCACGTCTCAATGTTGTGAATAGACGGGTCAAAGTTCGACACGTAGTAATGCTGCGAATTAGTAGGTTGCATAGTTCGAAAAGCTTGCATCAATGCTTGCGCGAAGGTGGATGCCTCAGAGTACGGCGCCCCCGAATCCGAAGGGCAAGATATGTGTGGAGCAGTCGGTTGAGGAGAAGCCTCACGAGACCGATAATCGCGCCTATGTGAGGTCCGGTACGCAGGCAATCGGGGCCTATCATGACGCCCATTCGTATATTCTCGACTACGTGAACGAGTCCTAGACCTATCACGTGAATATCGCGCTGACCTATCGTGCGAACAACAACAATTCTCATTACGCGTGCAGCTTAACGTTTTCTCGGCCGCTCGGCAAACTTCGCGATTCTGGGGATCTGCTCGATCAATCACACGTAAGCCACTATTTGCTCCAAGTACGTCACCACTCGAACCACGTCGCGTATCACTATCGCACGGATTACGAGACCTACTCCTAGTATTTCTCCTGGTTTGAGACGCACGTTCCTCTGGATCACGCGACCTGCCCCGAGTGTGGTGCTGATCACAGCAACGCGATTCTTTATTACTCATTACGAACAACAAACAAATAAATAAAATTAAATCAAAATTAAGTAATCGTTACAAAAGTTTAAATCAAGAAAGAAAGAGAGAAAAAAAATATATATGACGGTAGATGAAAAATATTAATGAATGGATGTCTTTGTTTTAAGTGGGCGAACTTAAGTCCTTTATCCCACTTCTGATGTTAGAATCAGAAGTGGAAATCACTTAAAAAAAAACAATTGTTTATCGAATACAATTTAATGATTTTTTATTATTTTAACAATTTACACAATTAACCTTAAACCTAAGAGATTGAATATCAATTACACGAAATAAAATTTTAATAATACGAAATATCGTAACGATTACTTATTTTAAACAGTTAAAGCAAACGAAAAGTGGCTTACGTGACCTCCAAGTCTAACACCGACAATGACGAGTATATCCGCTTAGCACGAACGTTGACAGAACGAACGTTGAAAAGTTGACAAGCAAATGGGCCTACTAACGGTTGTCACGTCATTTATATAGTCTTCGTTTTTGAGATGCCCCTTTTCCCCTTACAATATTATATTTTAACGTATTTTATTTGATTATAAATGTTAGTGTTTTAATAAAAATTTTGTTGTAATAATAAATCTGTTTTATTATTAAATAAATTACATTTAAAGTAAAATTACCTAGACTTGTTCATAATACAATCAACTTATTAATATTTACAGAAGATAAATTAAGTATAGAGTATAAAAGTTTAATTTATAATTAAGAAATGTAAAATAGATTCATATTAAAGCTTAAAATAATCTTACTATATCCTATTCAATAAACAACTCAGCATGGCTCTTCCTTGGATTACTTCACTCTGGCTACCTACAAACACAGTGGATGTGGGATCTTGCATCATTGTATCATCCCCATTGTCATGTGCAGCAGGAAGTGGTTGTGGTGGTGGCAGTCCAGCTTGCAAAGCTATATTGTGTAATACACAACATGCCATTGTAATTTTGCTAGCTACATGAGGATGATAGTGAAGAACCCTGTCTCTAAGCAAACATCTCCACCTTGCTTTGAGTAATCCAAAACATCGCTCAATGCAGTTACGGGCTTGCACATGCAATCGAGTGTATTGGTCTTCCCTAGAACCTTCAACTGCATTGAGGATAGGTGTCATAAGCCAAGTACGTTGTGGATATCCAGAGTCACCTGAAAATTATTTTAAAATTTGGTTAGTCACAATTAAACTCTTTTAGATTAGATCTTATTATTATTATAAATACCTACCTAAGAGCCATACTTGCTCATTATTTTGATGAAGTTCACGCATATATAATTCAACTCTACTAGAAGACCATATATGTGAATCATGTGTAGCTCCACCAAACTTTGCATTTACATTTAAAATTAAAAGGTTACTATCACAAACCTGAAAATAAAACCTCTATTAAGACTGATATCTCACTCTAACATGCCGTACAATATAAATAATAATTATATCTACCATTTGAACATTTAAGGAATGATATCCTTTTCTATTATAAAAAAGATGCTCTTCATGGTTGGGCTTTACCAAAGCTATATGGGTGCAGTCTATGCACCCAATTACACCAGGCAGGCCAAATCTTCTTTGGAACCTCGTAAATTAAAATGTTATGTTTATTAAATTTATTTCATAAATTAAATATTGTTACTTTAAATGCTCACTCTTGTTTTATAAATGCTCTGTCTTGTCGTGTTTTCGGAAACTTGATCCATTTTTCCATGATAGCAGAGTGGTTCAAAGCATCAATGACTTGTCTTATGCACCGACTAGCTGTCCGTTGGGCAAGATGCTGAGAAACCCCAACAATTCGCTGATAGGACCCTGTTGCTAGGAAACTAAGAGTGCACAATATCTACAAACACACAACAATTAAGGAAATGAAATTTATCATAGTTACGTTAAAAAATAAATATCAAATACAATATTCTATTGTGAGTAATTTTTATTATTGTAAAAATATTGTTTATGTTATTATTATATAACTGTAACGTAAATAACTGTTGTGGCTGTCTTGAAGAGTCACACACTTTATGTTAATTCTGAATATGTTTTTATTATGACATGTCCTTAATAAATAATTAAATTATCAATAAGATTATTAAGCACTTACCTTAACATTGAGGGGAATCTCTTTGGTTCCTTTTAACGAAGTCTTGTGTCGGAGTTCACGACAAAGAGCTTCAAAGGTTGTTTTGTCTAGCCGAAATTGCTGCACAAATAATGTTGCCGGCATTTCGCGTATGTTTTTCATGCACTGACGATTTTTGTCTCTTTTTTGCCGCCTAAGCCACACTTCTTCATTATGAGCACACCACAACATATTTAAAGTATGCATTTTAAAAGGTAATAATAGAAAAAAATAAGTTTAACAAACAAACAAACGAAGAAACGATTATATTCAATTCTATCACTTTAAACGATTGTCAACTTGTCTACAACTTTTCTATTCGTTTGTTTTGATCACGTGACTTAGCGTTGAGATGACGTCATGCCCATACATTTGTTTAGTTTTCTATTAGCGATTACGATTGTAGAATGTCAACTTGGCTAAGCCCTCTGAATAGACGTGTTTGTCGCAAAATAATTTAAAATAAAATAACAGTTTCAGTGATAATTAAAAATAAAACTTCATAGCAAAGACACACGGTTCATTATCATAATCTGTTCAACGTGACATACTGCATTATAAAAGTGACCCGTGCGCTCGAGTCGCTATTGTTCAACGTTATCTTAGATCTAAGGATGAGTATTCAACGATCAACGAAGAGCGGAAATAATTCGATTGCCAAATTACGTTCGTCGGAAGAAAGAGACAACATAACTATAAGAAAAAGAAAAGAAGATGATTTTTCCAAAGAAGAATTTACCAAGCTGCGAGAAGAAATAAAAATATTATTTGAAGAATTTAGCAGAAATCAAAAAGAAAATAACAACAAAATCTTTGAAGATATACTAGAAATAAAGAAAGAAATTCGAGAGATAAAATATTCATCTGAAAAAATGATATTAGACCATCAAACTTTAAGAAGGGACTTAGAGGCAATGAAAGAACAAAATACAACACTTCAAAATAGAATGAATAATTTAGAAAAAAATATCCATTCACCCATAGTCAATCGAACATCATCCTCTAATCCGCTACCGCTTATGTGTGAAAGCGTTGCCTTAGAAATCCAAGACCGATGCGACCGCCAGAAAAATATAATTGTTGCGGGTATTATTGAAATAAATGATAAAAATGCGGATTCAAGGCGTAACTATGATACACAAGAAGTTATGAAAGTTATAAAAGATATTTATCCTGAATGTCCGATGCCTATAAAGTTAATAAGATTGGGTAAATATCTTCCTAATAAAAATAGAAATATTAAAGTGTGCTTTAAAGAACCTTGTACTGCACAATACATATTGCGTAATAGAAAAATAATAAATAATAATGTTCGTATCTATTGGGACCAAACTTCTGCGCAACTTAAGTATTTTAAAAATTTTAAGGACGAACTGCGTCAAAGGCAAAATATCTTCTATAAAGTACTACAATGGAGTTCCTAAAATCGTTAATATAACATCAAAAAACTACAAAAGTATAAAGACACCCTAGACGAGAATATAACTTACCAAATAGCACACGATTATAAAAATATTAATACAACTTCTACTTTATTAATTTTTTTTACGCCAATGTAAGGAGCTTATTAAAACCATGCAAATTAGAGGAAATAAAATGCATTTTAAAATCTTTTAAGTACACGATACACTTAGTGTTATTAACAGAAACATGGATAAAATCCGATCAAGATGCTGATGCAATACAACTGCCGAATTATACTCATATCTTTAACTACAGAAGGGGTGGAATTGGTGGAGGTTGAAATAAAACTAGTTTTTAACGGATTTAATCGCGTATATTAATTATTTTTAACATCCCGACGTTTCGAGCACTTTGCAGTGTTCGTGGTCACGGGTAGACTAAGGTGACATTTGTCTGTTCGAATTAAAAAGAAATATTATTTACAACTACCGCCAACGATTTCTTAATTGGTATCTTGAGTAGCGTTCCGGTTGCACGCAGAAGGCACTGACTGTATCTTTAGGTCTTGCAGTCTGTTGGATTTGGGATTTTAAATTTTTAATAAGTGGATCCCAAGTGTTAGAAAGTCTCCAACCATCTTCTCTATTGAAGTTCGGATGTTTTTGAATTTCAATAGCCTCGCGTATCATTCTAGGAATGAATCTGTGTTCTCTAGCGAGGATCTGTGGTTTATCAAATCGAATAAAATGGTTAGGTTTATCCAGAGCATGTTCAAGAGCTAAAGATACAGTTAGTGCCTTCTGCGTGCAACCGGAACGCTACTCAAGATACCAATTAAGAAATCGTTGGCGGTAGTTGTAAATAATATTTCTTTTTAATTCGAACAGACAAATGTCACCTTAGTCTGCCCGTGACCACGAACACTGCAAAGTGCTCGAAACGTCGAGATGTTAAAAATAATTAATATACGCGATTAAATCCGTTAAAAACTAGTTTTATTTCAATGTGTAATAATCGCGAAAATCTAAGACAACATTATTGGTGGAGGTGTATCCATTTTTATACATAAGGATTTGTGTTATCATGTGACCGAAGAAAAATATTTAGACGGAAATAACTTTTTATGGATTTACGTAGAGAGATACTCTATCAATATTGGATTAATTTACAAACCACCAAGTACGAATATAACGAGATTTTTAGAACAATATTCTTCACAATTAGAAACAAGAAAAAGATGTATAATTTTTGGTGATTTCAATATAAATTTATTAAAAAGTGATTTTATTACTAAGAAATATATTAGTATTATTAAAGAGGCTGGCTATGATATATTAAATAAAATAGTCAACACTTATTGCACCAGAGAAACAGAGACATCCACATCTATTATAGATCATGTTTGTACAAATATAACTCAAAAATTTAATTTTACTATTATCGATTCACCACTGTCGGATCACAAACAAATATATTGTGAGCTAAAAAAGGTTAAACATGAATCTAAAAGGAAACTTAAATATGAAGTCATAAATTATGATACCCTTTATAAGACCATTGAAGAGTCTAATTTTATAAACCCTGATTGTGATTTTAAATTATTGGAAAACTTTATTGTAACCCAAATACAGCAAAATAAACTAACTCAATATAAGATACAAAACTTACCTAGAAGTGATTGGATCAACAAAAATATAATTCAAGATATAAGTCAGCGAAATTTGTTATGGAATAAACTTAAACAAGATAAAAATAATAAGGAATTAAAATTTAACAACGAAAGAAATAAAGTTGGTGAAAATATACGAAATACTAAAGACAATTACTATTACCAAGCTTTCATGAGGTGTTTTAATGATTCAAAACGTATGTGGGACTTAATAAATTCCATAGCAGTAAATAAAATCAAAAATCAAAGCTGTGTTCCTCCAAAATTAATTATAAATAATGAGACTATTACTGAAGGAACTGACATATGTGAGTGTTTCAATCATTACTTTTTATCTATAGGCAAGGTGTTAATGAAACAAATCCCGGCTAAATATCATAATTACAACACTTATAGCGAAACTTTATCTGTACATAAATACACACAAAAACTTAAGCTACTCAAACCTTGTACGGAACAAGAGGTAATAAATATAATTAATAGTTTAGATTCTAACACAAGTACAGGGATTGATGGGGTTACAGTAAAATCAATAAAATGAATAAAAAACCTAATAAGTAAAAATTTAAGTCACTGTATAAATAAAGTAAAGGATTTTTTCCAGATAATCTTAAAATTGCACGAGTAACTCCAATATATAAATCGGGAACACAATCAGGTAACTATCGACCTATTTCTGTGTTACCCGTTTTGTCAAAAATATTTGAAAAAATCATTCATAATCGCTTAAGTCAATATTTAAATGATATAAACTTTTTCTATCACAAGCAATACGGTTTTCGTCCGAAAGCAGGAACGCTTTCTGCTACAATTGATCTCATCACTAAAATGAAAAATAACATTGATAGCAAAAATATTGTAGTAGGAGTATTCATTGATTTAAAAAAAGCGTTTGACACGGTTTCACATTCTATATTATTACAAAAAATTAGAAGAGTTGGAATAGCTGGGACCGCGTACGAAACTATTTCATCTTATCTTAGCAATCGTCAGCAAATTGTAACAATAAACAATTTCAAAAGTAATCCAGCACCAATCACATGTGGAATACCACAAGGTTCCATACTCGGGCCCTTATTCTTTTTAGTGTTTATTAATGATATAGATCAATTGCCACTACGTGGAGAAATATCATTGTACGCGGACGATACTTGTTTATTTTATTTTGGAAAATCCATTCACAGTATTATTGAAACAGCTCAAAACGATTTAAATATCCTAAACGAATGGTTACAGTACAATTTACTTACATTAAACGTCTCAAAAACCTCATATATGATTTTTTCGGCCAAAAATAAATCTATTCCTTCCCATAATGAATTGATACTTAACAATCAAACTATCAAACAGTCAAATAATGAAAAAACCTCATATAGATTATATACATTCCAAAATAACTTCGCTTACTGGAGCTTTACGTAAATCTGCACGTTGTATTCCTCCAAGAGTACGAAACATTATTTACAATACTTTAGTAAAACCAGTATTAGAATACCTTATAGAAATATGGGGCAACGCGGCTAAAACACATATAAAAAATTTGCAGATCTCTCAAAATAAACTTATCAAGGTCTTATTTCATATGGATTATTATACACCTACTAAAGATTTATATAAAACAACTAAAATTTTATCTATTAAGCAAATGTATAAATATAAATTAAGTATAGTTATTCGAAAAATATTAACAAAACTTACTCATTCTCAATTTACCTTTAAAACCAAAACCCATTCTTACCACACAAGGAACAGATATAAACTAGAAACACTGTTGCGACTAACGCATCGGTCGCAGACTTGCGCTCGGCAACCAATGGGCGAGTGTGACGTCGTGTCTGCAGTGATGGGGGCTCGGGTATATAAGACCCCGACAGGCCCCACTCGCTCTCTTCTCCTACATTTTCAACATATAAAATTGTTAATAGTAATACGTGGTCTTGCTCGTAAATTAAAACATATTAACCAGTCTATGGACTTTTATCACGTCCCAACAAGTGGTCTTTCGAGTATTTTATTTAATTTTACGAGCGCCACATATTACCCATACAACTGGAGCCAGCAAATCTCATCGTGGAACCAGCAAATCTCACCGTGGAACCAACAAATCTCACCGTGGACTTCGGACTTTCATCGTGACCCTCACGTTCGTCAGCCATTGAAGGACGCTTAGAGGACAAAGGATAGTCTACCACATGGAGTGAGTCCGTTCCAATCCTTTCTTTTTATTTTCCTCCTTATCCTTTTATTTTCGTCTAATATAGTTCTAGACGAATAAAACTTTTCGATATTTTCAGTAAGGTGTGCTTTTTTGCTAATTTTATAAATTTTATAATACACGTTGCTCACCTCATACGCTTATAACATATCATTCATGACCATTTTTCTTTCTTTTCCATTCGTATTTGCTTATCCATTTCTTATTGTCATTCATAAACAGGTTTATCTATAGTTTTTTGCCCTTTCTATTCATTATATTTGTCCTTGAATTGCCAGCCGCACCGGTACTTTGTTATCTTAGATCGTGCGTCCACGTGCTATTCATTAGTGCCGGCTTAGCTGTTGTGCATTAAACGCATCCTATTTATATTTCATAATGTCTTATTTTAAAGATCTCATTAAAAAACGCAGTACCATTAAAGCTAAGCTAACGCAATTTTCTAATTTTATAAATTTAATTAGTGGAAATGAAGTTTTATCCCCCGTTCAAATAGCCGAGTTAAAGTGCCGTTTAACAAAAATAGATGCATTATACAATGATTATGATACATTACAGGGTGAAATAGGAGTGTTGTGCGATGAGGGTTCGGAGACCGATATATATGCGGATCGGGAGCAATTCGAAAGCATGTATTTTAAGTGGGTTTCAGTGGCACGCACCATGCTCTCTTCCGACAAAGATCATGGTGTCTCTTCTCGCTGCGGGTCTCCAACAAGTGTCTCGACAGAATACAGACACGACTTCGTAAGGCTACCGAAAATTGATTTACCCCATTTTGACGGCGACTATCAGCACTGGCTCGAATTCAGAGATACGTATATTTCTTTAATACATAATAACAATAGTATCAATAATATTAATAAATTTCATTATTAACGAGCGGCTTTAAAAGGTAATGCAGCAGCAATCATTCAAAGCTTAGACTTAACTTCTTCAAATTATCCAATAGCGTGGCAATTAATTTCAGATAGGTTTGATAATCCACGTCTATTAATCAATAACCTTATACAGGCATTGTTTAATATTGAACCGATTAATAGGGAATCCAGTCAAGCCCTTAGGCATATGATTGACGTCATGAATAAAAATTTACGTGCTTTGTCATCTTTAGGAGAACCCACTGATCATTGGGACACGTTAATTATTTACATAATGTCTCAAAAATTAGACTTCAATTCTAATAGACAGTGGGAGGAGTTTAGAAATGGCATTAATGGCTCACCTACCTCACAACAGTTTACAAAATATTTGTCAAACAGATCAGATTTACTAGAAACTATTAATGCATCCAAATCAAACCAAAATAAATTTTCACGTTCTGAATTAAATACTGTTACTGTTATTACTACTGTTACTGTTATTACTGGTGTTACTAATAATAAAAATACTCAATTAAAAAATAAAAATAACATTTCATGCCCTTTATGTTCGCAATCACATTATTTGTTTTCATGCCAATCATTTCGCGATTTAGATATTGAATCACGTAATAGAAAAGTGATCGAGTTTAAAGTATGTAGGAATTGTTTACGCCCCGGGCATTCCTTTAAAAATTGTAACCTGTCCGGGTGTAAATATTGCAGATCTAAGCACAATACACTCATACATAGGGATATACAGCAAATAAATAAGACAACATCTAATAATATCACCTCAGATTCCTCTTCTAGTAACACATTGCTTGAAAATCATGTTTCTCTTCCAAGTAAAACAGATGATTACATCTCATGTACAAATAATAATCAATCGGTTGTATTGCTCTCCACAGCCTTGGTGAGAGTGTGTGATGCGATGGGTAACATCCACACAGCCCGTCTTCTCTTGGACAATGGAAGCACGTCGAATTTTATATCCCAGGGTTTGTGCGAGAGGCTCGGTCTGATAAGGCGTGACGTAAGCTCCACTGTCTCAGGTATTAACGGTCACATTACCCTTGTTTCAGAGATTTGCGACTTAAATATCGAAGCTTATTTCGGTAATTATAAATTAGATATTACTTGTTACGTTTTATCCGATATTACTAAATCGATGCCTTCAGCCTATTTTGGTAAAAAAATCTTATCAATACCTAAAAACATTCGACTAGCTGATCCGTCATTCAATATTCCTTCAGCTATTGATATTTTAGTTGGAGCCGAAGTATTTTGGAATGTCTTAGGTATCGAAACAATTAATTTAGGTATTAATAAACCAAAACTTCACTCATCAAAATTCGGTTGGTTAATCTCTGGCTGCTTATATTTTCCTTTTAAAAATATTAAAAGTACGCCAATTTGTAACTATGCTTGTACGAAAGATTTAGAGTCGCAAATAGTTCGTTTTTGGGAACTTGACTCAGTAACATCTAATGACTGTATGTCACAAGAAGAAAAGTCATGCGAACAATATTGCAAAGACACGACGCGACGTAACGATGTCGTTTTGTTGTTTCTATGCCATTGAGAGATTCACCGGATGTTTTAGGGGACTCGTATGTCATGGCTAAGCATCGTTTTATGTCATTAGAACGAACACTTTCAAAAAATTTACTCTTAAAACAGAAATATAATGCATTTTTAAAAGAATATTTAGATTTAGGGCATATGACTATTAATAAATTTAATTCTCACGAGAATAAAAAATCTTATTTTTTACCTCATCATAGTGTCGTACGCGAAGCAAGCACAACTACGAAGTTGCGCGTTGTCTTTGATGCGTCAGCCTCTGCAACGTCGGGTAAGTCTCTCAATGACATACAAAAGGTAGGCCCTGTCGTGCAAGATGAGATGATTTCGTAAGCACAAATTTATTGTTTCTTGCGATATTGAAAAAATGTATCGCTCTATTATTCTTAATGAAAATCAGCGCTCTTTGCAACAAATTATTTTTCGGTTTCAGCCACACGAACATCTTAATACCTACACGCTGAATACCGTCACCTATGGAACGTCGTCAGCTCCATATTTAGCAACTTAATGTCTAGTTTCTCTAGCAGAACAGTGTACTGACGAAGTTATTCAAAATGCCATCAGACACGACTTTTATGTAGACGATTATTTAGGTGGGGGGTTAGTATAGATAATGTTATCCACCTTTGTAAAGGTTAAACTTATATTGAAACTCTTAATTCAGCACAATTTAAACTACATAAATGGCAATCAAATTCTCCCGAAATACTAAATTCGATTACAAACATTAAGTCTAATAGCGAAAAAATGCTTAATTTAAATAATATTACTCCTTCTAAAACGCTAGGCTTATGCTAGGACTCTTCGTCTGATTATTTACATTTTTCGATTAATATCACGATACCAAAAAATATAACAAAACGTAACATACTTTCCATAGTTAGTCAGGTTTTTGACCCCATGGGTATTGTTGGTCCATGCGTTTTGCAAGCAAAGTTACTAGTTCAAAAGCTATGGACTCTTAAACTAACCTGGGACGAACATGTACCTCTAGACATTAAAAATTCATTCTTTGATTTAATTACCTCTTTTTCTTACTTAAATTCATTTAAAATACCTCGTTGGATATCGTGTGATAATTATAATATAATCGAACTCCATACTTTTACAGATGCGTAGGAGCTTGCTTATGGCAGCTGTGTATACGTCAGAGTGGTTCGCAGTGACGGGTTCACCCAGGTTCGCCTTCTCGCGTCAAAAAATAAAGTAGCTCCAATAAAGTCCATTACCATACCGCGGCTAGAGCTCTGTGGAGCCGTCCTAGGCGTAAGACTCTGTAGCAAGTTACTAAATTCAATTAAATTAAATTTTAACCGCTGCTATTACTGGTGTGACTCGACCATTGTATTAGGTTGGTTATCTTCTTCTCCTTGCCGACTTGAGCGTTTTGTTAGAAATAGAGTTAGCGAAATACAGGACAATACCGTAAATGGGACGTGGTGCTATGTCCCGACTAAGCAGAATCCTGCCGATCTTGTTTCCCGCGGGGCGAGGGCTGAGACCCTCAGCGGTTCTAGTTTATGGTGGACAGGTCCTGAATTGTTAAATAAAGTTAATATAGAATTTCCATCATCTCCTAATCATCAAATTTTTCAAACAACATTACATTCACAGCCCGAAATTAATAAAACAGACATAGCCAATCAATCAGTAATAAACTCATTAATAAATAAAATATCAAATTTCAATAAGTTAATAAGAATATTTTCCTATGTACACAGATTTATTTACAATATTAAAATTAAAAATAAAATATATACACGATTAACATTTACAGAGTTACATTCATCTAAAATAAAATTAACACGTTAATTGCCAATCGCGCGACGTCGCGTGTTCCCAATACTCTTCGATGTGGCCCCTCACGCGACGTCGCGTGAAGTGTCCGTAGAGTTTTGTATGCAGTGTATTGCATGGGCCGGAGCGTTATCGCAAATGTGTTTGTTATGGGCCACTAGAGAAAGAACTGAGCTATTGTAAAGTGGGCGTGGCCATGAGAATCATGCGATTGTTTTAGTGTTACGTAATTGGTTAGTACGCTTAAGTGTCGCCGCTCGTGCGGACGGCTTTCTTGATTGCTTTTAGTCGCTTTTGAACAAATTTTACGTTTTTTTGTATTAAAATTTTATAATATTTATAATAAATTAATATTTATAATGAGTGATCATCAACCTGGTACCTCTAGGGGTACAAAACGACCAAATGAGATACCTTCGCGAGTGCAATCTAAACGTGTTTTATTGCAAGAATCGGATATTCTCAACGCTTTAGAAAACTCCGATGATGATGATTTTATGGGAAGTGATGAAGACGAAGATTTTTTATTGGGTGATGATGATGAAGGCAGCTCAACCCTGGAGTCGGATGAAGATGAAGAAGGAGTTCAGTCGCCCTCTGGTGAAGTTCGAGTTTTGTCTACAGAAAGGGAGGGCTTAAATTAAACGATTGAAGAGTCAGCTCTGCCACATGAGTCTCCTGAACCTGCCATCGAAGGCTCAACTTCACACTGGAGTACTTCTTGTTCGTCCATGAAGCAAATACCATTCGTTCGAGAGTCAAAGCTGCATATAGAACCGCCATCTCAACCAATAGATTACTTTTGTCTCTTTTTCCATGAAGAATATTTGAGAATGATCGTAGAGTGCACAAACAGATACGCCGAACGTATGAAAAGTTCCAGTGAACATCGTATGGAAAGATTTGACAGTTGAAGAGTTCAAAATATTTCTGGGCCTTTTGTTACTTGTACCAAAAACTAATTTACCAAATATTTTTTTATAAGCCTTGAGATCTGATTTGTTTACTAAGACTGATAAGAAAATATGTTCCTAATTGTTATCCTAGTAAATAGTAATTTATTATAGAAGTTATTTGCTAAAGCTGCTGCATAGACTTTGGTGTCCAAAATGCTTAGAAGATTTTTTATTTTCCATGTTTCTTTGATATTTTCTTATTTTTTGTGTTATATAATTCAAATAAAAATAATTAATACTAAAAATGGTTTCATTTGAACTCATAATTCCCCTAAATTTGCTGAGATATCCCATAACGCGCCGCGAATGTACTTTGCACATGGCCCATCACGCGACGTCGCGTGATATATAGCTATATTATGTAAAATATAATATATTTATACTAAAACCCTAAACACACCCACAAATAGTAGTTGCTGTACTTAAGAATTAATTGATTAAAAAAAAAGGTATGGGCCACTACCAGAAAATTCCAAATTTAGCTTTGGCAATCAAAGTGTTAATTAAATGTGTGCAATTAGAAATGTTTAGTAATGAATTCCACTTACTTAAACGAGGCCACACCTTACCTTAACGTAGCAAATTATGTTCTCTTTCTCCATTTATAGATAACGAAGACATAATTCGAGTAGGAGGTCGTTTAAAGAATTCAAACTATGAATACAACATTAGACATCCCATCTTACTAAGTAGTAAACATAGATTAACAAAACGTTTGTTATGCCGGTCCTCTACTTTTATTGGCTAATATTAGATTAACGTACTGGGTTCTAGGGGGTAGAAATCTCGCAAAAGGTGTAGTTCACTCTTGTGTTAAATGTGCGAGATTTAAATCTTCACCTGTACAGCCTGTTATGGGTGATTTGCCTAGCGATAGAACAAATTTGACATTTCCTTTTTTAAATACTGGCGTAGATAACGCCGGCCCAGTATTGATAGCCGATCGAAAAGGTAGGGGTACACGTCTGATCAAAGGTTATATTTGTGTGTTTGTCTGCTTTGCAGTAAAGCTTGTTGGGGACCTCAGTAAGGAGACTTTCCTCGCAGCACTACAGCGCTTCATAGCACGTCGTGGCAAACCACAGCATATTTATTGTGATAATGCATCTACTTTTGTAGGCTGTTTTAATGAATTGACTAAGCTTTTCAAACGTTTTGGTTCCGATATTGAACACAACATTATTGAGCAAGGCATTAATTTTAAATTTATTCCCCCTTACTCTCCTCATTTTGGCGGCTTATGGGAGGCTGCAGTAAAATCCGTTAAGTTTCACTTACGCAGAACCCTCAAACAAGCACACTTAACTTACGAAGAAATGTCTACTTGTTTGATTCAGATAGAGGCTATATTAAATTCCAGACCCCTAACTCCTCTTTCATCTGACCCATCCGACCTAACCTGCCTTTCACCGTCCCATTTCCTTATTGGACGGCCACTTACATTTGTACCTCATTCAGATATTAATGAGAAAAATATTCTCAGGCTACAGCGTCACCAGAGGCTGGAATTTCTCCGACAGCATTTCTGGCGCCGATACTGCAAGGAATACATCACTACACTGCAGCAAAAACAAAAATGGCAAAGGAGCAGCGGCGAACTCATGGTGGGCGACATAGTTCTGGTCAAGGACTCCAGTCAACAAAGTCAAAGTCAAAAGTCAAAAATCTTTATTCAATATAGAAGTGTTTACACTTGCTTATTGATTGTCAAAAATCTACCAGCGGTTCGGAATTTAGCACCTCGGGCCTGAGAAGGACCGGCGAAAGAAACTCAGCGGGATATATTTTTTTTAACCATTTTCCATGTAGGTACAATGATAAGTATATTTTAGTTATTTGAAACAGCCTTGAGGCGATCATTTTATTCCCAAGGTGTGCAGTCAACTAAAAAGTCATTAGTGTTGTAATATCCTTTAGCACACAAACGCTCTTTAACGACTCTTTTGAATTTTATAATTGAATAATTTTGAACGTTTTCTGGGATCCTGTTGTAAAAACGTATACATTGCCCCAAAAAAGAGTTACTAACCCTGTGTAATCGGGTACTTGGAGTAACAAGTTTATTCTTGTTCCTAGTGTTAATAGAATGTACGTCACAATTTCTGGGAAAATCATTTATGTTTTTGCGTACATACATAACATTATCAAAAACAAATTGAGAAGCGACAGTCATTATTTTAATTTCTTTAAATTTACCTCTTAACGAATCTTTTGGGCCCAGGTTATAAATTGCACGAATAGCCCTCTTCTGCAGTACAAAAATAGTATTAATGTCAGCTGCATTACCCCAGAGTAGGATGCCATACGACATTATACTAACTGAAGTACACAAGGCGAGCCGTATCCACATCAGTCAAAAGTCTAATTTTTTTTACCGCATAGGCTGCAGAGCTGAGTCTATTCGCCAATTTATTTATATGGGGGCCCCATTGGAGCTTAGAGTCTATTGTCATACCAAGGAACTCTGTTGATTCTAAAACATCTAATGCTTCCCCGTTTAAACGTACACTCGTTTTGACACATCTTACATTGGGAGTAGTGAATTTAATACATTTAGTCTTTTTGCTATTTAACATTAAATTATTAACAGTAAA
Organism: Vanessa atalanta; assembly: GCF_905147765.1. Lineage (NCBI taxonomy): Eukaryota > Metazoa > Arthropoda > Insecta > Lepidoptera > Nymphalidae > Vanessa > Vanessa atalanta. The sequence continues at coordinate 6,835,998 of NC_061901.1, forward strand.
CCAATTTACTATTTCAGAGAGAGTATTGTTCACATCGTCATATATTGAAAGACGTCTTTTTATTTTAAAAATTAAAGAATTATCATCAGCAAACGATACTATCTCGAGTTTATCACCTAGGAGATGTGGCAGGTCATTTATATAAACAAGGAAGAGTAATGGTCCAAGAATTGGATCTCTTTCCGTTTACATCAACCCTCTGAATCCGATTGCTCAGATACGAAATCAGAAGACTGAGTGCAGTGTCCCTAATTCCATAATGACGTAGCTTCCTGACCAAAGTTTCGTGTTGCACACAATCAAAGGCCTTAAATCACAAAATATCCCTAAGGCATCCTGTGACTCCTCCCAGGCCCTGTAAATATTTTCAACGAGCTCAACACCAGCGTCAGTTGTCGAGCGACCCCTTGTAAATCCAAATTGTTTCTTGTGTAGCAACTTGTTATTGTTAAAATGTACTAGCATTTGATTTAGTAATAACTTTTTAAAAGATCTTGCTAAGAGTTGGTAGTACAGAGATGGGCCTATAGTTGTTGGGGTCTGATGTACTACCTGACTTAAATATTGGTAATACTCTACTATGTTTCATGAGGTCAGGAAACACGCCACTAAGGACACATTTATTAAATATAGTGACAAGGTAGGGTGCGATTACATCAATTATTGAATTGACTACCTTGACAGAGATCCCCCACAGATCGGCCGTTTTCTTAATATCTAGTGATCTGAAGGAACTTATTACATCACTTACACTTACTGTATTAAATTTAAAGCTAATATTACATTCTTCCACATGGTTTTTTAATAATGATTCAGCAACGGTAGGAGAGGAATTTAATGAGTTAGTTGTCGAAAATGGAATGTCAGCAAAAAATTTTTCAAAAACAGTTGCAACATCCCGATCTGAGGAAAATAAATTGTTGTCAATAGATAAGCTAAAGTCGGAGATGTTATTTTTGAATCTTCCAGTTTCACAATTAATAATTTTCCATGTCATTTTAATTTTATCAGGTGCGTCAATATTTTTTTTATATGCAATGATTTATCTGTATGACATACACGTTTGAATAGTTCAGAGTAGGCACTAACATAACTGACAAATGAAAAAGACCGGTTGTATGATCTTTCACTGTAAAGTTCATACAACCTCTGCCTACTCTTGTGAATTCCGACAGTCGCCCAATCATTAAATTTAAGAAAATTCCTAGAATAGACTGTCTTGGAAGTAAATATGGCATTAAATTCTGTTTTAATTAATTTAAAAAAATTGTTATAAAGCTCATTAGAATTATCATTTAATTGTAAATATGAGAGCTTTGCCATGATATTACTTCTGAACTTCTCGATTCGATACAAATTGATTGGAACAAATGTCTGTTTTAAATCCTTAGCATTATTATTTATTTGCGAATTAAATGAAACCAACTGTCCACAATGATCAGAACTTAACATATTTATAATACATTTATGATTAGGTAGACAGTTGGTAAATATGTTGTCAATACATGTTCCAGTGGATTCAGTGATTCTAGTTGGCTCTAAGAATAAGTTAATGAGGTTATATGAATATAATAATGATCTGAATCTAATACTTGTGCTATAGTTTTCTAATAAATTTATGTTGAAGTCACCACAAATAAAAATATATTTACTTGATCCAGATAATTTCAATAATGCACTTTCCAATATTTTCTCAAATGCTTCATATAACCCGCTAGGAGGTCTGTATACGCATACAACAATGACATGCTCAAGCTCTGCACAGGCTATTTCAATAGTCTGCTCAATAGAAAGGCTCACAACATCCTTACGTTCTTTAAATTTTAGATTTTTGTTAATAAGTATTAATGAGCCACCACGTATAGCTTTTTTTCTACTGAACATACTAGCCATCTGGTGACCACTGAAGTTAAACATAAACTGATAATTTACAAGCCAATGTTCTGTTATACATAAAATATCAATGGCATTACTGTTTATGAATAACTCAATTTCTAAATCTTTTCCTGTCATTCCTTGAATGTTTTGGTGCACCAGGTTTACAAGTTTACTATTATTATTGTTTTGATTATTTCTAATTTTAAAATTTAGGAATTTATCCAAGGTTCAATTACTATTAGGTAAATCAATATTAGTATTAATAATACGAGCCAGAGACTACCTCTTTTGTCTTAAAATTCAATTTAAATTACTTTTATCAGTGTTAATATAAATTAAATTTGTCTTCTCGATTTTATTGGTAGGTACATAGTACCCTCTGTCAACTTAAATCTATATATGAATTTATTAATGTCAAATAACATAAAATCATTGCTACAATGTCGGATCAAATTGTATAAAGATACATTTAAGTCATAAATATGTAAATTCTGTGCATCTGTCAAGGTATGTGAATATGGAAATGTACTAATTATAAATTTGCATTTCTTTTGATTTTGAATTTCACATAATAATTTTATATCCTTAATTAGATTAATATACTAACTTTTTTTCGCGGGTAGGTGTGGAATAGAATAGACAGCAAAAAGTTCTCTTAAAGTTTTTTTTTATTTAAAAATTATTGTATTTGTAAATAAAACACTATTTATGAATAAATTATATATTTAAATAACACCACCCACCAGCAACAATCTCCTTCAAATAATTTTTTACTACAAAGAAGTAATTACAAACGACAATATGGATTCAATTAAGGACACATTAGCAACGATGACAGAATTATTTAATACAAGGATGAAGGAATTTCAGCAGGATTTACAAAAAAACTCTTCACCAGTGACTACCAGTTCGTTGGCTGCTGATTTCAGTTCCTTCAAGAAATTCATTTTGTCAGCTTTAACTACACTACAACGACAAGTCGAATTTCTGACTAGGATTATCGACCGTCAGGAAATGAAAACACGTCGCAAGACACTTTTATTTCACGGTGTACCGGAGGAGAAGTCCGAGGATGTGTCGGCGCGCGTCACCAGTATTGTCGCCGAAAACTTAAATCTGACGAATTTCTCCAGTGCCAGCATCAAATCGTCATATCGTCTTGGTCGGTCATCTGGCAACAAGCCTCGTCCCATTGCCGTTAAGTTTCGTGACGCAGCAGTGCGCGACAAGGTTTGGTTTGCCAAAACCAAATTAAGGGGAACTAGCTTCACTTAGTCGGAGTTCCTGACGAAGACACGGCACATTGCGTTCCTGGCAGCAAGAGAGCGTTTCGGTGTCAACAGGTGCTGTACGCGTGACGGGATCATATTCGTGATCACCTCGAACGGGAAGCGATATCGGGCTGAATGTTTAGCTGATCTCGACGAAATTCCGGGGTCCGTTCCATCTGAAGCGCTGAAGTCTCCCGTCCAAAACATCGCTGCCGGTCCAATAACAACTGAATGCAGGACAGCTGCATCGCGTTCGAAGCGGGTGATAAAGAAATGATTCACTTCGTATGTTATTCTGTCTTGTCTATTTGTACGATAACTTTTATTTCTTGTTTTAATAACTTATTTCCTTAAATTATTTTTACTTTTATATACTTTCTTGTAATTTTAATAGTAAGACACTTATTTACTTCGTTGATTTACTATTTTTGTTATGTTTTTTCGATATTTGTTTACATTTATTTTTACTTTTATTTAATGAACTACTGCACGTCAGATATTATACGTGGCTACGCGACGACTGCCGGTAGTTTGTTTATGTCATGACTTTATTATCTTAATATGTAAGTGCAAAATAGTAACTGACAATTGGCATGCTTAGTTTTGTAACATTTTTTTTTTTATTTGAATTACTTATAAAACAAAATTGCAGTATGTATGTAATTGTGTGTATTGCTAATTTGCTATTATTATGTTATGTTGTGTATTTTTTTATATTACTCTCCTTGCAGCTGGCGGGTGCGTTGAATGGAATTTACAAAGGTTTTATTGTATTATTTTGATATATTTTAGGTATATAATAAACTGTATTATACAATATTTTATATTTATAGATATTTTATCATATACATAAATTTATACAATTTTAATTTGTTTTTATTTTTATTTATTATAGTAAAAATACCTTGTATTCACATATATATATATTTACATCTAGATAGCTATTTGTTTATTTTTATTATTCGAAAATGTCTTTAACACATGATTGTGACACGTTTTTATCCTTATCCTCTTCCGACGGATTGTCTAGTGATGAGTTTTTACAGTATTCCCCCTTTGAGTGATAGCCTAAACTCTCACTTCACGGATTGTTCAAAAAATTTCAATGCAGTCCATATTAATGCACAAAGTTTTCCTGCACATTATCCTGATCTGTTGTCGTCTTTTAGTAATAATAATAATATTCACGCTATTTTAATTTCCGAAACTTGGTTAAAGCCTTGCTTGCCTTCCACTTCCTTCTCTTTACCGGGATTCCACCTAATCCGGAACGATCGTATCGGCCGGACAGGTGGAAGGGTTGCAATTTACCTTCGCTCTCATATTCCTTTCAATATCATTAATACTTCGCAACCTCAGACCGGTGCAGCAGAGCATGTTTTTGTTGAAGTTATTTTCTCCCACACTAAACTTTTACTCGGGGTTTTTATAGTCCATGTTTTACTGTTGACTATTTTTCATCTTTTGAGACCTTATTACATTATTTAACTCCCTTATATAGTCACACAGTAATCATGGGCGACTTCAATACATGCTTTCTGAAAAATGACCACCGGTCTTCCCGACTTAATTCTCTTGTCAACAGTGCTAATTTAAACATTCTTCCTTTGCTTGCCACACATGTTCTACCTAATTGTTCTCCTTCTCTTCTGGATCTAATTATTGTTTCCTCGATTGACCATGTTGAAAAACATGGTCAATGTGATGCCTTTGCATTCTCCTATCATGATCTTCTCTATTTGTCTTATAAAATTAAGCCACCCAAAGCTAAATCAAGAATTCTTCTGCAGCGCAATTTCAGTAGTATGAATTCGGAGCGACTGTCTGCAGATGCAGCTAAAATCGATTGGAAGGCAGTTGAAAATGCACATACAATCGATAACAAAGTTGCTATTTTCAATTCGTTGATAACCCAGCTGTATGATGTCCACGCGCCTATCAGACCCGTGTAGATCAAACATCTCCCAGCACCCTGGATTACATCTGAAATAAGGAAATTACAGGATAAAAAGAACTATGCCAAAGCGAAATATAGATCAGACGCCAGTGAGCCAAACAGAGAGAAATATGTAATATGGTTATGGTTAATTACTAATAAGTATTTTTTACAAGATTATGAAATTTACTTAAACTATTTTTAAACAGATCAATGTGGTTGTATTTTCTATTATGACTATTACAAGATCTTAGAATAAAATAATTTTTGAAATAATTAGTTTTACAAATAGGTATTGAAAAAGTATCCTGAGAGCGAGCGTTAAAACGAGGACACTTAAATAAAATCTTACTGAGCAGATATGGAGAATCAATTAAATTATTTAATATTTTGTAAAGAAACATTTGGTCTCTTTGTTCTCTACGTTCTTCAAGTGGCAAAAAGACAGAGTCAGGAAAAATAAATTTGTATCGCAACCTCCTGATAAATTTGTTTTGTATATTTTCAATTAAGTTGACATATTTTACATATTGTGGATTCCAAACAGTTGACGCATACTCTAAATGTGATCTAACGAAAGCATTGTACGAAATTACAAAGGAATGAATATTTTTAAAATCAGCCCCTTGCCGAAAGATAAATCCAAGCATTTTATACGACTTCATCACTATTTTCTCAATATGCTTATCGAATATGAGTTTGTTGTCTAGTTGTACCCCAAGGTCTCTCACCTCGGTTACCCTTTTTAATTTAGTATTAAATATGGAATAGTCAAAAATTATTTGTTCTTTTTTTCTCGAAAATGTAATTACACAACACTTGTCAACATTAAGCTGCAAATTATTAGCAATGCAATATTGTCCTAATTTATTTAAATCCTCTTGTAAATGAAAACAGTCTTGATTATTTTTTATTATTTTAAAAATTTTAGTGCCATCAGCGTATAATAAAACTTGAGAATTTTTGAAACAATTAGTTACGTCATTAATAAAAATGTTAAAAAGTAAAGGGCCAAGGTGAGAACCTTGAGGCACACCCGATGTCACCGGAATAAAACTAGACGTATATCCTTTAATAGCAACGGCTTGAGATCTTTCGCGGAGATAAGATGTAAGCCAACGTAGAAGGTCACCATGTATACCGATGTTGTTAAGTTTTTGTAATAACAAATTGTGCGATATCTTATCAAATGCTTTCGAGTAATCAGTGTATATGACATCTACCTGGAAACCAGCTTCCATAGCACTCAATACTGTATGCAAGAACTTACAGAGATTGGACTCAGTGGATCGCTTATTAATAAAACCATGTTGGTTACAGGTAAGTAGAGGCCTTAATAATGGAAATATCGTATCATAGACAATCTTTTCAAAAAGTTTTGGAATAACTGACAATTTAGAAATACCGCGATAGTTTTTTGTATCGTTTTTATTTCCAGACTTATAAATCGGCGTAATTAAAGATTTTTTCCAAATAGTTGGTAATAATCCGTTGTCCAATGATTTTTTGAAAAGCATTGTTAAAGGCACACATAACACTTTACTGCAGTTTTTTAAGAAAATGGGATGTATTCCATCAGGACCATAGCCCTTGGATGTATCTATGTTCGATAAATATCGTTCCACTTTTTTGTCAACAATCTCGATAGAGCTGATGATGGTCTGATTTGCGCTAGTAGTATAATGCTCTATGTTTGATTTCCACTATTATCCTCAAAAACTGAATGAAAATAAGAATTAAACATATTTGCTATATTGTGTCCATTGTATCCAACCTGAGAGTTAAAATACATTACATCAGGTACAGATGTATAACCTTTTTTAGTCTTTATGTAGGACCAAAACTGTTTTGAGCTATAACGAATATTATTCTCTGCTCGTTCCAAAAACTCATTATAACACGTTCCTTCTAAGTTTTTTGATTGTAGTCGTAATTCAGAGAACTTGTTATAATCGCTTTGTTGGCCATAAATTTTCCATTTTTTGTGGAATTTTAATTTTTTATTAATTAATTTTATCAAGGGTCGCGTAAACCAGCGTGGATATTTATTGCTCTCATTTATACACTTAGACGGGACAAATGTCTCTATAATGTGATTTACGATAAGATAGAACGTATCAACTACCTGACTAATATCTTTGTTTTTAAATTCGTGTTGCCAATTAACTTTTGCTAATTCAAAATTTATTTTATCATAATCAGCGCTGTGAAAGCGACGTACAACACGAATAGCTGAATTTAAATTTCGCTCAATGGTATTCATATCAACTTCAATACAAAGGGAAGGATGATGTTCATCCTCAGGTTCTGATAAAGGGTCCACACGAGATATGTTACAATTCAGATTTGAAAGTACTAAGTCTAAGAGCCCAGTGGTTAGAACGCGTGCATCTTAACCGATGATTTCGGGTTCAAACCCAGGCAGGCACCACTGAATTTTCATGTGCTTAATTTGTGTTTATAATTCATCTCGTGCTCGGCGGTGAAGGAAAACATCGTGAGGAAACCTGCATGTGTCTAATTTCAACGAAATTCTGCCACATGTGTATTCCGCCAACCCGCATTGGAGCAGCGTGGTGGAATATGCTCCAAACCTTCTCCTCAAAGGGAGAGGAGGCCTTTATCCCAGCAGTGGGACATTTACGGGCTGCTAATGCTAATGCTAAGTCTAAGAGCCTGTTATTTAAGTTAAGAACATAATTTAATTGTTGTAATCCGGTAAAATTCATAAAAACAAATATTTGATGTACAAGGAGACATTCCGAGGGATTTAAAATATAAATTGAATTATTATTATTTAATGACCAAACAGCATCTCGTATATTAAAATCGCCTGTAATAATTATATCATCTTGTGAATTTTCTATAATCAAATCAGATATAAATTCAAAAAAATTAAGCTGTGAATCCGTTTGAGAATTATTCTGTGGAAAGTAACAACAAAAAAGATACAGAATTTTCCTAATAATACCGCGTTTAGTTATAATTTTTATATAAGTGACTTCAGCACTAGAAAAATTAGGCAACTGAACATTTCTCACATCAACATCAATTTCGCGACGGACCGCTATCAGAGTACCACCTCCCTTTGTCATTTCTAACTGCTCGAAATCACGGTCGTTACGATAAACATTATATCGAGCATCAAATAATTCACTGTCAAAGATTCCAGGTAAAAGCCAAGATTCTGTTAGACAAATAATGTCGTAATCGCAATTAAGCACGTTTTTATAAAATTGATTAGTTTTAGTCCGTAAACCTCGGACGTTTTGATGAAAAATATTTAAGAACAAGTTGAATACTTAAAACACAAATAATAATTGTATATATTACATATCTGTAATAAAAAATCCTTCATAGTTTCTATTTCTAATAAGTCATAAATAAATGATTCCCGCAATGAACGCTGCTCAGATAAAACGAAAAAAATCATAAAAGAATATACAACACTAACAATAAAGTAATAACTAAAAAAGTCATGAAAATGGACATTAACTAAAAAAGTGAAGTTATGAAAAAATACTAACAAAATAAAATTAGACACTTGAAACTTATGTTTTAAATAAAACAATTTCGCACTTATACGATTTTTTTTAAACAATCTTCAGAAGTGATGTGCAGGACAGGCGAGCTTTCTGTGCGTCTAACCATAATCGTGCAGTTACGTACCCAACAAAACAAATAACCCTTTTCCTTTGACTTTCGCTTTGCCTCATTGAATAAACTTTTATTGCGAGTAGAAAGGTGATCATTAACGTAAATTTGATTTTGCATTCCTGAAAATCCTATATCGCAAGCTCTTATAGTTTTTAATTTTCGAAGCGATGACAAAAAATCGTCTTTTTTGTAACGAGCTTGTATTTTTAAAATAATTGGTTTAGGCCTGATGTCATTGGAATCATTCTTAGTCGCTACTCTTGTGATAAAGTCTATGTCAGTAAGCGGGTTCAAAGGGAAATTGCACTTATCAGCGAGCACCTTTATAAACTGTATAAGGTTTTCGCCTTTCTTTTGGGGAACTCCACTAATTTGGATATTTGAACGTCAAACCCATTGTTCATTCTTGTAATGTCTATCTTTTAAATCTTTCATAGAATTCTTTAGCTCATTTAACTCCAATTCGATGTTATGTATTTTTGTAACTTCCTTGTCAAAATTATTAACTTGATCCATGACCATATCAATTGATGATTCAACGAGCTTAATTTTTTTTGTCCATTCGTTTACAGTTTCGGTAACTTTTTTAAACTCATTGGTTATAAAACTTTTAAATGATTCAATAGATGAATTTAAATGAGTGAAACGTTCATCAAAGTGGTCTATTATAGATTTAGTATTCAAGTTCGAATAGGGCTGTGCAAGATCAAAATTGGTTTCGTTGGCGACATTAGGAGTAATGGGACTTATGTTATTATTTTTTTTGGCCTGTTTACAACTTGGAAATTTCTATTTAGCTTTATTCATTGGTAGAATCTTTTTAAAGTCTGCAAGCGAAATTCCCACGCAGCCATGATGATATATATTTAAGCAAGCAGTACATTTAATAGATTCTTCAACTTTCAATAAGCATGAGCAATGTTTACACTCCATTCTATTCGCTTTTAAATAAATGTAGGTAAGCTTTAAAGAGTTAACACAACGTATTCAATTTACCTTGCTCTTCGATAAAAGCTCGCGCCCAAAAAGTCGTAAGCGCCGCGTATATCGCGTACTTACGCGTTCTCTTCAAATAGTATGCACTTCAATGTAATTACTGTGATTGTTTTAGTATTTTAAATGTTTTTATTATACTGTGTCTTTGTATATTATTAAATACAAGCACAAATGTACTTTAATACTTATTAAACAACATGAAATAAAAAAGTCACTTCCAATAACACTTTTATAAGGAATTAGGGATTATTTTATATAGCACAAACGATATAGCTTGTTTAGCTATACCCGTTGAACTGTTAACTGATATGATCATATATCCGAATTTCGCAAGAAGCTCAAGTGGCTCCCAATTCGCCTTCGCAGGAATACTCATATTCTCAATCTGCTATACTGTATACTGTTCAATCCTGTTTCCCCTCCATACCTAAAAGAACGATTTAAATTCCTTAGTGATTCCCACGAGCGTTCCCTTCGATCTGAAAGCAACTTGCTTCTTGAAATTCCTTCCCACTCCTCTAATTTTTATAGCAAATCCTTTACTGTTCAAGCATCCCGTCTTTGGAACTCCCTACCCCTGACCATTAGACGTGCACAATCACTGCCAGTTTTTAAAAAAGCTGTCAAGAAACATTTCCTGGAAATGTAACTTTGTAATATATAAATATTTCTTTATATGTATTTATCGATTAGTTTATATATTATTTATATATTTATAATATATTATTATTATTATTAGATTATTTTTGTTCAGAGACAAGCTGTCTCCATGCATCAATACAACTATATTATTGGAATCCAGATGCATAGAACTTATCTTATTTATTTGGTACTGATAGGTTGCCTCGGGTGAGCATGTATTGACTACATTTTTTATCTCACTTTTTAGTATTGAGCCAAAGCCCTGGCCTAACTTGTCAGATACTACTATAACATTCTTAACATTTTTATTTATATTTATTTCTAACCCCAGTTTATTGTGGTTGTGGAACCCTGGTGAACATTGACTCAACTTGAGAGGTTGGGACACTGTGTTAATATTAGTATTAGCAGAGGCCAACTCATCTTCTTGAGTATGCAAGCAGTTACACATGGATTCCTTTGATAAGGATTCAAATTTTTCCAAGTTCGAGGTGCATAGCTCAAGAAGGTTGTTGGCTGCATGTATATGTTCCTCTATCTGTTTTTGAGCCAAGTCATATTTCACAAATTCTAAAGATCTCTGGAGGCTAGAAATTTCTAGTTGCAGATGTTCCATGTTATTGTCATATATCAATTTATTATTTTGCAACTTATTATTACATCATTTTGTATACATATATATTCTTTATTGCACTTAAAAAGACATTACAGAAAATAACAAAATAGAAAAAACATAAGCAAAGGCGGACATATCTCTAAAAGAGATCTCTTCCAGTCAACCTATGGAGGTGAGTGATAAGAGTCAATCAGCGGGCAATGTAGTGCATCATTACTTATAAAAAAAAAATTATATAAATACACATTCATACATATATATATATATATAAATATATATATATATATATAATATGTGTGTATGAATATTATATATTTATATATATAATATACATAGATACACACATATTAATATCAAAGTTTATGATGAAGGGTAAACTTGTGTCAGGAAATGCTGTCTTAATCGTTTTTTAAACATATCAATTGTGGTACTGTCCTGTATGTATTTAGGAAGTTTGTTCCATAGTAGCGGAGCTCGTACTGTGAACGACTGAAGTCGGATAGGCAGCTATTTAAGTTGAGCGCGGAAAAGAGACACATGGTCGTACTTACGTAGCTCGAAAATAAAGCGAATAGCAAGATTTTGTAAGCGCTCTAACTTATTAAGCTGTTCCTCCGTCACATCCAGAAAGCAAACATCAGCGTAGTCGAGAATAGGGAGAAGAAGAGATTGAGCGAGCATAATTTTGGTGTTGAAAGGGAGAAAATATTGGAGACGTTTGAGAGAGTGAAACGTGAAATGCATACGTTTACTAACATCGTTGAGATGAGACGTCCAAGACATGTTGCAGTCAATGATCAGGCCCAAGTTTTTTACATTTTCATGATAGGCTATTGGAACCCCAGCATACTTGATACAGGGCACAGATGGTCAGTCAATTTTACTTCTTAGCCTACTGCTACCAATGATCATTGCTTGTGATTTGGCAGGGTTAACCAGTAAGCCAAAAGATTTGGCCCATAACTGAACAGCCAAAAGGTCTTCGTTTAGGCAGTCAACAGTCTCATACAACTCACTCAACTGACAATGACGATACAGCTGTAAGTCATCTGCATACAGATGAAAGGGAGAAGAGATGACACGTGAAATGTTATTAATGAAAACAGAAAAGAGAAGTGGAGAGAGTATGCCGCCTTGAGGAACACCGGCAGATAAGTTAGACCAATCAGACGATGAATTTTCTGTTTTCACGCACTGCCGGCGCCCGAAAAGATAAGAGTAAAACCAATCAATGGTAGAGGAAGAGATATTAACCGCTCGGAGGGTACCAAGAAGAATGTCAAAATCTACAGAGTTAAAAGCACTGCTGAAGTCTAACAGAACAATTACAGTAAGCTTGGTGTTATCCATAGCATACCGAATGTCCTCAGTTATATTCAGCAGTGCTCCAACAGTGCTGTGAGATGGACGGAAACCGGATTGGAAAGGACACATGAGGTTGTTGATGGTAAAGTAGGAGTACAGTTGTTTGTGAACTATAGATTCTAGGACTTTTGATAGGATTGGCAGTATAGATATGGGACGGTATTGAGAACAAGAGGAAGGATTGGAGGTCTTCGGTAGCGGAATAACGTAGGCGTTCTTCCAAAGTGTTGGGAAGATATTGCACGAAAGTGAGAAATTAATAATGTGAGTGATCACAGGTGCAATATCCTCCAGCACAGGAAGTATCATATCCAGGCTTAGATTATCGCTACCGATGGCTTTTGTGGAGATGATCGGACATTCCTCTTAACAGTTTCCTCCGAGACTGGTTCAAAAGTGAAAGGGGGCAGGTCTGGTGGAACAAGATTAGATAGATACGAAAGAGTAGCAGACTTAGTGTCAGGATCTAATGTTATAGGTGGCGTGCTGAAGTGCTGATTTAGTTCATTGAGGTCCACGGTAGTTTGAAAGCTATCCGTGGTTTTGCCCACACCTAATGACCGTAAGAATCCCCAAACTTGCGCTTGGGAAGTATTCTGAAGTCTACTATGAATATAGCGGTGTTTAGCATCCCTACACATTCTGTTGCAGATGTTACGAAGTTTTTTGTATTCGTCAAGATTTTCCTTTGATGGTAGTTTTTTATGTCGAGCTTTTGCTCTGTCACGTTTAGCCATAGTTTTTCTGATCACTGGCGTTAACCAGGGAGCAGGTGCATGTTTCATCCGTACTGGTCGAGCGGGTGCATGTTTATCAAATATTCTAATCAGCTCAGTAGTTAGTGATTCAACCATGGCATTAATATCATTAGCTGAGAATAGTGACGACCAGTCAATACATTTCACATCCTCTCTCAAACGATCCAGGTCAATATGCTTAAAATCGCGCAGAAGATAAATTTTGCCTCTAACCTTTGTAGGACGCACTTTGTAAGTGAGGAAAATCAAATCGTGGTACGAGAATGGAGCAGTCATTTGACCGTGGGAGGAAACAAAATTAGGGTTAGAGACGACAATTACATCAATTAGGGTTGGTCTACTGTTGGGAAAATAGTGTGTCGCAGAGGACATGGGGAGAATGTTTAAATTAAGTGATGAATTTAACTTTTGTGTTCTAGAATTATTCTTTAATATACAAGTGTTTAAGTCGCCCATACATATGACATGGTCATACACAGGGACGAGATTTTCCAGAACACCTTCTAATATGTCAAAATAGTTAATTTTATCATTTGGACAGTATAATACCCCCAGCAGGATCTTTTTATGGTGTAAAACTATCTCCAGGAAAAGATACTCCAGGAATCCTTTTGTTTCTGAGGAGGAAAGGAAAACTACTCGGGCAGGAATGTCACTGCGAAGGTAAATCCCAACGCCACCCCCACCCTGATCAGTGCGGTCATTACGGAAAAACTGGTAGCCTGGAAGAGCACAAATGGTAGATGTAATCGACGGTTTTAACCAGGTTTCAGACACCAGAATTCCGTCAACTACGCCGTTGCTGAAGGAAGTGAGAAGATCGGAATAGTGAGCAACTAAGCTCTGCGCGTTAATATGCACTAAGGATAGGAGATTAGGATTATTAAATATTTTTGGCAGCTTCACTTCAAGTGGTTCTGAGTCCGATGTCGAGGTGTTGCTACTACTACTCGAGATACTCAAGAATCCATCTGACGAGCAAGAAAAATATTCTTCATCTAAAATCATTAAATTTAAAATATATACTTATATCTATTATAATATAAATAAAAATAATATAAAAAAAATAAATATAAAAATAATAATAATAATAATAAATACAAACAAAAAAAATAAATAAATAACAACTAACTCGAAACACAAACCTCAGGCATAAGTTGACTGAGAAAAATGATTTTACACTTCAAAATGAACACAACTAAAACAAACAAAAAATAAAGAAAGTGTTAATATTTAAAATATAACAAGTTAGTAGATAAAAATGAAAAGTATAGAAAAAACAAAAAATAAAAAGAATAAAAATTCACAGATAATCTTACGGCTCAAAAGACTCGAATCCAGACTTATAAACAATGACGTCTGACATTCAACGTTGAGTTGTCAGTAGTCACTCTTTAACAATAAGATAGCGGTAGTAATAAAATTATAAAATTCATTTATAGAGTAAAATAGTTAAAAACATAAAATAAACAAAACGGAAATTAACTATACCCTGCAATGCAAACGTCAGTATCATCGTCATATAAACCGACTAAATTTAAATGTAACCTACAAAGTACCGGAGTTCACTTGTTGCGCTTTGGATACTGAGCGACTAATTGCTTGAGCTCGGACAATGCAGAAATCTTCTTACGAGAGTTGTCGGGAAGAAGGATGATTATTTCGCCTTCAGCTGACCAGCACTTCTTCATCCCAAAGTGTTTGCGAGCTTCTATGAAGATACTTTGACGGGCCTTTGTCAGGAATTCTGAGAGAGTTATTTTAGAACCGTCTTGGGGTTGCGGTTTAGTAATCTGCTCCAGGAGCAGGGGGTAGAGGGGCTCTGGGGAAGTATATGAGTATTCTCCCTATGCTCTGGTACCATTCCCATCATGCGAATTTGCTTCGTTCTTGAGATATTGGCAAAAACTAATCATATAATTCTAACCTCAAATCAGGCTATTTATTAACAATTTCGAAACTCAGTGGCCTTCGGCGCTACGGGATGTGCACCCCCTTCGCGCCTTCGGATTCTTAAAAAACACTCTAGGGGTAAGTCCGACAAGACCATATTGAGTCAGAGTTAACAGAGTCGGTTTTGTGTTAATTTTATACAATCAAATGTATAAATCTAAGCTTTCTTGCAAAATCATCGAAATAAATCACAACAAACAAAATGACCACTTATTCGAAATACGCGAGGCAAAAAACAACAACGGACGACATATTTAAATATGAATAACGTCAAAACACATTCGTGATATTTGACACATTCATTTAGCGTTTTGACATATGACATGCACGTTATGTATATTGCGTCCTTGTCGAACTTATACAAAATAGTTACTTATCCTGCTCTTATAGTAATATTACGATTTGACATATTTCCGCGTGTATAGGTTATGATAGTTTTTCTTAATTTTCTCGAAAATGGTGCAGTTTCGCAGGACGCGAGTGGTATTGTTGTAATCAGGGATCAATTCTCTAACATATACAACAATTTGTTTCCCCAAAATCGTGGAGGATTATTCTAAACCCAACCCCGTCTTGGCATTCCATACTCTGGAGCGAAAGCGTACGGAGGCAAATCGAACTAAGATCGAATCGAACTGACATTAATACTATTTTTGTACTGCAGAAGAGGGCTATTCGTGCAATTTATAACCTGGTCCCAAAAGATTCGTTAAGAGGTAAATTTAAAGAAATTAAAATAATGACTGTCGCTTCTCAATTTGTTTTTGATAATGTTATGTATGTACGCAAAAACATAAATGATTTTCCCAGAAATTGTGACGTACATTCTATTAACACTAGGAACAAGAATAAACTTGTTACTCCAAGTACCCGATTACACAGGGTTAGTAACTCTTTTTTGGGGCAATGTATACGTTTTTACAACAGGATCCCAGAAAACGTTCAAAATTATTCAATTATAAAATTCAAAAGAGTCGTTAAAGAGCGTTTGTGTGCTAAAGGATATTACAACACTAATGACTTTTTAGTTGACTGCACACCTTGGGAATGAAATGATCGCCTCCAGGCTGTTTCAAACAACTAATATATACTTATCATTGTACCTACATGGAAAATGGTTAAAAAAAAATGAAAAAAAATATATCCCGCTGAGTTTCTTTCGCCGGTTCTTCTCAGGTCCGAGGTGCTAAATTCCGAACCGGTGGTAGATTTTTGACAATCAATAAGCAAGTGCAAACACTTCTATATTGAATAAAGATTTTTGACTTGACTTTGACTTTGATAGACCGGGAAGCATCCCTCTTCACCCCCAAGCGATGGCAGGAGTCAATTAGTTCAGGTGTAGCATCAGACATCTTCAAATGGCCGGTTAATACGCCTAGTGTTTTCTTGAGGACGTCTTCACCTTGTTCCTCTTTAACACCATGGAAGAGAAGAACCTTCCTGCGACTGTGAGTCTCCATGCGATCTAAACCCATGGCGATAAGCTCTATTTGGGCCTTAAGTAGGCCCAAAGATTTCCATACAAGGGACTTGAATGCGTAGAACTCGGCGGATAACGACTTAATTGTAGGATTTGTAGAAGCAGAGGCGCTGGATGGCATTAAGTTCTTTTCAAACTCACCCATCCTCTGGCTAAACAGATAGTTCCTCCATACTTTTGACCAGCTGTTCAACAGGAGTGTCCATTTTTTTTTAGTGTTGAAAACTTGTGTGTGAGTGTAGTGATAGCCTACTTATACGAAGGTAATGTAAATTTTAAAACATATGTACTTTTGCAATAAATAAAAATTAAATAAAAATAGAGCTTCGAAATGTATGTCTGTCTTTTTCCACGTCTACCCGCCAAAAAAATCACATATTGATTTTTTTTGTTTTTTTAATGAATTTATTTAATTTTATGTATTTTTTTTATCTTGTTATGTGAATTCATATAGGTATGATTAGCTTCAGACTCCTGCAAGGTGGTATTGGAGTCAGAGGCATGTGTAACTAACTCATGATACAACCTTTCAGTCGCATCACATTTCTGGATTGTTTTAATTTGTTCTAGTTATATTTCTAATTTTTGGGCATTAGTAAGACTTACTTCCAGTTCTGAAATGCGACTCAAAGCTCTTTCATGTTCATTGCTACACTCTTTAAATGAGGTCACAATCTCAAGAAGATTGTCCCGCTGGCTAACAACATCTAAGCAATGTTCATTCAACTTAGCTAGCTCACTTTTGAGTTCAGTGTTTTTTTTCACATTTTTTTTAATCTCTTCTTCACTGTCCTCACGCTCTTGAAGAAGTTGTCTGTTTAACTCTTTGGAGGATTGTAATTCCTTAAGGGTCAATTGGAATTTGGCTTCCATATCTTTTATTGATGTTTTCCGGGTCATAATAGTATACTCCATTATGTTTAACTGTAAATGTATTCAAATATGTATCTAAATAATTAAAAAGATAATATAATATTATTATTTTAATTTATGATTACTTTAAAATTATGTGATATAATACAAAGTGATTAATTATATATTATCAGTTAAGGTAATAGCAATTAATTTGGACAAAGTTAGGGAATTTTATGTGATCTTTTATATTATGTTATATCAGTTACTAAATGTATTCAATGTGAGTCACATATAATGTTTTTAATTATTTCTTATTTTCTTTTAATAAATATGTATGTTTTCAATTATTTGCTTGTCAACTGATTCAAACAATATTATAAGCTTAGTGTATACTGAACACAAGGATTACAGCTTACAAAATAAGCAGAGTCCTATGCACAGCACAGATATTGTGAAGAACTATCTGAGGACTATGTTAAAATCTTCAACTTTGCTTCCAGCTAATTGTCGAGCAAAGTGAGACAGTAATCACGCCAAAGGGGAAGACAGATGTTGTCCACAACATGTAAGCCTTGTTCAAATCAGGTTTATAACGTATAAAAATTACTATATAAAACTTTAAAACAAAATACTCCCCGGGTTTACGTATAAAATTTCAAGTCAAACGGCCGTTGGAGTATGACAGTCGACTCGATTCTTCTTTTGTTTAGATATAGTGACGTAGCTGCGTTACAAGCACTATGGACACTATTTTTAAGAATTGTAATCCAGAATTTCTACACCAATTATTATTAAAACATTTAAAACTAAATAATTTAAAATATTTAAAATAAATTCAAATTTGACATGTCACCCAGAACCTCCCCTATTGTGGCCATTGGGGAGGATTGTCAAGATTCATCCTGACGGCAGCGGAGTTGGCAGAATGGCAGAGGTGCTGACGAAGAAGGGGACGGTAACGAGGGCATACAGTAACTTATGCCCCTTACCCATACATTGACAGCGTCAATCCCCTGGGAGCGTGTTGCGACTAACGTATCGGTCGCAGACTTGCGCTCGGCAACCAATGGGCGAGTGTGACGTCGTGTTTGCAGTGATGGGGGCTCGGGTATATAAGGCCCCGACAGGCCCCACTCGCGCTCTTCTCCTACATTTTCAACATATAAAATTGTAAATAGTAATACGTGGTCTTGCTCGTAAATTAAAACATATTAACCAGTCTATGGACTTTTATCACGTCCCAACAACTCCTAAAACTCGAACCAAGTACGGCATTAAAACTATTTCATTTGAAGGAGCACAGCTGTATAACTCTTTGCCTCTAAGTGTTGTAAATTCAAAATCTCTAAATATATTTAAAAAACGATTAAGAACCCATATATTAGAGGATTTCACTGATCTTGTTTCATATCACTACTGTTTATTATTTGTAATATCTTAATTGTAGTTATAATTTTAAAATTTCCTTTGTAAACGAACTTTGTTCTTTTTGGAAATAAACTTCTTAAACCTTAAACTTGCGTCTTTTTAGGGTTGAAATGGACTAGATTCAGCCGGCCCCAGTTCGAGACTTCGTTTAACGAAGACTCGATTTCAGACACAAGTTTGTTCCGGTTTTCTTCGACGTTTTCCCGAGAACGGCCGGTGTATGAGGTATCAACGGTACTGTCCTCTGCATAGCAGTGAATGTTCCTGATTTGCAACAAGTCATTGATATGCAGAAGAAACAGAGTGGGTGACAGAACGCAGCCTTGTGGAACACCAGCGTTGACGAATTTTTGGTCGGAGCATGCACCGTCGACAACGACCTTGATGCTCCGATCTGCCAAAAAGCTGGTAATCCAACAGAATAATTTCCCGGGAAGCCCATAGGTAGGAAGCTTCGACAGAAGCGCTTTGTGCCACACGCGATCGAAGGCCTTCGCTATGTCCAGACTGGCTGCTAATGCCTCCCCCTTGCTCTCAACTGCTTCCGCCCATTTATGAGTAAGGTAAACTAGAAGATCACCGGCTGAGCGACCCCGACGGAAACCGTACTGGCGGTCACTAATCAGCTGGTACTCCTCTAGATACCGCAGGAGCTGGCAGTTTATAATAGACTCCATTACCTTGAAGAACAAGGAGGTGATGGCTATAGGCCTATAATTGGACGGGTCTGAGCGGTTGTCCTTTTTAGGGATCGAATGCACCAAAGCAGTCTTCCAGGAGATCGGGACGACTCCTAATGCGTAAGAGTGCCGGGAGCATATGTCCGTAGCACGATTGGAGGGATGCCATCGGGTCCACTCGACTTATGAATGTCCAAGGAAAGAAGTGCTTTACGAACTGCACTTTGCCGGAATTTAACCTCCGGCATCGTGGTATCACATCGCGGGATTGTTGGTGGTGAATTTCCTTGGTCATCCAGAGTCGAATTCGAAGCGAAGAGAGAGCCTAAAAGATCAGCTTTCTCTTTCGCGGTATGGGCCAATGACTCACCGTCCTTGTGCAGAGATGGAAAGGAAGGCTGACAGAAATTTCTAAGACGAGCCTTAGTGAGAGACCATAACGCACGTGTTCCTGAAGGGAGAAGCACCAGTCTCTCGCTAATTCTGCCAATGTACTCCGTCTTCGCCTTAGCAATCACATTTTTAAAGGACCTAGAGGCAGAGTTATATTCCTTTCTGAATGCGCTGGTCTTTACATTACGAGACGCCGATGCATTAGCCCAGTCATGGTAATGTTCCCATTTTCGGCGTGAGGCCGTTTGCAGAAACGACCAAACCAGGGCTGGCACTTGCCACCGATGGGCACCGCAGAATACGGAATGAACAGTTCCATACCCTGAAGCACCATATCGGCAACAGAGTCGGCAATAACGCTCGGATCATGCAGCGAGAAACAAACCTGCCCCCATGGGTAGGAGGCAAAGAAGGACCGCATCCCATTCCAATCCGCTGACTTGTAGACGCGGCGGCAGCCCATGAAACGAGGCCCAGAGGGCTCCACGTCCGATATTCGCGTTGGCGAGGTGACCAGTTGTGTCAAATCATATGCTAAAGCGAAGTCGAGAACAGATCTACCCGCATGATCGGTAGTACATGATCCAAGCCATTCGGCATGGTGGGCATTAAAATCACCAAGAACCGCGATCTCTGCGGATGGAATCTGCTGCAGTACGGAATCTGTAGCCATTTAAACGTGCTCAACCAGTCGGTCGGTTTCGGCATTACCGCTATGGGACCTATAAAGGCAAGCGTAGATTCGCGGATGGTCGTCACAATCTACATGCAGCCAGATAATCGATAGGTCCTGTCCTTCAAGGCTGCCGAGGCGTCGAGAGCATATATCATCTCTGACGTAAACGCACACCCCAGCTCGTGGTTCAAAGGAATGTTCCAATTTATACCCGGGGTAGGAAAGAAAAGTCGTATCGGCAGGAGAAGATATCTGGGTCTCGGTAAGAAAGAGCCGAGATGGCCCAGTGGTTAGAACGCGTGCATCTTAACCGATGATTTCGGGTTCAAACCCAGGCAGGCACCACTGAAATTTCATGTGCTTAATTTGTGTTTATAATTCATCTCGTGCTCAGCGGTGAAGGAAAACATCGTGAGGAAACCTGCATGTGTCTAATTTTAACGAAATTCCGCCACATGTGTATTCCGCCAACCCGCATTGGAGCAGCGTGGTGGAATATGCTCCAAACCTTCTCCTCAAAGGGAGAGGGGGCCTTTATCCCAGCAGTGGGACATTTACGGGCTGCTAATGCTAATGCTAAGAAAGAGCAAGGCCGGTTTCGCCGTCTCAAGTTGAAAGTGAACGGCGTTCAAGTTCGAGTTGAGTCCCCTTATGTTGCAGAAGTCCACAGTGAGGGTGGTTGGGATGACCTAAGAAGAACCGGCGAAAGAAACTCAGCGGGATATTGTTTTTTTTTTTTTTTGTTTCATTTTGTTTATATTTTTTTTATATTTTAGTTATTTGAAACAGCCTGGAGGCGTTCATTTCATTCCCAAGGTGCAGTCAACTAAAAAGTCTTTAATGTTGTAATATATTTTAGAACACAAAACGGTCGCATAAAAATTGTCTTCTCGGTTGAAGTGGAGGATCAACACATTCAACTTGCAGAGTGTTAGTGGGAGTAGTTTTCATGACTCCAATAATTATTCTGAGGCATTTGTATTAAATTTTATTAAGTTTTTCAGATACGGCTTTATTTAGTGAATTTAAGACAAACAGTTTATAGTCTAAATGACTACGAACTATTGCATTGTACAGTAGTTTAAGAAAATAGGGGTCAACTCCACACCAGACTCGTGAGACTGCTTTTAGGACGTTCATGGCCTTTTCACATTTTTTAATAATATGCTTAGAGTGACAAATTCAGTGAAAAAGTTTCTTATCGAGTATTATGCCTAGAAATTTCGTCTTGTTGACAAAGTTGATACGCTGATCCCCACAAAACATGTCGAAGACGGGAATAAGCCTTTTTCGTGTAAAAGCAACTGCCTGAGTCTTATCTACTGAAAGAGATAAGCCATCAGAGAGCCATAGGTCAAGATAATGCAAAGCAGAGTTTAAACGCATTGTTAAGTTTTGGACGGAAGAAGATCTATGGTATAATACAATGTCATCAGCATATTTAAGGATGTTACAAAAGTTATTAACAGACAATTCAAGATTGTGGGTATAAATACTGTAAAGCAGAGGGCTGAGGACTAAGCCTTGCGGGAGACCTTTCCAGACGAATCGGGGGGGAAAAAAATTTTGGTGCAACAGAAATTGATCTGCAAAATAGCAGATTACATATGAAATGAGTAATCCTCGGAGGGATGCTCAGCTGGTGCAGTTTTTGCCTGAGTACCGGAAGAAGAACATTATCTTATGCAGAAGAAATATCTAGAAAAACACCCACAAGGTACTCTCCGTTAGAAAAGGCTATTCGGATGTATGTTGAGACTATCGAGAGTACCCTAACACATATAGGTTGGTGTTGCTAGTGTGTGCAGTTTAAACGTGTTACGTAAATAATAAGCAATTTGGGATTTATTTATTTATTTCATCCAAATTATGTACATGTGAGTTACAATACCTGCCAGCAAGATATATTCCTTATTTATTCACTGATTTAACCACTGTATTTTAACTACGATTAAAAATTCAAAAAGTGACAGTTAGAAGACAAAGAATGGACTCATTAAAACAGTCTTTCTCTGCTATGTCTGAGATGTTTCACACTAGAATGAACGAGTTCCAGCACGAACTACAGAAGAATTCGAGTAGCAAAATCGCTGCGACCACTTCATCCATTGCTGCTGATTTTGAAGCTTTTAAAATTTTTATCATAGCCACGTTGAACACCTTACAACATCAGGTTGAATTCCTTAGAACGGAATTGGATCGTCAGGAGATGCGAAGAAGGCGCAAAATGCTGCTCTTGCACGGTATCCCCGAGAGGAAGACGGAAAACCTTAATTCACGGGTCGTGTCTGTTTTCGCCGAGCATCTAGATTTGCCGAACTTTTCCAGCTCCAGTATAAAAACGACGTATCGTTTGGGTCGCTCACCGACAAAAAAACCAAGGCCCGTTGTGGTTAAGTTCACTGATGTCATGGTTCGCAAACAAGTATGGTATGCCAAAACTAAATTCAAGGGCACCGGCATCACACAGTCAGAGTATTTAACTAAGCCTCGGCACGATTTATTTCTTGAAGCCCGGAAGCGCTTTGGCGTCACCAACTGCTGGACCCGCGATGGATATGTGTACATCATCAGCCCAGACGGAGTTCGCCACCAAGTAGAGTGTCGGGGTGATCTGGAACTTATTCCCGTTGCGTCGAGGTCTGCAGTCGAGGATGGTTCTCCAGCCCTGAGCCCAGGAACGGTGGTAAAGAGCCCTGAGACTAGGCTTCCCATTTCTCGTACAAGAAGAGCGGTTAAGAAATAACTATTTGGTACTCTGTCACTAAATTATTCAAATTCAACTGCACTTTTTCGTATTTCGATACTGTACTCTAATACTGTATAAAATGAACATTTGTAACTGTTGTTTGGAATGTAGCTTCAATGTAGTAATTTATTAAATTTCTACCCACTTACAATTTTATAATGTAAACGAGTAAACGAGTCTTATCTGAATGTGTGCAATACAAACGAACTTCACGCATATTATAATGCCATAGATTAGCGCTAATTTACTATTTCTTGTTGTTGTTATTTTATTATTAGATATTATTATTTTTTATTTCAATGTACTGATATTTCACTCGCTTATTATTGTTTTTAATTGTTTTTGTCTGTATTTTTTAACTAAAGTAATTATGATATAATTTTAATTTTTATTACTTTTTTCATTTATTTATTTATTTTTTTCTTTTTTGTTTTTTATTACTATTTATTTTTTTTGTATATCTTACCTTTGATTGACCTTGCTATAATAAATAACTTGTAGTAAGGTGTTCAGTTCTGTTTTCGTCATTTTTTTTCTGTTTATCATTGTTTTGTATGTAATCTTAGTTTAAAAAAAAAAAAAATTAATTTTAACAAAAATAACTTATTTTTTTTTTTTTTTTAGCATTAGCAGCCCGTAAATGTCCCACTGCTGGGATAAAGGCCTCCTCTCCCTTTGAGGAGAAGGTTTGGAGCATATTCCACCACGCTGCTCCAATGCGGGTTGGCGGAATACACATGTGGCAGAATTTCGTTGAAATTAGACACATGCAGGTTTCCTCACGATGTTTTCCTTCACCGCCGAGGACGAGATGAATTATAAACACAAATTAAGCACATGAAAATTCAGTGGTGCCTGCCTGGGTTTGAACCCGGAATCATCGGTTAAGATTCACGTGTTCTAACCACTGGGCCATCTCGGCTCTTATATATAATAACTTATTACCTATATGATAACTGTAGTACTATAGATATAAAATAATCGGCGTAAATTGTTCTATTTTAATTAGTTTTTTTAATATATTTTTTTTGTTTATTCTTTGAGTGGGTTTTTTGACTCGTTTAGTAATATTTTGTGTCTTCTTTTTTGTTATATGTTGTTGTATAACTACAAACCTGTAACTTTAAGGTTATTATAACAGGACTTTGTTGCTGGTGGGACATTGTAAACTTTATAATTATTATTTATACATTATTTTAGTGTAATTATTATTTTTAGTTATATATAAATATATTTGTTTCTTTTTTACTATGACTTGTCAAGATATAAGCCTCGATGATTCTTTTTTCTCACTGTCTTCTTCTAATGAATTGAGCACAAACTGTAGCTTTCACAGTCTTCCCACTCTTAATGAAACACTTGTAGGCGAATTATTACATTTATTTAGTTTATTTTATTTATTACACTTTACATAAATATAATATAATATTTTATTTAATATTTATTTATGTATTAATATTATAAACATCTTACACATTTCACCAATACATACATACAAATTATAATTTATATTAAATAATAAAATATATATAAATAATTAATTCACAAGCATATCGGGCGAAACCCGTAGTATACGGCGTTCGGATATTATTCTCCGACTACCGACTACTGCGGAACAAAGGCACATACTTAGTCGGCTTTAACGTTCGATGCGATTTGCTTTGTTTTCTCATTACTTTATATTTCCTGAGTTCCTAAGTTTTTGTGTTGTGCTATATTTCTATGTGTGACTGTCTATATTCTATTCTGTCTATCTTCTATTGACCTTTTGAACTTTCTTGTGTGTTTTGTGAACTGTGACTAATATACGTGTACTGGACTGTTAGCGTGAGTACTTTTATTTCCTCTGTATACGTGTTTACACACTTCTACCACACACTTGATTCTGTTTTCTCGGATGTAATGAAAAACTTTAATATTATACACATCAATGCTCAGAGTATTTCTGCACATTATCCAGATATGTTGACTTCTTTTGATAACAGGAATATCCATGCTATTCTGATATCAGAATCATGGCTTAAACCATGTTTGTCCTCTTCATCTTATGTTCTCCCTGGTTTCCAACTTATTCGGAATGATCGTCCTATTTCGGAATGATCGGAAGCTTACGTTAGAGCACGTATTACGGACATCGAACAACATAAGTCTTACTATAAAGATATTAAGAAACAAGTAGATATAGCATTATATAATTTAAAAAAAGCGTATTTCAACGTCTATATTAACTCGAACTTAAAAAACTCACGATTGTTGTGGAAAAATTTTAAAAAGCATATAAATTTTAAATCAAAGGGAAATTACACACTGCCTGACCATTTCAATGATTCGACAAAAAATAACAATCATTTTCTGGCTATTCCGGGTACATTCTATGCCACTCTATCGACTATAGATTATTATGAAATACAAACTTAATACAAACTTAAATACAGATTACTTTGCTTTAAAACCAGTAAATAGTTCTGTTGTGCTTGATATAATAAAGTCCTTACATTCTAATGCAATAGGGATTGACGGTATTTCTTTAGAAATGTTATCGAATGCTATTTCTGTTGTATTAAATATAATTACTGACATTGTAAATAAATCAATTTTAACCAATACATTTCCACTGCTCTGGCAAACTGCGCTGGTAAAGCCAATTCCAAAGAAAGACAATGTAAATGATTTTAATGATTTGCGCCCCATTAGTATTTTGCTCTGTCTGTCCAAAATTCTGGAATAGGTAGTTTTTAAACAGGTGAACCAGTATGTCAATGATAAAAACATCTTCCCGTCAAAACAATCCGGTTTTAGATCGAAACACAGCACTACTACAGCTCTGGCTGATGTGGTGGATGACATATTGGAAGCACAGGATGTTGGCGAAGGGACTATTTTAGTACTTTTAGATTTTTCTCGAGCCTTCGATAGCATAAATAGAGCACTACTGTTTTCCAAATTAAAATACTATGGATTTAGCTTAGAAACTATCAAATGGTTCTTAAGTTACTTAGGATACAGAAGCCAGATTGTTGAGATATCACAAGAGGATGGCACTAAACAGTTTTCGGACTGCAATACAGTAAACAGAGGTATTCCACAAGGATCTATACTCGGGCCCCTCCTCCTCCTCTTCGGGCCATATATAAAGTGCAGATGTAGTCAAAACCATACAAAATTGCAACTACCATATGTTTGCTGATGACATACAAATATATATCTCGTTCAAACCGGATAATATAAATTCGGCCGTTCAAAAATTAAACGATGATTTAGAACGCATCGCAAACTGGTCAGAATCGCATACGCTGACTCTTAATGCAAGTAAAACGAAATACATGATATTAGGTACAAGTAATTTCATGAACAGAATTTCACAAAGGGATGTAGCAGTATGTATCAAGGGTGAACGAATTGACAGAGTTACAGAGGCGCGAAATCTGGGACTACTTATAGATGAAAATCTAAGATTTCATAAACATTACGTAAGTGTTGTAAAAAACTGTTTCTACCGTCTAAAAGTTCTTTATCGCATTTATAAGTTCAGATTTAAGAATTAGGTTATGCGAGTCATTGGTACTGTCTAAACTGAATTACGCTGACACGGTAACCGGCCCTAGACTTCTTTCACACACGAAACAACTAATTCAGCGAGTTCAAAATGCCTGTGCTAGGTACTGTTTTGATATTCCGCCTCGGACACATGTTGCACCTTATATTTACAATGCAAAGATTTTAAAAATGGACTACCGTAGGCAACTACACTTTTCTACTTTGTAAAACAAGGTATCCCGCAGTATCTATATAACAAATTGCATTGGTCTAGTGACTGCAATAAAACCTATAGTACGCGGGCCAGTAGTCATCTCCTGCTCGTACCTCGACATCGCTCCACAGCCTTTGAAGGTAGCTTCCGGTACGCCGCCACCAGGTGTTGGAATAATTTACCGCCGCCGTTTCGAAATCTAAAAACGATTAACAGTTTTAAACGTAATTATAAATCGTTTTTGTTAATGCAGCAAATAGAAACATAAAAGACATATTTAATATATTTTTTACTATAATAATATAATGTATGTATTAATATATCTTATTGCAATTATGTGCATTTGTACCCTAACAACAATAATATAACATAAATTATTTTTATAACTTTCGATTTATAGAATATACCTACTAAAAAAAAAAAAAATATCATCGAATTTTAAATCTCTAAAAATATTTTATTACCTAATTATTACTTATAAATATGACCTTTATATATAAAACACAATGTAGTATCATAGTAATAGGTATATATTTAGAAAGAATAATGTATTTATAGATAAGTGTGAATACATTTTTGACTGACTTTGCTGCTGTCAGTCACGCCATCCTGAAGGCGCGAATAGTGTAAGTGCCCGACGGACCACCCCCCTCCCCCCGTATCTATCTAACACGCTATGATTCGATGCGCCTCAAATCAATTTCAAGATTATATTAAATGTTATTTGTGTAAATAAAATTATAAATACATGTATATCTTTTTGTATTTATATAATATATGTATATATACCAGGTTTTGTATAGTAATATAATCATGTATATTATATATATTGTTAGCGACAAAAATATCACCGGTGTTGTGGTCACGTGTCCTACTGTTATAAAGCTATAAAAGAGCATGACAAAGGGGGGATCGGACACTTTTTCTTGAGCACTCGGAACGTAAAGACGTTGACGAGACTCTTTTTTTTTGTAATCCTAATCTTTGATCTATATTTTTGTGTTTATTTTTGTGTTTATTACAATATAATTGCTAGAACATTTCAGTAAAAGTTTTGTTTGTTGATTTAAAGATATTCTAATGAGAGATTTAATGAATTTGTTTTTATTATTATTTAAGTTTAATTGTTAAATTGATTATAAATAAGAAATCTTTTTATTTGGAGTAGTTTTTTTTTTTTTTAATTTAATTATTAGCTTTTTGCTAATATCAGAAGTGGGATCTGGCTCCATAGCTAGATTTCCTTTTGATTTGGCATTCTGACTAGGGCTCATTAATTGTGTCTGACTAACGTGTCGGGCACAAATGAGAGACAATGAGGTAAAAATACTAATGACACACTAATACAAGGTTTGGAACAGCAGTTGCAGGCATTTCTAGATCGTCTCAATGCCTTAGAAGATAGCTCCAGTAACGGGCGATTAAGCAATGCAGTGGCTTCTGGATCAGGCACTGCTGATTTGTTGCCTGTACTACCATCAACATCTGGTCACCCGGAGTCACAAAGACAACCAGCATCACCACTGCCGCGTCCCACCGAGGTATCCGATATTGCTAGTCTGGACATGTCTGTGCAGCCGGGACCATCGGTATCCTCCGATACCATAGTGAGTGAGGTGACCGACAGGATTGTTAACGCCATCAACTTAATCCCGGTAAGATCCACCCATATTTATATCTCAAATTTTGACCCGCAGTATAATGATATAGATGCATGGTGAGATGAAGTCGATCACGTACGTATTCTTAATAAATGGGACGATAGAGAGTGTTTATCTCATATTGGTAATTGCCATAAAGGGGACGCGAAATTATGGTTAAACGAGTGGGTTACAAGTAATCGTACGTGGTCTAACTTTAAAAAGGACTTTAAGGCCTTATGCCCTCGTAAAGTTGACATCGCAAATATATTGTTTGAAGTAATGAGTACTAATTCCGATAGCTATCCTACTTATGCTGAATATTCTAGGTGATCATTATTACGTTTAAAAATTGTTAATGGTTTAAGTAATGAATTAATATTAGCAATTATAATAAGGGGTATAGTTGATCCTCAAATACGCGCTGCCGCCACTAACGCCAAACTTACACCTGATGATTTAGTGAATTTTTTTTCAATTTATACTAAGCCGATACAACATAAGATTATTCGAGGGCATCGCGAAATGTCTGATTATAAAGCTAATTACGTTAATACGCGTAAGAGGGAATATAGTGATACAAAAAGTAAATGTTTTCTTTGTGGTGGTTTTGGTCATAAGCAATATAAATGTTCGAAACGTTTTAAATCAAATAACAATAATGGGAATGTGCGTAACCTTCCATCAACTACCCCCAATAATACAAATAACATGCAAAATAAAATAGATCTTTGCACTTTCTGTAAAAAGATAGGCCATAAAGTTGAGGATTGTTTTACAAAACAACGTGTTGAAGCTCAGGGTAAACCTAATGTAAACTTTTGTCGTGAAGTTGTTGATAATAGAAGGAAAAATGATATTTGCGCGGCCGTTATACAAGGCGTTCCTGTTGATATTTTAATAGATAGTGGGTCTACAATTTCTTTAATATCGGAATCTATCATAAAACATTTTAAAAGTCACAAGACGCCTTGTTTTTGTATTTTACGCGGTATTGGAAGTCAAGAAGTAGAGTCATGCTTTTCGACCGTGTTAACTGTAGAATTTCCAGAAATTACTTTAGAAATCGATTTTCATATTATTGCTGATTGTTACATGAATACGCCTATAATAATAGGTACCGACGTTTTAAACAGGGATGGGGTTATTTACACGCGATCGAAAGGCAGACAATGTTTGACACGTGTACAAAATGTATTTAATATTGAAACAACAACATCTGACAATATCATAAAAACGCCTTTGGTTGGCATTGATAAAGATCGTCTTTTGTCAATTGTTAATGAATTCGCGGAACATTTTATTACTGGCACCGCCACGAGTACGGTCAAAACTGGATCTATGTTTCTACGTTTATCTAATAATTCCCCTATAGTTTATAGACCTTACAGACTCTCTCACGAAGAAAAATTGCGTGTTAGACAAATTATTAAGGAACTTTTATCTAAAGGTATTATAAGAGAATCAGAATCAGCATACTCTAGTCCAATCCTTTTGGTTAAAAAGAAAGACGGCACAGACAGAATGTGTGTTGACTTTAGGGCATTGAATGCAATAACTGTAAAAGATCGCTACCCTCTACCACTTATTGACGATCACATAGACAGACTAGGTAAAAGTAAATTTTTACAAGCCTTGACATGGCCACTGGGTTCCATCAAATACCAATGAGTAGTGAGTGTATTCATTTGACGGGATTTGTTACCCCAGATGGACACTACGAGTATTTAAAAATGCCGTACGGTTTGGCTAACGCTCCAGTTGTTTACCAACGCATTATCTCAAATACATTACGACCTTTTATTGAACAAAATCGCGTCTTAGTATACATTGATGACGTACTCATACCTAGTTTAACTATCAATGAGGGTTTAGACACTTTACGGGATGTTTTAAAAGTTTTAACTTCTGCTGGGTTTTCGCTCAATTTAAAGAAATGTTCGTTTCTCACAAATGAAGTTGAATATTTAGGGAGAACGATTGGAAATGGTCAGGTTAGACCGAGCGCTTATAAAGTTGAAGCTTTGATTCGTTCCCCAGTTCCAACTAACGTTAAACAGGTTAGGCAATTTCTGGGACTAGCAGGGTATTTTAGACGGTGTATTCCTGGGTATTCAATAAAAACTGCTTGTTTATCTCAACTTTTACGCAAGGGGGTAAAGTTCGAATGGGGTAACGATCAAGAGAATGCTCGACAAGACATCATATCGCGTCTTACTAATGAACCGGTTTTGCATATTTTCGATCCTTCTTTGTCAACAGAAGTTCATACCGATGCATCCGCGTTAGGGTACGGGGCTGTCTTGCTTCAGACTCATATGGATGATCGCAAGACTGTTGTTGCATATTTTAGCAAAGTTACACTTGGTGCAGAGTCACGCTACCATTCATATGAGTTGGAAACATTGGCAGTGGTCAAGGCATTGCAACACTTTAGGCATTACCTTATAGGTATTCACTTCAAAGTAGTAACAGATTGTAATGCCTTGAAACACACTCAACGAAAGAAAGATCTATTACCGAGAATAGCTCGATGGTGGATCTATCTTCAAGATTTCGATTTTGAATTAGAGCATTAGCACATGCTGACTATTTCAGTCGCAACCCGGTAAACATTTGTGAAATACAAAGACCTCGAAATTGGGCTCAAATAGCACAGGCTGCTGATGAAGAGACTCAGACTCTTTTACAAAAATTTGAATGATGGGGAACTTGATTCATCTCGTTATGTAAAACACAATGATTTGCTTTACTATAAGTATAATTCTGTGGGTAAAGATGCAAAATTACTTTGTTATAGAGGGTGACTGGTGAATTACTATCGATACTTGAGGACGTGATATTTGACGATCATATATGACAAAATAAAAATTAATATAACATAAATATTAATAAACTTCTAAGTAAAGTTAACCAAAAGTTATGTAATTAATTACGCATCGTGTGAACACCCTAGCTGCGTTATCGACACAATACAGTTATGTAGGTAGGTACATTTAGTTATCGCGCGGTAGTTTACCTACATCCAAACGCCGCGCGCCGCCGCGTGTTAACAGGGTAGCAGGCTACCTTAGATAAACAAAAATGATCCAATTCCCTTCATACTTTAATCCTGGCTTAGGACAGGCAAAAATACCAAGATATTTCATTCGTTTAAGCAACCAATTTATTGACTAGGTAAATGGTGTGAACTTGACACAAAAAATAATATGAACTGTTTACCTATCTTGGTATTTCCGGCGTATTTAAAAATGGAATCATACTTATTTACAACAATTGTCAATCATTAAACTACCTATTTACCTACATAACTACACTAACCTTAACAAATGTTCAAAGTGAGCTCCTTCTCGTGTGATACACAGTTCGGCATGTTTACGCATATTGTCTTTCACACGATTTAATACGAATGGGTCACTTTTAATAGTTTCGAAAGCACTAGTGATTTTTAATTTCAACTCCTCTCTATTGACATACTCTGTAGCATACACAAGTCATACTTAATTACTAATAAGTAATAACGGGTCACACGCACACACGACAGATTAGGTATACGCGTAAGATCGATCTCTAGGCGCGCGCGCGGGAAGACGGACGTACAGACCTTACGGCGGCGCTCGCCCGACTAATTAGCCACGGGGCGGGGGTTGGGGGTAGCGACACACGCGTGCGGCGGCGTGGTGTTGTATCAGCACGCCGCCAAGGCTGGGAACGTGTCCACACTTTATTTATTTATACGGAAATTTGGTCAAAAATTAAGTACCTATTTTTTTACATAATTTGAATGAGAATCATGTACCGAGTATTCTCCTTAAATATTGATAGTAATTAACCAGTCATCCTGTATACCAAAAGGACATCGTCTTAGTTTATTACGTATATTTCACGATGAACATCAGCATATCGGTGTTGATAAAACTGTCGATTTAATCTTAAAACATTTTTGGTTCCCAGGGTTGAGATCTTTTGTTCAAAAGTATATTAGACATTGTATTGTATGTTTATCTTATAAAAAATGTGCTAGACAACCCTTACAGCCAATCGAATCGTGGAGTAAGCCCAATGTACCGTTTGAAACATTGCATAGTGACGTTTTAGGGCCATTGCCAGTTTCGAATGGCTATAAGTTTGTTATTATTATTATAGATGCGTTTACAAAATATTGCCTTTTGGACCCAATTGCTAAACAAGATTGTAATGAACTTAAAAGAGTTTTTCAAAATGCCATGTCATTATTTGGATCACCTAAATTAATTGTAGCTGATAGAGGCAAAATGTATGAACATACTGTATTTGTTAAATGGGTCTCGGAAATGGGTAGTGATTTGTATTTGATTACACCTGAAATGCACCAAAGTAATGGACAAGTAGAACGCTATTGTAGAACCATTTTGAATATGATTAGAATAGAAAGTAATTTTAAACAAGAAAAATGGTCCGATGTTTTATGGAGATTACAACTTACATTAAATATTTTAATACAAAAATCAACTAAATGCTCTCCTTTAAATCTGTTAATAGGTACCGAGGCCACAACACCAGTGCTACGTTCCATTGTGCGAGACATAGCGCTTGAAGGGACAAGCCCTAATCGTGAGTCGTTGCGTGAATTGGCCCGACAACAAGCCAGTGAATCTCTGGAAAGTAATAGAATCCTCCAGGATTACCGCACAAACAAGACTCGAGTTGCGCCTCGTACATTTAAGATCGGTGACACTGTATTTGTGTTGAAGACCAGTCAATTGACAGGCAAACTGGATGGTGGCATGCGGGGTCCATATAAAGTGGAAAAAGTTTTACCTCATGGGAGGTATGAGTTGAAATTGCTAGCCGGCTCGTATGGTAAAACCACGCAAGCTGCAGCTGAATACATGATTATGTGGCATGGAGAATGGACCGCTGATACTTGTACATCATTCTTCGAAAGTAAGCATTCAAAGACATGTTGAGACCTCTGTCTTTTAAGCATCCTGAGGGCTCTGCTTAGAGATTACAATTATTAGTTTTATGGTAAGAGCACCCTGAGGGCTCTGCTCTGGGTAGACATGCTGAGGCCTCTGTCTCGTTGCATTCTGAGGGCTCTGCAACAGATGTTTTATATGCGCATATGAATTTATTATTTCGAGGGTAGCATCCTGAGGGCTCTGCTAACATTTGATTGCAATATGTTTGTTTATTGAAAAATTTTCATAACATAACGATGTTTTTGTTTGTTTTAGCTGAGAATGAGGAGTTCGTAGATCAAATGCCAGATCCACCAAACGATGTGCCATATCAAACGGGCGAGGGCGCGCCGTCGTCAGGATAGGCCGTGTTAGCGACAAAAATATCACCGGTGTTGTGGTCACGTGTCCTACTGTTATAAAGCTATAAAAGAGCATGACAAAGGGGGGATCGGACACTTTTTCTTGAGCACTCGGAACGTAAAGACGTTGACGAGACCCTTTTTTTTTTGTAATCCTAATCTTTGATCTATATTTTTGTGTTTATTACAATATAATTGCTAGAACATTTCAGTAAAAGTTTTGTTTGTTGATTTGAAGATATTCTAATGAGAGATTTAATGATTTTGTTTTTATTATTATTTAAGTTTAATTGTTAAATTGATTATAAATAAGAAATCTTTTTATTTGGTGTAGTTTTTTTTTTAATTTAATTATTAGCTTTTTGCTAATAATATATATATAAATAGTCTAATTACTTTAAAAGGTTTTTTTTCTCATTCCTTATTTTTATTTTATTTTTTTTTCAAATATTTTTTGTACCAACAGTAAGTTGCTACCTTCCGTAGAAAAAGAAAAAGAAATGGATGTCACTGAAAACCAGTTTTGGAGCGAAAACTCCTATCATAACTGAGGGACATTCCTTTTCGGGGACATTGCACCATTATATAAACACCAGATAGATAAGCATTTTATTTTCATTACCTAATGTTTTTTTTTTTTTATTTTTCATATTTTATTATAGTTTTTTATTATCTTTTTTTTCATCATTTTAGGTATATTGTTTTTTTTTTAATGATTGTATGTTGTTTTTTTTTCTTCTCTTTTAAGATTTGTTAAGATTAAAGTAATTTTTTTTTTCTTATGCTTTTTTTGTCTATCTCTTTAATTTGTATACGTGTACATGTTCCCGAATAAAACCTATTCTATTCTATTCTATTCTAATCGTACTGGTGGAGGCGTTGCTATTTATCTTCGCTCCCACCTGTCCTTTACGATCATTGGCACGTCTAGTGTTCAAGCAACACCAGGAGTAGAATATTTAATCATTGAACTAGCATTTTCGAAAGTTAAAATTTTACTCGGTGTGTTTTATAGCCCCAATTCAATGATTGACTATTTTACTACTTTTGAATCCCTTCTAGACCAGTATATTCCACTGTATCAACATTCCATTATAATGGGAGATTTTAATACGTGCCTTTTAAAATCGGACTCTCGCTCTTCTCGGCTAAGATCACTAGTCCAATCTGCCAATATTCATATACTCCCTCTTTCTGCAACTCACTGTTTCCCTAATTGTACCCCGTCTCTTCTAGATCTTATTCTTGTTTCTTCCACAGATTATGTCGCTAAGCATGGCCAATGCACTGCTGAAGCCTTCTCCTATCATGATTTGATTTATCTTTCCTACAAAATACGCCCCCCTAAGGCCAAATCGAGAATCCTTCTGCAGCGCAATTTTAGTGGTATGAATTTAGAGCATTTAAGGGAGGATGCTTTAAAAACTGATTGGAATGATGTTGTCACTGATTCTAATATTGATAACCGAGTGGCAAATTTCAACACACTTCTAGTACAATTGTATGACAAACATGCCCCTATTCGACCTGTTCGGCTTAGGCATCTTCCTGCTCCCTGGCTTACGCAGGATATTAAAACATTGCAGCATAAAAAAAACATTGCAAAATCAAAATACAAGGCTGATAGTTCTGACGAAAATAGAATCAGGTATAAAAATATTCGGAACCGTTGCAACAGGTTGTGTAGAGATAAACAACGACGCCACATTCATAAATCAATACTCGACGAAGAAGATACTGGCCGAGTTTGGAAATTTCTTAAATCTATTGGAGTTGGGAAAGCACGTCATAATAACCATCCTAGTAACATCGACTTGAATCAGCACTTCTCGTCTTCTTGCTCTATCGATGATGCCACGAAATTAAATACTAATAATCAAATTCTAGCTTTACCCACTTCTAATGATCCAGCTTTCATTTTTTGTCATATCACTGATAGTGATGTTGAGAGAGGTATTGTAGAGGTGAACTCTGATGCTATCGGTACTGACTCCATTAGTCGTAAGATGATCATCCCCATCATGGACATCGTAGTTCCTATTATTAAAAGTATATTTAATTACTCCATTTCTACTGGATCATTTCCCTCGTCCTGGAAAGATGCCCAAGTTATTCCCTTACCTAAAAAATCAAATCCCTCCCGCTTTTCCGATTACCGTCCTATTTCCATACTTCCTTTCCTATCTAAAGTATTTGAACGTATTGTGCATCGACAATTAAACCTTTTCCTATCTAGACAAAACCTCCTTAACCCTTTTCAATCTGGTTTCCGAAAAGGTCATAGTACGACTACTGCTTTAGTCAAAATTACCGAGGACATACGCCTTGCTATGGATAATCAATGTCTAAAAGCGTTGATCTTACTAGATTTTAGCAATGCCTTTAACAATGTTGACCAAGAGCTCTTACTAGCTACATTATGCTCTCTTAACATATCTCCTGAAGTGATTGACTGGTTTCAAAATTATCTTTGCGGTCGCCGGCAACGAATTCGTGTTGATGATTCCTTTTCCAATTGGTGCACGATCAAGGCCGGTGTGCCGCAAGGTGGCGTGTTGTCTCCTCTCCTTTTTTCTATTTTCATTAATTGCATTACTTCTCAATTATCTTCTCTCTATCACCTGTATGCCGACGATCTCCAATTATATAAACAGTCAAAATTAATTGATTTGCCTAAAACAATACAAAACATTAAATAAAGACCTTGAATCGATTGTACTTTGGAGTAAATCACATGGACTTAAAGTTAATCCTTTAAAAACACAGGCAATTATAATCGGCAGTCAAAAACTAGTTACCCGCATTGATTGGCCCAATTTTCCTCTTCCCCCCGTAAATTTTGTCTACCTGTTTCCTTAATATTTATTATTTTTATTTTTCTATTTATTCTAAACTCCTACTCTGCGATATATTTGGCTTATATTTTAAATTTATTATTTCATGTTACTTATAGTCATATTTAAACTATAGTATAAATTATACATATACATTATTATATATTGAATGTAGTATATATATGTTTACTATGTATATATATAATTTCGTATAAGTATGTTTTCTCTCATGTATGTACACCTGAAACGTTTAATTACTGTTTACTATGTCCTACGTAACATGGTTGCCTGGCAGAGATCGCTGCTTAGCGATATAAGGCCGCCAATTGTACATATAGATTAAGTTTTGCAATTACTGTATAATTTATTTATTCTTTGGTGTACAATAAAGAATACTTACTTACTTACTTACTTACTTACCCTTATCAGACGCTTTCGAAAGCCAAATTGAGAGGGTAAGAGAATTCCTGCTTTCCATGAACCATTCCAAACGGTTTTTCAGGAGGTGTTCAGTTACTTTTACTAATGTAGATGATAAAGCAAAACTTGGGTTCAATGGGCATTTTTCTGGTTTGAGGATGGGGATAATAATTTGGGACTTCCAAGATTCCGGGACGATTCTTGCTGAGAAAAAAGGATTAATTAAATTCAAATAGACGCATTTAGATTTATCACTGAGGTTTACTATAAAAGAGT
This sequence comes from Vanessa atalanta, assembly GCF_905147765.1. Taxonomy (NCBI): domain Eukaryota; kingdom Metazoa; phylum Arthropoda; class Insecta; order Lepidoptera; family Nymphalidae; genus Vanessa; species Vanessa atalanta. The sequence continues at coordinate 6,873,560 of NC_061901.1, forward strand.
AGGGCAAGCCATCTTCCCTTGGTGATGAGTCTTTCAGAGCTGAATGGAGCTCAGAGAGAGTAAACGGACCATCCATATCATCCGATACAAGTGTTGGAGTCAATGTAATAAAGCTATCCTAGCATGGGACAAAGGGAGGTGCCAGCTTGGCAGCAAAATCATTAGCCATATGGATTATTGTCATTTGGATTTTCTGAGTTGAGGGAACGGCGAAATTTCTTAAGATTTGTCCAAACTGCTTGAGGAGGAGATCGAGGACTGAGGGATTCACAGAAGTTGGTCCACCCTTGCTTTTTCTTTTTTTGAACAGTCTTTTAATTTTTGGCATCAATACGTTGATATTTGATGAAATTTTGTGGAGTCATAGAGACTGTATACGACTCTTCGGCTTCAGATCTCCGTTGGGCCATGACATTACATTCTTCATCCCACCAAGGAGGGGAAAGCAAAGTCTAAAAAGTTCGTAGTAAGCAACAATATTTTCATCATTTACAAAACCAGGGAGGGAGTCTAAAATGGCATCAACAGAGTTAGAGTATGCTGACCAGTTAACATTTTTTAGTCTGTATTTTAGAAGAGGGGATGATTTGAAGTGTGTGAGCGATCTGTTATTAAGTGAAAGAAGGCTACGAAAATGGTCGCTTCCAAACGTTGATGGTAGGATATTCCAAGATAATTGTAAGGATAGGGAGGGTGTTGATAGGGATAAATCGACAGCAGAATAAGGATTCTGATTTGGATAAACTGTACGAGTCGGCGAGCCATCGTTGAGAATGCATAAATTTACATCATCAACGATGTCCACTAACAAGGGAGCAAATCCGTCACTGTAATAGGAACCCCATAATGTATGATGGGCATTAAAATCCCCCATAACTAGAACAGGGCTTGGAAGGGAAGAGAAGATGGAGTGTAATTCAGGAGCAAGTGAAGAATTAGGATGGGGAATGTAAAGGGATAAAAAGAATATATTGAAGGCTTTTATAGCCACGGCATTGATATGCTGGCTAAAAGGAGGTAAGGAAATTTAGGAGAAGGGAATAGAGTATTTAAAACGGGATATTTACCATGTTTTTTATTTCTATTTGTTGGAGCTCGATATTTCGACATTATCTACGACATTATCTAAAATAAAAAACATGGTAAATATCCCGTTTTAAATACTGTTAGTAATAAAAATAACCATGTTAATTTAAAATCTTATAGGGAATAGAGTGCCTGATCAGGATGGCACTACCTGCATACCCATCACTTCTGTCATCCTTCAAACAGGAAAAACCTGGAATCCGAAATCAAGAACCAGGAATTAACCATGTCTCAGAGAGGGCAATAATGACAGGTTTATATGAATTAATTAGGGAGAGGAGGTCAGGTTTCTTAGGACGAATGCTTTTGCAATTCCATTGAAGGAATCTGATTGGGGCCATTGTGGAGGATGTTAAATAATTGATTTAAGATATTGGCAACGTTGGACAGTAAAGGGAATTCATTGCATGTACTGAGGATATTTAACCATTCCATGGGGCCATTTTTAAGGATATTGAAGAGTTGATTTAAATCATTGGAAAAGTTGGACGGTAAAGGGATTTTGGTGAGTAATTCTTATAAGTTAGGGTTGTTATTAGAAGGGGAGGGGTTATCAACATTTAGGGCACAACCATTTGGAGAGGAGGAAGGGCAATTGCCAACTATGACTTGGTGGGCTTGTTTATCATACCCCTTCCCTTGAGGAACTCTAGGGGAAGGAGAACGGAAGATGGTCTGTCTTTATGATATATTAGGAGATGGGGAGGATTTAGATGGACTAGGGCTTGATGGAATATATACAGGAGAGGAAAACATCTCTTTTGCTATCTCAGCGTAGGATCTGCGAACATTAGGGAAGCGAGAGGCTGCCTCCATGTAGGAGATATTGTCCTGAGATATAACATTTTTTTTTGATTGCTGTCGCAAATACTCTGGACAATCCTTGTCTGTAGCAAAGTGTTTACCAGAACAGTGAAGGCATGTAGAATTATCTTTAGTAACCTCATACAACTCACCTTTATGAACACATCTTGGAGTAGATCTACACTGAGTCTTAATGTGGCCATAACGACATCAGTTCAAGCAAATTATATTAGGGAGATTATAGGTTTCAACGGGAAGAGAGGTATGGAATGAATAGATTTTATTGGGGAGAACTTGAGCCTTAAAAGTTATTACCACTGACTGAGTTGGAATCCAGGACACAACTCCTTCGTTGGCAGCTTTACTATTTAATCGTTTCAATTTCATTATGTCAACCATGGGGAAGCTCGATAGATTCTATAAGATCCTCCATAGACCAGTCAACTGGAACGCCTTTCATTCTAGTTATATTGTATTGTTGGTAACATTGCTTTGTCCTTACATAGCTCTAAGATTGAGTTATGTAAAAAATTACATTAGGCAAAACTCAAAATTTCCGGGACAAAATCATAGCGTATTTTTTTTATCAATTTAGGAAGGTAGTTCTAATTTTTTCTTACATACGATCAAAATAATATTTTCTAGTATCAGTATACATTTAATTCTTTCACTATGCCTCGCTTTTTTGTTAATTTTCCGGATTTATTCTGTTTTATTTGCGTTTGATATTCTCCAAAGAGAAGAGATTACGAAATGTTATCATGCATATTTTGGTGTAGACATTCACAACAAAGACTCATATGTTTTGTTACTCATGCCACAACAATTAGACGAACGGGTTCAATGGAAAACCAGCAAAGATGTCTTTTGGTCAACCTTTGATTTGGCGAGAACCTAAGGATCATGTGAGTGACTTATTTTTGTCTAATTTATGTCAAAGCTTTTTTTGGCCACTGAGAACTTCTTATGATCCAGGTCAAAAAAATGTAAAAAAATCTCCATTAGTAGAGCCAAAAAATATACTTTTGCCGCGTTTACTATATTAAACTAGGGTTGATAATCATTTGGTAAAAGCAATGATCAAAGACTTTAAATATCTGAAGCAAAAATTTTCTGCTTTGAGTGATGTAAAACTAAAAGAAGGTATTTTTATTGGCCCAGACAATAAATGTAAATAAAAGATCCGTTGTTCATTTCGACCTTAAACTGTAATAAAACGCCTTTCTTCTTATTTATTAATATAATTCAGTACTTTCGGAGTGAACATTTAATACAAAGTACCACTGTTATACTGACAATACTAAGTACTAGGGACAATAATTACGACCAGTTGACCAAGTGACTCTTGTCAGTGCTCCAGACCAATTAAAATTCTCGACCAGCACCCCGGTATTTTTATAATGCTCCCCATGATAGTCAAATCACTTACTTTTTTAACAATATTAAATAAAATAGTCAAATCAAATACTCTTTAACAAGCTTAAATGTCAAATGAAAGACTTACTTAAAAACTAATATAATTGCTTTAGAACATAGATAAACTAATAAAACAAGTAATATTTAAAAATAAAATACAAATTTTGAAAATCATCACATTCGGCCATCCGACAATGTGTTGCCTCCCGGCACACATAATTAACGTTTGTTTATTATTTATTCATTAATATTTTAACAATTATTTTGAAAATTATCACAAATTTTTGCTTATACAATTAAATACATATTTTTATTAAGCTTAAACTAGTCGCAATTATTTACAAAATTTATTTATCACTAGTTTCACTATCACTAGAATCACTTTTGTCTGTATTATCTACCTCTAATGCTTTTACATGTATCCAAGGTCGAATTCTGTCAACCGCAATAACAGTGGAATAAGGTTTTCCTTTTTTTATAAAGCCAGGCACATCAGTTATCCTATAGCGGTCATTGCCTAAAACTTCATTAATTCTGTAAGGACCAACAAACTTTGACAGAAGCTTTGTACTTTTACCGTCATTATCAAAATTATTTCGAGAAATTTTAACCAAATCACCCACATTATACTTTACTGCGGGGACCCGATTTGAATCATGAATTTCTTTTTGTTTAACTTGATGATTTTTAATATTGTCACTTATATGCTTTCGAAATTCTTGTAAATTATGACTACTTGTCGATGTTTCTGCATCGAGCTTGTTTGACAAAATATCGCGCATTTTTATCCCAAACATCGCTTCTGTCACCGTTTGCTGGGTTGAGGCATTAACTGTGTTATTAATGCCCCACTGAATTTTTCCCAGACATTTGTCCCAGTCTCGCTCATGGCCGGAGAAGTTTTGTGTTGACAATGAGTTTAATATGGTTTGATTAAATCGCTCAGCCTGGCCATTTGCTCTAGGACAAGCTACTGCGTTTAAAATATGTTTAATGCCGAGATTACTACAAAACGCTTGAAAGGTTGTTGATGTAAAACACGTGCCACGATCAGATACAATTCTAGCTGGAATACCGAAATCATAAAATAGTTTTTCAAGAATTTTGACTGTACTTTTTGTTTTTAAGTCCCTGACTGCCCTTACAAATACGTATTTCGTAAACCCATCGACTATGGTAAGAATATGCGTATTTCCGTCTTTACTCCTAACAAAAGGTCCAAGGTGATCTAGATGAATCGTATGAAATGGTATTTCGAACTTTTCTAAAGGGTATAAATATCCAGACCTTTGCTTTGATATGTTATCCTTATTATAAGCACACTCCAAGCAAGCTGAAACATATTTCTTTACAAATTTTCTTAGTTTAGGAAACCAATATAAATGTTGTATTCGTTCAAAGGTTTTAGCATATCCCAAATGGCCAATATCGTCATGATTAGCGCGACATATTTTCCATCGAGCGCTTCGTGGAACAGCCAAACATAACCTATCATCTACTTTCCTATATACCGCGTGATTCTTAACAACAAAATGTTTTTTAATGTCCCTACATTCTTGATCATCTTCAGGTTTAAGGATTTTAAAAATACGGGATATTTCAGGGTCTGCTAATTGCAACGAAAGGAGCCAATTTTCTTTTTCAATAGTATAAACATTAACAGATGGATTAACGTCTGGCTCCGCTAATAGTCTTGTGTTTCTGCTTAATGCATCAACGTGAGACATTTTGATACCTGGTCGGTATTCAATTTTGAAATGAAATTCACTTATTTGCAACCACCACCTAGCTATTCGCGGAACTAAATCTCTTTTAGTTAATATTGTGCGAAGAGCAGCACAATCGGTGTAAACTTTAAAATGCATACCTAAAAGACAAACTCTGAATTTCTTTAAGGAACACAAAACAGCGAGTGTTTCCAGTTCGTATGAGTGTAGATGTTTCTCCTCTGGAGTGGTCTGTCGACTAAAATATGCAACTGATTTTAATATACTAACATCTTCTTGCCACTACATAAGTATACCGCCTACTCCTAACGAATTAGCATCAGTATGGAGTTCCGTCTCAAGAGTCGGGTCGTAAAGGGCTAAAACGGGTCTATCGAGTAGTTTATCTCTTAATGTTAAAAATGCTTGATCTTGTGTTTCCGACCAGTACCACTGACTTCCCTTTTTGAGTAAAGACGTTAGAGGCCGTGCAATCTCCCCATAACCCTTAATGAATTTTCTAAAATAACCAGTTAATCCAAGAAATTGTCTAACTTCGTGAATATTACGCGGTGTAGGAAACTCCTTGACGGCTGCAATTTTTGTTTCACCCGGGCGGATGCCACTGGGAGAAATATCATATCCAAGGTAAAACATCTTCTAATCTTTGGAACATTTCATCTATATTTTTAGATGGGATAAGAACGTCATCTAAATAAGCTAACGCGAATTCAAACCGTCGGTTACCGAGTATTTTATTAATCATCCTTTGAAAAACGGCTGGCGCATTAGCTAAGCCAAAAGGCATTCTTTTAAATTCAAAGTGCCCATCGGGTGTGACAAAACCTGTAAGATGTTGGCTTTCTTTAGCCATAGGGATTTGATAATACCCTGATGCAAGATCAAGGGTCGTAAAGAAACTATTACCACTAAGGTTAGATATTTGGTCTTCTATAAGGGGTAGTGGAAAACTGTCTTTTATAGTTTTATTATTTAAAGCACGAAAATCAACGCATAACCGTTGTTCACCAGTTTTCTTTTTGACCATTAAAATTGGACTGGCATAATTGGAGCTAGATTCTTGAATAATATCGTTTTGCAATAATTCTTCTATTGTTTCCCGAACTTGTTCTCGTTCGTAGCGAGAGAGACGGTAAGGACGATAGATCACGGGTTTATTATCAATTAAATCTATACTCATTTCTACACCAACTGCACATCCTATTTCCGCGATATTTGTAGCAAAACAATCGCGGTAACTTTGTAACAATGAATAAAGTCTGTCTAATTGTTTGTCATCTAGCCCTGGTCCAGTTTCAATGTCAGCTCTATTAAGCGGTTCTAAAGTTCGGATCTCTTACTATTCGATTAACTTTACACAATTTATGTTCATTAAACGGGACAGCTCTTGTTAGCAAAATATTTTGACCGAGGACAATAGACTTTGGGGACAAATTAGTAACAACAAGGTTTCCCTTGCCGTTGGTAATATTAAAAGCGCCTCTTAAGAGGCGATACTCACAACCTGGTTTAAAGGAGTCATAACCATCGATAAGTTCATCTCCGGAATAATTTGAATCGCTATGAACAGGGACAATACTGGTATTAGACATTTCTACTGAAGCGGTGACATAGAACTTTATTAAACTTTCAAACTGTCTATTTCGTCGGGGCATTTATAAAAACTTAGTTTGGAGCTATTCTTTAAGGCTGTAATAAACGGCAACTCTGTAAAATTTTGACCTACTATTAATGGCGTTTGCATATGTTCGTCATTTACAAATAAAACTTCGATAGTGGCTTCGATGTCATCAATCTTTACATCTACGTTAGATTTGTACAATGGTAAAACCGAAGATTGACCAAAACCTTTTACTACCGGTGAACAGGCTAGTTAGCACACGTTCACTTAATTCGTCAGATGTCAGGTAGATCGGAGAGCAATCGGGGTTGTCGTCAAGCAAAGAAAACAATATGTTTGTCAAGCCAACCGATACTACGGAGCGTCTTTATTACACTGAAAGTACATATAAAAATGTAATAACATAATGATCGTAACTGAGTCATACGAATTGTGTGACGTCAAGTGTCAAAGAACTTACAGGCACGTGTACAGCGCTAGCTTGTACAACTGGGATGCCATCAAAATTCTTAGGTAATTTTAATGACTCTGCACTAGATAAACCTAAAAGTGTACATTCGCTACCAAAGTCGATATACGCTTCAAGATATTGATTATTAACAAAAATAGTTTTAAAATATTTATCATTGCGTTCATTGCAGGAGTTTATTTTAAAAGTTCGTTTTTCATTAGTACTCAATTCAGGACTAGATTTAGAATTTAAAGGTACAAATGGTTCCAACTTACACGCATCGTTATCGTGACCTACTCTTTGACATTGCTTACACTTAATGATTGGTTTTGGGCATTTATAATAAGGGTGACCCTTAGAACGACAGTTATAACGAGTAATGCTATTTGAATGAGAACTATTTGAACTTTGGCTATAAGAGTTTGATCTATGTGTTACACGTTCACGTAATTTATTCACAAGCGGCTGTGATTTTTGGGACGTTAGAAAATTAAGTAAATCTTCTGGTTCTGAACTATTTAAGGCCTGTGCACCGTTTCTAATAGTTCGATGACTTCCAAAAGACGCCCATAGTTATCCTCACTTGGGAAAGCCTTTTTAAGCTTTGCTTGCCACTCCTCCCATGTGAAGACAACTGTGGGTAAAGTCGCAAACCATCTTTTAGCTAATCCTACCAATTTTTGTAAAGAGAAATGAACAACTTGCTTCTCATTCCAGCCATATATAACGGCACACTCGTTAATTTTACGTAACCAGCACTCAACAGTTTGACTTCTATTTGACGGATCGAATTCAGGAATAACATTGTGAACATTGTTATTACTCAAAGAATATCTAGAGCTATCTTTCGTAATGTGCTTCATTAATTTGAATATACCTTCCTTAGAAAATTATTTTCTGGTCTTACGCAACTTCCTTAGTACGGTGTCATTACTGGAACTAGATGATGAAGATGGGCTTCTACGTCTAGCCTTTTTGGATCGTCGTCGTCTTGGGAGGCGTGCCAGAAGGAGTCCCAGCTGCATCATCAGACATCATTGATCGTTTACTGAAATTAAATTATTCACGACAATATTCATTTTCATATATATATATATATATATTTAAATTGGAGAACAAAAAAACAAACATAACTCTTATCATATTATTGACTAGGATATTATGATCGTAAGTAACTCATTATCCAGTGGAAACATACCACTCAAAAACCAGTGAGTCAAAATTCCGGCGACCTATAACTTACTCAAACCGATGGAAAACATATCCACCCAGAACCAGCAGAAAACATATCCACTCAGTATCCGATGGAAAACATATCCACTCAGTATCCGATGGAAAACATATCCACCCAGAACCAGCAGAAAACATATCTACTCAAAAATCGAGCAAGTTACAGGCGTCATTGTACTTAATATTACTCATCGATAGATTAATATGAAGTCCTTTAGATTCACACTAGAGCATGTTGCATGCTATCAGAGTGTAGCCCTGATCAAGCATGCATCATACCTACTAATAGGTATTCACAACTACCCACGCCAGATACTGCCAGAGAGTAGCCCCGGCCACGTACCGACGCAAACAGCTATGTACACCAATATACGCAAAACTTTATCAAACTAGTGCTATGTAACAATACTGCGACAAGGTACTACCGGAGAGTAGCTCCGGCCACGTGCCCACGCGCACATCATTACACACAAAGAAATCACACATCACATCACACCACCAGAGAGTAGCCCCGGCATAGTGCGCTGCGCGATATTCAAAATGTTATAAAATAAAAAAAAATAATAAGTGTCATGTAACAATACTGCGATAAGACACTACTGGAGAGTAGCTCCAGCCACGTGCTCATGCGCACATCATTACACCCACAGAAATCACACCTCACACCACCAGAGAGTAGCCCTGGCATAGTGTGCTGCGCAATATTCATTTTTTTTTTTTAATCATATTCTTTAAGACATTTAAGTATCTATTTTAAATATTCTACTGTTATTATTCAATACACAATATCTTTACACATAAACATGTACACACTACACTTAAAATACGTACCGTATTGGGTTTATCCCGCTTCTGAAATGTAATAACGCCTTTCTTCTTATTTATTAATATAATTCAGTACTTTCGGAGTGAACATTTAATACAAAGTACCACTGTTATACTGACAATACTAAGTACTAGGGACAATAATTACGACCAGTTGACCAAGTGACTCTTGTCAGTGCTCCAGACCAATTAAAATTCTCGACCAGCACCCCGGTATTTTTATAATGCTCCCCATCATAGTCAAATCACTTACTTTTTTAACAATATTGAGTAAAATAGTCAAATCACTTACTTTTTTAACAATATTGAATAAAATAATCAAATCACTTACTTTGTTTTTTAACAATATTAAATAAAATAGTCAAATCACTTACTTTTTTAACAATATTGAATAAAATAGTCAAATCACTTACTTTTTTAACAATATTGAATAAAATAATCAAATCACTTACTTTGTTTTTTAACAATATTAAATAAAATAGTCAAATCAAATACTCTTAAACAAGCTTAAATGTCAAATGAAAGACTTACTTAAAAACTAATGTAATTGCTTTAGAACATAGATAAACTAATAAAACAAGTAATATTTAAAAATAAAATGCAAATTTTAAAAATCATCACAAAACACTAAAGAAAATAATGCTTTCGTTTCAAGTCACGGAAAACTTTTTGTGAAATAAACGATCGCCTCAGTATGAAAACCTTATAAATCAAATGTTAAATGCTTATAAAGAATTGGGTTGCAATATGTCAATAAAGTAGCACTTTCTGCACTCGCATATAATTTTTTTTAAAGAAAATGTGAGTGTAGTGAGCGATGAGCACGGTGAACGTTTCCACCAAAATATTGCTTCAATAGAAATGCGTCATCTGAGAAAATGGACCACTGCAATGCTTGCAGACTACTGTTGGTTCTTGATTAGAGAAACACCAACCTCTTCCTACAACAGACAGTCCAAAAGGACAAAAACTAGTTTATTTCTTATGTCTCAATAACACATTTACTTAAAATAATTACAAAAAGTTGTTTAAATTAAAAATAAATTTCTCTTTAAAGCTATACGTGATTGAAATGTTTTATTTCGTGTTCTAAGTTTTCTATAGCATGGTGGTTCAGAATCACACAATCAGATCTCTGGGAAAAAATAAAGTTTTTTTTGTTGCCTAATGTTATTTGCTGATTGGGTTGAGGAAAATTGAACTTCAATTTTATTTCAACCTACATTTTTAACACCATCATTCACAATAACACAATCTTGTGTTCGTGTAAAAATTGTCCAAATTTATTTTATTTTTTATTTATTTAAATACTTTATTGACCACTACAAAGTTAATGGGACAAAAGGCGGACTTAATGCCTGAAGGCATTCTCTGTCACTCAACCTTTAGGTTAAACAGAAAACCATGAAGGCGGTAATTAAAAATGAATTAACAATATTGTTAGAACTAGTATAAACCAATCAATATAAATTGTCGTAGTTGTCTACGTGGCTCACTAGTTGGAGCCAGTGTCTATGTCACTTTATTGACTTTTCTGTTCGGTCGTATTACACTATGATTCTCTCTCTTGTGTCAACTGTTGTCACCATGTCATGTGCTGTCTGGATTATTAAATAAATCGCAGTATACTAATATGATCTTCACTTATTTTCGCCCAATCCCATCAAATATATCACAATATATGCACATACTTATATAAAACTACATTAAAAAAAACATATACATACATATCCATATAGTATTTACAAAATAAATATTGATCGTCTATCGTAAAAACATATACGTATATAACAATAGTTAATTAAATAATAATAGTGCATAACAGAAATCATAAGATGTAGGGGCTTTCTGACAATATGTGCTCACGTAGACGAGTTTTAAAAGTAAATTTAGTGGTAGCTTTTTTAATATGTTCGGGTACTTTGTTCCATAATCGGACAGCTTGAACGGAGTAGGAATTAGAGACGAAACCGGAAGTATGAGTAAGGACAGAAAGAAGGTAAGAATCCTTAGAACGTAGTTGACGATTGTGGTTATCACAAAGAAATTTGAATTTGCCTTTCAAATAATTGGGAGAGAAAAGATCAAAGAGAATAGAGAAAAGAGATGAAAGTAATCGGAAGTCTCTGCGTTGTTGAATTGTAAACCATTTTAATTTATCACGATACTGAGAGATATGGTCGAACTTACGAAGATAGAAAATGAAGCGCAAAGAGTTATTTAATCAACTTTATCCAGTTGATTTTCGTTTAGATCGTAATAATATACGTCTGCATAATCAATTATGGGAAAAACTAAAGCGTACACAAGTAAAATCTTAGTCTTGATGGGAAGGAAATTTCGAAGTCGATTCAGACAACTTAACGTGACTGTAACTGAGCGACTAATATCAGAGATATGCACAGACCAACTGAATGTGGAATCAATATGAAGACTAAGGTCTTTTACATGATTGCGGTAAGGAATATTGATGTTACTGAACAAAACGGGCGGTAAAGATGTTAAGCTCAGATTGGTGATAAGGCGAGCTCCCAATAACGATCGCCTGACATTTTGATGGATTTATTTTTATACCGAATTTTTGAGACCAAGTATTTACACTAGCTAAGTTGTTATTAATAGTTGCAACAGCATCATTTATGTTTTATTTATGCATGCACATCTTCGCATCATAACAACCATAACTCTATGTGTACGTCATGGGTAGGACAAATGAAACTATGATTAAATAAAAAAAATAAAAAAATAAAGAGAAGTCTAAGTTTTTAGGATTCTATTCTTTCATATTTTGCTTCATTCGCATTAATTTGTAAAGTTTTTGTTACGTAGCCACTTCTACTTGTAGACGAAGGTAATATTCTTTAAGACATTTTTTTAAAGTTATAATTGAAAAATGACATTCACGTAAGGGAGGTGGTAGGTTATTCCAAATTTTTGCTGCAGCATATTTGAAAGAACCTTTAAATGCTACTGTCTTATGTTTAGGAATTAATAGCTTAAGCTTCTCAGTTTCTCGGACACTCCTATCTTTTCTATTCTCTAGCCAGTCAAGCTTTTGATATAAGTAATTTGGCTTTTTGCTCCGTACAATTTTATGTAAAGATACTGTTAGATGAAGCTTCCTACGTGATTTCATGTTTAAAATATTGTGACAATTAATGAAAGGAGTTACATGTGATCTCTTAGGAATGTCAAAACAAAACCTAGTGCAAGCATTTTGAACTCTTTGTATAGCTTTTTCGGTCTTTTTCAATAATCTGGGACCATACACTGTGTCACAGTAATTAAAAATCGATAAAATAAGTGACTCGACCAGGGTAACTCTCACTTTCTCGGACATGAAAGGTCTCAAGCTATATAGAACTTTTAATTTATAAAAAGCATTTTTTATTTTCAGATTTAGATGTTCTATAAATCTGAGATTTTCGTCAACGTACAGACCAAGATTTTTTGCAACTTTTACTTGTTCTAAATATTCATTGCCTATTTTGATCTGTAAGTTATGTCCCTTAATACATTCACGTTGATGTTTGCTGCCCAGTACCATATATTTTGATTTATTCGCATTAAGAACTAAATTATTTTTTTCCGACCACTGAGATATATGTTCTAAATCATTATTTATAAAATTTACTGAAATGTTTGTATTTTTTGGATCAAAGTGTAGATAGACCTGAGTATCATCTGCGTACTGATGTATCTTACAGCTATTTAACGTGCGACTTAAATCCACTGTATATATGATAAAAAGGATTGGGCTTAGACTTGATCCTTGTGGGGTTCCACGTGTGTTAGATTTAATGTGCGAAATCAGCGGTTCATGTTGTTCAGAACTTTCTATAGAGACATACTGTTTTCTTCCCTTTAAAAAAGACATGAACCATTTACAAGCATTGTGTGATATTCCATAGTAATATAATTTTGCCAACATAAGTTCAATATTTATACAATCAAAAGCTCTTGAAAAATCTAATAAAACGAGTATACTTCCGTTACCATTATCTGATGCCGAAATAATATCATCTGTTACTGCTGATAACGCAGCGGCCGTTCCATGAGCTTTTCTAAAGCCAGATTGATGTTCTGGAAGTATGTTATGTGTTTCTAAGTAGCTTGTTAGTTGCATACATACGATTTTTTCTATAATTTTTGACATAACCGGAAGAATGCTAATTGGTCTTAGATCTTTATAGTTTTCTACTGATGTGACTTTTGGTAAAGGTATTACTTTTGCTATTTTCCATGAGTCTGGAAACGTGTGTGTTTTGATGGATTGATTAATGATATAGGTAATAATATCAAGCGTAACAGGCAAAGTTAATTTTATCATAGTTATTGAAATGTTATCATGCCCAATTGCATTTGAAGAGATGTTGTTTATTATATTAAGTACTTGCTCTTTCGAGCATTCTTTTATGAAAAATTCGGTGTTCGAGTCTCGATTCGTTGTGAATTGGGCTAGTGTCTTTAAATTTGTGATTTCATTGCCTGGCAATGTCATAAAAAAATCGTTAATTTTGTCTGGTTCTTGCAAATGAGGTGGTATACAACCTGAATTGCCCTTGCCTAGGGGAGAAATTTTCTTAAAATGTTGCCACATTAGAATTGGTCTATTGGCATTTTTATTCACATAGAAATTTATATAAGCTTCTTTTTCTCTTTTTATACTTGAATTGGTAAAATTTTTTAACATTTTATAATATGACCAACTTGCATCATTTTTTCTATTATGGGCTTTTTTTAGCGCCTCATCCCTTTTTTCCATCATTATTTTAATAACCTCGGTAATCCATGGATAAGAATTGTTTTTTATTTTTATGACTTTGACCGGTGCGTGTTTATCAAATAAATTTAATATTTCACAATTGAACTTTGCTACCATATCATTAATGCTTTCAGATTCTTTGATTTTATTCCAAGAAATATTTCTCAAATCTTCCCCAAATTCTTCCTCATCTATATCATTAAAACATCTTTTGGTAATTGATTTTCCCCCATCCTTTTGTTTTTTTATGTCAAAGTCTGCTAGTATTAAGGCATGGTCACTTAAGCAAGGATTGTGAATTACTTCAATTTTTGTACACAGCATTGGGGTGTCTGTTATTATTAAATCTAAAAGTGTTGCTGATGTCATAGTTATTCTCGTAGGCTCCTGAACTAACTGTGTGTAATTCTGTTGATCTAAGGACCTTAAAAATTCTTTTGTGTCGTTAGCACTACTATTTAAAAGGTCAATATTAAAATCAGTTAAGAGACATTGAAAACTGTATGCTGACAGGGAGCTCAAGGTTTCAATTAATTCTTCTATAGAGTTTCCAATATTTTGTGTTTCCGGCCTATAGACAGTCCCGATGGCTAAGCGAAGCCCTTTGTGTCGTAACTCAATCCACATTTGTTCTAGAGACGTTTTCGGATGTTGTATGATGTGAGTCCTGAATTTTTTTTTAATATAAAAACCAACACCACCTCCTCTTTTCCCTGTAGATCTGGGTATATGTTTAAAAATATACCCTGGTATTTGCAGCAGAGATATGTCATCTCCTTCTCTAATCCAGGTTTCGTTTATGGCCAATACATCAGGCGAATGCTTTTCTATAGAAACTAAGAGTTCATCTCGTCCCGTGTTAAGTGATCTAACATTGAGCAAACTAAGTCTTAAATATTCCGTCATGTGATTGCTGCCTTGCTACCTGTTCCCCAAACATAAACATATAAGAATTTAAATTTGTTTATAATTTGAGTACTCAACATTCCCTTGTTCATAAAATAATTCAATAACTTAGATCTTCTTGAAATAATAATTGTGGATATAATAATATAAATAATCATATTTGTCGTCTTTTCTATTGTTATGGTTATTATTATTATACGAGTATAGTGCAGTTTTAAGCATACATAGAGTGAACGTGCATTTATTAATATTAAAAGTAAACATAAGACAAATAAAAATATGAAAAGTAAAAGTATGAAAAGAGTTATCGATAAGAACGACGTTAATATGTAATTTAAACGCAACATCGGATCAAACTTGATCAATCCTAAAAATACGAAGTATATCTGATTCGGATTTGATTCTGATACTCGGTTTACCTTCGTTTTGTCTTGTATATATTCTTCCTTCTCGTGTCCAGGTAAATTTCCACTTAGACGTTTTAGCCGCAATTCGCGTCTTTTTGAATAATTGCCTGTTAGTTTTTGTCAGGCGTTCATTGACGTAAAATTTTCTAGGATTGCCTGGAATATTCATATCTGCTGTGTCTGCACCACGCCGAATACGTGCCGCTCGTAGTAAGTCATCTCGTAGAGTCTTCCTCGATAATCTCACTACAATTGGGCGCGTTGCGTTTTCTCCTTCTTTTGAACCGTGTACAGGTCCTATACGCTCTGCCCGCGTGATATCTTGTTCATCGATTTTAACGCTGAGTTTTGCGGCTATGAGCATCACAATATGATAAGGATTTTCACCTTTGTTTTCCGGAATACCGGTGATATCGATGTCATTAAGTAATAAATCTTGTTCCCTCTCATTAAGGTCCGCTTTGAGCTGGTCTACTGTTGCTTTCAGGGATTCATCGTTGTTGATACTATGAGTTTCGAGTCGTTTTTCTAAGCATTCCAATCTGTTCTCAATCCCATCTATTCTTTCATTACATACTATTATAGAAGACGATATACATGCCATTTCATTCCTAAATTCTTTCAGCTCATTACGAGTAGCATACAACTCTTCTCTAATACTTTTCAATTCGCCTATAATAGTTGATTGCTCTGACATTGTATTACTGGGAGACATAAAAACGTCCATGTTCGAAGCTGGCTGCCTAACGTCTCGTAAGGTATTACATTTTGCGGGAGTATCGTCGCTATTTTTCCTTGAAGTTTTTGACTTACAATCCATACATGTCCAATTAATAGGTACTTTTGATTTCTCTGATAACCCAATACAGGCAAGATGGTTTAAAGCCCTGCATTTGCAGCAAGAAGCGCCATCTCCTACAGTCATAAATTTTCCACACGTAACACATTTAGGCATCTTTTTTGTTATTTTTGACTCCGTAGGTATAATTACAATGTCTTAGCAAACATTCAATCGTTGCGCTTTAGCACAGCGCGCGGTCAATGACCTTTGCCGGCGATGACACACTCACGCGTCCTGCACTGATTGCACTCATTAACCACACGTTAGATTTTAAATTTTGTTAATAGTTTATATCACTTTCAATTGCACTGTTTTTGTTCACTATGGTTTAATTCTTGCTTTATATTTCTCAAACTAATAGTTAAACATAATTTTTAATGTAATATATTACTTTACTAGTTATTTTAAATAAAAAAAACTAGGAGACAATCCGTATACACATGTTACGCTCGGCGCTCGCGGCGCATCTCTCCATACCATACCATATATACCAGTGATAGGTCAAGTTCGCCTACCTCAATAAAGCTTTATGATCCATTTTAGAAAAATTGCGCATCCATACTGTTGGAGGTTTCATTTTAGGGGGTCTTATCTTATAAGCCATATATAAGAGATCGTGTCGTGAAAATCCGGGAGCCAATAATTGTCCATGTTTAAAGACTATGATTAGTGGGACGAGAAGGAAGAATGTAAAGAGCGATTGGTTTTAAAAAGTTAGAATGACGAAGAGAGCGAGTATTAGATTTTAAAAGGTCAGTGTTCAAATCTCCCATGACAATAATATATGAATAATCCGAAGACAGCAATTCAAGGACGGGTTCTAATGAATTAAAGTAATCACAGGTCGGAGGGCAATAAATAACTCCAAGAACAGCTTTAATGCCCTTTAGTTGGACTTCAAGAAAAATCAATTCAGCAGTGAAAGAAAAAGCAGAAGGAGAGGTACATAAAATGGTATAAGGTATTTCGCTACGGACGGAGATAGATAGCAACGCCTCCACCACCACAACCTTTACCTGTTCGGTCAGTCCGTTTCAGAACAAAACCAGGAAGGCTATAAAGGTACAGGTACAGGGGCATTTGAAAAGGTGTCTAAGAAATCAGAATAATGGGAAGGTAAACTTTGAGTATTTAAATGACAAATATTAAAATCTGAGAACAATTGAGAAGGGTGTTGCACAACAGAGAACCAAGGGTTTCAAGGACATCAAAAGAGTCCTCATCCTCTCTGGAAGAGCAGCTACTGCATGGAGACATAAACACCTCGTCGTCTTCATCCAACATAATGCACTTAAGAAGACAGTATAAAAAATAAAATATATATAATATGTATATAAGTATGTATATAAGGAGAATATATATATCAAACAAATATTTAAAATAATGCTGATATTATGAATTACTCTAGTTTTCTAAAACTATAAGTAAGAAATACAAAAATAAATACAAATCATTTCTGCTTTAGAATACACACAAAATCATAATAGTATAATCAAAAATATAAACTATAAAGAAAAAAAAAACACTTAATTTAGACATAACGAAAAATTGAATTAAATAAGAAAAACGTAGGACACATGCCATACAGTAATAATTTCCTAGAAATATAATTATAATTCTCACTAGTGTAAAAGTAATAAGCTACTATATATGTAAGAGGAGGGGTGCTTTCATTGAAAATACCATCTTCATTAGCCATGCTTATTTACTCAAAACAATTGACAGTAACTACTAATCACAACAATAACTTTATAAAAATTTAACAAGGTAACACAATAATAAACCACTATTACTTAGGTCCGTCTAGCTTGACTGCCGACAAACGAATGCCGCTCTCATTGTTGCGCACGCTTTATATAAGGTGCCGATGGTGGTGGTGGGGCAGACTAGTCGATTCGTTAGACTTTATTTATTTATTATTTATATTATATTTGCGCCGATACGGCCATACTGATGATAGACGCGCCCCTGCGTCTACAGAAAATAACCTAAAAATAAATTGTATTAATTTTATGTTTCTGTGGGTGCTAACCTCATAGCCTCAGCGCTAATTTTGGTTAGATTCCCGTGAAACAGTAATTCCGACAACCTCATAGCCTCAGCGCTAATTTCGGTTGAATTCTCCTGAAAATAGTAAATATGTCAACCTCATAGCCTCAGCGCTAATTTTAGTTAGATTCTCGTTAGATAGTAATTACGACAACCTCATAGCCTCGATGCTAATTTTGGTAGTCATTTCACATATAATTGTCACATTTTCAATGCTAATTATTGGCTAATTATGCACGTCATTATTTTAGTATGTCCAAAAATAATGGGAACTTTCACATTATATATATATTCTTTATTGCACTTAAAAAGACATTACAGAAAATAACAAAATAGAGAAAACATAAGCAAGGGCGGACTTATCTCTAAAAGAGATCTCTTCCAGTCAACCTATGGAGGTGAGTGATAAGAGTCAATCAGCGGGCAATGTAGTGCATCATTACTTATAAAAAAATATTTATATAAATACACATTCATACACACATATATATATATATATATATATATACACACATATTAATATCAAAGTTTATGATGAAGGGTAAACTTGTGTCAGGAAATGCTGTCTTAATCGTTTTTTAAACATATCAATTGTAGTACTGTCCTGTATGTATTTAGGAAGTTTGTTCCATAGTAGCGGAGCTCGTACTGTGAACGACTGAAGTCGGATAGGCAGCCATTTAAGTTGAGCGCGGAAAAGAGACACATGGTCGTACTTACGTAGCCCGAAAATAAAGCGAATAGCAAGATTTTGTAAGCGCTCTAACTTATTAAGCTGTTCCTCTGTCACATCCAGAAAGCAAACATCAGCGTAGTCGAGAATAGGGAGAAGAAGAGATTGAGCGAGCATAATTTTGGTGTTGAAAGGGAGAAAATATTGGAGACGTTTGAGAGAGTGAAACGTGAAATGCATACGTTTACTAACATCGCTGAGATGAGACGTCCAAGACATGTTGCAGTCAATGATCAGGCCCAAGTTTTTTACATTTTCATGATAGGCTATTGAAACCCCAGCATACTTGATACAGGGCACAGATGGCCAGTCAATTTTACTTCTTAGCCTACTGCTACCAATGATCATTGCTTGTGATTTGGCAGGGTTAACCAGTAAGCCAAAAGATTTGGCCCATAACTGAACAGCCAAAAGGTCTTCGTTTAGGCAGTCAACAGTCTCAGACAACTCACTCAACTGACAATGACGATACAGCTGTAAGTCATCTGCATACAGATGAAAGGGAGAAGAGATGACACGTGAAATGTTATTAATGAAAACAGAAAAGAGAAGTGGAGAGAGTATGCCGCCTTGAGGAACACCGGCAGATAAGTTAGACCAATCAGACGATGAATTTTCTGTTTTCACGCACTGCCGGCGCCCGAAAAGATAAGAGTGAAACCAATCAATGGTAGAGGAAGAAATATTAACCGCTCGGAGGGTACCAAGAAGAATGTCAAAATCTACAGAGTTAAAAGCGCTGCTGAAGTCTAAGAGAACAATTACAGTAAGCTTGGTGTTATCCATAGCATACCGAATGTCCTTAGTTATATTCAGCAGTGCTCCAACAGTGCTGTGAGATGGACGGAAACCGGATTGGAAAGGACACATGAGGTTGTTGATGGTAAAGTAGGAGTACAGTTGTTTGTGAACTATAGATTCTAGGACTTTTGATAGGATTGGCAGTATAGATATGGGACGGTATTGAGAACAAGAGGAAGGATTGGAGGTCTTCGGTAGCGGAATAACGTAGGCGTTATATTGTTGTATCAATCAATGTTTCGTCCTCCTCAATGTCTTTAGACATCGCCGATATGGCCACGTCACTTTGAACTCCAAATTTTGGGGCGGTTCGCAGTTGCTCATGGCATACTTTCCTCGATCGGCCGCGACCATTGATTCGACGAATTTCATATCTATCATGTGGTAATACTTTTCTTATTTCAAAAGGTCCATCGTATTTTGGGCTTAATTTAGTACCAAGTCTTGGAGGTTCTTTAAGCAGAACGTATTCATTTTTTTCGAATCTCTTCATTTTTGCTTTATTTTTATCGTACCGTTTTTTATCTCTTTTAGCCTGTTCGGTCATTCTTGTTAGCACTGCTTTTCTTAACATAACCGGGTCTATACATTCGTTACGTTCGTCTATTAGGTTGAGAAGTTCTGGAGGGACACTTCCTTTTTTACCAGTCAGCAATTCAATTGATGTTTGGCCTGTGGTTTTAGAAAAGGTAGTATTAATAGCTAATTGCAAGGCCCCCAGTGATTTCATTCAATGGCTTTTCTGCGTGTTTTTAATTATAGTCAGTCCATTCTTTATAATCCGCATAATTCTTTCCACCTGTCCGATAGCTCTGCTTGTGTATCCAGCACATTGATGTAATTCAATTCCGTATTGGTCACAGTATGTTTTATAATGAGATATAAATGCACTATCACCATCAACTATTATGCGTCTTGGTGCTCCAAATAGAAAAACTATTTCTTGTAGATGTTTTAATGCACTAGTTTGAGTTTTGTTTTTCGCGTATTGTAGTATTACAAATTTCGTGTAAGCATCGATTGCCACAAAAACATATTCCTTTTGAGAAGCACTGCCACTTAGTTTGCCAGAAATATCAACGTGAATGGTATGGAAAGGTTCCGGTATCTTTTCAATAGGATGCAGACGACTTTGAGTAGCTCCCGATGATCCTTTCATAGTCTTGCATATAACACAATGTTCTACAAAGTATCTCACTGTTGATGACATTTTAGGAAACCAAAAATTCTCTTTTAGTTTAGCTAAAGTCTTTTCCCAGCCCATGTGCTTCAGTGCTTCATGGTATGTGTTGATAAGACTCCACCGATAAGATTGCGGAACGACTTTCGTGAATTTTATCTTGCGGTCGGATATTGTTTTATAGTACAGAACATTATCCTTGAGTACATAGTCCGAATGTGCCTGAGGATTTGTATGAACTTCTTTGATGATTTTACTTAGCTCAGCATCACGGCGTTGTTCTACAATCAGCCAATCGTCTTTTGTAGATAAGTTCATAACTACTTGAAGCGGGTTACGGCTGAAGAAATCGGCATGTTTCAATTTTTCGCCTTTTCTATATTCAACTTCAAAATCAAAATTTTGTAAGAATGCCCACCATCTGTGGATTCTAGGTAGTAATTCTTGCTTGTAACGCGATGCTTTTACTGCATTGCAATCTGTCATGACTGAATTTTCTTCCATATAGAAAGTGTCGGAAATGCTTAATTGCTCGAACTATAGCCAACGTTTCGAGTTCGTAGCTATGGTACTTTGATTCGGCTGGCGTAGTTCTCATACTGAAATAGCCGATGACGTGGCGAATCCCATCTTTTAGTTGGATTACACAGCTCCAAGTCCAACAGCGCTAGCATCTGTTTGGAGTTCTATTGGATAATTTTCTTGAAATATAGTTAGTAGAGGTGCTGACGTTAAATAATTTATTATTTTTGAACGTACTGATTCGTGGTTATCCGTCCATTCCCATTTAATTCCAGGTTTGGTCAAATTGTATAGTGGTATCATTAAAGTCGAAAAATTGCATATGAATCGGCGAAAGTATCCCGCTAACCCGTTAAATTGTCTTAACTGCTTCGCATTTGTCGGCGGTGGGGTTCTTGCTAATGCATCAACCTTAGATGAGCTAGGTCTTACCTTTCCATTGGCCACAATGAATCCGAGATATTCGATAGAAATCTTCAGAAAATAAATTAGTAGTAGACGTATTCAGGAAGAAACTAATAAACGAAATGACGAATTTATCTGTGTTAGCGTCAGTGAGATTAGATGGTCAAGGATCGATAACAACAATAAACTCTAACCATCCGTATAGTGACTTATTAGCATTATATCCCGATATTACTAAGCCAATGTGTTTCAAAGATACTCTACGCCACTCTGTAGTCCATTATATAGAAACAAACGGGCCACCTGTGTTCGCGCGCCCGCGTCCTTTACCACCGGATAAATTTGAAAAGGTAAAGGCTGAATTCCAAAGGATGCAAGACATGGGCATATGTAGACCAAGCAAGAGTAACTGGTCTTCTCCACTTCATGTAGTAGTCAAGAAAAATGGAGAATTACGACCGTGCGGAGACTATCGGCGTTTAAACTTTATTACTAAGCCGGACGGATATCCGATTCCTCATATACAGCATTGTGCATACTTATTAGCTAATAAAAACATATATACGAGATTAGACTTGCAAAGAGCTTATCATAATATCGGTATAGCGGAGCAGGATATATAAAAAACTGCTATAACAACGCCATTTGGTTTATACGAGTTTCCACGAATGACGTTTGGCCTTAGAAATGCAGCTCAAACGTTTCAAAGATTTTTAAACAATGAAGTTGTTCAAAATCTCAATTTTTATTCTCATACATTGATGACGTCATCATAGCGTCATCTTCAGAAGTCGAACATCAAGAACATTTAAAAATCGTATTTGAGAGGTTAAATAAATTCGGCTTAACGATAAATTTAGCGAAATGCGAGTTTGGGAAAACCGAACTGGACTTCTTAGGGTTTCACATTTCTGAAAAAGGACTAAGCCCCTTAGAAGAACGTGTTAAGGCATTAAGTGAGTTTCCAAGGCCACAAACAGTTGATGAGTTAAGACGTTTTTTAGGGATAATAAATTTTTATAGACGTCATCTCCCAGGTGCTGCAGGTGTTCAAGCAAAATTAAACATGTATTTGAGGAATAGCAAAAAGAAAGACAAAAGCTTGATACCTTGGACTCAAGAGACGATAGAAGCCTTTGAACAGTGTAAACAGAGCCTAAAAAGTGCAGTTACACTATCATTTCCTATCGCGGGTGCTCCTATCTCTATCATGACAGACTGTTCTAACACGTGTGCTGGAGCAGTACTTCAACAAAAAGAAGGTACCTCATGGAAACCTTTAAGTTTTTTTTCAAGTAAGCTTAGTGAGGCTCAACAGCGCTATAGTACATTCAACAGAGAATTATTAGCTATATATATGGCAATAAAGTATTTCCGATACTTAATTGAGGAACGACCTGTAACAGTTTACACGGATCATAAACCTTTAGTGCAAGCATTTTCGAAGAATTCTTTTGGAAATAACGATACCCCTAGGAGATTGAGACACTTAGACTACGTGATGCAATTTTGTACAAGAATTGACCATATTAGTGGTTCAGAGAATACTGTGGCAGATGCTTTATCTCGAATCGCTACCATTGATTTTTCATCCACAATTAATTATGAAGACCTAGCTAAGGCACAGGGTAAGGATGCAGAGCTACTAGAACTATTAAAGTCTAAAACTCTAAATATTAAAAAGGTGAAAATTCCTAACTGTAATGCATATATTTATTGTGAAACATCGCATGGAAAAGTTCGTCCTTATATGCCGTTGGAATTCCGCGCATCGGCTTACAACGCGATTCATGGAATTAGTCATCCCGGCATACGAACAACGAGAAATATGATGCGAGAGAGATACTTCTGGAAATCATGGACTAGATCATGTTTGGAATGCCAAAGGTCCAAAGTTCAAAGACACAATATTTCACCATTTAAGTCGTTTGAAAAAAGTGATAGATTTGAACATATTCACATAGACATCGTGGGTCCTCTTAAATATTGCAATGGATATCGATATATATTAACAATGTTGGACAGAAGCACTGGTTGGCCTGAAGCGTATCCTTTAAAGGACATAACAGCAGAAAGTGTAGCCGAAGCCGTTTATTATGGCTGGATTACTAGATTCGGTTGTCCATTGAGAGTAACGACAGATCAAGGACGTCAATTTGAGTCGAACTTATTTAACCAACTAGCCAGAAGAATGGGAATAACAAGAATAAGAACTACAGCATACCATCCACAGGCAAACGGTGCAGTTGAAAAGTGGCATCGTTCTCTTAAAACTTCTCTTATATGCAGAGGTAACACAGATAATTGGGTTAAAGAGCTACCTAGCGTATTACTAGGATTAAGAGCAAGTTACAGGGATGATACTCAGATAAGTGCAGCTGAGTTGGTGTATGGTGAATCTTTAAGACTTCCTGGTAATTTTTTTGAGCTGAAAAAGCCAGAAATCTCAAGTGAAGAAACATTTTTACAAGAGTTAAGGCAGAAAATAAGGCATATAGCAGCAATACCAAGGCGCCAATTACGTCAAAACAAAATTTTTGTACACCCGGAACTTGAAAAATGTTCACATGTATTTGTTCGTTGCGACCGAGTGTCAAGGCCGCTTACTCCTCCGTATTCTGGTCCATACAAAATTTTAAGTCGAACAAATAAATATTTTAAAATTCAAGAGGGAGATACGCAGAAAATTATTAGTATAGATAGACTCAAGCCCGCGTTCACGTTACACTCTGATGACATAGCAATATCGCCCAGTATAGAGCCATGTAACATTAACAAGGAGCCCATGGTAACCAGATCAGGACGCATCAGCAAACCTACAGTAAGATTCACTCCCTAGTCGACTGTCATCGTATCGACTGTTTTAGCTGTATCTCTATATTTTAATAATTTTATTTTGCGAAAAATAATTAAATATGGGTAAATCAGTAAGTAAAGAAGAAAAAGAAGAAATCATTATTGCACAGACAGGTGCTGGAAATAGCGCAACGGCTTCAGAAACGACCATGCATCTTAGCACTAGGGTAGAGTTGTATACTCTCGCAATTCTGACCCTGGTATTGTGTGTTATTTTCTATATTGTATGGAAACGTGGGAAAAAGCAATTCACAAACTTT
Source organism: Vanessa atalanta (assembly GCF_905147765.1). Taxonomy (NCBI): domain Eukaryota; kingdom Metazoa; phylum Arthropoda; class Insecta; order Lepidoptera; family Nymphalidae; genus Vanessa; species Vanessa atalanta. The sequence goes on from NC_061901.1 coordinate 6,898,445, forward strand.
ATGAGAAGGACACTACTGGATACTTTTGTTGTCGTCAGGGGGCAACCAGAGAACCCTATCCCCCAGAAGAACCCGGGATGCCAGCAAGTGATTGTGTAGTGAAGTGTAATAAATTAAGAAAGTGTTAAATATAAGTTTAAGTCACATACATATTTTTAATATAGCAGTATATTGTGTACTCAATCATAATCGTATTTGTTAATTGTATAACCATGATATTAGTTAATGAGTATGTTCGTAATATTATACATTTTTTTTTTGTAATTGTTCAAAATATTAAATTGTACTATTTTTTTTTGTGTGACTAGGTGCAAAATTTATGTTTAATTATTTTAAGAATTTTGAACATTTTGTAACAATGCTTTCTACTTATAACAATTTTTTATACTTTATACTTTTTCCTTTTTTTTATGTTTTTTAATGTAATAACAATATTTTTTGAAGGGGGGTATACTGTGCCGTGTGCACATAGGTATTTAATTTTGTAACACTATATTTTTGTAATAAGATAGTCGTGCTCGATATTGTAACTTCTCTGTACAGCCAGTCATACTGTAGAAAGCGCAATAAAGAGACGTAAAAATTGGATTCGTAATTTGTTCTGCACCTCTTATATTATTTAATTAAATTATAAAAAATACCTACAGTAAAGGTATAGACACACGTGTTAGTGAGATATCTGTGTTTTTACAATAACTCTGTGTAACTCTTTCATTAATTTTCAGTGCAAATAGTTAGTTTTTATGGTTTTTGGATTTTACAAACATAATTCGGTTACGGTAAGTGTAATTTTTTTATTTTTTTTATTATAGATAAAGTATATTAGTTTAGTTACAGTAGGTAGTTTATAATGGATGTCGATCCTCCTCCTGAACCTCCCAATCCCGGGGGTTCAGAATTACAAATTGATCTCTCATCATCCTCCTCTCGCACACGTTCCGGGGATAATTCTTCAATCCTTCCTTCATCGATGGCCCTAAAAGTTATACAGATGACGATAAAGGTCCCTTCATAGTCCACGTCTCTCAGGAAGTTGCTGATCCAGCTGCTGGTATTTCGATCCGACCCATTAAATTCGGACAGTTCTTAAACAATCACAAGATTAGCTCAATTGTTAATGATGGAGTTCAAAATGTTGGTCGCAATAAAATAGAAATACAATTTTCATCAGCACAAGCGGCAAATAATTTTCTTAAAAATCCAATACTAGATCTTTGCAAGTAGGTTAGTTTACCCACATATAACATTACCAGAATGAGTTGTTCTCCGTTCCCATATACATCCTATCTAACCCTGGTCCTTCTAAGTCCACCCCCTGTCCTAGTAAATCATACAGGTAAACCATTGTCCGCTCTCCCTCCCCTAGACTTCCTCAAGGGAAGGGGTATGATAAACATCAAAATCAAGCCATAGTTGGCAATTGCCCCTCCTCCTCTCCTAATGGTTGTGCCTTAAATGTTGCTAACCCGTCCCCTCCTAATAATAATCCTAACTTATTGGAACTACTCACAAAAATCCTCCTAAATATCCTCAGTACATGCAATGAAATCCCGTTACCGTCCAACGTTGCCAATATCTTAAATCAATTATTTAACATCCTCCACAATGGCCCCAATCAGATTCCTTCAATGGAATTACAAAAGCGTCCGTCCTAAGAAACCTAAACTCCTCTCACTTAATAATTTGTATAAACCTGTCATTGTTGCCATCTCTGAGACATGGTTGATTCCCGGTTCTCGATTTCAGATTCCGGGGTTTCACCTGTTTCACCGAAATGGAGCGCCCGATCAAGATGGGCGCTCCATTTCCTTCTCCCAAATCTCCTTACCTCCTTTTAGCCAGCACATCAATGCTGTAGCTAACAAAGCCTTCAACATTTCCTTTTTATCTTTTTACATTCCCCGTCCTACTCCTTCTTTTGCTCCATTTTATTTTACACTCCATTTTATCTTTCCTCCCAAGCCCTGTTCTTGTTATGGGGGATTTTATTGCCCACCATACATTATGGGGTTCCTATTTCTGTGATGAATTTGCTCCCTTGTTGGTGGACACCGCCAATGATGTAAATTTTTGCATTCTCAATGATGGTTCGCAAAGTCGTGGAGTTTATCCTAATTATAATCCTAATTCTGCCGTTGATTTATCCCTAGCATCTCCCTCCGTATCCTTGCAAATATGTTGGAACATCCTCCCATCGACGAAGTGACCATTTCTCTATTCTTCTTTCATTAAACAACAGATCCATTGCTCCCACCAAATCATCTCCTCTCCTAAAATATAGGCTTAAAAATGTTAACTGGTTAGCATATTCTAACTCTGTTGATGTCATGTTAAGCTCCCTCCCTGATTTTGTAAATGGTGAAAATGTTGTTGCTTACTACGAACTTTTCCTTAATGTTATCAAATCCTACGCTGATTCCCATTTTCCACAAAAAAATATTAATAAAAAGATTTGTTTCTCCCCACCTTGGTGGGATGAAGAGTGTAATGCCTTGGTCCAACAGAGAGCTGAAGCCAAAGAGTCATGTACTGCATCTAAGACTACACAGAATTTCATCAAATATCAGCGTATAGATGCCAAAATTAAAAAACTATTTTCTAAAAAGAAAAAGCAGGGTTGGATCAATTTCTGTGAATCACTTAGTCTTCGGTCTCTCCCTCAAACAGTTTGGAGAAATCTTAAGAGATTTCGCCGCTCCCTCAATTCAGAAAACCTAAACGCCTATAATCCGTCCGAATGGCTTAATGATTTTACTACCAAACTTGCATCTCCCTTTGTACCATGTAAAGATAGTTTTATAAACTTTACTCCAACCTCGGTCTCAGATGATATGGATAGTCCGTTTACTCTCTCTCTGAGCTACACACAGCTCTAAATGGACTTAAGGACTCGTCACCAGGGGAAGATGGCGTGCCCTACTCCTTTATAATAAACCTCAGTGATAAAGCTAAATGCGTCTATCTGAATATAATTAATGCTTTGGATCCAAATTCTTATAGACCCATTGCTTTATCATCTACATTAGTGAAAGTTACTGAACATCTCCTAAAAAACCGTTTGGAATGTATAATGGAAAGCAGGAATATTCTCTCGCCCTCTCGATCCGGCTTTCGAAAGGGTTTGAACACTCTTGATAGTCTCAGCATTCTCACAACAGACATTCGAATAGCCTTCTTTAACGGAGAGTATCTGGTGGGTGTTTTTCTAGATATTTATTCAGCATATGATAATGTTCTTCTTTCGGTACTCAGGCAGAAGATGCAACAGCTGAGTATCCCTCCGAGGATTACTCATTTCATATGTAATCTGCTATTATGCAATTGCCGTTAAACATCAAAATTGTATTCTCCCCCCCCCCAGATTTGTCTGGAAAGTCTCCCGCAAGGTTCAGTTCTCAGCCCTCTGCTTTATAGCATTTATACCCATGATCTCGAATTGTCTGTTAATAACTTTTGTAGCATTCTTCAATATGCTGATGACATTGTTTTATATTTTAAATCTTCGTCTGTTCAAAATTTAACTTTGCGATTAAATTCTGCTTTGCATTATCTTGACCTATGGCTCTCTGACCATGACTTATCTTTATCAATAGATAAGACCCAGGCAGTTGTTTTTACTTGAAAAAGACTAATTCCTGTCTTCCACTTGTTTTATCTTAAACTACTTTACAATGCAATAGCTCGTATTGATTTAGACTACGGACTGTTTGTCTTAGAACCACTAAATAAGGCTGTTTCTGATAAGTTTAATAAAATTCAATACAAATGCCTTAGAATAATTATAAGAGCTATGAAAACTTCTCCCACCAACGCTCTGCAAGTTGAATGTGTTGATTATCCACTCCAACTGAGAAGACAATTTTTATGCGATCGTTTTGTGGTAAAATCTTTACAGTTATCCTCTTATCTTCTCTGGTCCCGTTCAAGCGAATTGTCCCAACTCGGCGTTCGCCTTAAAAGTCCATTCTTATTATTAGACAATTTTTTAAAATTTACGAAACTCCCACATCCTATCTTAAGGTTTCAGTCAAATCCTCTTTTTTCTACTCCATTTAGAGCTCTAGTCTATAATCCATCAATTATTACAGATCTTGGTCTTATTGGTATTATTGGAAATGAAATGATCGCCTTCTGGCTATTTCTAATCATATTCAATATATGTACTCAATTTGGTTGACAAAAAAAAAGACCTGCTGAGTTTCTTTCGCCGGTTCTTCTCAGGTCACGGTGTTTCCTTTTCCGAACCGGTGGTAGTGTTTAATTTATATATACAGGATGACTGGTGAATTACTATCGATACTTGAGGACGTGATATTTGACGATCATATATGACAAAATAAAAATTAATATAACATAAATATTAATAAACTTCTAAGTAAAGTTAACCAAAAGTTATGTAATTAATTACGCATCGTGTGAACACCCTAGCTGCGTTATCGACACAATACAGTTACGTAGGTAAGTACATTTAGTTATCGCGCGGTAGTTTACCTACATCCAAACGCCGCGCGCCGCCGCGTGTTAACAGGGTAGCAGGCTACCTTAGATAAACAAAAATGATCCAATTCCCTTCATACTTTAATCCTGGCTTAGGACAGGCAAAAATACCAAGATATTTCATTCGTTTAAGCAACCAATTTATTGACTAGGTAAATGGTGTGAACTTGACACAAAAAATAATATGAACTGTTTACCTATCTTGGTATTTCCGGCGTATTTAAAAATGGAATCATACTTATTTACAACAATTGTCAATCATTAAACTACCTATTTACCTACATAACTACACTAACCTTAACAAATGTTCAAAGTGAGCTCCTTCTCGTGTGATACACAGTTCGGCATGTTTACGCATATTGTCTTTCACACGATTTAATACGAATGGGTCACTTTTAATAGTTTCGAAAGCACTAGTGATTTTTAATTTCAACTCCTCTCTATTGACATACTCTGTAGCATACACAAGTCATACTTAATTACTAATAAGTAATAACGGGTCACACGCACACACGACAGATTAGGTATACGCGTAAGATCGATCTCTAGGCGCGCGCGCGGGAAGACGGACGTACAGACCTTACGGCGGCGCTCGCCCGACTAATTAGCCACGGGGCGGGGGTTGGGGGTAGCGACACACGCGTGCGGCGGCGTGGTGTTGTATCAGCACGCCGCCGCACGCGCCGCCGGCAAGGCTGGGAACGTGTCCACACTTTATTTATTTATACGGAAATTTGGTCAAAAATTAAGTACCTATTTTTTTTACATAATTCGAATGAGAATCATGTACCGAGTATTCTCCTTAAATATTGATAGTAATTCACCAGTCACCCTGTATATACAATATAATGCTTCTATATTGAATAAAGGAGTTTGAATTTGAGTTTGAACCTCAATTAGGTAAGTACCATAACACGATGTATGAGTTTCTCGAGCACATGTTTGGTGTAGTTTTGTTCTGTTTGTGCAAGATAATATATAATGTGCATCGCCAAGCTTCTGTATCAATTCTGTACTGGCTTTAAAGTGTGTATATTCACAGCTTTTAGATACTTCCTGTTTTGCTATTAGTTGGTATATACAGTCACTGACTGAGGTTTGAGTGTTAGTCAATTCATATTCTTAGCAATAATAGATTTCATGAAATCTTTTACACTCTTGGTTTATATAGTGATAGTTCTTATGCCAGATAAGGTTTAGGTGGAATTAATATAGTATTATAAGTAGTAAGATTAGGAATAACATGATAATAAATGTATATATCTGTATGCATTATAGGGAACTTCAGAGCAAACACAACTTTTGTTATCACATAATAGGACCCACATTCAATTATATCATAATAATCTCTCAACTCAGTGTTTTCATCAACCAATAGCTCTGATTTGTCATAAAGATCTTGTAAGGTACTTAGCATAAAGTGAATGTTGGATAAGCTGATAACACTGTTGAGTTACACCAAGCTTAGAAAAATCAATGACATTTTCAAGTGAAACAACATAATAAAGAATAATCTGCAAATTCATTTTCAATAAGTTAAAAAAACTGATTATTTCAATATAATCTTCCAATCTATAATTTGTCATGTTAATTTGTTTAGTAATTTTATTAAATTTAACATAAATTTTATGCTCATTGGTGTTAATGGTTGATAGAGTTACATTAAGCACTTGTTTGTTTGTTTAAACTAACACCAGAATTTACTTTATGTTTTAGCTTTTCTTGTTTTTTTTTTTTTCCATACATTTATAGCTTTATTGTAATACATCTTCAAAATCAAGATTACCAGTTATTGCTTCAATGATTGAACCCCAACCCTCAATCAGTCTGCGTTTTTGATTTGATCTTTCAGTCAAATTATATTTTTCATAAATATTGTTAAGCATATTAGTAAATACTTGATTTGAAACGTCTAATGTATCACTGAAATACGTGGGGTCAGATGACTTCACATAATCGATATAATTACCTAAATAAGCTTCTACATTCTTAATACTATCTTATATTTTATCTAATTCGAGGTAATGCAAGAACACATGTTCCGTTTACTTAAATTTAATATAGCCTAACTTAAGTAGGAGGATCCCTGGATTATCCACTAATTCTGTTGTCAGAATTTGTTGGGCCTGCAACGTCCCGGAGATCTTGCAACAAGTTATTTTGTTGTTTCAGAGGTTTTCTCAAGATACGTTCATTGTGGACGATTTCGTTATCATCTAAAACTTTAATTCTAAGTTCTTCTTAACTCTACGTCCTAAATATCTAGGTTTCGTTTTATGACGGACTGCCAGAGGACTCTTAACATAAAGTGAATTTCCCTCTTCATATGTTAATGGCTTTTGCCTATCCCTATTAGCATCAGATATTACTCTTGCTTGGTTTGAAAGCTTTTTTTTTATTAATATGCTTATACAGTTCAATACTTGTATGCCTATTTATATAGTGTTGCATATAAATACTTTCCAAGTTTATGTCAAACGGTTCGTGACTACTAGTAAAGCCATTAGTAATTTCGTAAGGTTTTTTATTAGTGACAGAATGAATACTACTATTATATGTCAGATTACTATCCCGCTGAGTTTCTTTCGCCCGTTCTTCTCAGGTCCGAAGTGCTAAATTCCGAACCGGTGGTAGATTTTTGACAATCAATAAGCAAGTGTAAACACTTCTACATTGAATAAAGATTTTTGACTTTGACTGCATAAAGCATTAGTTCATTAGTGTTTATTTGCTTTTGTGTGGTTATTAAGATGCGAATGTGCTCTAAAATCGTTGAATGGAACCTTTCATTTGCAATTTAATTTTATGTAATTTAGCGCATTATTTATTTTGCAAGTTATTAAATTCAGTCCCTTGATCAGCTGTAACACTCAGGGGTATTCCGTGGTGAGAAATGAAAACACACAAAGAATTTACCACACTAGTTCCAGTTAAGGACTACAGTGGGTATGCTTGTGCATATTTGGAAAATACGTCAATAATTGTTAAGAACTTTTGTTTGTTTACAGTTAATGTATCGATATGTGAAACTTCGAACGGTTTATCTGGTAATGGGACAATTTGTAAATTTTGTTTACAAAGGTTTCTTTCATATTTGTTAGTATGAAAAGTACTACAATTATTAATGTATTCTGTGACGCTATATTTATATTAGGCCAATAGTAATGCAACTGTATGCCGAAGAAGAGTCTAGGGGACGCCCCCCTTTTGGCAATAGGACCAATTTGCCCTCCTTCCATGACTTCGAGAACTGCCCGCTAGACAGACACTTGTCAAACAGTTCCCAAAACCTCCTACCTAGGTGATCCAAAGCGTCGCGCTGGTTCCGTCCTGGGACCCCGTCTGGACCCGGCGTAGTGGTTCTGGTTCTCAGTCGATCGTGATTTGTGCCGGAGCCACAATTTCCTCTTTAATCATGGAGCAAGAGGCCATTTGCGGAGGGAAGTGCTCTCCTGGGTGGGGAAATAATTCTCCAACCAGGCGCAGAAGGAGTTCCGACGGCAGCGTCTCTGTCGCAGGTGCGCCGTAGGTGCGGATTTTTCCTCGCACGCCACAATACGTACGTAGTCACATGGGTCCCGGTTCAGGGTCACCAACAGTCCCTCTCTAGCTCGCTCTTTGGCCAGGCGTATCGTCAGCTGCAGCTCATTTTTCAGCCGATGATAGGAGGCTAGTAGCTGTCATTCCAAGTCCGCGTCATAGCCGCTTCGCCTGCGACAGCGGACATAGGCCCTCCGCGCCCGATTGCATGATCGACCGAAGCTGCGCAATTTCAATCGACTACTAGTAAACCTGACAGCACGGTGCAATGCGCCGGGATCTCGGCATGGCCGCATCGCAAATCTCCTTTAGAGCACTTTGCATGCGGCCCGCTAGCTCATCAACGCTGGCAACAGCTCACGATCCAGCTGGCCAACGGACCACCTTGGGAGCGTAGTAGGGACCCTTGGGGGATCCCCAGCCGTCAGAGCTGGAGATCTCAAATCGGATATACCTGTGATCCGACAGAGTCTCCACTTCTTCCTCTACTCTCCAATTCAACACTCTGCGCGCTGCAACAGGGGTGGCGAACAAAAGGTTTTTTTTTTTTATGTCCAAAGGTGGCAAACGAGCAGGAGGCTCACCTGATGGAAAGTGACTACCACCGCCCATGGACATCTGCAACACCGGGGGGCTTGCAGGTGCGTTGCCGGCCTTTCAGGAAAGAGTACGCTCTTTTCTTGAAGGTTCCCAAGTCGTATCGGTTCGGAAAAACCGCCGGCGAAAGCTGGTTCCACAGAGTGGTTGTGCGAGGCAGAAAAAGGTCCACAACGGATCCTCCTGCTGGCGCACGCAGGTGTGAACCTGCCCCCTGTTGAGTAGGGACAGGCTGGATAGTAGGGCCCACACTTGTACAGCCCTCCCTCGTGAATTCGTGGCAGGATTTCCCCAGGCACGCGATTTTGCGTTAAAGTCGCCGAGAACCACTACCTGTCTCGACGAACGTCTGGCCACCGCAGCTCTGAGAGAGCCGATATGGGCCTGCACTTTGATCACCGTCCCCCGGACGGTGATACTCGCCCCTCGTAAGGGGTCCTTGCCGTGGACCGTGGAATAGGAGGGCCTCCGTTTTGGATATGGAGCAAGCTCAGCATTCCCATACGGTCCATACGGCATCGTCTCGGTGACGGGGGCGCCTTGGGTGCGGAAGTTCCGCGCACATCGCGGTACGGGCGCCCCCACGGGTCTCGATTGAGACCCGCCAGAAGCTTCCTCCCTGGCCTTCTCTTTGGCCTTGCTTATCGCCAGCTGCAGATCTTTTTTCAGCTGGCGATAAGCGTCCAGCAACTGTCCCTCTAGGTCCGTGTCGAGGCCGTTGCGCCTTCGACAGCGGACGTGGGCCCTCCGCGCCCGGCAGGACGTCGCCCGAAGGTCGGCGATTTTGGGCGACCACCAATTTTCGGGCGACTTGCCGGCGCGGAACCCTGAGGAAATTTTAAGTTTTTATTTAATATCTTCGGAACGGAGAGGCCGATCCGGGAGCTTGAGGTGTTGACGAATGCAAGACAGAGGGCCCCACAATCGCGCCGAACAACGGAAAAAGATTGACAAAGAAATAAACAGAGAAATTAAGGAAAAACGTAAAAATAGACTAAAAGCCGGCAAAACCGGAAGAAATTCGAAGTTATATTATACTACACGCACACCCTGGCCGAGCTCCACTCAACCAAAAGTCGACCAGCATTAGACAGTTTCTTCGCCGTAGCTATTGGACGTGTTACGCGTACCATACCCATATATCCGGGTGTCACCTCTCCAGGTGTCATGCGGACCCGGACATATTTACACTTAACCGCTTCAATGGGGCAACGCCCCTCGCGAGCGACTGCGGCGACGACTTTCTCTTTCATGAACGAGTCGTCGAGCCCCGTCACCTTAATATCCACCCTTTCGATGGGACGGACGACATTGGCCACCCTATCCAACACCGTACGGAGTTTGTCGGTCAGCTCTGCCTGTTCCGGCTGTGCTCTCGGTAGTTCCAACACTCTGGCCCCTGTCACCGAGCGTCAGACTTTGAGGCCACCACTTATCCCGAGGTCTTGAAGTTTCTTGGCCTGCTCGGCGCGCTCCAAGATCGGGGCATACGTGACACCCTTCTGTTCCGCTTCCGGTTGTAGCGTTACTACCACTGCAGCTGTACGTGGGGCGACCAGCTTGGGCTTGGCCACTTGAGGTACCTTAGACGTAACTGTTGCGATTGTTTCAGCAGGGGGAGAAGCCATATTCCCCTTCTTCCCCTTTTTGACTACAGTGGACCAGGACGTCTCAAGTGCCATCTGTGGCGAAATCGTCTCCGGCGCTATCGGGACGCTTGAGGGGCCAGCGATAGGTGCCGTCGAAGCATCTGGTGGCGCCCGGTTAGTTGCGAGTGTAGATTTCGACAGTGGAGCCGGATGGGCTGCCTTTGCGTGCGACGAAGTGTGTTGCTGCTGTGACTCCCGCCTTTTATCTGCAGCTAACAGGGGCGTTGTATCTTCACAGGTGCGAGGCCCTCCTCCAATTTTAATAATAATAATAATCTTTATTTGAAAAATATAAGTATTACAGTAATTACACCAAGTCGCTTATATCTACACTAATTACTTAACAATTTTTTTTAAATATTCATACTAATTTGAATAAAACATACTACTAAGGACGAAAGAGATAAAATTTAGTAAAAATAAAATTTATAAAAAAAAGTAAACAAAAATAAGCTTAAATCTATTTAGGAACTACAAAACATCTTTAAAATTCTGGAAATTTGGTAATTTGGAATGATGAAATTAAGGAGGTCTTAAATTCTCCAACGTCTAAGCATCCTGGGCAGAGCCGGTGGACGTCTCATTTGCCACTACCACCGCATCTCCGCGAAATCGAGGCGATGAGCTTTCACCTCCGCCTTGAGGCTGTCTATCTCATTACGCAAGCGGCCATTATCGGCTTGGAGTTTTCGCGTCTCATCCGCTTCAGTCCGCGATGCCAGGGCATCTACATTTCCCTGAAGTGCAGCTGCCGAATCCTTTAGTTTTTAACATAACCACCTTTTAGATTGGAGGATTTTTGCGCCACCTCCAAAATGAGGGCTGCGCTGCGGCCGGTCTCTGCACGAAGTTCCTCCATGCCTATTAGCAGGAGTCATTCTTGCATTTCTTGCATTCGTAGCGGTTTCTTCGGAGCCCAAGACCACTTCCGAAACATCCTTTCGGAACACCCTCCCTGGCCTCGGCGACCCTCGCCTTAAGTTAACCCTTAGCCCGAGCGAGGCCACTACAATGATCCCTCAAGGCCGTTTTGCCACGAGTTGCTAGTTCGCAGTTAACGCACAAACTTGCGTCTTTTTGGGGTTGAAATGGACTAGGTTTAGCCGACCCCAGTTCGAGACTTTGTTTAACGAAGACTCGATTTCAGACACAAGTTTGTTCCGGTTTTCTTCGACGTTTTCCCGAAAAATTAGCACGGCCCGCACGGCACGGCCGGTGTATGAGGTGTCTACGGTGCTGTCGTCTGCATAGCAGTGAATGTTACTGATTTGCAACAAGTCATTGATATGCAGAAGAAATAGAGTGGGTGATAGAACGCAGCCTTGTGGAACACCAGCATTGACGAATTTTAAGTCAGAGCATGCACCGTCGACAACGACCTTGATGCTCCGATCTGCCAAAAAACTGGTAATCCAATTGTATAATTTCCCGGGAAGCCCATAGGAAGGAAGCTTCGAAAGAAGCGCTTTGTGCAACACGCGATCGAAGGTCTTCGCTATGTCCAGACTGGATGCCTTGCTCTCAACTGCTTCCGCCCATCTATGAGTAAGGTAAAATAGAAGATCAAAGGCAGAGCGACTCCGACGGAAACCGTACTGGCGGTCGCTAATCAGCTCTTCTAGGTACCGCAGGAGCTGGCAGTTTATAAAGGACTCCATTATCTTGGAGACCAAGGAGGTGATGGCTATAGGCCTATAGTTGGACGGGTCTGAGCGGTTGCCCTTTTTAGGGATTGGATGCACCAAAGCAGTCTTCCAGGAGTTTGGGACGATGCCGTATGCATAGGATTGCTGGAAAAGACGCGTTAAGACCGGCACCAACTCGGGAACACAAGTCCGTAGCACGATTGGAGGGATGCCATCAGGTCCACTCGACTTATTATCTAAGGAAAGAAGCGCTTTACGAATTGCACTTTGCCGGAATTTAACCTCCGGCATCGTGGTATCACACCGCGGGATTGTTAGTGGTGACTTTTCTCGGTCATCCAGAGTCGAGTTCGCCGCGAAGAGAGAGCCTAAAAGATCAGCTTTTTTCTTTCGCGTTATGGGCTAATGACTCACCGTCCCTGTGCAAAGATGGAAAGGAGGGCTGACAGAAATTCCCTCAAACAGCCTTAGCGAGAGACCAGAACGCACGTGTTCCTGAAGGGAGGCACACTAGTCTCTCGCCAATTCTGCCAATGTACTCCGTCTTCGCCTTAGCAATCACGTTTTTGAAGGACCTAGAGGAAGAGTTATAGTCCTTTCTGAATGCGCCGGTCTTTACATCACGAGCTACCGATGTGTTAGCCCAGTCATGGTAGCGTTCCCATTTTCGGCGATTTGAGGCCGTTTTGCAAAACGACCAAATCAGGGCTGGGACTTGCCACCGATGGGCACCGCAGAATAAGGAATGAACAGTTCCATACCCTGAAGTACCACATCGGCGACAGAGTCAGCAACAACGCTCGGATCATCCGGCGAGAAACAAACCTGCCCCCATGGGTAGGATGCAAAGAAGGACCGCATCCCATCCCAATCTGCTGATTTGTAGTGCCACACTCGGCGGCAGCCCACGAAACGAGGTCGTGAGTACCGTACAACCGGCACTGTACTCCGGACGAGACAGTGGTGCGACGAGCCCAGAGGGGGATCGACGATAACCTGGAAGCCATCCGGATGGGAAGTCAGCAGAAGGCCCAACAGGGAAGGTGTATGATCCCCCACGTCTGGTATTCGGGTTGGCGAGGGGACTAGGTGTGTCAAATCATATGCTAAAGCGAAGTCGAGAACAGATCTACCCGCATGATCGGTAGTGCGCGATCCAAGCCATTCGGCATTGTAGGCATTAAAATCGCCAAGAATTACGATCTCTGCGGATGGGATCTGCTGCAGCACGGAATCTATAGCCATTTGGACGTGCTCAACCAGTCGGTCGGTTTCGGCATTACCGCTATGGGACCTATAAAGGCACGCGTAGATTCGCGGATGGTCGTCGCAGTCTACACGCAGCCAGATAATCGATAGGTCCTGCCCTTCAAGACTGCCGAGGCGTCGAGATCAGATATCATCTCTGACGTAAACGCATACCCCAGCTCATGGTACAAAGGAATGTTCCAATTTGTACCCGGGGTAAGAGAGAAAAGTCGTATCGGCAGGAGAGGATATCTGGGTCTCGGTAAGAAAGAGCAAGGCCGGCTTCGCCGTCTCAAGGTGAAAGTGAACGGCGTTCAAGTTGGAGTTGAGTCCCCTTATGTTGCAGAAGTCCACGGTGAGGGTGGTAGGGGTTGCCTTATGATGCCTGCTCCGCTTACCACGAACAGTGGCGAGCGCAAAATTCGGAGAATGGTGCGGGATTCTACTGAACGTTCCGGATTATCAACGACTAATGAAAGTATGCAACTAAAAGTACCTCCATTCTCACCTGAGGATCCAGAGATTTGGTTTGCGCTCCTAGAAGGTCAGTTCGAAAATTTTGATATTACCGATGATGCGATCAAATTTAACAACGTAATTACCAATTTGGACATCCAAGACGCGAAAGCAGTGAAGGATATTATAGTTAATCCGCCAGCTAGGCATCGCTATAGTAAAATAAAAAGCGAATTAATACGGCGATTATCTGCTTCACATGAAAAAAAAGTTAAGCAAATGCTGACTTGTGAGGAACTTGGTGATAGGAGGCCATCTCTCCGTCGGTTGAACAGATGTGGATATGCTATAAAAGCAAAGGTAAGAATATTGTAATAGGAACCGCATATAGGCCACCTTGGTTAAACGTACAAACTTTTTTTGATGCGTTGTACGAATCATTATCCGCTTTTTCATGGCGTGACCAATTTATCATTGTTGGAGATTTTAATATAAATTTTTTAGATAAGAATAATACAAACCATAAATCACTTACTGACTTTTTAAACTATTCAAATTTAACGCAATATGTTAGTGAGCCTACGCATTTTACAAATCATAACGAAACTCTCCTAGATTTGTTCTGTACCGATGCAAGTGTTTGTCAGATCTGGGTTGATTATATCTGCACTCTAAGCAGTCACTCATTCATATCTTGTGAGGTTACTGTTAGTAAAGATAAATTTATGCCAAAAAAAATTTTCTACAGGGACATAAAATCTATTAATCCAAATGAATTAGATACATGTCTTGCACTTATCAACTGGGACTGCATTGCTGAACTTCAAAGTGTAGATGACATGGTGGGCGAATTTAATATAGAGATTCGACGGATTTATGATACTCTTGCACCTTTGAAATGTCTGCACGTTAAGCATCGTCATTATCCCTGGATTACATCTACTATCAAGCTTATGATGAGACTACGAGATAATGCACACTTAAGAGCTCGTAAAACGAAAGTAGATGCCCACATTAATCATTATAAAGACTTAAAAAGCTTTGTACGCTTATCAATCAAAAATGAGAAAAAAGCTTATTTTGAAACTTATGTTAATAAAAATCTTAATAACGCAAAGATTCTATGGAAACACATCAAATTTAATGTTAATATTCATAGAAAAAGTGACTGATGAACATTTGCGTGATCTAAATAAACTGAATACCTTTTTTCTTACAGTTCCTGGTAGCCACAATGCAAGTCAATTAGAAATTGAACAAAATATTCAACAAAATAAATTTAGTGATGCAAATTTAAGCTTAAAGGTAGTATCAGAGTCTGAGATCTTTAAACATATTAAAACTTTGACTACAAAAGCCATTGGTGCAGATGGCATCTCTCTCGATATGATATTGCCCACTCTTCAATATACCTTAAAGTTGATAACAAAAATAGTCAACACCTCTATTATGACAGGTATATACCCAAATCTCTGGCGTAGGGCTATTGTCAGACCTATACCTAAGGTCGATGCTCCTTTAGAGTTTAAGGATTTGCGTCCTATAAGCATTCTCCCGTGTCTGTCTAAGATTCTTGAAAAAGTAGTATGTAATCAACTCAGGGGCTATTTAGAATTTAACAATATTTTGCCAGACAAACAATCTGGGTTCAGAAAAAGAAGGGGAACTACGACTGCATTAGTAAACGTTGTAGATGATATCCTATCTGCTCGAGACAGGGGGGAGGGTACTATCCTGGTGCTTCTGGACTACTCTCGTGCGTTTGACACTATAAATATTCCACTGTTAATTTCCAAGCTGTCATATTATGGTTTCGACGACAAAGCAGTACAATGGTTTCAAAGTTACATGATTGACCGCAGCCAATCTGTTGAGATAACGCTAGAGGATGGCAATGTTGCTAAATCGGATGTACGTCAGGTTACAAGAGGAGTTCCGCAAGGCTCAATCTTGGGACCGATTTTGTACACGATCTATATAGCAGATATTATTAAGCAAATAAAATACTGCAACTACCATTTATATGCTGATGATCTGCAGTTATATATCTCTTTTAGACCATGCAACACACAAATGGCCCTACAACAACTTAATCATGACTTGGACCAATTAGCACGCTGGTCACACTCAAACACGCTATCAATTAATTCTAATAAAACTAAGTATATGATTTTTGGTACAGAGCGTCAAACTCAAATAATAAGCAGCTATGATCCTGTTATGGAAATAAACGGTGAACGCATCCTCAGAGTGTCCGAAGCGCGAAACCTAGGTGTTCTATTTGATAAGGACCTTCGATTTGAAAAACATGTAAACAATATTGCAAAAAATTACTTTTATAGATTAAAAATACTTTATAACATCAGGGATTCTATTAGTACTAAAGTTCGTATAAGATTATGTAAGGCACTAGTTTTGTCAAAATTTAATTATGCTGATGCTGTTATTGGGCCACGTTTACTCTCCCGTACTAAAAAAATCATCCAACGAGTGCAGAACGCCTGCGCTCGTTACTGTTTCAATATTCCGCCGCGTACACATGTCACACCATATTTAAACACTGCTAATATCTTAAAAATGAATTACCGTACGCAAGCACATTTCGCTACCTTACTTTTTGGTGTTATAAAATATCAGATTCCACCTTACCTCTATCATAAGCTACAGTGGTTAAAAAATAACAATAGTGAGCATGTTACAAGAGCGTCATTGTTTAAGCTGAAAATGCCAATCCATAAAACAGCGGCATTCCGAGGAAGTTTCAGGTACTGCGCCACCAGGTGCTGGAATGACCTGCCTCCTCCTATTCGTGACCTGAAATCGTTAGGAAATTTCCGCTATAAGTATAGATTATATTTATTAGATAAACAAAAAAATTCTTAAACTAGACATTTAATTTTATTCATTTAATTCAATCGCAGTTTTTTTTTTATTTATTTATTTTATCTAGTTATATTTGTATTTATACACATGGGTATGTAAATTTATATACAAAATTAATTTATATGTCGTTGACAAAATTTAAATATAAATTATGTTAATATTCAAGTATACGTATATTGCAAAATTAAATTAATTATAATTTTACGACACGACCCGTTTGGTTTGCGGTCCGATTGCTATAGGCAAGAATCACGTTATCGCCTGGTGATCCCATGACCTTGGCTTCCACGCTCAGCTGCATTGTTTTTTATGAGATGTCATCTTAACCGCTCCTATTTCATAACTCCTTAGTTCTTCAATCCATATCTTTAAGATAAAGCGAAATAAATTAAGATATTGGGTTTTATGTTAGCGTGTAATTAAATATATATGCGAATAAAACTGAATTTTACTATAATCACATATATTTTATATATATTTGGTGTCATAAAAATACTTCTTACCTTATATTGTCTTTTCCAAATACTTAAAAACGTAGTACTATAATTTATTGTCAAATCGCTGTATGTATTTTTCTGTGTTCGTTTGGATATTTTTAATTAAGCGAACAACATGCTTACGGTTAAGCGTCAGACGCTGCGGGCTGCGCGGGCCGACTGGGCGCGTGAGCATTAAAAACACTTAAAATATTATGTACAATTTTACGTATAATTAAGAAAGAGGTTGCGCCCTGCTCCCGCGCGTTCCGGCGCTCTCTTCGTAGCAAGTGCGACAGATGTACTCGTACCTATGTAATAATTATGTTTAATGCTGCCTTTATTATTATGTTAATTATATATATATATGTATATATATATATATATTTTCCTCTTTTATTATTTATTGCATCGATTTTATATCGCTCTTTTATTGTTACCGCTGTCAGTTCTGCAATAGCATTAGGAGACCACTGAAAATCAGTGTAGAAGCAACTATGTTTCTATTTTTCACTGAGTGGATCTCCTTTTGGCTAAATTACACTGCTGCACACTATTTATTGTTTTATATTATTTTAATTATTAATTTTTTACTCTCAAAACTTGTTCTGTTGTAGTTGTATTTTTAGTTATTATTATTATTTTTTTTTTGTTTGATGTATTTTAGGATAAGTGATATTTTGTTATGTTTCGTTGTTTATGTTGTGTGAAAGTAGTGTAATTTGCTTGACGGCGCATTCGTAATCCCGGAAGCCAAGTTGATTATTTTGTAATAAATTGAGGGTAGTTTTAGCGCCTTAGCAAAGCGAATGTTACTGACAGCTCGGTTAGAGGACATCTCGCTTGACGGAACTCGGGTGACTGGCGGCATTGTGCTCGGGTCGGTGAAAGAGTCCGGTCATATTCGGCGCATGCGCCACGTTGTCCGCGGAACGTCTAGTGATTTCAGTTAATATCAAGTTTGAACTGTATAATTGAACTTGGATATCAGTGCTTAGTTAATTGTAGTGAGTTAATTAAATTGTGAAGTGTGTTAAATCAACTATTTGAATTATAACGTCGATTATTACATTAAGTGTTAATTATTTTCTCCTCGCCCGTTAATCCACGCCACTATGGAGCAAAGAAATAATTCTGATATGGGCCAAGTTCCTATATCAGAAGTGGGATACGAAGGGCATTCAAATGAGGAGAATAGTGATCGTCCGTCATCGTCAAACTTTCTGCAAACAATGGAAGCCTTGTTGACGAAAATAATGTCAGCCTCTCAACCTACTTCGATTACACAGTTGATCCAGTTCGATCCTGATAGTACAGATGCGGATATAGAAGGTTGGTGCAAAGTAACTGAAATTATCGTGAACAGTATAAAGTTACAAGGGCCCGAATTGTTATTAGTTTTGACACATGCATTAAAGGGCAGAGCAGCAACGTGCTTAACTAAATTAGATGTAACGCAGTTACAATGGCCCCAAATAAAAGAAATGTTGCTGGCTAAGTTTGCAAGGCAAATGTTACTCCAAGATTATTTTGATAATGTCATAAGATTTCAAATCGGTAACAAAGAAAGTGCATGCGAAGCCGCCATGCGTCTATGGGGCTTAATTGAGCGGATTCCTCGAGTAGAAATGGCTGAAGATATGAAAGTAGGTCTTGTTACTTCGGTGCTGTGTCAAAAAGACAACTGTTTACGTCGCGAGTTGAACTCCCATGTTATATCGACACGATCTCAACTTCTTCGAATTTTAAATGGAGTGTCTCTGAAAAGGCGATCAGAAAGCGTTGAAAGCCATGACGTTGAAGCAAAAAGACCACGCTACTCCGAGTACAAGTTCACGGGTGCCTGTCATCATTGCGGTATATTGGGCCACAGGGCGGTAGATTGCCGCAGAAGAAAACAAGAAATTACTGTTACGCCGAAGCCAAACGACAAACTACGAGTACCGACGAATGAGAGGAACCAGTCTGTCAAATGTTACGTCTGCGGTCAGCCGGGACATTTGGCCTCATCGTGTACCAACCGACAAAATCCCGGCGGTTCAAGCTCAATGGTTAAGGAGGTGTACCTCTGCGACCAGAGACCGATTCAAGGCGAGTTGACGACATCATCTGGTGAGGCTGTTTCTTTTCTTTTTGACAGTGGGTCTGCCTGCTCGCTTGTATCTGAAAATTTTTCGGATAAGTTTCCGGGTACAGTACATAACGAAGTAGTTTCTTTGAAAGGCATCGGTTCATCGGTAATTTATTGCAACAAACAAATTTTGAGTCAAGTTAGAATTCAAAATGTTTCAGTATCTCTTTTGTTTCATATTATCCCTGACAATATTGTCTCCGAACCTGTAATTATTGGGCGGGACCTTATAGAGAAGGGGGTAAAAGTAGAGATTAACAGTGACTGCATTATTTTCTCAAAGCCTGAAACGTCTCAAGCGGATTTGTGTCCAACCTTAGACAATTTTGACTTTTCTTCTATCGACACTGATTTAGAAGGCGATGATAAAAAAGCGCTTATCGATATTTTAAAGACGTATAGCTCTTTTTTTATTGACGGCATCCCTAAACGTAGAGTAAAAACAGGTTCTTTGCGCATTGATCCTGTAGACCCTAATAAAATAGTACAGAGAAGACCCTATAGATTATCCCCGGTCGAAAAAGACATTGTCCGCGAAAAGGTAAATGCTCTCCTTGAAGCAGGCGTTATCAGAGAGAGCAATTCCCCTTTTTCAAGTCCCATTCTGCTTGTTAAAAAGAAGGACAACACTGACAGAATGTGCGTAGACTATAGAGAGATAAATGCGAATACCAAACCGGAACATTACCCGTTACCAATAATTGATGAACAAATTGACAGATTGAATGGTGCCTACACTTTTTCTTCATTAGATATGGCATCAGGTTACCACCAAATTCCAATAGACCCCGAAGGTGATAGTATTGCACGCACGGCTTTTGTCACTCCCGAGGGTCAATATGAATATTTGACCATGCCCTTTGGCTTGAGAAACGCCCCTTCGGTGTATCAACGTTGTATAAATAAAGCTCTTGGTTCCCTCAAAGATGAAGTAGCGCTTGCGTACATGGATGATGTTCTGTGTTTTGCCCAAAACATTCCTGATGGCTTAAAACGTCTTGATTTAACACTGAAAGCCCTATCAGAAGCTGGCTTCTCTTTTAATATACGCAAATGTAAATTTATGAAAAAGGAAATTGACTACTTAGGCTATGTTATAAGATCTGGTAAAATTACTCCTAATCCTAGGAAAGTGCAAGCACTTGCTAATGCACCAGCGCCCAAAACTGCTTCCCAAGTACGCCAATTCTTAGGGTTAGCCTCCTATTTTAGAAAGTTTATACCCAACTACACCCGCTTAGTCGGACCGTTGTACCCGCTCACTAAGTTAAAGGGTCCAATTAAATGGTCAGACGTCCACAATAGCATTCACAAACGAATAGTTAAAATCCTCACCACAGAACCCGTTCTAACTATATTTGATCGCGAACTTCCTATAGAATTGCACACGGATGCCAGCGCTGATGGTTACGGTGCCATTTTAATTCAAAGAAAGAACAACTTTCCTCATGTCATTTCATATTTCAGTCGCCGGACGACTGACACGGAATCGAGGTATCATTCCTATGAACTCGAGACCCTGGCAGTCGTTCGAGCGGTGGAATATTTCAGGCATTATCTGTATGGCCAACATTTTACTGTTTTCACGGACTGCAATTCTTTAAAAGCCTCTAAGTCAAAAACAGACTTAACCCCAAGAGTACATAGATGGTGGGCTTTCCTACAAGCATATGACTTCGACATTGTCCATAAGCAAGGCAGCAGCATGGAACATGCTGACTACCTTTCTCGCAATCCCCTTCCGAACCCTGAGCAGGGTACTTCCAAAAGTGAGATCAGCACGACTCAAGTGTCTAGTAAGCCTGTAAAGTTTGTAGAGTTACACCAAGGGTGGTTAGCGGTAGAACAAAAACGTGATGCATATATCCAAGATCTAGTTGCCAAGCACTTAAATAATGAATTTCCCGATTCAATCAGTCATACTTACGATGTCAGAAACGAAGTCCTATACCGCAAAATTGAACGGAACAAAATTAGTCGTTGGTTACCTATTATACCTCAGTCGCTTGTTTGGACATTAATCAACCATATCCATACTGAAATCAAACACCTGGGTGTTGATAAGACGCTTGATAAGTTGTACGAGCAGTACTGGTTTCCCCAAATGGCTAAGCAAGTACGTCTTTTCGTTGATTCTTGCATCGTATGCAAAGCGTCAAAAGGTCCTTCTGGGGCTCAACAAATTCGTCTCCACCCGATACCTAAAGTACCCTGTCCCTGGCATACTATTCACATAGATGTAACTGGGAAATTAAGTGGCAAGAGTGACAGAAAAGAATACGCTTCAGTGATAATTGATTCTTTCACCAAGTATGTCCTTCTGGAGCATACTCCATCTCTCGATGCCAGTTGTGCTATTAAAGCATTAAGAAAAGCCGTCTCCCTTTTTGGCGCTCCCAAGCGAATTGTATCAGATCAGGGAAGGTGCTACGTAAGCTCTGACTTTAAAGAATTCTGTAAAACACATGGCATAGAACTTCACCTTATCGCGACAGGGGCTAGTAGGGCCAACGGTCAGGTAGAAAGAGTCATGCGGACTTTAAAATGTCTGCTTACTATTATAGAAAACGACCCACATAAAACTTGGCGTGATGAACTCCCTGAGGTACAATTAGCGCTTAATACCACTCGCTGTAGGGTTACGGGATATACTCCCACTGAATTAATGTTTGGCATACGTGCTCAATCTTTAGGGATATCGTCAATAACTCAAAATCCTGACGAACCAAGATTAGACCTAGACACTATCCGCAATGAAGCCTCCGTTAATATCGAAAAGGCAGCGCAAAAAGAAGTAATTAGATTTAACAAGGGCAAAGCTCAAGTAAAACCTTTCTCTCAAGGAGACTACGTTTTTGTTAAATGTAGCGAACGTAACCAGACTAAACTGCAAAGAAAGTTTAAAGGACCTTTCATTATAACTAAAATTCTGGATAACGATAGGTACGAACTGAAACATATTGATGGTTCAAATCGCGTTTTAAAATACCCCCACGAAAATTTGCGTGCTGTACCCAGAGGCTTCCAAGGGTTAGTCGATACTGTACTAAGTAATAATGAGGCCGAGACGGCGGAGCATGGTCGGGAAGATAGAAACGAAGTATCATCAGATGATGAAAGTGACACCCTTTCGGTTTCGAGCGCCCGCACCATGACTGCTAGCTCAGCAACTCTGACGGCCTCAGATATTGATGAAGCATAAATGGCTAATGTGAGTTTGAATATATTTGCATTGTCCTTAATTTGATGAGTGTGTGTGTGTGTGTGTATGTGTGTGTGTGCTTCTGCGGGTTACTATATGCTATCGATGAAAATGACTGGCTTAGCAGCCGATGTTTCTAGTGTAGCTGAGAGCAAAGCATGAAGGGGCTGGCTCGAAGGAGTCCACGTCCGGTCGATGCTTTGATAACTAGTGAAGGGACTAGCTCATAGGAGTCTAGGTCCCGGACCATTGTTGAATTGCTTGCGTATAACTAGTGTAGATGAAGGGGCTAGCTCATAGGAGTCTATGTTCGGACCATCGTTCACTCACATGTGGATAACTAGCGAAGGTGAAGGGGCTAGCTCATTGGAGTCTATGTCCGGACCATCGTTCACTCATACGTGTGTCAATCTGATTATAAATTTGTCAAAAAAGAGAGATATTAAAGGCAGTGACAATATTGACTCAGCGCAGTTGATTTTAGTCAGAGATGGACGAGCTTTACTCTGTGCTTATTACTTCATTTCAGATGAACGCCCATAGGACGCACAGAGACGTGCGTTCGTCAGTATGGCCGTGACGGCGCATTCGTAATCCCGGAAGCCAAGTTGATTATTTTGTAATAAATTGAGGGTAGTTTTAGCGCCTTAGCAAAGCGAATGTTACTGACAGCTCGGTTAGAGGACATCTCGCTTGACGGAACTCGGGTGACTGGCGGCATTGTGCTCGGGTCGGTGAAAGAGTCCGGTCATATTCGGCGCATGCGCCACGTTGTCCGCGGAACGTCTAGTGATTTCAGTTAATATCAAGTTTGAACTGTATAATTGAACTTGGATATCAGTGCTTAGTTAATTGTAGTGAGTTAATTAAATTGTGAAGTGTGTTAAATCAACTATTTGAATTATAACGTCGATTATTACATTAAGTGTTAATTATTTTCTCCTCGCCCGTTAATCCACGCCACTATGGAGCAAAGAAATAATTCTGATATGGGCCAAGTTCCTATATGCTCAATAAATGTTTATTATTATTATATTATTTTGTTATTCTTAACAACTCGGCTTAGAGCCGGTATTTACGTCATTCTCACGGGCCCAAGCCAAGTGGTCAGACACGTCTTAAAAATTGAAAACTCTAAAGCAATTCCCGTTCCCCTTCTGTTGCAAGAAATTTGCGTACAATTCTGCAAGTGTTTAGTATCACGGCCTTCTGCATATTTACATATAGAAAATTTGGAAGATTTAAAGTTTTTACAGATATGTGCATTTGTTTGGGTATGATACCAGTAGTAGACAGAACTATTGGGACTATTGTAACTTTCTGCAAGTGCCACATACGTGCTATTTCTTCTTTTAGTTCCGTGTATTTTGTAAGTTTTTCATTTATGGTGCTTTGCAGATTGTGTGTGTTAGGGATGGCAATGTCAATTAAAAAGGCAGATTTTTGTACTTTGTCGACTATTGTTATGTCAGGTCTGTTGTAGTGAACTGTGCGATCTGTAAGTATTGCTCTGTCGTAGTATAATTTGTGAGTGGTGTTTTCTAGTACCGTTTCGGGTGTGTATTTATAGTATGCTATTTTGTTAGATATTAATTTGTACTTTAGAGCCAGCTTTTGGTGGACTATATTTGCTACCTGATCGTGTCTGTATTTGTAATCTGTTTGTGCTATTGCTCTGCATGCGCCAGTTATATGCTGTATGGACTCCGAAACACTATTGCAGCGTCTACATAAATCAGTGCTTAAGTTAGGTATTCTCATTATGTATTTCTGGTAATTACGGGTCTCAATAACTTGGTCCTGTATTGCAATCATAAACCCCTCAGTCTCAGGAAAGAGCTCGCCTCGACTCAGCCACGCGTTCGACGCATTTATGTCGACGTTACTACGGCATAGGTCTTGACGATGTCTTCCGTGTAGTGACTTACGGGTCCATTCGATTATTTTAACATTGCGATCTATTTGTTCTTCATTGCTTTGCGTATTTTTATCCTGTAAGTTTAGCGGTGTGAGTTTTTTATCGGTTTCAACTATTGCAGTATGTAGTTTTGATGTGTTAGATTTAGTGTAAAAGTATTTCCGTAGATTTGTAATTTGGTTATTGTGCATGTTTATTATGTCTATGATACCTCTCCCCCCTCACTTCTTGGCAGAGTCTGTCTTTGTACGCAAGCTCTCGGATGGTGTTTTCTGTTTTTTGTCATGGTGGTATTAATATTTCGCTGCAGTTGTTTTAAGTCGTTTTTTGACCATTTGAGTATACCGAAAGAATATATTAAAATGGGGATAGCAAAGGTGTTGATGGCTTTAATTATGTTTTTGGAATTAAGTTGTGTTTTCAATATCCTATTCAGTCTATAATTAAATTGTTGTTTAATTTTTATTTTGGTTTCTTTTTCTAATATCTGTTTTGCCTGATTGTAACCTAAATATTTATATGTATCGTTTTCTTCTAAGGGATCTATTGTTTCTCCGGTTTGTAGTTGATAATGCATTAGATGATTATGACCTGCTTTAATTGAATTGATTTTACATTTGTCAATGCCTAACTCCATTTTAATATCCTGTGAGAAATTTTCAGTTAATTTAATTAAGTTTTCAAGACCCTTTTCTGTAGATGAGAATATTTTTATGTCATCCATATAAAGTAAGTGATTAATATTTATAAGCTCAATGTTATTTGTCAGACTGTTTGTGTATTGTAGTGTGTATCCATTGCATGTAGAGTTTAAAATAGTAGAAAGGGGGTTCAAAGCAAGGCAGAACCATAAAGGACTTAAAGTATCGCCTTGGAAAATACCCCGTTGTATTTTGATTTCATCGGTTTCAATAGTTTTATTTTGTAAGCTAATTGTAAGTTTAGTAGTCCATAAAGATATAGCGTGCTGTAAAAAATGTATGATTTGTGGGTGTATTTTGTAGATATGTAAAATCTTTATTAACCAGCTATGTGGCACGGAGTCGAATGCCTTTTTGTAATCTATATAAACCGTATATAGATCTTTTTTCATTTTTTGCACTTGTTTTAAGATAACGGTATCGATAGTTAATTGTTCTTTACATCCCTGGCTATTTTTTTTACATCCTTTTTTTTGTTCTTCTAAAATTGCGTTTTTTTCTAAATGATTGTAAATAGAGTGTGTAAGACATGCGGTAACGATTTTGTAAATTGTTTGAAGACAGGTAATTGGTCTATATTTAGAGGGATTTGCGGTATCATTAGGGTCCTTGGGGAGCATGTAAGTAATACCTTTTGCTATGTATTGTGGCATTCAGCTTGGGTTTGCAATAAAGTTATTAATATGAGTGAATTTCATATTAATAACGTCTTAAATAACACTATTTGAAGGAGCACAATATTATATCAAACTACCAAAAGAAATAAAAGAACTTAAAAACTTTAACATTTATAAAAAACAAATTAAAAAAATATGTAACAAATAATTATATTAATTAATGTCTTGAATCCGGCCCTACATTCACAACAAAGTAAAATGTGGGTATGTCTTATTAAAAATCATTACGTTAAAACCAATATAGATCAATATTTTGTATTACCCACTTTAAAACATTATTATTTTCTTAGTTATTAAAATACATTTTGTTATATACCTATTATTATTTTAAAAAAAAAACTATATCATGTATAATTATGTAAGTCATATTGTGAAAGATATTGTGAAAGATTATGTACAAAATATGTATCTGTCTAAAACGCTCACAACTCAATTAGTACGTAATATTTTGTTTTGTTTTCTCATTAAGTGAAATGTAATTTCTTTTGAGAAATAAATGTCTTTAACCACATTATACTCTGAAGAGCCTTAATTTACTCATGCATTTTTGATTAATTAATTATAATTTGATTACTTATTATTAAATTATGTTTTCTTGATTTAAAAATTAAATTTATATTAAATTAAACTATATACATGAATTATATAATTTCATGCACCTATTAAATATAAAAAATGTCTTTTTTTTGTAATTACTTATGATTAATTTATAAATGGAAACGGTTTCGGTTTAAGAATTGTTTTATATATTTTTTTATTTTATTGAAATAAAACTTAATAAAATCCAATACAAATGCCTCAAAATAATTATTGAAGCTATGAAAACTTCTCCCACTAACGCTCTGCAAGTTGAATGTGTTGATCCTCCATTTCAACTGAGAAGACAGTTTTTATGCGACCGTTTTGTGGTAAAATCTTTACAGTTATCCTCTTATGCCCTCTGGTCCCATTTAAGTGAATTGTCCCAAATCTGCGTTCGCTCGAAAAGTCTATCCTTATTATTAGACAGTTTTTCAAAATTTACGAAACTCCCACATCCTACCTTAAGGTTCCACTCAAATCCTCTTTTTTTTTCACTTCATTTAGAGCTCTAGTCTTTAATACATCAATTATTACAGATCTTGGTCTTATTAAAGGGGCCCCTGATGCAAACTCCAAATTTCAAAGATATTTTCATCAAAATTGGTCAAATCATTTACTTATATTTACTAATGCCTCTAAACCATCTCCCGAAAGCTGTGTCAGCTCAGTCTGTTGGATCCCCAAATTCAAAATTGTCCTTCAATTTAAATCCCCTCCTGAAACGTCCATCTTTTCCTATGAAGCGATTACGATTTTGGAAGCCATCCTTTTTGCCCACTCCCATGACCTTAGACATACGGTAATTCTGACAGATTCTTTGAGTTGTCTGTTGGCAATTAAGGAGGGAGGCATTGTTTTCCTGTCATCAAAAAGGACTGGAAATATCGCTTGTCTGGATACCAAGCCACTCTGGTATATCTGATAATGATGCAGCAGACTCGTTCGCTAGAGCTGCTATAACAACTGGCTCTCTTGAACATTTTAAAAATTCATCTCAGGACTTGTGTGCTCCAGCGCAAACTTATCTGGATAAATCCTGGAACTCTATTTGGAAAGTTTCATCAAAATCTAAAGGTAGATTTTACGCATCTCTACAACCAGATATTCCAGGGCGATCTTGGTTTTCTCTTCACAGGCAAGTTAATCGTTGGGTCACCACAACTATCTGCCGACTACGCCTTGGACATGCATGTACTCCCATACATCTTTGTAAAATTGATTCAGAGATCACTCTTTGTGTGAATGTAGCCTAGACGAAGGTTCCTTATCCCATATACTGTATGTTTACTGTTGTTTTTGTCAATGTTTGTTAATGTTTGTGTTCAGTCCATTTTGTAAATTTTTATGTAAATATATTGAACGTAATAACATTAAGTTGTAAATATTTTTGTGTTTGTTCATATATGTTATCTTAATAATAATTTATGTTTATCTAATTATTTATTATTGTGTTGTTTTAGGTTATGGGTTAACAGAGAGTCCACTTCTGTTATGCCTTCAAATTAAATTAAGCCTGTAATCTCGACCGCACCGATCAATCTCCATCGTGTCTTCTCCATCGCACGTGACATTGGCGAAATAATCTGTGCCCTCTTGGCACAAATAAAAGTCAAAAATTAAAAAAAAAAAGTGACTTTTAGGTAAGTTATAATACAAAAGCTTTAAGGTTGATATTAACCAGATCATACAAATTATAGAAAAATTGAAAATTAATTATGTATGAAATTGAGTGTTACTAAAAGATGAGTAATACAAACTATAATATTACATAATTGATTTCGAAACAGATCATGTGTATACAGGAATTGGAGTTAACTATATCTAAACTAAGAAAGTAATGTTTCATAATAATACAAATAGATGAATAGTACAACTATATAATACAAAAACTAAAGAGATTAAATATTCATAATTAATTGAATATATTACTAGAATCTTAGGAAGAGACCATACATATACAGGAATTGTGTGTTAACAATAAATTAATGAAGGCAATTACACAAACAAACAAAAATACGAAAGAAAGACACATGGAATAATTACAACTAAGTACATAATAAGAAATCAAGTATTATTTTTTAACTCTGGCTGCTCTCTTGGTCTTGCTTGCTTCTGTAAAAGATGGTATTTCCTTACTACTTGGAAGAGTTACTTCTCTGGCCATATCAATAGAGGCAGTTAGATTAGAGAGATTCTCTTCAGAATCTACACGATGTATTGAGCCATCGGGAAGCTTAACTATAAATATTGCCTTCTAATGTCCAACAGTTTCTTATTTCAAGAGTTCTACGTGCGAGGAGAAACAGTGATTGGCGCTGATGAGTTAAAAACTCAGATATAACATAAGGTCCCCTTCAGGCCTGCCTTCTTCTTCCACACAGCTCCCTTAAGATTCAAGTCGCTAAATCTCACAAGAATGGGACGAGATCTACCCTCAGTGCTTTTGCCTAGGCGGTGACAGGCAATAATTTTATTAGTCGTAGCAGCATTTATGCCAAGCTTATTAATACAGATGTTTGAAATAGTGTTTGGAAGATCTTCCTTACCTTCTTCGGGTACTCAATTGAATAGAAGATATTTTCTTCTGTACCTTATTTCAACATTATCACTCGGTGTATGTCAGCATTTTGTTGCCGTAAGATGTTTAGAATTGCCCAAACTTGTTCCTTGAAGCAACAGAATTCTTCATGAAGACTGCCTTTCGAAACACTACTCACTGCCGTTGACTTGAGCTGCGTCTCAAATTCTGACATCTTCTTAAATAAAGATGCTTCTAGTGCTTTTTGAGACTCAATCACTGTGTAATAATTTGCCATATTGTCAGAATATTGTTAGAGCTTAGTGTAATGTATTTGACATACAGTTGGCCAGCAGGACTATGCAGTTTATGTGATTAAACTAGTGCTAAATTCATACAATCAGTTGAAATAACACTTGTAAGTAAAAATCACCTTTTAAAATATAAAAAACAGTTACATAAAGTGTTGAATAATAAATAAAATAATAAGTGTTAAGTGTTAAGTTGTTTGTTAAAAAAATAAGTGTTAAGTTTTTCTTTCTTTCTATCTATGATGGAAAGGTTTTATAAGGTGAAAGTGTGTATCGATAAAGCTTTGATTGATATCGAATCGGACATTAAATTTAGCGACCTTGAATGGTCAAACATAAAAGACTTGATTGACAGTTTGCAGCCGTTTAAATTGGCTGGTTTAAATTAGAAGAGATTCGACCCTTTTAACTGCTGAAACAATACTAAAATTTGTTTTAGAGAAGATGCTCACTCATGATACGGTGTTAAGTACTGAATTATATGAAAAAGTACGTACAATAATTAAAGAACGCCGCACAGTAGTAACAGGAATATTAATATACTTACAGAATCCAAAGAAATATCATGAAAATGTAAACCGATCTGATGACATATTTACTATGCCAAAGAAAAAAGTCATACGATTAGAAATGAAAAAAAATCTTAGAAAGAGTTATTCAAGATGATAGCTCTAAAGAAAACATGGATGAAATAGGAGAAGAGAAAATAGATTCAGCATCGTTAAAAAAAGATTCGACATTACAGGAAGAATTACAATTACAAATCCAGCAAGAAACCTTGTGTTATAGCATACATAATAAAAAGAGAAAGATTTTGATAAAATACTAAAAAAAGAAATGACTATATTTGAAAGTGACGGAGTTCGAGGAGAGTACTTGTCTGCTATTCATGATTATTTGCTAACAATAAAGCCGACAAGTGTAGAAGCTGAAAGGGCCTTTTCGGCGTCAGGTTATATTTGCAGCTCTAGTCGACTAGCAGATGACACAATTAACCATTTGTTTTCTACGCTCCTTTTTTCAAAATCAAAATTGATTTTCTTATAATAAATAAACAATATAACAATGATTACACAAAATTCTACTTAAAATAATTATTGAACGTAAGTTGATTGAACCAAAGAGTTGTAATTATAACACAAACTAATTATTGTGATAATTGTGCCAATTGCCATTGATTACACAGATTCATCAAATCGTGAATCGTAATGATATCTGTCATAAATATAAGACTTGTTTCTTAGCTTTTTCAAATACTTTAATAATTATTGTGATCTCATATTAGTAAATTACGTAAGGTTAATCCCATCAAAAACATAAATATAAAAATGAGATCCAAGTCCAATATTATGATATATACCTTGGTTGTCGACTTCAACGACAAAAGAAGTGAGATCTAAATGGGTGCCAAGTACAATGGTCCTTCCTGAAATTTATTTAAAACTACATAAAATATCATTTCTTTTTATAACTTAGGATAATATATTGTTGCCTAAGGTCTGACTTGGCTAGTTCTCATATACGAATTATATGATAGCCTTCGTAAGTTCTAATGATGGGATATCACTACTTTTTGTATATAAATTATTAGGAGGTACTTATTAATAACAAAATTAATACCATATGGTTTTTGTTAAGCTATTCTATTTTCCTACGTTTACGGGGTATAATTGTCTTTTTTGTAATACGTTCTATATTTTCTTGTACTTCTGAAATGTTCGAGTGAATTGCCCATTCAGTGTCCGGGTTTTTTTTACGCGTTTTCTGTTTATACTTAATTTGGCCAAGTCGGGGCGGTATAAAATGCGCAGACGGTTGTACTCTACAATAGAGCTCTCTTGTGCATTGATTTGACTTGGATCTAAAATGATAAGATGTACTCCATCTAAGGCTTTAACTCAGGAGAGGCCAACGTAAGCCAGCTCTTTACTAAATATAGAGGAGCCTATGTCGAAAAGAGCACTGTCAAGGCGAAGGCCTTGTGATTTGTGGATAGTAGTAGAATATGCTAGGCAAATAGAGAATTGTTTCCTTTGAGCATATTCATTACTTAATATCTGAAACTTGGTTTTGACTTCTAGTTCGCAAATTAAATGATGTTTAAATTGAATTGTTATTTTACACGCGCTATTGCTGATGTCGACGTCCCAGTGTACCTTCTCTATTTTTCCATTGGAACCATTCACCAGTCAATTGCTGACATCAGCATGCTTGCTCGATACTATTCTTCCAAGCAATAAGGATCCCCGTTTGTAGCGCTAGAGCGCTTGGTTGTAGGGGTTTGTGCAAGCCCGTCTGGGTAGGTACCACCCACTCATCAGATATTCTACCGCCAAATAACAGTACACTGTATTGTTGTGTTCCGGTTAGAAGGGTGAGTGAGTCAGTGTAATCACAGGCACAAGGGATATAACATCTTAGTTTCCGAGGTTGGTGGTGCATAGGTGATGTAAGGAATGGTTAATATTTCTTCCAGCGCCTTTTTCTATGTGCGGTGGTGACCACTTACCATCAGGTGGCCCATATGCTCGTCTGCCAACCAATGACATAAAAAAAATACTTAAATCCAGTTACGATAAACATCCTCTACTACAGTCTCATGAAACCTATTTTTTGTTTTATACTTGTATAATGTTTGTTTACACTGATGATATTGAAGGTCATAAATGTTAATAATCCAATTTATTTTATTATAAAGGAAGGAAGACTGTTTGTTGTATTGTCTGTTTGCAAATTGTGTGTTGCAATGTTGTAAATTAATTACTGCATGATTTCGTTTTCTATTCTTGTCTGGTTATTGACTTATGAACTCTTAACACCGTTTGTAGAACGTAAAGTTGTCTGATTGTTAATATTTTGGTTGTTGAATATAGATTATATGTTGCGCATCCATACGTTTTAAAAAACATTACTTTTAATAATGATCTGTGGGCTCTTTCTAAGTGAATAAGTTGGGTTTTGCAGGTACCTCCCCAGACCGGGATACAATACGTAAGAATTGACTGTCCGAGAGCCAAGTATACTGATTTTAACAGATCGGGTTGTAGAACGTGACGGAGTTTTTTAAAAACCCAAATTAGATTTCTGTCCTTTTTATTAAATTATCTATTTGTTTATACCAATTGAGATGTTGATCAATTATAACACCTAAATATTTATATTCTGTTACTCTTTCGATATCTAGACAACTACAGTTATTAATATATGGATAGGAGCATGTATGGCATTTTACTTGAAAGTTTTGTGGGGGTTGGGATGGTTTTCTAATCGTTAAAGTTAGGTACTTAGTTTTAGTCACATTTAAAGTTAATAGATGTTGATTTAACCAATGGGTTATTATGTTTAGACCTTTCTCAGCAAATAATTTTGTTTCTTCCCAGGAGTTACCATTAAAGATCAAGACTGTGTCATCTGCATAAGAGTAGATTTTACAATTATTAATTTTTAGCATTGATAAATCGTTAATATATATTAAAAATAGGGTCGGCCCAAGGACACTGCCCTGTGGTACACCATATGTAATTAGTGCATCTTGACTATAGTTATTTTCAATTTTAACACGCTGTTTTCTATATTTTAAGTAACTTTCAAAAAGTGAAAGTGGTGCACCTCGTATTCCAATTTTTTCAAGCTTATTCAGGAGAATAGGAACAGAGACGGTATCAAACGCCTTGGCCAAGTCCAGAAATATGCCAAAACATTTCTGGCCGTTGTCAAGTATTCTCACTACTTCGTTCGAAAGATCTATGGCCGCATCTTCGGTACAAATTTTAGTCCGGAAGCCATATCGCGAATCGGAAAGTATATTGTGATGTTCTAAGTATTTGATTAGCCTTTTATTAATTAACTTTTCAAGAATTTTAGATAGTGTTGGCAATATTGATATTGGTCTAAAATTTCCAATCACGTCTCTGCTCCCACTCTTGTGAATAGGATGTATCACAGCTAACTTAAAAATATCTGGGAAGATGCCCTTATCAAAACAGGTGTTACAAAGATGTGTTATAATTGGGACTTTGGGGATATATATAAGTGTTCCTAATAGACCCAAAAAAATGAAAAATTATAATAAAATACTAAAAAAAATCCAGTTTCAGATTTTTTCCTTTGGCCTAATTATCTACCTGCATGCCAAATTTCGACTTTCTAGGTCACCTGGAAGTAGGTTATAGTTTTGATCTATAGGTCAGTCAGTGATAAAAATGACGATTTTTAGACGTTATATCTAAATAACCAATTTTGACACGTTTATGTCACCAATTTTGACACGTTTATATGGTCAAATAGTTTTTGAGTTATGAGGAGGTCAAAAGTGGCTCCAAATGTTTACTAATTCTGTTACTTGTACTTGGCTGACACGCTGACGCGTGTCTAGATTATATTAGATTTTATAAAGTTACTTATTAAAATAATTAATCTATATGTGAAAGTGAAATCTAAGAAGACTGACTCGTTATATTATATCGTTAAAATTTTACTAGTCACCTACAGTATTAGATTATAATTGTTATTTAATCTTATGATAGGGTTGGAAATAAAGTTGATTTGATATATTTGTTTATTTTTTTTTATAAACTACCTGTTTTGAGTACAATGATACAAGATTTACTCACTAACAATTGATTTTGCTATTGGTAGTGCCACACTGCATACTTTCGGGTTGCAGTCGAATGGGCCGGCACGCCCGGGGAAGTACCACTCTCTCACTTAAAATCGGTGTGAAATGGTAGCTAAGCTACTGCGTTTCGTCCGGTATGAGAGTCCCGGAGGCCCGATCCCCCTCCCCCCTAAAGCATAATGGTTGTGCAGAATTTGGTTTTATTACCCCAGGAGGGTACCATCGGCGACTGCGGTGGAGAATCCCTCTCTGGGCATCCATGCTCAGAACGTACGCAACCTGAGCAGGGATGCCCAGGCTGCTCTCCGAATTCTGGGGGGGGGGCAATTTTGCGCTCGCCACTGTTTGGGGCAAGCGGAGCAGGCATCATAAGGCAACCCCTACCACCCTCACCGTGGACTTCTGCAACATAAGGGGACTCAACTCCAACTTGAACGCCGTTCACTTTCACCTTGAGACGGCGAAGCCGGCCTTGCTCTTTCTTACCGAGACCCAGATATCCTCTCCTGCCGATACGACTTTTCTCTCTTACCCCGGGTACAAATTGGAACATTCCTTTGTACCACGAGCTGGGGTGTGCATTTACGTCAGAGATGATATCTGCTCTCGACGCCTCGGCAGCCTTAAAGGGCAGGACCTATCGATTATCTCGCTGCGTGTAGACTGCGACGACCATCCGCGAATCTACGCGTGCCTTTATAGGTCCCATAGCGGTAATGCTGAAACCGACCGACTGGTTGAGCACGTCCAAATGGCTACAGATTCCGTGCTGCAGCAGATCCCATCCGCAGAGATCGTAATTCTTGGCGATTTTAATGCCCACCATGCCGAATGGCTTGGATCGCGCACTACCGATCATGCGGGTAGATCTGTTCTTGAATTCGCTTTAGCATATGATTTGACACAATTAGTCCCCTCGCCAACGCGAATACCAGACGTGGAAGATCATACACATTCCCTGTTGGACCTTCTGCTGACTTCCCATCCGGATGGCTACCAGGTTATCGTCGATCCCCCTCTGGGCTCGTTGGACCACTGTCTCGTCCGAAGTACAGTCCCGGTTGCGCGGTACTCACGACCTCGTTTCGTGGGCTGCCGCCGAGTGTGGCACTACGGGTCAGCAGATTGGGATGGGATGCGGTCCTTCTTTGCATCCTACCCATGGGGACAGGTTTGTTTCTCGCCGGATGAGCCGAGCGTTGTTGCTGACTCTGTCACCGATGTGGTACTTCAGGGTATGGAACTATTCATTCCGTATTCTGTGGTCCCCATCGGTGGCAAGTCCCAGCCCTGGTTTGGTCGTTTCTGCAAAACGGCTTCACGCCGAAAATGGGAACGAAAATGGGAGACTGGTGCGCCTCCCTTCAGGAACACGTGCGTTCTGGTCTCTCGCCAAGGCTGTCTTAGGGAATTTCTGTCAGCCTTTTTTTTTTTTTTTTTATAGCCCGGGAGGGCAAATGACTCTGCTCCACCTGATGGTAAGTGGTAGTAGAGTCCAAACGCGACGACGGCTAGTGCAGTTGGGAAAGGTGATCTGCTCTAGCCGCCCCCGCCTTGCCGGCCCGCAAGATGCCTCTTCACGCCTCGTTTGAAGGAACCCAGGTCATAAGAGGAGGGGAATACGTGCGCTGGTAAAGAATTCCATGTTTTGGAAGTGCGACAAAGAAAAGAGTTGCCAAATTTCTTTGTACGCGATGGAATTGATGTCACAGTTAGGCGGTGACATCGAGAACCAGCACGCGTGGACTTGTGAAGGAAAGGGGAAGCAGGAATAAGGGAGAATAGTTCCTCTGAGCACTCGCCGTGACACATTCGATAGAAAGCGCTGAGTGCCGCTATCTCTCGACGCAATTGTAAAGGCTCGAGGGTGTTGGTGACCTTTACATCGCCAATAATGCGAACCGCACGTCGCTGCAACCGATCCAAGGCCTCCAGTAGGTACTTAGCGGAGCCATCCCAGAGGTGCGAGCAATATTCAACGCAGGACCGTACCTGTGTTTTATACAGCAGGAGCAGTTGAGCAGGCGTGAAAAAACGCCGCACCTTGTTCAGGACTCCGAGTTTACGTGAGGCTGTTTTTATAACAGCTTCGATGTGATCCTTTGGATTGAGGTCGCACCGAACGTCGATTCCCAGTATGGCGACTTTGCTATGTATCTCCAGCGTAGTGCCACAGAGGGAAGGAGGAGGGGAAAATGGTGACTTTTTCGCTGTGAGAGCGCATACCTGTGTTTTATTGGCGTTAAACTCAACAAGATTGTCAGAGCCCCATTTGGCGATGAGTCCTAACGTCCTATCGAGTTCAACAATAAGATCCCTCCGTCTCTCCTCAGTTTCCGCCCGTCCAGCCGCTGCGCGTCCGTGGTATCCCCCGTGCACCGTACTGTCATCTGCATAGCAATGTATGTTCCCGAGAGAGAGCATATCATTGATATGCAGAAGAAAGAGCGTGGGGGATATCACAGACCCCTGGGGGACTCCAGCATTCACTACATGGGATTTTGAAGCGCAACCATCAACTAGAACGCGAAGGCTGCGCTTGTGTAGGAAGCTAGCAATCCAGGTGCAGAGCTGAACCGGCAGACCGTATGCCGGCAGCTTGGAGAGAAGACTTCTGTGCCAGACTCTGTCGAAAACCTTGGAGATATCGAGGCTGACGGCCAACGACTCTCCACGCTTATCGATAGCTTCACCCCAGAGGTGTGTTACGTACGCTAGAAGATCACCTGTGGACCGTTTTGGTCGAAACCCGTACTGACGATCATTAATTAGACAGTGATCTTCTAGGTAATGGATCAGTTGGTTGTTTAAGATCCGTTCCATCACCTTACAAAGAACTGAGGTGATAGCTATTGGCCGATAATTTGCCGGGTCAGATCGATCCCCTTTTTTGGGAACCGCTTGCACATTAGCTTCTCTCCAAGAATCCGGCACACATCCTGTAGAAAGAGACAGCTGGAACAGGCGCGTTAACACAGGAGACAGCTCCGCTGCACACTTCATCAGCACTATGGCTGGTATTCCATCGGGACCGCTAGCTTTCCGCACATCAAGTGATTGTAGCTCTACACGTACATCACGTTGCCTGATTTTGATGTCAGGCATCGTGTAGCCACATGAAGGAATTGTTGGTGGCAGCGCACTACAATCATTGATTACGGAATTATCCGCAAAGAGTTTTGCCAGAAGATCAGCTTTCTCCTGCGGACTGTGAGCTAGCGATCCGTCCGGATACCTGAGCGGTGGCAGCGAAGGTTGGCAGAAATTGCTTTGCACAGATTTGGTCAGACGCCAGAAGCTACGGGAGCCTCTAGAATGTGAAATAAGGTCATGGCCAAACCGCGCAATGCGCTGTGCATCCGCTCTTGTGTATGCCTTCCTACAAGACTTGGAAGTTTTATTGTAGGTTGCTTTCAGTGAGTCAATGTTAGATGCCCCACTAACGCAGCCATTGATCCACGCGCGATATGCCGCCTGCTTAGAAGACACAGCATCGGCACATTCGCGAGTGAACCAACGGTTACGCGTACCCTTACTGGCGAGGTCTGAGTTAGGAATGTAGTATTCCATCCCCAACAGGATCTCACCAGCAATAGCAGCGGCGCTAGCTGTCGGGTCATTCTCACTGAAGCAACGCTCCTTCCAAGGGACTGACGCATAGTAATCGCGCAAACCGTCCCAATCTGCCGACTTATAGTGCCAAATGCGACGTTTGCTTACCGTTGGTGGCGGCAGCTTGGCCTGTGGCACTTTGGTAGATATCAGGCAGTGATCCGAAAAACCAAGTGGAGCCCAAACCTCAACCTGATATTCCACAGGGTGGCTAGTCAGCAGAAGGTCCAGTAGGGAAGGCGCTTGCCCGTCAATGTCTGGGATCCTGGTGGGCTGATCAACCAAATGGGTCAAGTTATGCGTGAGAGCGAAAGCATGGGCAGTCCTTCCCGCATGGTCAGTTTTGGAGGACTTCAACCATGATTCATGGTGAGCGTTAAAGTCCCCCAAAAACACCAGTTCCGCGTTAGGAAACTGCTCTTGCGCAGCATCTGCCACCCGACTAAGATGGTCAAATAGTCGGCTTGTCTCCAAGTCACCATTGTGGGATCTGTAGAGGCACACGTAGACCCGACTCTGACGAACCAAGTCCACACGTACCACTAACAGGGAGAAGGAAGGGTCCTCCAAGCAGCGCAGACGGTGACAACAAACATCCGTCCTGACGAACAAGCATACTCCGGCTTTCGCTTTGAAGGATTCTTCAAGCATGTAGCCGGGATAATTAAGGTAGCTGGTATCGACAGGACGGAGTATTTGAGTCTCCGTCAGAAACAACATTGCTGGCCGTGCTGTCTCGAGATGGCCTTCCTTACCATCTCTGCACAAGGACAGTGAGGTGACTTTTAGGCTCTCTCTTCGCGGTGAACTCGACTCTGGATGACCGAGGAAAGTTACCACCAACAATCCCGCGGTGTGATACCACGATGCCGGAGATTAAATTCCGCCAAAGTGCAGTTCGTAAAGCACTTCTTTCCTTGGATATTCATGAGTCGAGTGGACCCGATGGCATTCCTCCAATCATGCTACGGACATGTGCTCCCAAGTTGGCGCCGGTCTTAACGCGTCTTTTCCGGCAATCCTATGCATTCGGCGTCGTCCCGAACTCCTGGAAGACTACTTTGGTGCATCCGATCCCTAAAAAGGGCAACCGCTCAGACCCGTCCAATTATAGGCCTATAGCCATCACCTCCTTGTTCCCCAAGATAATGGAGTCCATTATAAACTGCCAGCTCCTGCGGTACCTAGAGGAGTACAAGTTGATTAGCGACCGCCAGTACGGTTTCCGTCGGGGTCGCTCAGCCGGTGATCTTCTAGTTTACCTTACTCATAGATGGGCGGAAGCAGTTGAGAGCAAGGGGGAGGCATTAGTAGCCAGGCTGGACATAGCAAAGGCCTTCGATCGCGTGTGGCACAAAGCGCTTCTTTCGAAGCTTCCTTCCTATGGGCTTCCCGGAAAATTATGCAATTGGATTACCAGTTTTTTGGCAGATCGGAGCATCAAGGTCGTTGTCGACGGTGCATGCTCTGACTTAAAATTCGTCAATGCTGGTGTTAAGGATCAGCGCGGGACGGGGGAGATGAGCGCCCCACCGCGGTCGACAGACGAGCTAGCTCATTAGCATTACCGGAGTCACCGTGTGTAGTATACATATGTACATCATTTTTGTAAACTCACAGTTGTGCCAATAAACAGTTATACAGTCCATTGTTGTTCATCATTTGGCCCAAGCAGAAACATATTTTTGGTCCAAAACGAGCCGGATGGGATCTGGAACGAGCCAACTTTGAGTTCTGGACACTGGGTGCGTTCTGGATGGAAGCAAGCATTGACCAGTACGGCGAGCAGCCCAGCAGGAGCGAGAATCTGTGAGGACGTTCCAACTTTTGTATTCCTTTAATCCCTAACATTCCTAGATTTTATCCATTATCCAAGTTTGCATTATAAATCAAACATTAGTAATTTCAATAGTTAAAATTAAGTCATTTCATTTATTAATATTCAGTGCGTATTAAGTGCAGTTGAGACGATCCAAGCGATAAGGATCTTTTGTTCTATCGCCACCGAGCGGCGTTGTTTTTCTATATGAAGTTCATTAGAGTAATATTGTAAACAACTAGTGTTTATTATCATACATTTAAAGTCCATTTTAGATAGTCATTTTCTCTTCATAACTTACATTACTTATTTATTCTTTGTAGAAGTACAAGATCGTAATTGTTGTAACTGATTAATTCAAAACTTATAGTTAAAATAAATTTAACAACCGCCTGCCATAATAGCCTTCATAATGTCCGAAAATATTAAAGATCTTATAAAGAAACGCGGCTCAGTTAAAGGCCGGCTAACAATGTTTATTAATTAGGTAAATTCTTTGCCAGAATTATTATCAGCCGTGCAAGTTACTGAGCTAGAACTTAGAATAAAAAAACGGAACAGCTTTTAAATCAATTTGATTTAATCCAGAGTAATATTGAATATTTAATTGACACCGATGATGATGTTCAACAGTTCAGTGAGAGGCAGGAAATTGAAGATCAGTTTTACATGATATTAGCCAAAGCAAAGCAAATACGTAATCGCAGCGCACGTAATCTAAATGCCGGGGATGATGATAACGATGATATTCGTTCGTGTATTTCAGGCAGTTCGCGATCTTCAGAAATGGTGAAACTGACGAAGACAAATAATGTTAAATTGCCAACGATCCAGCTTCCTAAATTCGGCGGTCGGTACGAGGACTGGCTTGAGTTTCGGGATACATTCGTTTCCCTAATACACGAGAACCAAGGAATAGTTGACATACAAAAGTTTCACTATTTGAGGGCTTCCCTGGAGGGAGGCGCTGCGCAGGTAATAAGATCGATTGGGTTTTCATCCTGTAATTACAAAATAGCGTGGGATTTGTTGTGCGATCGTTATAATAATGAAAGGTTACTAATTCAGAACCACGTACAATCTATGTTTGTTATTGAACCCTTGAAGCGTGAATCAGCGTTAGGTATACGCTCAATTATTGATATATTTTCAAAAAATCTAAGATCCTTACATACATTAGGTGAAAGTACAATGCATTGGGATACATTAATTATTTATTTAATGAATTCCAAATTAGATCCTAAAACGTCTCGAGATTGGGAAGAGCGTAAATCTACTTTAAATAAAATAACATTAAATGATTTTATGAGTTTTTTAAAAAATAAAGCTGACCTTCTTGAAACAATACATATAAACAACAACATAAACAAATACAAAAATAGGAATGATCAAATTAAGGGATTATTAAACACAAATATATACATACCAAAATGTCCTCTATGTAAAAACACACATAAGATATACAACTGTGAAACTTTTTTAAATCAATCTATCAGTGATAGGATCGAATCTGCCCGTAAGCTTAAGTTATGTAATAATTGTTTACGGCCAGGTCATCGTGTTCATAAATGCAAATCGGGCTCTTGTACTAAA
This sequence comes from Vanessa atalanta, assembly GCF_905147765.1. Taxonomy (NCBI): domain Eukaryota; kingdom Metazoa; phylum Arthropoda; class Insecta; order Lepidoptera; family Nymphalidae; genus Vanessa; species Vanessa atalanta. Next base: position 6,939,119 of record NC_061901.1, read on the forward strand.
TGCTCACTAAAACACAATACACTATTACACAAAGAAATAGGTTCCTCACAACATGTTGAGCCGCCAGTCGACAAAGCCACCGCGCTCTCAGTCCAAATGACAGAGCCAGTATTGCTTTCGACTGCAGTGGTTTACATTCTAGGTAGCGATAATCAACGTCACGAAGCAAGAGCTGTTCTCGACTCAGGGAGCCAAGCATCCTTCATGACTCAAAGATTACTACATAAGTTGAACCTACATTGTCAAAAAACACAAATATCAGTAACAGGAATAAATAGTACCATTACGCAAGTAAATAAGCGATGCGACACAATCATATTTTCAAAGGTTTCGTCATTTCAAAGTAACATATCATTATTTGTTTTACTAAATATTACCAATTTATGTAACAACAGAGTAATCATTAAGGATTTACGCATTTCATCACAATACACATTGGCTGATCCACATTATTATAATCCTATTGACATAGATCTATTATTGGGAGCAGACATATTCTGGAATTTAATATTGTCAAATCAAATTCGTTTAGGTAAGAACTGTCCCGTATTGCAAGAAACCCAATTAGGTTACATCATTTCTGGTCCCACTAGTGGACTTAAACATAATATTTACAAAGAAAATACTGGTCTAATTACATGTAACTTTATAAAAAATGATTGTACAGATATTCAAGAACAATTAGCAAAATTTTGGTCACTTGAGGAAACACCCTATGCTTTTAAGCCTGCATATTCAATGGAAGAGAAGTTATGTGAAAAACATTTCGTAGACAACTTCACAAGAATGCCTGATGGTAGATTTTCGGTAGCTATTCCACTTAAAAAACCAGAAACTCTATTAGGAGATTCATATACTCGAGCCTTACATTGTTTTTTATCATTAGAACGTAGATTACAGAAACAACCAAAATTAAAAGAATTATATATAGATTTCATGACTGAGTACGAGCAATTAGGTCATATGTCAGTTGTTCCAAATTACCCTGTTTTAGATACAAATAATTTATATTTTCTACCACACCACGGAGTGTTACGCGAAAACAGCGCGACAACAAAATTGAGAGCTGTATTCAATGCAAGTGCGCCATCAACAACAGGTGTATCGTTGAATGATCTTCAGATGGTTGGTCCCACTATACAAAACGATTTATTCTCTATTCTTATTAGGTTTCGGCATTACTCTTACGTCATGACTGCGGACATTGAAAAAATGTACCGTCAAGTACTAATTCATCAAAATCAGAGACATTTACAAAATATAATTTGGAGAGATGACCCTAGTAAAGAACTTAGCATATTTCAACTCAATACCGTTACTTATGGGACTGCATCTGCGCCATTTCTTGCCGTTAGATGCTTAAAACAACTTGCACTTGAATGTGAGGATAATCTTATTTCCGAGATAATTAATAATGACTTTTATGTAGATGACCTAGTTACAGGTACCCAGTCAATAGATAATTTAATTAAGATCAGGGATAGCATATGTGAAGTTTTATCAAAAGGTTGTTTCAATTTACGCAAAATTAAATCAAATATACCAGATCTACGCGATATAAGCTCAAATTCAAATACGCATGTTAATTTAGGCCGACAAAATTCTAATAATACGCTAGGGCTAGGTTGGATATCATCCTCAGATAAATTGTGTTTTTCTCATAATATTTTATCAGGAAGTCAGGTCACGAAGCGATCAGTTTTGTCCACAATTGGACAAATATTTGATCCTCTCGGACTTCTTACAGTTTTTGTCATCAAGGCTAAAATGCTTCTCCAAAATCTTTGGCTTTTGAAGATATCTTGGGATGAGCCTTTGCCGTTAGATGTTGCACAAAAATGGAATAAATTTAAATCAGATCTCCATTTCTTAAACGACTTACATTTACCTCGTTGCGTTGTTTGTCCTGATTTGGCGCTTATTGAATTACATACATTTTGTGATGCATCGCAGGAAGCTTACGGAGCATGTACATTCGTAAGAAGTATTTCAGTCGATGGCAAGATCATGACACGGTTACTATGCGCAAAAAGTAAAGTCGCACCGTTAAAACCAACTACAATTCCTCGCCTGGAATTATGTGGCGCGATTGTAGCAGCACGTTTAACACAAAAAGTATTAGAAGCATTTAGGTTACCTGTGCAAAGATGCATTCTTTGGAGTGATTCATCTGTCGTTCTAGGTTGGCTGAAAACACCTCCATCTAAATTAAAGTTATTTGTTAAGAATCGTGTTGCTGAAATACAAGAACTTACTTACACTTTTGAATGGCGTTATGTTCCAACTTATGACAACCCTGCTGACCTGCTAACAAGGGGTATAAACTTGGCATCAATAAATACCTTGGATTTGTGGTGGTCAGGTCCAACATTTTTGCACGAGTTGGAATGTAAATGGCCTAAAAATAACATAAATTACAAAGATGACTTACCTGAAATTGTAGCTCATGTTGCATCAACAATTGCAATCAAGAATAATCAGCTTATTGATTTTCACAGATTTTCAACATTAACTAAAATTAAACGTACAATGGCTTTTGCATTAAGATTTGTTTACAATTGTAAAATTCATGATTGCAACCAGAAATTATCTGGACCATTGAATACACAAGAATTAGATAACGCATTTAATTTACTATTAAAACAATCACAAATTGAATCGTTTCCCGAATACAAACTTTTGTACAATAAACAAGCTTTACCTAATAAAAATAATCTTATTTCCCTGTCACCGTTTCTTGATGAAACAGGTCTACTAAGGGTAGGTGGCAGATTAAAAAATTCAAAATTTGACTATAATAAAAGACATCCAGTATTAATTTCATGCAAACATCCTTTGACTAAACTAATTTTTACTTTTGAACATTTAAGATTGTTTCACGCAGCACCACAACTTCTTTTATCATCTTTAAGGCAACAATTTTGGCCTATAGGTGGTCGCAATATGGCTAAACAGATCGCACACAAATGCTACAAGTGTTTCAGAATGAAAGCTCAAACGATTAACCCTATCATGGGTCAGTTGCCGGAGCAGCGACTCGACCCAGGTTACCCGTTTCAAACAACAGGCGTAGATTACTGCGGTCCTTTACAAGCTGCCGATAGGAAAGGACGTGGATCTAAAACTATCAAGGTGTATATTGCTGTCTTTGTCTGTTTCACTACAAAGGCATTACATTTAGAATTGGTTACCGATTTAACAAAGGAAACGTATATTGCTGCGTTACGTAGGTTCATTGCTCGGCGATCCAAGCCCTCCATTATATTTTCTGATAATGGTACACAATTTGTTGGGGCTAAAAATTAAATTCAGAATTTCTTAAAACAAGAATCTCTAAATTTAGCTCAGTATATGGCAAACGAAGGCATAGACTTTAAGTTCATACCCGCCTATACTCCTCATTTTGGAGGCATATGGGAGGCGGGCGTTAAATCTGTTAAATACCATCTATTGAGAGTATTAGGAAACGCTCGTTTAACATTTGAAGAATTATATACAGTTTTAGTTCAAATAGAATCAATATTGAATTCTCGTCCTCTATCACCAATTTCCTCAGATCCTAACGACCTTACTCCTCTCACTCCTGGTCATTTTCTAGTTGGACGTCCTTTAACAGCGCTGCCTACATCTAGCCTAATCAACGTAAATCCCAATAGACTACAACGTTGGGAACTAGTAGAACAGCTACGTCAGAATTTTTGGATACGCTGGCAGAAGGAGTACGTGTCTGAACTTCAACAAAGGACCAAGTGGAAGACTTCTAAGGGCGATCTGAAGGAAGGGACAATGGTCGTGATCAAGGATGATGCACTGCCTCCGTTGAAGTGGAGCCTTGGACGAGTTCGTCGAGTGTTCCCAGGTCCTGACGGAGTTAATCGTGTTGCAGACATAGAAACCACTAAAGGCCTGACAAGACGAGCATTCAATAAAATTTGTCCACTACCAATCAATGAGGCTGTTGAAACCCAAGATTTCAACGTCGGGGGGCATGTTAAGGATCAGCGCGGGACGGGGGAGATGAGCGCCCCACCGCGGTCGACAGACGAGCTAGCTCATTAGCATTACCGGAGTCACCGTGTGTAGTATACATATGTACATCATTTTTGTAAACTCACAGTTGTGCCAATAAACAGTTATACAGTCCATTGTTGTTCATCATTTGGCCCAAGCAGAAACAGCTGGTGTCCCACAAAGCTGCGTTCTTTCACCCACTCTGTTTCTTTTGCATATCAATTACTTGTTGAAAATCTGTAACATTCACTGCTATGCAGACGACAGCACCGTAGATACCTATACATACACCGGCCGTGCTAATATTTCTCTGGAAATAGTCGAAGAAAACCGGAACAAACTTGTGTCTGAAATCGAGTCTTCGTTAAAAAAGTCTCGAACTGGGGTCGGCTAAACCTAGTCTATTTCAACCCCAAAAAGACGCAAGTTTGCGCGTTAACTGCTGAAAAAACACCATTCGTCGTATCTCCACGATTCGAGAACATTCCGTTAGCCGCCACAGCTAGTATCGGAATACTTGGCGTCGATATTTCGAGCCTCGTTCAGTTCCGCGGTCAATTGGAAGGTAAAGCCAAATAGGCATCAAAAAAGCTCGGTGTGCTCAGCAAAGCAAGACAGTATTTCACGTCGGCCCAACGTCTAAGACTATACAAGGCGCAAATTCGGCCTCACATGGAATACTGCTCTCACCTCTGGGCGGGTGCTCCCCTGTACCAGTTCCTTCCATTTGACCGTATCCAACGTAGAGCGGCTCGAATTATCGACGATCAAGCCCTTTCCGATCTGCTTGATCCTTTGGCTTTGCGTAGAGATGTTGGATCGCTCTGCGTCTTCTACAGAATTCATCACGGGGAATGTTCCGAGGAATTGTTTGGATTAATCCCGGCTGCTGAATTTCACCTTCGGACATCTCGTCAAAATTCCAAATATCACCCGCATCACCTAGATGTCCGAAAATCCACAACAGCGCGATTTTGAAGACATTTTCTGCCTCGCACAACCACTCTGTGGAACCGGCTTTCGCCGGCGGGTTTTCCGAACCGATACGACTTGGGAACCTTTAAGAAAAGAGCGTATATATAGCGGCCGTGAGCGCCGAGCGTAACATATGTATACGGATTGTCTCCTAGTTTTTTTATTTAAAATAACTAGTTAAGTAATATATTACATTAAAAATTATGTTTAACTATTAGTTTGAGAAAAATAAAGCAAGAATTAAACCATAGTGAATAAAAACAGTGCAATTGGAAGTAATATAAACTATTAACAAAATTTAAAATCTAACGTGTGGTTAATGAGTGCAATCAGTTCAGGACGCGTGAGTGTGTCATCGCCGGCAAAGGTCATTGACCGCGCGCTGTGCTAAAGCGCAACGATTGAATGTTTGCTAAGACATTGTAATTATACCTACTGAGTCAATAATAACAAAAAAGATGCCTAAATGTGTTACGTGTGGAAAATTTATGGCTGTAGGAGATGGCGCTTCTTGCTGCAAATGCAGGGCTTTAAACCATCTTACCTGTATTGGGTTATCAGAGAAATCAAAAGTACCTATTAATTGGACATGTTTGGATTGTAAGTCAAAAACTTCAAGGAAAAATAGCGACGATACTCCCGCAAAATGTAATACATTACGAGACGTTAGGCAGCCAGCTTCGAACATGGACGTTTTTATGTCTCCCAGTAATACAATGTCAGAGCAATCAACTATTATAAGCGAATTGAAAAGTATTAGAGAAGAGTTGTATGCTACTCGTAATGAGCTGAAAGAATTTAGGAATGAAATGGCATGTATATCGTCTTCATAATAGTATGTAATGAAAGAATAGATGGGATCGAGAACAGATTAGAATGCTTAGAAAAACAACTCGAAACTCATAGTATAAACAACGATGAATCCCTGAAAGCAACAGTAGACCAGCTCAAAGCAGACCTTAATGAGAGGGAACAAGATTTATTACTTAATGACATCGATATCACCGGCATTCCGGAAAGCAAAGGTGAAAATCCTTATCATATTGTGATGCTCATAGCCGCAAAACTCAGCGTTAAAATCGATGAACAAGATATCACGCGGGCAGAGCGTATAGGACACGGTTCAAAAGAAGGAGAAAACGCAACGCGCCCAATTGTAGTGAGATTATCGAGGAAGACTCTACGAGATGACTTACTACGAGCGGCCCGTATTCGGCGTGGTGCAGACACAGCCGATATGGATATTCCAGGCAATCCTAGAAAATTTTACGCCAATGAACGCCTGTCAAAAACTAACAGGCAATTATTCAAAAAGACGCGAATTGCGGCTAAAACGTCTAAGTGGAAATTTACCTTGGACACGAGAAGGAAGAATATATACAAGACAAAACGAAGGTAAACCGAGTATCAGAATCAAATCCGAATCAGATATACTTCGTATTTTTAGGATTGATCAAGTTTGATCCGATGTTGCGTTTAAATTACATATTAACTTCGTTTTTATCGATAACTCTTTTCATACTTTTACTTTTCATATTTTTATTTGTCTTATGTTTACTTTTATTAATAAATGCACGTTCACTCTATGTATGTTTAAAACTGCACTATACTCGTATAATCATACTAACTATAACAATAGAAAAGACGACAAATATGCTTATTTATATTATTATATCCACAATCTAGACACGCGGTAGCGTGTCAGCCAAGTTCTAGTAATAGAACTGGCGAGCAGCACCGTGTGTAATCTAGACACGCGGTAGCGTGTCAGCCAAGTTCCAGTAATAGAACTGGCGAGCAGCACCGTGTGTAATATTACACGAACCATTTGGAGCCACTTTTGACCTCCTCATAACTCAAAAACTATTTGACATAAATGTGTCTCAAGTCAGACTTAGGCAACAATATATTATCCCAAGTTATAAGAAGAAATGATATTTTATGTAGTTATAAATAAATTTCAGAAAGGACTATTTAACTTGGCACAAATTTCGATCTCACTTCTTTTGTCGTTGAAGACAACAACCAAGGTATATATCATAATATTTGACTTGGCTCTCATTTTTACATTTATGTTTTTGATGGGATATATATATGACAGCGGAGGGCCATCACCACAGTTATAGTTCATGGTTTTCTTATGTGGGCGTCTATCGGTGGGTGACGTAGGATCAAGAAAACACACTTGTACAATCAACCACAGTATAATGACTCAGTAACACAGTTTAAGTAGGTGACTGGAATGCGCGATGGTTCTGTGACTGCACGCGCCGAACGCTCGGAGAGTAGTGATGTCCGACGTTCCCCTCTGGCGCATGCTTACACAAACTCCATCGAGTGCCGCTACGTGGCGCTGGCGTTCCGGAAACGATTCCATAACGTAGTCTCGAACGTATACCACTAGATGGCGTTGTCAGAAATAATTCACCCGGTTGCGACACGGCCATCCTGCTTGCACACGCCCACGTGTGATTGTTAACCTGCCGGCAAAACATACCACAAGAAAACCTTGTTCTGCTCGGCCACTTCTGACATTACATACACATCGGATAAATAAAGGAACTCTTAGATCACTACAGTTTAATTTCTATTAACAACTCAACTTCAACTCTACTTTAAAACAATATCGAACAATAGGAATTCAAAATAATCAAAATTACAATTACAGTCAAGATCACCGCGCCAGGCCAGATACCACAGTCATTTTATTCCACATTAACACTATACTGCAACATTATCTTTAAAGTTTACAAAACTCTACGAGTAAAAACCTCTAGCGCCACGGCTCTCTAGCCGACTGGCAATCACATTGCCCTGCCGCATCCACCGCGTGGATCGAAACCTTGCATGTGCCCATGTGTATCACCCCGTGACTACACACCATAGTGGTCTCTCTTAGACCCCGACCTCCGCCTGAGTTAAACGCGCACCGCGCACCCACGGTCTACTTGAGTTGCCTCAAGAGATACCGACTTCTACCGGGCTACGACTACGTAATAACTACAGGTACGGTCGAACGCAATACGGCCGCTAGCACCCCTTACTCGTCTACATACATTAAGCTTACTCGTCAATACCGTTACAGCTATCATCAACATCAACATCGACTGGTAAATGACCTGCTGGCATCTTTCTTAACCTATCGTGTGCATATTTGTACGTACGCTTTGAATTTAAAGCCTTTAACATGTAACGATCACCATCCAAAACCTCAATCACCTTAAACGGACCTTTATACTTCGAATCTAACTTTGTTTGGTTCCGTTCTTCGTTTTCTAACAATACAAAGTCACCTACTGCAAAATTCTTAATTTTAGCCTTTGTTTTATCAAATCGAGCCTTATCATATTCCGCACCTTTTGTTATATTCTCAGCCGCGCGATCGCGAATTTCGTTCAAATCAACATCGGTCTCTATTTCGCTACACATCAATGACAACTGTCTTGCAACTTTCCCGATTAAAAGTTCAAGTGGAGAAGCTTTTGTAACTCTATTCATCGTACAATTTATTGCTAGTTGAACCTCGCCTATAGTATCCTGCCACGATTTATCACCGCTTATTTCTACCGCAGTGAACATTGATTTAAGAACACTCATAACTCTCTCTACTTGCCCGTTGGCACGAGATGAACCGGTCGCTATCAGATGTAAGTCAATATTTTTACTAACACAAAAATCACGAAATTCCTTACTCGCAAAACAACGTCCTTGGTCGGCTATTATGCGACTTGGAGCACCAAATAGAGCTGTACTTTTAGTTACGGCGTGAATGCTACTTTTAGAGTCAATGTTTGTCGAATGAAAGAGCAATACGCATCTATTAACACGAAAATGTATTCTTTTTTATCGTTTTTGCCGCTAAGTTTACCCGTCGCGTCTATATGAACCGTATGCCATGGCGTCGTTACTTTAGGTATTGAATGCAATTCGGCTTGAATTTTACCAGAATGCGATTTCGCTACTTTACATGTAACGCAATTATCAATGAATTTTCCAACATACTGAGACATTCCCGGAAACCAATAATAATGAAATAGTTTTTCAGTAGTCTTTTCGGCACCAAGATGAACAATAGCGTCGTGAAAGTTATTAACTACGGACCATCTGAGAGCACGAGGTAAATATGGTAAGCTCTTAGTTCTACCGTTGCGCTGTATTTTTCGGTGTAAGATACCTGACCGTAACACATAAGTTTTCGCTAATTGTTCATCTAAGCGATTTTCTTCTAAGTCAGTAATTATTTTTGAAATCTCAGCGTCGCACTGTTGTTCCGCTTGGAGCCAGTTAGGGGAAAGCTCAGTTACGTCAACGCGTTTTGGACTAACACTATCTACTGCTTTTGAATCAAGTGACAAAGGATTTCGCGAGAAGAAGTCTACATGCGACATACGTTTTCCCTCTCTGTATACGACATCAAAATCGAATGACTGTAGAAAGGACCACCATCTATGCGCCCGAGGAGTGAGTTCCTTTTTCGTTTGAGAAGATTTTAACGAATTACAATCAGTAAAGACGGTAAACTTTTTGCCTAAAATGCTTGATCGAATTTACAACAGCGAGAGTTTCAAGATCGTACGAGTGATACTGGCTTTCTGCTGGAGATGTTCTTTTACTGTAATAAGCTACTACACTACGTTTATTATCTTTGACTTGAAATAAGATTGCTCCATAGCCTAAACTACTCGCGTCTGTATGCAACTCTACTGGAAGCTCGGGGTCATAGATCGATAATATAGGGTCACTCGTTAGAACAGAAATTACTTTTTGACGAATGACTTCATGTTCAGGTTTCCAATTTAATTCGCCTTTCAATGAAGTTAATCGGTGCAAGGGAGCCATTATTTTAGAGAAATCTTTAATAAACTGTCGAAAATAAGACGCTAGACCTATAAACTGTCGTAGTTGAGTCACCGTTTCAGGGGGCGGTAAAGCAGTTAAGGCCTCTACCTTTCTACGATTGGGTTTAATCTGACTGGACTCTACTTCGAATCCCAAGAACTCTACCTTCGTCTTGAGGAAGGAGCACTTCTTGAGGTTCAAAGAGAAACCAGCTTTAGTCAAAACTTCCAATACAGTGTAAAGTCTCTGTAAACCTAACTCTACGTCGGGAGAAACTATCAAAATGTCATCGACATAAACGATCACGTAATCATGAGCTAGATCACCTAGAGCATTCATAATAGCCCGTTGAAATACTGAGATAGCGTTCTTTAAGCCAAAAGGCATAGTTAAAAACTCGTATTGTCCGTCATTTGTTATAAAAGCAGTCATTTCTATGGAATCTTCACTAACCGGAATTAAATGAAAACCACTAGCGCAATCTAATTTAGAAAAATAATTGGCACCGTGAAGTCGCGCAATTTGGTCAGAAATAAGAGGGAGCGGGTAACGATCGGAGACGGTGTTACTATTAAGCTCGCGGTAATCTATACACATACGATCGGAGCCGTCATGTTTCTTTACTAGCAGTGCCGGACTCGCGAATGGAGAACAACTAAGCCTTATGATATTAGCTTCTGATAACTCTTTTACACGTTCGCGTACAATACTACGTTCTTCTGTTGACATTCTATACGGCCGCCGCTGCACCGTTCGATTCGAATCAATTAATTTAATCTTAAGCTCGCCTGTGTTTACACGCGTTGTAGGTAAACCGGTAATAAAATACTCAGAAAACTGATTAAGCACGTCCAATAGTTTAGATTTGTTTTCACCAGACACACCCGTCGTAATTAAATCTAATCGTAATGTATTATCACTATTTTGACTGATCGAATTTACACAACAAACCTTAGTGAACGAAAGCTCGGTAGCTGTCATATTTATCGCGAAACCACGATTTAAAATCTCACGGCCTAACATGACGTTACTTTGCAAATAGCTATCAGGCAAAACATGTAATAAGATTTCTAGAGGGTGACCGTTAATCGTTACACAACATAAAATCTGTTCTGTACTGAATGCTTGTGTTTTACCAATACCAGTCATAGCAACAACATTATAGTGGCGCTTGCCACTGAACTTTGATGAAAAACTTTCTTTTACTAACGAGCATTCAGCACCAGAATCATATGTAAACTGAATTAATTCACCTTTGTGTATTAATGTCCCGGACGGTGGCTGCATCGTGCAGACGTCAACGCGTCGCTCGCCGCCGTGTGCGCCGCCGTGGCTGCTGCTGTTGCACCGCGCGGCGATGTGACCCGGCTTGCCACATTTAAAGCAAACCAAGGTCTTGGCTGCCGGCTGCTGCGATGCTTGACTCGACGATGTTGTAGGTGTAGGCCGTCCTCTCGTTTCAATCGTTTTACTTCTACATTCAACTCGCTTATGACCCCTTTTGCCACAATTATAACACTGAACTTGGGTCATCCTCGCTCGCTTCACGTCAGTTGTATTTGACAGCTCACTGGTGGTGTTTATTTTGCGCTTGAGATGTGAAAAAGCACTCAGTTCTTGTTGTAATTTCTCTCTCGATGTAATGTTCGTAGTAAATGCCATGCGCTGAAGTCGCGGCTCGAACTGTGACAAGTGAGCGAGTACTGTTGCTACGGCGATTTCTTCTTTGTTTACGTCTTTCCATCGGTTGGTCAGCGACGAAATCAATCGACTTGCAAATGCGGGTAGTGTTTCTTTTTCACTTGGTTTCTCAGCACTCATCTTGATGAGGGTACCCGCCAATGTTTCGGTCGAAATAAATCGTGTTGCGAAGAGAGCTTTGAATTCAACCCACGTGATACCCTCATAGGCTATTTGAGATAACCAAGTTGATGCTTCACCTTTTAGCGCCTTGCTGACCGCCAAAACTAGTCGACCGCCGCTTGGAGGATTTTCGGCGAAACACAAGTCAGCCGTCGCGCACCAGGATCTTGCATCAGCATCCTTTTTCTCAGGATCGAATGCTGGTAGTTCTTCATGGTGGGCCGGCTTAGATGATTGCAGGGCCTCAATCAATGCTCGCATGTTCTGGTTTTGGTGCTCGAACATTGCATGCCAGATGTTCGTCTCATTGTTTTGATCCAACGCTGATCCCACTTCTGATGACGGCGGAGGGCCATCACCACAGTTATAGTTCATGGTTTTCTTATGTGGGCGTCTATCGGTGGGTGACGTAGGATCAAGAAAACACACTTGTACAATCAACCACAGTATAATGACTCAGTAACACAGTTTAAGTAGGTGACCGGAATGCGCGATGGTTCTGTGACTGCACGCGCCGAACGCTCGGAGAGTAGTGATATCCGACGTTCCCCTCTGGCGCATGCTTACACAAACTCCATTGAGTGCCGCTACGTGGCGCTGGCGTTCCGGAAACGACTCCATAACGTAGTCTCGAACGTATACCACTAGATGGCGTTGACAGAAATAATTCACCCGGTTGCGACATATATATTCGGATAAAAATAAATAAATAAAAATTAAATAAACATACAATAAAACGGCACTATTTACACTTTAAATCTAGACACGCGGTAGCGTGTCAGCCAAGTTCTAGTAACAGAACTGGCGAGCAGCACCGTGTGTAATATTACACGAACCATTTGGAGCCACTTTTGACCTCCTCATAACTCAAAAACTATTTGACATAAATGTGTCAAATTTGGCTCATATATTGAGACTTGCGAGATACATATGTGTTCTAAATTTCATAAACGCATCTCAAATGGTTATTTAGATATTAACGTCTAAAAATCGTCATTTTTATCACTGACTGACCTATAGATCAAAACTATAACCTACTTCCAGGTTACCTAGAAAGTTCAAATTTGGCATGCAGATAGATAATTAGGCCAATATAAAGGAAAAAAACTGAAACTGGTAATTTTTTATCATTTTATTATAATTTTTCATTTTATTGGGTCTATAGGAACACTTATATACTTAGTTCCTGTAATAAAAAAATGATGTATGAACCAGCAATCAAAACTTATGACAGCCGTTCTTAATGTGGATTTTAAGGTCTTCACGTGAATATATAACAAATTTTCATACCACAATTTGAATACCACCCTTAAGTTTTTTAAATCCAAATATTTCCGTTTTAGTACTTATGAGTATAGCCGACTTTCGTATTGATTACGTTATTCACTAGCATCTAGCGCACATCAATGGTGCAAAATAATTATACTTAAAAAAATAATAATAATAGGCATTTCGGCACACGGCGCGCGACGCGACGCCGTAGCAGCGGGATAGGAGCGTTGCGATTAAACCTTAACGCGGACGTGTCTGAGCGAGTAGCAACCGCGCTCATAAGAATTATTTCAATGCCTTCCGATGGAAGCTGCCTAGTCTATTCGACTGCATATTTTTTGTTTGAGTATACTAGTATACAACAATAAAATAGGTTTCGTGAGACTGTAGTAGAGTATGTATATCGTTACTGGAATGATTTAAGTTTGTACTCTAGCGCTACAAACGGGGATCCTTATTGCTTGGAAGAACAGTATCGAGCAAGCATGCTGATGTCAGCAAAGGACTGGTGAATGGGTCCAATGGAAAGATAGAGAAGATACATTGGGACGTCGACAACAGCAATAGCGCACGTAAAATAACAATTCAGTTTAAACATAATTTAATTTGCGAACTATAAGGCAAAACCAAGTTACAGATATTAAGTAATGTACATATATGTTCAAAGGAAACAATTCTCTATTTGCTTAGCATATTCTACTACTATACACAAATCACAAGGCCTTCGCCTTGACGGTGTTCTTTTCGACATAGGTTCCTCTATATCAAGTAAAGAGCAGGCTTACGTTGGACTCTCTAGAGTTAAAAACTTAGATGTAGTACATCTTATCAATTTAGGTCCAAGTCAAATCAGAAAACAAGAGAGCTCTATTGTAGAGTACAACCGTCTGCGCCGTTATACCACCCCTACTTGGGCAAATTAAGTATGAACAGAAAACGCGTAAAAAAAATCCGGACACTGAATGGGCAATTCACTAGAAAATTTCAGAGGTACCTACAAGAAAAATAAGAACGTATCAAAAAAAGACAATTATACCCCGTAAACATAAAAAAATAGAATAGCTTAACAAAAACCATATGGTATTAATTTTGTTATTAATAAGTACCTACTAATAATTTATATACAAAAAATAGTGATATCCCATCAAAAACATAAATTTAAAAATGAGAGCCAAGTTAAATATTATGATATATACCTTGGTTGTTGTCTTCAACGACAAAAGAAATGAGATCTAAATTTGTGCCAAGTTAAATAGTCCTTTCTGAAATTTATTTATAACTACATAAAATATTTTCCGTGCAGTGACGGAGTAAGAATACAATTCACTGCCCCTCTCTCTCCCATGCGTGTCGTAAGAGGCGACTAAGGGACATCTGAGCGACCATCTGCTCATCTGGTGGTAGGATGTCAATCATCCGCCTGGCTTGTTACCACCGTACGCATGGTGAAACACTCGTGAAGTGGCTGCTTGCAGCCGCGTTTCGAGATCAGCCGGCGTACAGCCAGTGCCCGAGCGCGCATTGTCGCGATAAGTGTTGGTCCGGTGGATGTTGCTGTTGAACCAATGCTGGAGGAAAGTATATTGACCCGCCGGTCAGGGAGATCCGTAGAAACGGTTGTTCCGCTGGCCGCCCGTGGCAGAGTACAGGGGCCCAAGCGTTCCTAACCAGCTCGCGAGGCTGCCCCACCAGGCCACGCATAATCCCGGTGTGGACCGTCGTGCCGGTTGGTGACCGGACGGTGGGGTCCCGGCGGCCACTACCGGGAGGGTTCGGGGGCCCTTCCGCCCGGCGGGTCAGTTTATTTTCTCTTCTGGCAACTTATTGGGGAAACACAGCTCCACACTTTGACCGTCCTTATCGTGGCAACGCATCGCTCGCTTCACGTCTCTTCCTCTTTTTTCCCCCTATCCATGACAGTGCATAAAAGAAATGACGGTCGTACAGCGGTGCACACCCCCACCATTCCCACGCTGTTTGAGGTTGAGTTCGTTAACATCCGTGGACTCCACGCTAACCTCAATGCTGTCCACCACCATCTCGAGACAGCACGGCCAGCAATGTTGTTTCTGACGGAGACTCAAATACTCCGTCCTGTCGATACCAGCTACCTTAATTATCCCGGCTACATGCTTGAAGAATCCTTCAAAGCGAAAGCCGGAGTATGCTTGTTCGTCAGGACGGATGTTTGTTGTCACCGTCTGCGCTGCTTGGAGGACCCTTCCTTCTCCCTGTTAGTGGTACGTGTGGACTTGGTTCGTCAGAGTCGGGTCTACGTGTGCCTCTACAGATCCCACAATGGTGACTTGGAGACAAGCCGACTATTTGACCATCTTAGTCGGGTGGCAGATGCTGCGCAAGAGCAGTTTCCTAACGCGGAACTGGTGTTTTTGGGGGACTTTAACGCTCACCATGAATCATGGTTGAAGTCCTCCAAAACTGACCATGCGGGAAGGACTGCCCATGCTTTCGCTCTCACGCATAACTTGACCCATTTGGTTGATCAGCCCACCAGGATCCCAGACATTGACGGGCAAGCGCCTTCCCTACTGGACCTTCTGCTGACTAGCCACCCTGTGGAATATCAGGTTGAGGTTTGGGCTCCACTTGGTTTTTCGGATCACTGCCTGATATCTACCAAAGTGCCACAGGCCAAGCTGCCGCCACCAACGGTAAGCAAACGTCGCATTTGGCACTATAAGTCGGCAGATTGGGACGGTTTGCGCGATTACTATGCGTCAGTCCCTTGGAAGGAGCGTTGCTTCAGTGAGAATGACCCGACAGCTAGCGCCGCTGCTATTGCTGGTGAGATCCTGTTGGGGATGGAATACTACATTCCTAACTCAGACCTCGCCAGTAAGGGTACGCGTAACCGTTGGTTCACTCGCGAATGTGCCGATGCTGTGTCTTCTAAGCAGGTGGCATATCGCGCGTGGATCAATGGCTGCGTTAGTGGGGCATCTAACATTGACTCACTGAAAGCAACCTACAATAAAACTTCCAAGTCTTGTAGGAAGGCATACACAAGAGCGGATGCACAGCGCATTGCGCGGTTTGGCCATGACCTTATTTCACATTCTAGAGGCTCCCGTAGCTTCTGGCGTCTGACCAAATCTGTGCAAAGCAATTTCTGCCAACCTTCGCTGCCACCGCTCAGGTATCCGGACGGATCGCTAGCTCACAGTCCGCAGGAGAAAGCTGATCTTCTGGCAAAACTCTTTGCGGATAATTCCGTAATCAATGATTGTAGTGCGCTGCCACCAACAATTCCTTCATGTGGCTACACGATGCCTGACATCAAAATCAGGCAACGTGATGTACGTGTAGAGCTACAATCACTTGATGTGCGGAAAGCTAGCGGTCCCGATGGAATACCAGCCATAGTGCTGATGAAGTGTGCAGCGGAGCTGTCTCCTGTGTTAACGCGCCTGTTCCAGCTGTCTCTTTCTACAGGATGTGTGCCGGATTCTTGGAGAGAAGCTAATGTGCAAGCGGTTCCCAAAAAAGGGGATCGATCTGACCCGGCAAATTATCGGCCAATAGCTATCACCTCAGTTCTTTGTAAGGTGATGGAACGGATCTTAAACAACCAACTGATCCATTACCTAGAAGATCACTGTCTAATTAATGATCGTCAGTACGGGTTTCGACCAAAACGGTCCACAGGTGATCTTCTAGCGTACGTAACACACCTCTGGGGTGAAGCTATCGATAAGCGTGGAGAGTCGTTGGCCGTCAGCCTCGATATCTCCAAGGCTTTCGACAGAGTCTGGCACAGAAGTCTTCTCTCCAAGCTGCCGGCATACGGTCTGCCGGTTCAGTTCTGCACCTGGATTGCTAGCTTCCTACACAAGCGCAGCCTTCGCGTTCTAGTTGATGGTTGCGCTTCAAAATCCCATGTAGTGAATGCTGGAGTCCCCCAGGGGTCTGTGATATCCCCCACGCTCTTTCTTCTGCATATCAATGATATGCTCTCTCTCGGGAACATACATTGCTATGCAGATGACAGTACGGTGCACGGGGGATACCACGGACGCGCAGCGGCTGGACGGGCGGAAACTGAGGAGAGACGGAGGGATCTTGTTGTTGAGCTCGATAGGACGTTAGGACTCATCGCCAAATGGGGCTCTGACAATCTTGTTGAGTTTAACGCCAAGAAAACACAGGTGTGCGCTCTCACAGCGAAAAAGTCACCATTTTCCCCTCCTCCTTCCCTCTGTGGCACCACGCTGGAGATACATAGCAAAGTCGCCATACTGGGAATCGACGTTCGGTGCGACCTCAATCCAAAGGATCACATCGAGGCTGTTATAAAAACAGCCTCACGTAAACTCGGAGTCCTGAACAAGGTGCGGCGTTTTTTCACGCCTGCTCAACTGCTCCTGCTGTATAAAACACAGGTACGGTCCTGCGTTGAATATTGCTCGCACCTCTGGGATGGCTCCGCTAAGTACCTACTGGAGGCCTTGGATCGGTTGCAGCGACGTGCGGTTCGCATTATTGGCGATGTAAAGGTCACCAACACCCTCGAGCCTTTACAATTGCGTCGAGAGATAGCGGCACTCAGCGCTTTCTATCGAATGTGTCACGGCGAATGCTCAGAGGAACTATTCTCCCTTATTCCTGCTTCCCCTTTCCTTCACAAGTCCACGCGTGCTGGTTCTCGATGTCACCGCCTAACTGTGACATCAATTCCATCGCGTACAAAGAAATTTGGCAACTCTTTTCTTTGTCGCACTTCCAAAACATGGAATTCTTTACCAGCGCACGTATTCCCCTCCTCTTATGACCTGGGTTCCTTCAAGCGAGGCGTGAAGAGGCATCTTGCGGGCCGGCAAGGCGGGGGCGGCTAGAGCAGATCACCTTTCCCAACTGCACTAGCCGTCGTCGCGTTTGGACTCTACTACCACTTACCATCAGGTGGAGCAGAGTCATTTTCCCTCCCGGGCAATAAAAAAAAAAAAAAAAATCATTTCTTCTTATAACTTGGGATAATATATTGTTGCCTAAGGTCTGACTTTATTCTTTACTTTTTCTAGTGTTAACGTCTTTTGTAAAAATAACCTGCCCTTCTTTGAAATTAACGTTACTCTCTCCGCCCTTTTTATCCCTTACCTTTTCCTTTTGTTCTAACATTTTACAAGTCAAATGTTGATATAGATATTTTGTTCGTTTCGCGTGATCCTTTAATATCTGCTGTGTGTATGCTTTATCAAAATCCGCACTAAATATTTGATTTGAATCCGTGTGGCCGAATACGACCTCAAAAGGTGTTAGACCTGTGGCTGTATGAATAGAATTGTATATGCCATAATAGAGTACGTCATAACAGATGCTGCATCTGTGCACTTTTGCTCATACCTAGCCAAACGATATATTTCTATAATTGTGGAATGAAATCGCTCTAGTATAATAATAATAATAACTTTATTAATCAACCAAAATTTACAAAAGAAACAATGTGGCTCTGGCTCCCGAACTAGTGAAACTGTGTTTCAGGAGTCAGTTCCTTCCCAAAATAATATACATTCAGTTGTCTACAATGTTAGATGTTTTACAAATTGCATCTTACATGACAGCAGTGTATCATACTAATAACAAAAAATTTATATATATATATATATATATATACATATAATAATAAAATAAACAATACAGTATGAAAAAGAAGAAAAAGAAATTAAATTAAACACATTTTGGTCACACAATTAACTTACTTTACATCTTAATGTATATAAAGTAATGTAGCGTGTGTGTTGTGTGTGTGTGTGTGTGTGTGTGTGTGTGTGTGTGTGTGTATGTGTGTGTGTGTGTGTGTTTTGTATTAATGTATAATTGCCCAATTCACAATCTATTTCTTTATATATAATAGATTTTCTGTATCTATCTATCTTCGTAGGTTAAGTTACTAAGCCAATTGTATAATGTTTGTTTTAATTTAAAGTGTGATAGAATGCTCGCATTATGTAAAACATTAAATTTGTTGTATAATCTGGGTGCAATTGATTCGTATTGTCTTTGCGCAAAAACGCTTTTTGTTTTAGGGAGTGGTAAATAGTTCAATCTTTTAACAACTTTAGGTATGGTTGCAATTGTTTTATGATATCTTTGGATACATTTAAATATAAATAGTTGTCTAACTGATAAGACATTGGCTTTCTGCAGTACTTCACGAGTAGGGTGTCGATTAGGAAGTGACATGGAGACTTTTAGGAGTGCTCGTTGAGCACATTCTAGTTTATTTATATTACTTTGAACGGCACCACCCCACACACTTATGCAATAAGTTAGGATAGACTCAGCAAGTGCCTTATATATTTGTATAATAAGTTTGGTATTTGATATCATTTTAAGATTTTTAAATATGTAGGTCATCTTTCTTATTCGTTTAGCCAATAGCAATATATGTTCTGCCCAATTAAGATTTTCATCGATAGTGACTCCCAAATATTTAATATTACTGACTCGTTCAAGTTCTTCGCAATAACAATGGTAGGTCTTGATGTCGGTTACACGGATAGGTATGAATACGAATTGGAAGAATATGGGGAATATTTACTTTCGTCTTACTAAAGCTTATAAATTTTCTTTTGGTTGTGTTAAGTGAGAGTAGACTGTCTTCTAACCATGCTGAAACGATACTCATAGCCTTCTCAGCTCGAAATCTAGCATCATCCCATGTTTTACCGTGGACCAAAATAACGGTATCGTCAGCAAACATCTGTATATTAGCTCCTTGCAACTCTACCCCACATAACTCGTTTATGTATATCAAAAACAATGTAGGACCAAGCGTGCTGCCCTGCGGTACACCATATAATGCCGAACTTTGGTTGCTGACATATTCTCCGACACGGACACACTGCTTTCTATTGATCAAGTAATCCCGAAGCCATGAAAGACAATTCCCTCTAATACCAATGTTTTCTAGTCTTGTGAGTAAAATAGGTACAGACACAGTATCGAACGCTTTTTGAAGGTCCAGGAATATACCAATACACTTATCACCTTTGTCAATATAACTTGTTATTGTGGTTGTTAACCGCAAAACAGCGTCTTCTGTTGATCTATTGGATCTAAAGCCGTATTGGTTTTCATGTACAATATTATTTTTATTTAAATAATTCGTAAGCCGTTTATTTGTAACTTTTTCTAGAACCTTTGAGAGGGTACTCAATAAAGAAATAGGCCTATAATTTGTAGCTAATTCTCTGTTTCCTCCTTTATAAGTTGGGCAGATAACTGCTTGTTTAAATATGTTAGGAAAGACCCCATATTCGAAACTTAGGTTACAAACATAAGCCAGCGGTTGTGAGATGATATCTTGAAAAGATTTTAGCACTGCAGTTGGAATCTTGTCGATACCAGAAGCGCTGTTGGAACGTGGGCTACGAATTATAGACCTGACTTCACTGGCATCTGTCAAGTATAATGACATAGATTTTGCCGGTGCATTACTTCTTTTTGCTTTTATGGCTAAACCCGCTTCAGTAGTATGTAGTTTTTCAAGTATATTTTTTGCCAAATTGTATCCAATCGATGTGAAAAATGAATTAACTTCATCAAGAGATTCTATCTTAGTATTTTTAAGACTCAGTAACTCGATTGGTGATACTATATTCTTACTTATATTACACATTTCCTTAATTATATTCCACGTTTCTTTCATGTTTCCTTTATTGTCTTCTAGTCTAGTATTATAGGTACACAGGTAAACAGGTAAGCCACGGCCCCCAGTTCCCGGCGGTCCCACTATTCCTCGTCATGGTGGCGACGGTGGTAACGGCGGGATGGGGGGTGCTAAGAATCACCGGGCTACGGGAGGCCACCACAACCGACTGACCCTGGCGACGTACAACGGACGCACGCTACGGCTTGACTCGCATCTAGCGCAACTCGAGGTGGAACTTGGGAAAATTAGGTGGCACATATTAGGGCTATGTGAAGTCCGTAGAGAGGGAGAGGACACCGTAACCCTCGAATCAGGCCACCTTATGTACTTCCGAGAGGGAGACCAACAATCCCAAGGAGGCGTTGGGTTTCTGGTTAATAAGTCCCTAGTTGACAACGTTGTGGAAATCTCAAGTGTGTCGAACAGGGTAGCGTACCTAATTGTAAAGCTCACCGAGAGGTACAGCCTCAAGGTGGTGCAAGCGTACGCACCGACCTCGACACACTCGGACGATGAAGTGGAGGAAATGTTCGATGATATATCGAGGGCCCTCCACTCCACCACGAAAACCCACTACAACGTTGTCATGGGGGATTTCAACGCTAAAGTGGGAGTACAGAATTGTAGCGAATCGGTAGTAGGACCCTATGGATTTGGAAGCAGAAATCATAGGGGGCAAATGCTTGTCAACTTCCTCGAACGAGAGGGGCTCTTCTTGATGAACTCCTTCTTCAAGAAGCAGCCCCAAAGGAAGTGGACGTGGCAAAACCCCGACATTATGACCAAAAATGAGATCGATTTCATCATGACGGACAAAAGGCACATATTCAGAGACGTCTCAGTGATCAACAGGTTCAATACCGGTAGTGATCACCGACTTGTCCGAGGCTCTTTGAATATCAATTTTAAGGCCGAGCGCGTCCGTCTGATGAAGTCTACACTCCGACCATCCCTGCTCCAAACCATTACGGGATCTGAAGCGTTCCAGTCAAACCTGGAGAACCGATTCGCTGCCGTGAAAACCACAACAGACGTAAACCAGAACCTCAAAAATGTAGTGAGAATTCTCAGGGAAGAAGGCACGAGATTTTGTAGCATGCAGCGTAAGGGCAGAAAGTCCAAACTTTCGGAAGAGACTTTAGGGCTAATGAAGAAACGACGTGAAAACCCACCTGTCACTTCGTCCGAGAAACGGCAACTAAACCAAGAGATCAGCAAGCGCGTACGACACGACCTCCGGTGCTCCAATACTCTTACGATTGAAAGAGCCATCGAGCAGAATCGGGGGTCTAAGGTGTTCGTACAATCTCTTGGAAGAAGCCACCTGACGAAGTTGACCACAGCAAGTGGAGAAGTCGTTTCTTCCAAGCCGGTAGTTCTTTCGGAAGTAGAGGACTTCTACGGCCGGTTATACGCATCGCATGCATCTCGACCTGATCCCGAAAATGAGGATCCTAGAGCTACATTAACACGCCATTTCACCGAAGACCTGCCTGAAGTCAGTATTGGCGAAATCGAGATTGCTCTTAAACAGCTTAAAAATGGAAAAGCCCCTGGAGAGGACGGCGTTACAACAGAGCTATTGAAAGCAGGAGGTAAACCCGTACTGAAGGAGCTCCAGAAGCTGTATAACTCTGTCCTCTTCGAAGGGAGAACTCCGGAGACGTGGAGTAGGAGTGTGGTCGTCCTGTTCTTCAAAAAGGGAGACAAGACCCTGCTGAAGAACTATCGACCCATATCCCTAATGAGCCACATCTATAAGCTGTTTTCAAGAGTGATCACGAACCGTCTTGCGCGAAGATTCGACGAATTCCAACCCCCGGAACAGGCCGGATTTCGGAGCGGATACGGCACCATAGACCACATCCACACAGTGCGGCAGATTATACAGAAGTCCCATGAGTATAATCGGCCCCTGTGTCTTGCATTCGTGGACTATGAGAAGGCCTTTGACTCGGTTGAAATCTGGGCTGTTCTGGAGTCCCTGCAGCGTTGCCAAGTTGATTGGCGATACATCCAAGTGATGAGATGTCTCTACAAGGCCGCCATGGCCGCCACCATGTCCGTCCAAGTACAGAGTCGGCAAACGAATCTCATACCATTGCATCGAGGAGTGAGACAAGGGGACGTTATTTCCGCCAAATTGTTCACTAATGCAATGGAGGACATGTTCAAGACGCTGAACTGGAAAGGGCGTGGCATCAACATCAATGGCGAGTACATCTCTCACTTGAGATTCGCAGACGACATCGTCATCATGGCAGAAACGCTGCAGGACCTACAACAGATGCTGAATGAGCTGGCTGATTCTTCTATGCGCATCGGCCTACGGATGAACTTGGATAAAACCAAGGTCATGTTCAATGAACATGTTCTAGCGGAACCGATTGCGATACACGGTACCATCCTCGAAGTTGTTCAAAAATATGTCTACCTCGGGCAGACATTGCGATTAGGTAGAAACAACTTTGAGGATGAGTTGAATAGAAGAATTCAGCTAGGTTGGGCAGCATTTGGGAAGTTACGACGAATCTTCACATCGTCGATCCCACAGTGCCTTAAGACGAAAGTCTTCAACCAGTGCGTCCTACCCGTCATGACATACGGAGCCGAAACGTGGACACTCACGACAAAGCTGGTCCACCGGGTTAAAGTCGCTCAGCGTGCTATGGAAAGGGCTATGCTCGGAGTATCTCTGAGGGATCGCATCAGAAATGAGGTGATCCGTCAGAGAACCAAGGTCATCGACATAGCCCACCGGATTAGTAAGCTGAAGTGGCAGTGGGCTGGCCATATTTGTCGTAGAACCGATAACCGTTGGGGAAAACGTGTTCTAGAGTGGAGACCGCGTCTCGGCAAACGTAGTGTAGGACGTCCTCAGGCACGGTGGAGTGACGATTTGCGCAAGACGGCTGGCAGGAGCTGGATGCGAGTTGCCGAAGAAAGACCACAGTGGCGTGCATTTGGGGAGGCCTATGTCCAGCAGTGGATGAATGCGGGCTGATGTGTGGGGTCGTCTAATTCTTTACAAGTGATTTCATTGGATATATCTATGTCCTCTGTAATAATTACATGGTTAATCGTATTGAATTCTGAAATATATAGATTTTGGCAAATAACGATTGTCTTCATTTTTATGGGGTAAATACCATAAAAATGACATCATAGATAATTTCATACATATTTGCAGCCTGTACATATTAACAGTAACCATACCTAAATGCAAAAAGAGACAAGATTATTCCTTGTATTACTATTGTCTACTATAAATATTAGATATTGTAGTTGTAATGAAACTGAGCAATTTTCCATGTTTGTATATTCCATATGTGTAATGTTATTAATAATGTAATAGTGTATCTGTGTTGAGTATAATTTAGAGTATTTGTGTATTTTAATAATATAATACAAAATAAATATAATTAATAAATAAGCAGGCACCACTGAAATTTCATGTGCTTAATTTGTGTTTATAATTCATCTCGTGCTCGGCGGTGAAGGAAAACATCGTGAGGAAACCTGCATGTGTCTAATTTCAACGAAATTCAGCCACATGTGTATTCCGCCAACCCGCATTGGAGCAGCGTGGTGGAATATGCTCCAAACCTTCTCCTCAAAGGGAGAGGAGGCCTTTATCCCAGCAGTGGGACATTTACGGGCTGCTAATGCTAAAAAATGCTAAATAATTAACAAAAAAAATAAGGTATCTATAGAAAACATATTATATAGTCATATTGAACAAGTTAACTTTTCTAAATCGGATTCACTATTTATTTTTATCTGTGGGCTATTTTCTGCTTTGCGTAGGTAGACATTGCCACGGGAGGTCCAACAATTAGTAAAATTGTTATTTTTTGCGTAAAGGCGACTAGCATAGAAAAGCTTATGCGTTTTTTTTGTTAGCATTTCCGAAACAAAAATAGGTTTTTTTCCTTCTTTAAATCCTAAGTGGGTCGTATTAAGTTTACCTTCGAATTTCTTTCCGTGGTTGAACTTTTTGATAGCAAGCATCACTTTATCTTTTGTTATCGCTGAAGTAAATTCAATAGATATCGTTTTAGACGAGTTTTTGGTAGATTTAAAACTCTGAACATCTGTTATATCCTCCTCTTGAACTTCTATGTTTACCGTCTTTCCTAGATTAACAATAACGTCGCACAATTCTTCTTTTGTATCTTTCTTTTTGCTTTCTTGGAGAACAGGTATATTACGTATTTCAATACCCGATGATCTGGACTTTCGCTCGAGTGATTCAATTCTGTCTTCCAACAGAAGAATGCGATGTAAGTCCTCCTTTTTTTCTTTTTCTAAAAGCTGAATCTACTTTAACGCTTCATCATATTTGGCTGACAAAAAATCCAAAGAATTAAAAATATCAGTATTCTATTTTTCAATATTTGACACGGCGGACTTGAGCTCATGAAAACGTTTCTCTTGATCTCGTGAAAAAGTTTCAAATAAGCGGTTCATCGCCTCCATAATGTTTTCCGTTCCAGTAACCTCATCTTCTGCGCGTCGTTTTTTATTCCTTGTGGTAATATTTGTAATTTTTATGTCTCGTTGCGATTTCGATAAACAAAGATCCGGTTCTGAAGCATAGTGTTGTAAATTTGCAGGGGCCGAAGTTGTATCGTCTGTCATTTTTCATGCAGGATGCTCACTCTATTAATATGACAATACTAGGATCTCATAAGTGATGAGAGATCACGTAAATAAATATTAAAAATAAATAAAATATGCTTCAACTTGATAAGTAATTCGACGCTAAGTACCAGGATGCCATAAGCACTAAGCGTCCATCGGAGGTCTTGTAAAGTGGTCAGTGATCGAGCGCTTCATACAATATCGCTGTCCGTCCAATATACTTAGACCCCTCGCTTTGTGTTATTGATAAATTGCTATGTTAATGTAACCGAATAAACGTATTACACTGAACACTCACCAGTATGATGACAGTCCGGCGCTGAATGTGTTGCGCTCCTGATACTACACTTGTTTTATGTACTCCTATTATTTTAACAATATTTAAATGTGAAATTACGGAATTTTAATTAGAAAAAAAAATTTTGTAAGAGGTAACTTAAACACGTCTGAACACCTCAGAGGTCCGGAGGGAAGGGAACTATACCCGTCGAATTCGGATTATTAGCAGTAGTGATGTGTAACTGAATTTTATACATAGTGGTCATTTCTTTTATCATTTCTTTATTGAATTCCGAACCAGGGTCACAGCTTATTTTCGTGGGTACTCCATACATAGAAAAATACTTTATTAAGGCTCTAACAACTTCGGGTGTCGATCTATTGCTAACTTCTATGGCAAATGCATCAACTATCGTCAAATAATACCTATTTTCTATATTGAATAAATCTATGAAAACTTCCTGAAAGGGGGCACTCTGTGTTTGCGTTAATTGAAGTGTAGGTTTAATGGGTTTCCTATCGTATTTAATTTTATTGCATGCTTCACATCCATTCAAATCTGCTGAAATCGTCTCCTGCATCTTATCCCAATAGAAATTTCTCTTTATCCTTAACATTGTTTCTTTTATTCCTCTATGGCAAGTTTTTCCGTCATGATATTTTAAGATTATAGCTTTTTGTTCGTTTTCATCTTCTATGTAACTTACACGCTTCGTACATTCATAAAAATCTACCATTCTTTGTTTAAAAAGGCTAATAATGATATTTGAAAATTCGCGCCTATGTTCCTCTTTTTCAAAGTATATAAAGTATCTGGTTTTAGGTTTTATGTATGTTCTTTAAGAAATTGTTTAATCAAATCTGCATTACCTACAGGTAAGAACACTTCTAAAATTTTTTGTTTTTCTCGCGATAAATTTCTAACTTGGATTTGATTTTTAAACCATTCTAATACTATAATTCGGTTGGGCTTTGTATCAATAGCCTCTTGAAGTATTGGGATACCATGTGATTCTAAATCGTCTTCCGAATGAACTGTGATTGTACTGCTAGTATCTGACCTAACGGGATATTCTTCTATGGAGTCTATTGATATTGTCTTTTCCGAATCCGAAATAGTAACAGTCTCAGACGATTCACGGTTCCGTTTCTCAGTCGCTAGTCTATCTGTCTTTTTAGTCACATTATTAGGATCTTTACAATATTCTGTCTCATCGTCGCTAACATTAACAGCTAAAGATTGTTTCTCTTCGTCAGAGTCTAGTACGTTAACTTTTATGCGAGAGAGCGCGTCCGCATTGGTGTTTTGCTTTCCATTTTTATATATAACGTCAAAATCGTATTCCTGTAGTCTTAATCGCCAACGCGTCAACTTGCTATTTGGTTCTTCTAGGGAATAGAGCCAGGCCAACGGTCTGTGGTCGGTATAGATAACAAATTTACGACCATAAAGATAAGGCCGAAAATGTTTGACTGCCCAAATAATTGCCAATAGCTCGCGTTCGATAGTACTATATCTACTTTCAGTATCACTCAATGTCCTACTTGCATATGCTACCGGTTTATCGCTGCCAATCGGACCTTGTGATAAAACTGCACCTAGGGCGACAGTCGAAGCATCGGTCGTTAAAACGAAGGGTTTTTCAAAGTCTGGGTACTGTAATAGGGGAACAGTCGTGAGTAGCTCTTTGCATTTTTCAAATGCGTCAATGTATTTTTGGGCAATGACTATCTTATTGCGTTTCTTTAGACAGTTAGTCAAAGGTTGCGTTATTTTGGCAAAGTCTTTGATAAAGCGTCTGTAGTACCCTATCAATTTTTTATTTTAGTCGTGGTCTTGGGTAGAGGATAGTCAAGTACTGTCTGAATTTTGTCGTTTACTTCAACATCCTGACTATCGGGAAATGAAACTTGAGGTTCGAATTGTTCCGTGTCCGATCCAACAAAATTATTATTACAGTAATCATTTTCACTATAATCGTTGTGATCGTAGTAACATAAATCATTTGGTTGGTTATCGTAAAACTCTAACTCGTTAACTTTAAAACCTTGTTGCGGTCTTAGAGATGGTATAGTACGCATTGACACATCTGTTGAAATATTAGCCTGATTATTAGGTTTATAGCCGAATTGAGAATAACCTGGATTTTGTGCACGCATACCAAGCTGTTGTGGACGCATTCCGAATTGTTGGGGACGTATGCTCCACTGGGGCTGATAGCCAAACGATAATCTATAGCCTAACTGAGGTCGATAACCTGTGGGTTGTGGTGGAAAATAACCTGAGAATTGTTGAGGATGGTTTGAAGGCGCTTGAGCCTGACTTTGAATTTGTGGTACACCAAATTTGAACTTGGGGGCTAACAATTGGTTTGTCGAATTAAAACTATTTAGTCGAGGGGAAAGCACGTTATTTCCAAATTTAAATGTCGACGGAATACCGGGGGATGGAGCTACGATATTCGATTTATTATTAATTCTGTTACGTGCGGTATATTGGTCGTGAAAATTTACCTCTTCCGTAACAACGCTTAAGGCTTCTTCTAGACACGCGGTGATTTTAACCGAACTACTCTAACCATATTTTCCGGTAAATTGTACAGGAAAACATTTAGCGAAGTGTTATTATAGATAATAATTTTACTCTGCTTAAGATTAGAATCCGTAATTAAATTCACTTTCGAAATTAAAACTGAACGAACAGACTGTACTCTATTGCAAAATTCTAAATACGATTCACCTTGCCTAATTTTCATGGATTCAAGTTCGATAGCAATGCATTCCTCACTACGCGGATCCCCAAAGTGTAACGTTAATAATTCCTTGAATTCGTCCCATGTCGTTATATCCTCGCGTTCACTGATAAGGGCCGCCGCATTGTCTTTAAGTCGGCTCATTATGGAATGCATAACATACATATTTTGTGTCGGACCCCCTACATATTTATTAATAACGTATTCGCACAGTCTAATAAAAAGATTTAATTGACGTTTATCTCCGCCAAAAAGTGGGATTAATTTAAGAATTTCAGTTGGGATGAGAACTATTTGCTCCAGATGTTCGTTAGTAGACATTTTAGTAATGAATATCGCGGTCTATCTAATAAAATAAAAATCACTATAATTACCTTTTACACTAATACAATGTTATATTATATCTAAATGTATAATTATTAATATTATTAATAATTATTTATTTCCTTAATATTATTTTTGAATTTTACTTAATATTATTCACAAAAATTCATGTGAGAGATAAAATACAAATATGATACGTATAACTAAATTTCGATTTCACAAATTTTATATGAAAACCAGATAACAGTTAAAAAGAGAGAGTTCCAATCTCTAGATAACAAAACTCTACAATTTGAATAGGCATGAAATAGGTAAAGAAGGTGAAAAGGCTTACTCACCAACCAGCCAACGCCATCAGCATCGCTCCAACCACTTGACGAATTTATTTGTTCGACGGATCGCCGTCCGCGCCGGAATATTTACGCGAATGCGCTATAATTACGACGATCCTGTCCGCAGCGCCAGTCAAGTTTACGAAGAGGCAAATTGTTTTTTTTTTTAAATAAAAAATATATATTTCAAATAATTGAGGATTGAATTAAACACGTCTGAACAGATTTGGATGCTCAGTTTAATTAATTATTGAAATACATGTTTCCCACTGTCTTAACTAAAATCTTACATTCCAGGAATTCATTTACATTGTTATGTTTCCCAGTACAACGACCACCCAACGCTAGAATGCAACAATGCAATTTTTAGGTTTTTACCGTGAATATTCTTCGTGGTACTGGTTGCATAACTATCTACTAATAATTTATATACAAAAAGTAGTGATATCCCATCAAAAACATAAATGTAAAAATGAGAGCCAAGTTAAATATTATGATACATACCTTGGTTGTTGGATATGAGAACTAGCCAAGTCAGACCTTAGGCAACAATATATTATCCCAAGTTATAAGAAGAAATGATATTTTATGTAGTTATAAATAAATTTCAGAAGGGACTATTAAACTTGGCACAAATTTAGATCTCACTTCTTTTGTCGTTGAAGTCAACAACTAAGGTATATATCATAATATTTAACTTGGCTCTCATTTTTACATTTATGTTTTTGATGGGATTATTATATCAAGAAGATCTAAGTTATTGAATTATTTTATGAACAAGGGCATGTTGAGTACTCAAATTATAAACAAATTTAAATTCTTATATGTTTATGTTTGGGGAACAGGTAGCAAAGCAGCAATCACATGACGGAATATTTAAGACTTAGTTTGCTCAATGTTAGATCACTTAACAAGGGACGAGATGAACTAGTTAAATTAGTTTCTATAGAAAAGCATTCGCCTGATGTATTGGCCATAAACGAAACCTGGATTAGAGAAGGAGATGACATATCTCTGCTGCAAATACCAGGGTATATTTTTAAACATATACCCAGGGACCTCTACAGGGAAAAGAGGAGGTGGTGTTGGTTTTTATATTAAAAAAAAATTCAGGACTCACATCAAACAACATCCGAAAACGTCTCTAGAACAAATGTGGATTGAGTTACGACACAGAGGGCTTCGCTTAGCCATCGGGACTGTCCATAGGCCGGAAACACAAAATATTGGAAACTCTATAGAAGAATTAAGTGAAACTTTGAGCTCCCTGTCAGCGTACAGTTTTCAATGTCTCTTAACTGATTTTAATATTGACCTTTTAAATAGTAGTGCAAACGACACAAAAGAATTTTTAAGGTCCTTAGATCAACAAAATTACACACAGTTAGTTCAGGAGCCTACGAGAATAACTATGACATCAGCAACACTTTTAGATTTAATAATAACAGACACCCCAAAGCTGTGTACAAAAATTGAAGTAATTCACAATCCTTGCTTAAGTGACCATGCCTTAATACTAGCAAACTTTGACATAAAAAAAAAACAAAAAGATGGGGGAAAATCAATTACCAAAAGATGTTTTAATGATATAGATGAGGAAGAATTTGGGGAAGATTTGAAAAATATTTCATGGAATAAAATCAAAGAATCTGAAAGCATTAATGATATGGTAACAAAGTTCAATTGTGAAATATTAAATTTAATTGATAAACACGCACCGGTCAAAGTCATAAAAATAAAAAACAATTCTTATCCATGGATTACCGAGGTTATTAAAATAATAATGGAAAAAAGGGATGAGGCGCTAAAAAAAGCCCATAATAGTAAAAATGATGCAAGTTGGTCATATTACAAAATGTTCAAAAATTTTACCAATGCAAGAAAAAAAAGAGAAAAAGGAGCTTATATAAATTTCTATGTGAATAAAAATGCCAATAGACCAATTCTAATGTGGCCACATTTTAAGAAAATTTTTCCCTTAGGCAAGGGCAATTCAGGTTGTATACCACCTCATTTGCAAGAACCAGACTTAACGATTTTTTTATGATATTGCCAGGCAATGAAATCACAAATTTAAAGACACTAGCCCAATTCACAACGAATCGAGACTCGAACACCGAATTTTTCATAAAAGAATGCTCGAAAGAGCAAGTACTTAATATAATAAACAACATCTCTTCAAATGCAATTGGGCATGATAACATTTCAATAACTATGATAAAATTAACTTTGCCTGTTACGCTTTATATTATTACCTATATCATTAATCAATCTATCAAAATACACACGTTTCCAGACTCATGGAAAATAGCAAAAGTAATACCTTTACCAAAAGTCACATCAGTAGAAAACTATAAAGATCTAAGACCCATTAGCATTCTTCCGGTTATGTCAAAAATTATAGAAAAAATCGTATGTATGCAACTAACAAGCTGTTTAGAAACACATAACATACTTCCAGAACATCAATCTGGCTTTAGCTCATCGAACGGCCGCTGCGTTATCAGAAGTAACAGATGATATTCTTTCGGCATCAGATAATGGTAACGGAAGTATACTCGTTTTATTAGATTTTTCAAGAGCTTTTGATTGTATAAATATTGAACTTATGTTGGCAAAATTATATTACTATGGAATATCACACAATGCTTGTAAATGGTTCATGTCTTTTTTAAAGGGAAGAAAACAGTATGTTTCTATAGAAAGGTCTGAACAGAAGGAACCGCTGATTTCGCACATTAAATCTAACACACGTGGAACCCCACAAGGATCAAGTCTAAGCCCAATCCTTTTTATCATATATACAGTGGATTTAAGTCGCGCGTTAAATAGCTGTAAGATACATCAGTACGCAGATGATACTCAGGTCTATCTACACTTTGATCCAAAAAATACAAACATTTCAGTAAATTTTATAAATAATGATTTAGAACATATATCTCAGTGGTCGGAAAAAAATAATTTAGTTCTTAATGCGAATAAATCAAAATATATGGTACTGGGCAGCAAACATCAACGTGAATGTATTAAGGGACATAACTTACAGATCAAAATAGGCAATGAATCTTTAGAACAAGTAAAAGTTGCAAAAAATCTTGGTCTATGCGTTGACGAAAATCTCAGATTTATAGAACATCTAAATCTGAAAATAAAAAGTGCTTTTTATAAATTAAAAGTTCTATATAGCTTGAGACCTTTCATGTCTGAGAAAGTGAGAGTTACCCTGGTTGAGTCACTTATTTTATCGATTTTTAATTACTGTGACACAGTGTATGGTCCCAGATTATTGAAAAAGACCGAAAAAGCTATAAAAAAAGTGTTCAAAATGCTTGCACTAGGTTTTGTTTTGACGTTCCTAAGAGATCACATGTAACTCCTTTCATTAATTGACACAATATTTTAAACATAAAATCACGTAGGAAGCTTCATCTAACAGTGTCTTTACATAAAATTGTACGGAGCAAAAAGCCAAATTACTTATATCAAAAGCTTGACTGGCTAGAGAATAGAAAAGATAGGAGTGTCCGAGAAACTGAGAAGCTTAAACTATTAATTCCTAAACATAAGGCAGTAGGATTTAAAGGTTCTTTCAAATATGCTGCAGCAAAAATTTGGAATAACCTACCACCTCCCTTACGTGAATGTCATTTTTCAATTATAACTTTAAAAAAATACCTTAAAGAATATTACCTTCGTCTACAAGTAGAAGTGGCTACGTAACAAAAACTTTACAAATTAATGCGAATGAAGCAAAATATGAAAGAATAGAATCCTAAAAACTTAGACTTCTCTTTATTTTTATTTAATAATAGTTTCAATTGTCCTAGCCATGACGTACACATAGAGTTATGGTTGTTATGATGCGAAGATGTACATGCGTGTATTAAATTTTTGTCGTTCTATTAATGTTCAGCTTTAAAATGTAGTTATTGATCTGGAGAAATTACTTATTTCCTTCTTTTTGTGTTCTATAATTATGTCACCGGTTTCTCTTTTACTTGCTTTTATATCAGTTTTTGTTTTTTTTTTTATTTTTTGTTTTATCATTTTCATTATACTTTAATATGTTACGGAACGGTGCGGCGCTTTTAACTAAATCAACATAATATAGAAGGAGCAAGCTGAAAATCACCGCTGGGCATAGCACAGCTCATAGCTGAGCTTGCAACCAATTGCGATACGGTCGTCAATGAAAAAGAGTGGTAAATTAGAAAAAATGTGTCCAGTATGAATAATTTGTATCTCATAAAAATATGTATGTTTCTCTTAAGAGTTACTTTGTAATGTACGACCTATCTGAAGCAATAAAATTTTTATTATTATTATTATTACTCTTTCCTGAAAGGCCGGCAACGCACCTGCAAGCCCCCCGGTGTTGCAGATGTCCATGGGCGACGGTAGTCACTTTCCATCAGGTGAGCGTCCTGCACGTTTGCCACCTCTGACATAAAAAAGAAAAAAAAATCATCCTGACTTGATGAATCCGGCCCACGAAATTCCCATCGATCCGGCCGGATCCGATCGAA
The DNA here is from genome assembly GCF_905147765.1 of Vanessa atalanta. Classification (NCBI taxonomy): domain Eukaryota; kingdom Metazoa; phylum Arthropoda; class Insecta; order Lepidoptera; family Nymphalidae; genus Vanessa; species Vanessa atalanta. The sequence continues at coordinate 6,972,609 of NC_061901.1, forward strand.
TCCGGTTAGATCCGGCCGGAATGAAAATGACGCCGGATTGCAATCCCTACGACGGAGTCATAACAACAATTATGCGCCTGGGCTTCTCCGTACTGATAATCTAGGCATTGCGATTGCGTACTGTGATAATTTTACTAAGCAAAGGCCTTAATAGAACATTTGCAGAATTATAAGATAATCCGCTCATAGGCTAAGGTTTCGGAAGAGGACTATTATTTAAATTAATGTTTTTAAATTTAATCTAGTCCAAGACTGCGGTTATTGAAATCGATTTAAATTGTAATTAGGTTTCTGAAAACCTTGGTTTTGCGGACGAAAGTTGTTATTTCTTTGAAATTATGGAGACGTAAATCTATTTTGATACATAAAATTGTTACCTCAAGGTTGCAATGGTCTGAAAAATCTTTTGAAGACTTTTACATCCTCGCTGTTTTAATGCAATTAAATATACAATTTGTATACTGCGATTCCAAAAGTGTCACTGTTTGTTTTATGACGCTTTTCAAATTATTACAAACATTTTGTGTTTTTATGACGCTTTTCAAATTATTACAAACATTTTGTGTTAGTGAGCCGAGATGGCCCAGTGGTTAGAACGCGTGCATCTTAACCGATGATTTCGGGTTCAAACCCAGGCAGGCACCACTGAAATTTCATGTGCTTAATTTGTGTTTATAATTCATCTCGTGCTCGGCGGTGAAGGAAAACATCGTGAGGAAACCTGCATGTGTCTAATTTCAACGAAATTCTGCCACATATACGTGTATTCCGCCAACCCGCATTGGAGCAGCGTGGTGGAATATGCTCCAAACCTTCTCCTCAAAGGGAGAGGAGGCCTTTATCCCGGCAGTGGGACATTTACGGGCTGCAAATGTAAAAAAAAAATTTTGTGTTATAAAATTATCTGCAATGAATTTTTCATTATGTTTAATAACGTTATGACTTTTCCCAAATTATGAAATATTAAATTAACTTTGATTTCTTTTAACTTTGGTTTTGCCTCTTCCTATGTGCAAAACTGATGTTATATTCTGTTACAAGTTCAAGTTGAATGTGTACTACTTTACAGCTTGTGATCGCGTAAGAGATCATTGTTAATGTTTCGTTTGGAGTGAAATTGACGGGCTTCGAGGAGCGAATGATATAGGCTCATATATTAAATTGTTTTTGGAAAATAAATCGGAATCTATACAAAACCCAGAAATAGTAGTTTATTCTAAAAACTGTTTTGGTCAGCAGAAAAATCAAAACATGTTTTTGATGTACGAGTATATGCATGCAGTCAGTAGCATTCATATTGAGAGTATAACTCATTAGTTTTTAATAAATGAGCATCCTCAAAATTAAAGCTATAATGACAACTCGGTCATAAAATAAGTTTAAAAATTCTTGAAGACCTCGCCGATCTAATTTAATCTCATTGTTTTATGGAAACGAGTTTTGTAACAGCACTGTTTGAATGAGTAGCATTCATGTCATACAATAGCAATCATGTTGATTGTTTTCTTAATTTCAATAAAATATCATTACGACTGATTTATTATTAAGATAGTCAAAAGATCTCATAATTACAAAACATAGTTTTAGTATAACGAGATTAATACTAAATAGTGGTACGTTAAGATAAATAGCAATTAATTGCTTATATTATAGACTTATGCCATAGAACTCATCTGCTAGCAAAATGATATGTTTTGTTATTATTATGTTTATTGATTTTTAAGTGCACTAAAACAATGTTATTATAATTTAGAAAATTTATATATTTTTTTTATAAATGTAATGTTTGAATTCTGAATAATTTATACGTATTTTATAAGTAGGTAAGCAGTAAACCAAGCAGATATTATCGGTGACCACTTTCCACTAGAAGTATTGTTTTTTCGTTTAATTTTCGTTTTCGCTACTTTATTTTCGCAATTCAACCAAAGCAAAAAATATTGATCGGCTAGGTGAAAAATATGAATTATTATTATTTTTGTATTTCCAAACAATTATGGGAATAAAATGACACTTTAATTAATATAGCTTTTATTTTATAAAAGTTAAGTGTTACTATAATTAAAAAAATGAATAACTAACGATTAAATAAAAATACAAAAAATATTTGTACCCCCCTTCATTAAGAATAAAAGTCGTTACAAATTAAAAATATTTTTTTTCAACTAAATTAAATATTAAAATTTTTATATCAAATACAGTTTTCTTAAAATCTTTAAATAGCTGTCCTGTAAAATTTGCTTTTTTATGATAGGGACGGTATTGGATTAAACGTGCGACTTCATTTATTTAAATGGATTTTTTTTGGAAATTTGGTCAAAAATTAAGTACCTATTTTTTTCCATAATTCGAATGAGAATCATGTACCGAGTATTTTCCTTAAATATTGATAGTAATTCACCAGTTAACCTGTATATTATCTTAGTAAAACCTAAATTACTATTTTTATTTAATAAGTGAAATTAACCTTGTGCCGGGGGGCGTTAAAAAAAAATACAGCACCCTCAGTCAACATAAAATTTATTGGGCGTGGTTCGGAAGGGCCTGTCAATTTTAAAATCCGTGAAGGCAGCCGTGCTGGTACTGCCCTGCTTGTCCCGCAGCTGGTCGTTCGGGAGGAATCCAGGAGTCGCGCAGGTGAGACACGTCGTCAGGGCGTGGCGACAATGTCCGCTATAGCCCGCTGGTACTCTGTGATGGTCCCAAGATGACGGGCTTCAGACGTGACCTCCAGAGGGGATGGTGGAGAACTGGCGTCACGCCGAAATTTCAAGTATGACGTTGAACCCAAGTTTGACGTAGAACCCAAGTATGACGTAGAACCCTGGAATTTACGTCCCAGAACTTTTATCACTGCACACCATACGCTCCTCTGAATGTGACCCCTTACAAACAAGCCGCGAAAGCAAGGCAAGCAAGCACGGTGCAATACGTTAATCTTTGTGAGTGATTGTCACAATCAGATCGGAGCTATATATTACACAATAAAAAAAGAAAGCTATATTTAAATCTGATTAATTATTATTTTTTTGTTCATACGCAATCAAAAAAAAAAGTCAAAAGAATTAAAAAAAATAACGGTTATGAATTTGAAAAGAGGAAGGCAATAAAATAATAATCAATTTAGCATTAAGCCAAGCTACAAGAAATAAAATAACATAAGTACAATAGGATTTGGCAGAACAAAGATATATTTAAAAAGTAACCGCTTCAACACACACCCTTACATTTTCCTACAACGAAAACGTATAAAATATATGTTCAACACTTACCCAAAACGGGGTTCAAACGTATATTCTTTACAACAAAAAAACGTTGCGTGCAATACTTCGAGTATGCGGAAGGGCTCGTACGAAGATACGTTGTCGCGGGAGGCAGGACAGCGTAAACGTGCTCCTTCCTTCGAAGCTGATCGTGTCTGACGGCCGGCGCGGCGGCGCGAGCGCAGCCGCCACCGAGAGGGTAGCGGGAGTAGGGGGGACGGTCGAGAATGTTTCATTGAAGCGAGCTATTAGCCGTGAGCATTCGGGCGTTAATATTTTAAAACTAAATATGTTGCCATGATATATGTATGTACTTAATTATCCCATCAAAAACATAAATGTAAAAATGAGAGCCAAGCTAAATATTATGATATATACCTTGGTTGTTGTCTTCAACGACAAAAGAAGTGAGATCTAAATTTGTGCCAAGTTAAACAGTCCTTTCTGAAATTTATTTATAACTACATAAAATATCATTTTTCTTATAACTTGGGGTAATATATTGTTGCTTAAGGTCTGACTTGGCTAGTTCTCATATACGAATTATATGATAGCCTTCGTAAGTTCTAATGATGGGATATCACTACTTTTTGTATATAAATTATTAGGAGGTACTTATTAATAACAAAATTAATACCATATGGTTTTTGTTAAACTATTCTATTTTCTTATGTTTACGGGGTATAATTGTCTTTTTTTGATACGTTCTTATTTTTCTTGTAGGTACCTCTGAAATGTTATAGTGAATTGCCCATTCAGTGTCCGGATTTTTTTGACGCGTTTTCTGTTCATACTTAATTTGCTCAAGTAGGGGTGGTATAACGGCGCAGACGGTTGTACTCTACAATAGAGCTTTCTTGTTTCCTGATTTGACTTGGACCTAAATTGATAAGATGTACTACATCTAAGTTTTTAACTCTAGAGAGGCCAACGTAAGCCTGCTCTTTACTTAATATAGAGGAACCTTTGTCGAAAAGAACACCGTCAAGGCGAAGGCCTTGTGATTTGTGTATAGTAGTAGAATATGCTAAGCAAATAGAGAATTGTTTCCTTTGAACATATATGTACATTACTTAATATCTGTAACTTGGTTTTGCCTTATAGTTCGCAAATTAAATTATGTTTAAACTGAATTGTTATTTTACGTGCGCTATTGCTGTTGTCGACGTCCCAATGTATCTTCTCTATCTTTCCATTGGACCCATTCACCAGTCCTTTGCTGACATCAGCATGCTTGCTCGATACTGTTCTTCCAAGCAATAAGGATCCCCGTTTGTAGCGCTAGAGTACAAACTTAAATCATTCCAGTAACGATATACATACTCTACTACAGTCTCACGAAACCTATTTTATTGTTGTATACTAGTATACTCAAACAAAAAATATGCAGTCGAATAGACTAGGCAGCTTCCATCGGAAGGCATTGAAATAATTCTTATGAGCGCGGTTGCTACTCGCTCAGACACGTCCGCGTTAAGGTTTAATCGCAACGCTCCTATCCCGCTGCTACGGCGTCGCGTCGCGCGCCGTGTGCCGAAATGCCTATTATTATTATTTTTTTAAGTATAATTATTTTGCACCATTGATGTGCGCTAGATGCTAGTGAATAACGTAATCAATACGAAAGTCGGCTATACTCATAAGTACTAAAACGGAAATATTTGGATTTAAAAAACTTAAGGGTGGTATTCAAATTGTGGTATGAAAATTTGTTATATATTCACGTGAAGACCTTAAAATCCACATTAAGAACGGCTGTCATAAGTTTTGATTGCTGGTTCATACATCATTTTTTTATTACAGGAACTAAGTATATAAGTGTTCCTATAGACCCAATAAAATGAAAAATTATAATAAAATGATAAAAAATTACCAGTTTCAGTTTTTTTCCTTTATATTGGCCTAATTATCTATCTGCATGCCAAATTTGAACTTTCTAGGTAACCTGGAAGTAGGTTATAGTTTTGATCTATAGGTCAGTCAGTGATAAAAATGACGATTTTTAGACGTTAATATCTAAATAACCATTTGAGATGCGTTTATGAAATTTAGAACACATATGTATCTCGCAAGTCTCAATATATGAGCCAAATTTGACACATTTATGTCAAATAGTTTTTGAGTTATGAGGAGGTCAAAAGTGGCTCCAAATGGTTCGTGTAATATTACACACGGTGCTGCTCGCCAGTTCTGTTACTAGAACTTGGCTGACACGCTACCGCGTGTCTAGATTTAAAGTGTAAATAGTGCCGTTTTATTGTATGTTTATTTAATTTTTATTTATTTATTTTTATCCGAATATATATGTCGCAACCGGGTGAATTATTTCTGTCAACGCCATCTAGTGGTATACGTTCGAGACTACGTTATGGAGTCGTTTCCGGAACGCCAGCGCCACGTAGCGGCACTCAATGGAGTTTGTGTAAGCATGCGCCAGAGGGGAACGTCGGATATCACTACTCTCCGAGCGTTCGGCGCGTGCAGTCACAGAACCATCGCGCATTCCGGTCACCTACTTAAACTGTGTTACTGAGTCATTATACTGTGGTTGATTGTACAAGTGTGTTTTCTTGATCCTACGTCACCCACCGATAGACGCCCACATAAGAAAACCATGAACTATAACTGTGGTGATGGCCCTCCGCCGTCATCAGAAGTGGGATCAGCGTTGGATCAAAACAATGAGACGAACATCTGGCATGCAATGTTCGAGCAACAAAACCAGAACATGCGAGCATTGATTGAGGCCCTGCAATCATCTAAGCCGGCCCACCATGAAGAACTACCAGCATTCGATCCTGAGAAAAAGGATGCTGATGCAAGATCCTGGTGCGCGACGGCTGACTTGTGTTTCGCCGAAAATCCTCCAAGCGGCGGTCGACTAGTTTTGGCGGTCAGCAAGGCGCTAAAAGGTGAAGCATCAACTTGGTTATCTCAAATAGCCTATGAGGGTATCACGTGGGTTGAATTCAAAGCTCTCTTCGCAACACGATTTATTTCGACCGAAACATTGGCGGGTACCCTCATCAAGATGAGTGCTGAGAAACCAAGTGAAAAAGAAACACTACCCGCATTTGCAAGTCGATTGATTTCGTCGCTGACCAACCGATGGAAAGACGTAAACAAAGAAGAAATCGCCGTAGCAACAGTACTCGCTCACTTGTCACAGTTCGAGCCGCGACTTCAGCGCATGGCATTTACTACGAACATTACATCGAGAGAGAAATTACAACAAGAACTGAGTGCTTTTTCACATCTCAAGCGCAAAATAAACACCACCAGTGAGCTGTCAAATACAACTGACGTGAAGCGAGCGAGGATGACCCAAGTTCAGTGTTATAATTGTGGCAAAAGGGGTCATAAGCGAGTTGAATGTAGAAGTAAAACGATTGAAACGAGAGGACGGCCTACACCTACAACATCGTCGAGTCAAGCATCGCAGCAGCCGGCAGCCAAGACCTTGGTTTGCTTTAAATGTGGCAAGCCGGGTCACATCGCCGCGCGGTGCAACAGCAGCAGCCACGGCGGCGCACACGGCGGCGAGCGACGCGTTGACGTCTGCACGATGCAGCCACCGTCCGGGACATTAATACACAAAGGTGAATTAATTCAGTTTACATATGATTCTGGTGCTGAATGCTCGTTAGTAAAAGAAAGTTTTTCATCAAAGTTCAGTGGCAAGCGCCACTATAATGTTGTTGCTATGACTGGTATTGGTAAAACACAAGCATTCAGTACAGAACAGATTTTATGTTGTGTAACGATTAACGGTCACCCTCTAGAAATCTTATTACATGTTTTGCCTGATAGCTATTTGCAAAGTAACGTCATGTTAGGCCGTGAGATTTTAAATCGTGGTTTCGCGATAAATATGACAGCTACCGAGCTTTCGTTCACTAAGGTTTGTTGTGTAAATTCGATCAGTCAAAATAGTGATAATACATTACGATTAGATTTAATTACGACGGGTGTGTCTGGTGAAAACAAATCTAAACTATTGGACGTGCTTAATCAGTTTTCTGAGTATTTTATTACCGGTTTACCTACAACGCGTGTAAACACAGGCGAGCTTAAGATTAAATTAATTGATTCGAATCGAACGGTGCAGCGGCGGCCGTATAGAATGTCAACAGAAGAACGTAGTATTGTACGCGAACGTGTAAAAGAGTTATCAGAAGCTAATATCATAAGGCTTAGTTGTTCTCCATTCGCGAGTCCGGCACTGCTAGTAAAGAAACATGACGGCTCCGATCGTATGTGTATAGATTACCGCGAGCTTAATAGTAACACCGTCTCCGATCGTTACCCGCTCCCTCTTATTTCTGACCAAATTGCGCGACTTCACGGTGCCAATTATTTTTCTAAATTAGATTGCGCTAGTGGTTTTCATTTAATTCCGGTTAGTGAAGATTCCATAGAAATGACTGCTTTTATAACAAATGACGGACAATACGAGTTTTTAACTATGCCTTTTGGCTTAAAGAACGCTATCTCAGTATTTCAACGGGCTATTATGAATGCTCTAGGTGATCTAGCTCATGATTACGTGATCGTTTATGTCGATGACATTTTGATAGTTTCTCCCGACGTAGAGTTAGGTTTACAGAGACTTTACACTGTATTGGAAGTTTTGACTAAAGCTGGTTTCTCTTTGAACCTCAAGAAGTGCTCCTTCCTCAAGACGAAGGTAGAGTTCTTGGGATTCGAAGTAGAGTCCAGTCAGATTAAACCCAATCGTAGAAAGGTAGAGGCCTTAACTGCTTTACCGCCCCCTGAAACGGTGACTCAACTACGACAGTTTATAGGTCTAGCGTCTTATTTTCGACAGTTTATTAAAGATTTCTCTAAAATAATGGCTCCCTTGCACCGATTAACTTCATTGAAAGGCGAATTAAATTGGAAACCTGAACATGAAGTCATTCGTCAAAAAGTAATTTCTGTTCTAACGAGTGACCCTATATTATCGATCTATGACCCCGAGCTTCCAGTAGAGTTGCATACAGACGCGAGTAGTTTAGGCTATGGAGCAATCTTATTTCAAGTCAAAGATAATAAACGTAGTGTAGTAGCTTATTACAGTAAAAGAACATCTCCAGCAGAAAGCCAGTATCACTCGTACGATCTTGAAACTCTCGCTGTTGTAAATTCGATCAAGCATTTTAGGCAAAAAGTTTACCGTCTTTACTGATTGTAATTCGTTAAAATCTTCTCAAACGAAAAAGGAACTCACTCCTCGGGCGCATAGATGGTGGTCCTTTCTACAGTCATTCGATTTTGATGTCGTATACAGAGAGGGAAAACGTATGTCGCATGTAGACTTCTTCTCGCGAAATCCTTTGTCACTTGATTCAAAAGCAGTAGATAGTGTTAGTCCAAAACGCGTTGACGTAACTGAGCTTTCCCCTAACTGGCTCCAAGCGGAACAACAGTGCGACGCTGAGATTTCAAAAATAATTACTGACTTAGAAGAAAATCGCTTAGATGAACAATTAGCGAAAACTTATGTGTTACGGTCAGGTATCTTACACCGAAAAATACAGCGCAACGGTAGAACTAAGAGCTTACCATATTTACCTCGTGCTCTCAGATGGTCCGTAGTTAATAACTTTCACGACGCTATTGTTCATCTTGGTGCCGAAAAGACTACTGAAAAACTATTTCATTATTATTGGTTTCCGGGAATGTCTCAGTATGTTGGAAAATTCATTGATAATTGCGTTACATGTAAAGTAGCGAAATCGCATTCTGGTAAAATTCAAGCCGAATTGCATTCAATACCTAAAGTAACGACGCCATGGCATACGGTTCATATAGACGCGACGGGTAAACTTAGCGGCAAAAACGATAAAAAAGAATACATTTTCGTGTTAATAGATGCGTATTGCTCTTTCATTCGACAAACATTGACTCTAAAAGTAGCATTCACGCCGTAACTAAAAGTACAGCTCTATTTGGTGCTCCAAGTCGCATAATAGCCGACCAAGGACGTTGTTTTGCGAGTAAGGAATTTCGTGATTTTTGTGTTAGTAAAAATATTGACTTACATCTGATAGCGACCGGTTCATCTCGTGCCAACGGGCAAGTAGAGAGAGTTATGAGTGTTCTTAAATCAATGTTCACTGCGGTAGAAATAAGCGGTGATAAATCGTGGCAGGATACTATAGGCGAGGTTCAACTAGCAATAAATTGTACGATGAATAGAGTTACAAAAGCTTCTCCACTTGAACTTTTAATCGGGAAAGTTGCAAGACAGTTGTCATTGATGTGTAGCGAAATAGAGACCGATGTTGATTTGAACGAAATTCGCGATCGCGCGGCTGAGAATATAACAAAAGGTGCGGAATATGATAAGGCTCGATTTGATAAAACAAAGGCTAAAATTAAGAATTTTGCAGTAGGTGACTTTGTATTGTTAGAAAACGAAGAACGGAACCAAACAAAGTTAGATTCGAAGTATAAAGGTCCGTTTAAGGTGATTGAGGTTTTGGATGGTGATCGTTACATGTTAAAGGCTTTAAATTCAAAGCGTACGTACAAATATGCACACGATAGGTTAAGAAAGATGCCAGCAGGTCATTTACCAGTCGATGTTGATGTTGATGATAGCTGTAACGGTATTGACGAGTAAGCTTAATGTATGTAGACGAGTAAGGGGTGCTAGCGGCCGTATTGCGTTCGACCGTACCTGTAGTTATTACGTAGTCGTAGCCCGGTAGAAGTCGGTATCTCTTGAGGCAACTCAAGTAGACCGTGGGTGCGCGGTGCGCGTTTAACTCAGGCGGAGGTCGGGGTCTAAGAGAGACCACTATGGTGTGTAGTCACGGGGTGATACACATGGGCACATGCAAGGTTTCGATCCACGCGGTGGATGCGGCAGGGCAATGTGATTGCCAGTCGGCTAGAGAGCCGTGGCGCTAGAGGTTTTTACTCGTAGAGTTTTGTAAACTTTAAAGATAATGTTGCAGTATAGTGTTAATGTGGAATAAAATGACTGTGGTATCTGGCCTGGCGCGGTGATCTTGACTGTAATTGTAATTTTGATTATTTTGAATTCCTATTGTTCGATATTGTTTTAAAGTAGAGTTGAAGTTGAGTTGTTAATAGAAATTAAACTGTAGTGATCTAAGAGTTCCTTTATTTATCCGATGTGTATGTAATGTCAGAAGTGGCCGAGCAGAACAAGGTTTTCTTGTGGTATGTTTTGCCGGCAGGTTAACAATCACACGTGGGCGTGTGCAAGCAGGATGGCCGTGTCGCAACCGGGTGAATTATTTCTGACAACGCCATCTAGTGGTATACGTTCGAGACTACGTTATGGAATCGTTTCCGGAACGCCAGCGCCACGTAGCGGCACTCGATGGAGTTTGTGTAAGCATGCGCCAGAGGGGAACGTCGGACATCACTACTCTCCGAGCGTTCGGCGCGTGCAGTCACAGAACCATCGCGCATTCCAGTCACCTACTTAAACTGTGTTACTGAGTCATTATACTGTGGTTGATTGTACAAGTGTGTTTTCTTGATCCTACGTCACCCACCGATAGACGCCCACATAAGAAAACCATGAACTATAACTGTGGTGATGGCCCTCCGCTGTCATATATATATCCCATCAAAAACATAAATGTAAAAATGAGAGCCAAGTCAAATATTATGATATATACCTTGGTTGTTGTCTTCAACGACAAAAGAAGTGAGATCGAAATTTGTGCCAAGTTAAATAGTCCTTTCTGAAATTTATTTATAACTACATAAAATATCATTTCTTCTTATAACTTGGGATAATATATTGTTGCCTAAGTCTGACTTGAGACACATTTATGTCAAATAGTTTTTGAGTTATGAGGAGGTCAAAAGTGGCTCCAAATGGTTCGTGTAATATTACACACGGTGCTGCTCGCCAGTTCTATTACTGGAACTTGGCTGACACGCTACCGCGTGTCTAGATTACACACGGTGCTGCTCGCCAGTTCTATTACTAGAACTTGGCTGACACGCTACCGCGTGTCTAGATTGTGGATATAATAATATAAATAAGCATATTTGTCGTCTTTTCTATTGTTATAGTTAGTATGATTATACGAGTATAGTGCAGTTTTAAACATACATAGAGTGAACGTGCATTTATTAATAAAAGTAAACATAAGACAAATAAAAATATGAAAAGTAAAAGTATGAAAAGAGTTATCGATAAAAACGAAGTTAATATGTAATTTAAACGCAACATCGGATCAAACTTGATCAATCCTAAAAATACGAAGTATATCTGATTCGGATTTGATTCTGATACTCGGTTTACCTTCGTTTTGTCTTGTATATATTCTTCCTTCTCGTGTCCAAGGTAAATTTCCACTTAGACGTTTTAGCCGCAATTCGCGTCTTTTTGAATAATTGCCTGTTAGTTTTTGACAGGCGTTCATTGGCGTAAAATTTTCTAGGATTGCCTGGAATATCCATATCGGCTGTGTCTGCACCACGCCGAATACGGGCCGCTCGTAGTAAGTCATCTCGTAGAGTCTTCCTCGATAATCTCACTACAATTGGGCGCGTTGCGTTTTCTCCTTCTTTTGAACCGTGTCCTATACGCTCTGCCCGCGTGATATCTTGTTCATCGATTTTAACGCTGAGTTTTGCGGCTATGAGCATCACAATATGATAAGGATTTTCACCTTTGCTTTCCGGAATGCCGGTGATATCGATGTCATTAAGTAATAAATCTTGTTCCCTCTCATTAAGGTCTGCTTTGAGCTGGTCTACTGTTGCTTTCAGGGATTCATCGTTGTTTATACTATGAGTTTCGAGTTGTTTTTCTAAGCATTCTAATCTGTTCTCGATCCCATCTATTCTTTCATTACATACTATTATGAAGACGATATACATGCCATTTCATTCCTAAATTCTTTCAGCTCATTACGAGTAGCATACAACTCTTCTCTAATACTTTTCAATTCGCTTATAATAGTTGATTGCTCTGACATTGTATTACTGGGAGACATAAAAACGTCCATGTTCGAAGCTGGCTGCCTAACGTCTCGTAATGTATTACATTTTGCGGGAGTATCGTCGCTATTTTTCCTTGAAGTTTTTGACTTACAATCCAAACATGTCCAATTAATAGGTACTTTTGATTTCTCTGATAACCCAATACAGGTAAGATGGTTTAAAGCCCTGCATTTGCAGCAAGAAGCGCCATCTCCTACAGCCATAAATTTTCCACACGTAACACATTTAGGCATCTTTTTTGTTATTATTGACTCAGTAGGTATAATTACAATGTCTTAGCAAACATTCAATCGTTGCGCTTTAGCACAGCGCGCGGTCAATGACCTTTGCCGGCGATGACACACTCACGCGTCCTGAACTGATTGCACTCATTAACCACACGTTAGATTTTAAATTTTGTTAATAGTTTATATTACTTCCAATTGCACTGTTTTTATTCACTATGGTTTAATTCTTGCTTTATTTTTCTCAAACTAATAGTTAAACATAATTTTTAATGTAATATATTACTTAACTAGTTATTTTAAATAAAAAAACTAGGAGACAATCCGTATACATATGTTACGCTCGGCGCTCACGGCCGCTATATATACGCTCTTTTCTTAAAGGTTCCCAAGTCGTATCGGTTCGGAAAACCCGCCGGCGAAAGCCGGTTCCACAGAGTGGTTGTGCGAGGCAGAAAATGTCTTCAAAATCGCGCTGTTGTGGATTTTCGGACATCTAGGTGATGCGGGTGATATTTGGAATTTTGACGAGATGTCCGAAGGTGAAATTCAGCAGCCGGGATTAATCCAAACAATTCCTCGGAACATTCCCCGTGATGAATTCTGTAGAAGACGCAGAGCGATCCAACATCTCTACGCAAAGCCAAAGGATCAAGCAGATCGGAAAGGGCTTGATCGTCGATAATTCGAGCCGCTCTACGTTGGATACGGTCAAATGGAAGGAACTGGTACAGGGGAGCACCCGCCCAGAGGTGAGAGCAGTATTCCATGTGAGGCCGAATTTGCGCCTTGTATAGTCTTAGACGTTGGGCCGACGTGAAATACTGTCTTGCTTTGCTGAGCACACCGAGCTTTTTTGATGCCTATTTGGCTTTACCTTCCAATTGACCGCGGAACTGAACGAGGCTCGAAATATCGACGCCAAGTATTCCGATACTAGCTGTGGCGGCTAACGGAATGTTCTCGAATCGTGGAGATACGACGAATGGTGTTTTTTCAGCAGTTAACGCGCAAACTTGCGTCTTTTTGGGGTTGAAATAGACTAGGTTTAGCCGACCCCAGTTCGAGACTTTTTTAACGAAGACTCGATTTCAGACACAAGTTTGTTCCGGTTTTCTTCGACTATTTCCAGAGAAATATTAGCACGGCCGGTGTATGTATAGGTATCTACGGTGCTGTCGTCTGCATAGCAGTGAATGTTACAGATTTTCAACAAGTAATTGATATGCAAAAGAAACAGAGTGGGTGAAAGAACGCAGCTTTGTGGGACACCAGCTGTTTCTGCTTGGGCCAAATGATGAACAACAATGGACTGTATAACTGTTTATTGGCACAACTGTGAGTTTACAAAAATGATGTACATATGTATACTACACACGGTGACTCCGGTAATGCTAATGAGCTAGCTCGTCTGTCGACCGCGGTGGGGCGCTCATCTCCCCCGTCCCGCGCTGATCCTTAACATGCCCCCCGACGTTGAAATCTTGGGTTTCAACAGCCTCATTGATTGGTAGTGGACAAATTTTATTGAATGCTCGTCTTGTCAGGCCTTTAGTGGTTTCTATGTCTGCAACACGATTAACTCCGTCAGGACCTGGGAACACTCGACGAACTCGTCCAAGGCTCCACTTCAACGGAGGCAGTGCATCATCCTTGATCACGACCATTGTCCCTTCCTTCAGATCGCCCTTAGAAGTCTTCCACTTGGTCCTTTGTTGAAGTTCAGACACGTACTCCTTCTGCCAGCGTATCCAAAAATTCTGACGTAGCTGTTCTACTAGTTCCCAACGTTGTAGTCTATTGGGATTTACGTTGATTAGGCTAGATGTAGGCAGCGCTGTTAAAGGACGTCCAACTAGAAAATGACCAGGAGTGAGAGGAGTAAGGTCGTTAGGATCTGAGGAAATTGGTGATAGAGGACGAGAATTCAATATTGATTCTATTTGAACTAAAACTGTATATAATTCTTCAAATGTTAAACGAGCGTTTCCTAATACTCTCAATAGATGGTATTTAACAGATTTAACGCCCGCCTCCCATATGCCTCCAAAATGAGGAGTATAGGCGGGTATGAACTTAAAGTCTATGCCTTCGTTTGCCATATACTGAGCTAAATTTAGAGATTCTTGTTTTAAGAAATTCTGAATTTAATTTTTAGCCCCAACAAATTGTGTACCATTATCAGAAAATATAATGGAGGGCTTGGATCGCCGAGCAATGAACCTACGTAACGCAGCAATATACGTTTCCTTTGTTAAATCGGTAACCAATTCTAAATGTAATGCCTTTGTAGTGAAACAGACAAAGACAGCAATATACACCTTGATAGTTTTAGATCCACGTCCTTTCCTATCGGCAGCTTGTAAAGGACCGCAGTAATCTACGCCTGTTGTTTGAAACGGGTAACCTGGGTCGAGTCGCTGCTCCGGCAACTGACCCATGATAGGGTTAATCGTTTGAGCTTTCATTCTGAAACACTTGTAGCATTTGTGTGCGATCTGTTTAGCCATATTGCGACCACCTATAGGCCAAAATTGTTGCCTTAAAGATGATAAAAGAAGTTGTGGTGCTGCGTGAAACAATCTTAAATGTTCAAAAGTAAAAATTAGTTTAGTCAAAGGATGTTTGCATGAAATTAATACTGGATGTCTTTTATTATAGTCAAATTTTGAATTTTTTAATCTGCCACCTACCCTTAGTAGACCTGTTTCATCAAGAAACGGTGACAGGGAAATAAGATTATTTTTATTAGGTAAAGCTTGTTTATTGTACAAAAGTTTGTATTCGGGAAACGATTCAATTTGTGATTGTTTTAATAGTAAATTAAATGCGTTATCTAATTCTTGTGTATTCAATGGTCCAGATAATTTCTGGTTGCAATCATGAATTTTACAATTGTAAACAAATCTTAATGCAAAAGCCATTGTACGTTTAATTTTAGTTAATGTTGAAAATCTGTGAAAATCAATAAGCTGATTATTCTTGATTGCAATTGTTGATGCAACATGAGCTACAATTTCAGGTAAGTCATCTTTGTAATTTATGTTATTTTTAGGCCATTTACATTCCAACTCGTGCAAAAATGTTGGACCTGACCACCACAAATCCAAGGTATTTATTGATGCCAAGTTTATACCCCTTGTTAGCAGGTCAGCAGGGTTGTCATAAGTTGGAACATAACGCCATTCAAAAGTGTAAGTAAGTTCTTGTATTTCAGCAACACGATTCTTAACAAATAACTTTAATTTAGATGGAGGTGTTTTCAGCCAACCTAGAACGACAGATGAATCACTCCAAAGAATGCATCTTTGCACAGGTAACCTAAATGCTTCTAATACTTTTTGTGTTAAACGTGCTGCTACAATCGCGCCACATAATTCCAGGCGAGGAATTGTAGTTGGTTTTAACGGTGCGACTTTACTTTTTGCGCATAGTAACCGTGTCATGATCTTGCCATCGACTGAAATACTTCTTACGAATGTACATGCTCCGTAAGCTTCCTGCGATGCATCACAAAATGTATGTAATTCAATAAGCGCCAAATCAGGACAAACAACGCAACGAGGTAAATGTAAGTCGTTTAAGAAATGGAGATCTGATTTAAATTTATTCCATTTTTGTGCAACATCTAACGGCAAAGGCTCATCCCAAGATATCTTCAAAAGCCAAAGATTTTGGAGAAGCATTTTAGCCTTGATGACAAAAACTGTAAGAAGTCCGAGAGGATCAAATATTTGTCCAATTGTGGACAAAACTGATCGCTTCGTGACCTGACTTCCTGATAAAATATTATGAGAAAAACACAATTTATCTGAGGATGATATCCAACCTAGCCCTAGCGTATTATTAGAATTTTGTCGGCCTAAATTAACATGCGTATTTGAATTTGAGCTTATATCGCGTAGATCTGGTATATTTGATTTAATTTTGCGTAAATTGAAACAACCTTTTGATAAAACTTCACATATGCTATCCCTGATCTTAATTAAATTATCTATTGACTGGGTACCTGTAACTAGGTCATCTACATAAAAGTCATTATTAATTATCTCGGAAATAAGATTATCCTCACATTCAAGTGCAAGTTGTTTTAAGCATCTAACGGCAAGAAATGGCGCAGATGCAGTCCCATAAGTAACGGTATTGAGTTGAAATATGCTAAGTTCTTTACTAGGGTCATCTCTCCAAATTATATTTTGTAAATGTCTCTGATTTTGATGAATTAGTACTTGACGGTACATTTTTTCAATGTCCGCAGTCATGACGTAAGAGTAATGCCGAAACCTAATAAGAATAGAGAATAAATCGTTTTGTATAGTGGGACCAACCATCTGAAGATCATTCAACGATACACCTGTTGTTGATGGCGCACTTGCATTGAATACAGCTCTCAATTTTGTTGTCGCGCTGTTTTCGCGTAACACTCCGTGGTGTGGTAGAAAATATAAATTATTTGTATCTAAAACAGGGTAATTTGGAACAACTGACATATGACCTAATTGCTCGTACTCAGTCATGAAATCTATATATAATTCTTTTAATTTTGGTTGTTTCTGTAATCTACGTTCTAATGATAAAAAACAATGTAAGGCTCGAGTATATGAATCTCCTAATAGAGTTTCTGGTTTTTTAAGTGGAATAGCTACCGAAAATCTACCATCAGGCATTCTTGTGAAGTTGTCTACGAAATGTTTTTCACATAACTTCTCTTCCATTGAATATGCAGGCTTAAAAGCATAGGGTGTTTCCTCAAGTGACCAAAATTTTGCTAATTGTTCTTGAATATCTGTACAATCATTTTTTATAAAGTTACATGTAATTAGACCAGTATTTTCTTTGTAAATATTATGTTTAAGTCCACTAGTGGGACCAGAAATGATGTAACCTAATTGGGTTTCTTGCAATACGGGACAGTTCTTACCTAAACGAATTTGATTTGACAATATTAAATTCCAGAATATGTCTGCTCCCAATAATAGATCTATGTCAATAGGATTATAATAATGTGGATCAGCCAATGTGTATTGTGATGAAATGCGTAAATCCTTAATGATTACTCTGTTGTTACATAAATTGGTAATATTTGGTAAAACAAATAATGATATGTTACTTTGAAATGACGAAACCTTTGAAAATATGATTGTGTCGCATCGCTTATTTACTTGCGTAATGGTACTATTTATTCCTGTTACTGATATTTGTGTTTTTTGACAATGTAGGTTCAACTTATGTAGTAATCTTTGAGTCATGAAGGATGCTTGGCTCCCTGAGTCGAGAACAGCTCTTGCTTCGTGACGTTGATTATCGCTACCTAGAATGTAAACCACTGCAGTCGAAAGCAATACTGGCTCTGTCATTTGGACTGAGAGCGCGGTGGCTTTGTCGACTGGCGGCTCAACATGTTGTGAGGAACCTATTTCTTTGTGTAATAGTGTATTGTGTTTTAGTGAGCATTTAGTACAAGAGCCCGATTTGCATTTATGAACACGATGACCTGGCCGTAAACAATTATTACATAACTTAAGCTTACGGGCAGATTCGATCCTATCACTGATAGATTGATTTAAAAAAGTTTCACAGTTGTATATCTTATGTGTGTTTTTACATAGAGGACATTTTGGTATGTATATATTTGTGTTTAATAATCCCTTAATTTGATCATTCCTATTTTTGTATTTGTTTATGTTGTTGTTTATATGTATTGTTTCAAGAAGGTCAGCTTTATTTTTTAAAAAACTCATAAAATCATTTAATGTTATTTTATTTAAAGTAGATTTACGCTCTTCCCAATCTCGAGACGTTTTAGGATCTAATTTGGAATTCATTAAATAAATAATTAATGTATCCCAATGCATTGTACTTTCACCTAATGTATGTAAGGATCTTAGATTTTTTGAAAATATATCAATAATTGAGCGTATACCTAACGCTGATTCACGCTTCAAGGGTTCAATAACAAACATAGATTGTACGTGGTTCTGAATTAGTAACCTTTCATTATTATAACGATCGCACAACAAATCCCACGCTATTTTGTAATTACAGGATGAAAACCCAATCGATCTTATTACCTGCGCAGCGCCTCCCTCCAGGGAAGCCCTCAAATAGTGAAACTTTTGTATGTCAACTATTCCTTGGTTCTCGTGTATTAGGGAAACGAATGTATCCCGAAACTCAAGCCAGTCCTCGTACCGACCGCCGAATTTAGGAAGCTGGATCGTTGGCAATTTAACATTATTTGTCTTCGTCAGTTTCACCATTTCTGAAGATCGCGAACTGCCTGAAATACACGAACGAATATCATCGTTATCATCATCCCCGGCATTTAGATTACGTGCGCTGCGATTACGTATTTGCTTTGCTTTGGCTAATATCATGTAAAACTGATCTTCAATTTCCTGCCTCTCACTGAACTGTTGAACATCATCATCGGTGTCAATTAAATATTCAATATTACTCTGGATTAAATCAAATTGATTTAAAAGCTGTTCCGTTTTTTTATTCTAAGTTCTAGCTCAGTAACTTGCACGGCTGATAATAATTCTGGCAAAGAATTTACGTAATTAATAAACATTGTTAGCCGGCCTTTAACTGAGCCGCGTTTCTTTATAAGATCTTTAATATTTTCGGACATTATGAAGGCTATTATGGCAGGCGGTTGTTAAATTTATTTTAACTATAAGTTTTGAATTAATCAGTTACAACAATTACGATCTTGTACTTCTACAAAGAATAAATAAGTAATGTAAGTTATGAAGAGAAAATGACTATCTAAAATGGACTTTAAATGTATGATAATAAACACTAGTTGTTTACAATATTACTCTAATGAACTTCATATAGAAAAACAACGCCGCTCGGTGGCGATAGAACAAAAGATCCTTATCGCTTGGATCGTCTCAACTGCACTTAATACGCACTGAATATTAATAAATGAAATGACTTAATTTTAACTATTGAAATTACTAATGTTTGATTTATAATGCAAACTTGGATAATGGATAAAATCTAGGAATGTTAGGGATTAAAGGAATACAAAAGTTGGAACGTCCTCACAGATTCTCGCTCCTGCTGGGCTGCTCGCCGTACTGGTCAATGCTTGCTTCCATCCAGAACGCACCCAGTGTCCAGAACTCAAAGTTGGCTCGTTCCAGATCCCATCCGGCTCGTTTTGGACCAAAAATATGTTTCTGCTTGGGCCAAATGATGAACAACAATGGACTGTATAACTGTTTATTGGCACAACTGTGAGTTTACAAAAATGATGTACATATGTATACTACACACGGTGACTCCGGTAATGCTAATGAGCTAGCTCGTCTGTCGACCGCGGTGGGGCGCTCATCTCCCCCGTCCCGCGCTGATCCTTAACACCAGCATTGACGAATTTTAAGTCAGAGCATGCACCGTCGACAACGACCTTGATGCTCCGATCTGCCAAAAAACTGGTAATCCAATTGCATAATTTTCCGGGAAGCCCATAGGAAGGAAGCTTCGAAAGAAGCGCTTTGTGCCACACGCGATCGAAGGCCTTTGCTATGTCCAGCCTGGCTACTAATGCCTCCCCCTTGCTCTCAACTGCTTCCGCCCATCTATGAGTAAGGTAAACTAGAAGATCACCGGCTGAGCGACCCCGACGGAAACCGTACTGGCGGTCGCTAATCAACTTGTACTCCTCTAGGTACCGCAGGAGCTGGCAGTTTATAATGGACTCCATTATCTTGGGGAACAAGGAGGTGATGGCTATAGGCCTATAATTGGACGGGTCTGAGCGGTTGCCCTTTTTAGGGATCGGATGCACCAAAGTAGTCTTCCAGGAGTTCGGGACGACGCCGAATGCATAGGATTGCCGGAAAAGACGCGTTAAGACCGGCGCCAACTTGGGAGCACATGTCCGTAGCATGATTGGAGGAATGCCATCGGGTCCACTCGACTCATGAATATCCAAGGAAAGAAGTGCTTTACGAACTGCACTTTGGCGGAATTTAATCTCCGGCATCGTGGTATCACACCGCGGGATTGTTGGTGGTAACTTTCCTCGGTCATCCAGAGTCGAGTTCACCGCGAAGAGAGAGCCTAAAAGTCACCTCACTGTCCTTGTGCAGAGATGGTAAGGAAGGCCATCTCGAGACAGCACGGCCAGCAATGTTGTTTCTGACGGAGACTCAAATACTCCGTCCTGTCGATACCAGCTACCTTAATTATCCCGGCTACATGCTTGAAGAATCCTTCAAAGCGAAAGCCGGAGTATGCTTGTTCGTCAGGACGGATGTTTGTTGTCACCGTCTGCGCTGCTTGGAGGACCCTTCCTTCTCCCTGTTAGTGGTACGTGTGGACTTGGTTCGTCAGAGTCGGGTCTACGTGTGCCTCTACAGATCCCACAATGGTGACTTGGAGACAAGCCGACTATTTGACCATCTTAGTCGGGTGGCAGATGCTGCGCAAGAGCAGTTTCCTAACGCGGAACTGGTGTTTTTGGGGGACTTTAACGCTCACCATGAATCATGGTTGAAGTCCTCCAAAACTGACCATGCGGGAAGGACTGCCCATGCTTTCGCTCTCACGCATAACTTGACCCATTTGGTTGATCAGCCCACCAGGATCCCAGACATTGACGGGCAAGCGCCTTCCCTACTGGACCTTCTGCTGACTAGCCACCCTGTGGAATATCAGGTTGAGGTTTGGGCTCCACTTGGTTTTTCGGATCACTGCCTGATATCTACCAAAGTGCCACAGGCCAAGCTGCCGCCACCAACGGTAAGCAAACGTCGCATTTGGCACTATAAGTCGGCAGATTGGGACGGTTTGCGCGATTACTATGCGTCAGTCCCTTGGAAGGAGCGTTGCTTCAGTGAGAATGACCCGACAGCTAGCGCCGCTGCTATTGCTGGTGAGATCCTGTTGGGGATGGAATACTACATTCCTAACTCAGACCTCGCCAGTAAGGGTACGCGTAACCGTTGGTTCACTCGCGAATGTGCCGATGCTGTGTCTTCTAAGCAGGCGGCATATCGCGCGTGGATCAATGGCTGCGTTAGTGGGGCATCTAACATTGACTCACTGAAAGCAACCTACAATAAAACTTCCAAGTCTTGTAGGAAGGCATACACAAGAGCGGATGCACAGCGCATTGCGCGGTTTGGCCATGACCTTATTTCACATTCTAGAGGCTCCCGTAGCTTCTGGCGTCTGACCAAATCTGTGCAAAGCAATTTCTGCCAACCTTCGCTGCCACCGCTCAGGTATCCGGACGGATCGCTAGCTCACAGTCCGCAGGAGAAAGCTGATCTTCTGGCAAAACTCTTTGCGGATAATTCCGTAATCAATGATTGTAGTGCGCTGCCACCAACAATTCCTTCATGTGGCTACACGATGCCTGACATCAAAATCAGGCAACGTGATGTACGTGTAGAGCTACAATCACTTGATGTGCGGAAAGCTAGCGGTCCCGATGGAATACCAGCCATAGTGCTGATGAAGTGTGCAGCGGAGCTGTCTCCTGTGTTAACGCGCCTGTTCCAGCTGTCTCTTTCTACAGGATGTGTGCCGGATTCTTGGAGAGAAGCTAATGTGCAAGCGGTTCCCAAAAAAGGGGATCGATCTGACCCGGCAAATTATCGGCCAATAGCTATCACCTCAGTTCTTTGTAAGGTGATGGAACGGATCTTAAACAACCAACTGATCCATTACCTAGAAGATCACTGTCTAATTAATGATCGTCAGTACGGGTTTCGACCAAAACGGTCCACAGGTGATCTTCTAGCGTACGTAACACACCTCTGGGGTGAAGCTATCGATAAGCGTGGAGAGTCGTTGGCCGTCAGCCTCGATATCTCCAAGGCTTTCGACAGAGTCTGGCACAGAAGTCTTCTCTCCAAGCTGCCGGCATACGGTCTGCCGGTTCAGTTCTGCACCTGGATTGCTAGCTTCCTACACAAGCGCAGCCTTCGCGTTCTAGTTGATGGTTGCGCTTCAAAATCCCATGTAGTGAATGCTGGAGTCCCCCAGGGGTCTGTGATATCCCCCACGCTCTTTCTTCTGCATATCAATGATATGCTCTCTCTCGGGAACATACATTGCTATGCAGATGACAGTACGGTGCACGGGGGATACCACGGACGCGCAGCGGCTGGACGGGCGGAAACTGAGGAGAGACGGAGGGATCTTGTTGTTGAGCTCGATAGGACGTTAGGACTCATCGCCAAATGGGGCTCTGACAATCTTGTTGAGTTTAACGCCAAGAAAACACAGGTGTGCGCTCTCACAGCGAAAAAGTCACCATTTTCCCCTCCTCCTTCCCTCTGTGGCACCACGCTGGAGATACATAGCAAAGTCGCCATACTGGGAATCGACGTTCGGTGCGACCTCAATCCAAAGGATCACATCGAGGCTGTTATAAAAACAGCCTCACGTAAACTCGGAGTCCTGAACAAGGTGCGGCGTTTTTTCACGCCTGCTCAACTGCTCCTGCTGTATAAAACACAGGTACGGTCCTGCGTTGAATATTGCTCGCACCTCTGGGATGGCTCCGCTAAGTACCTACTGGAGGCCTTGGATCGGTTGCAGCGACGTGCGGTTCGCATTATTGGCGATGTAAAGGTCACCAACACCCTCGAGCCTTTACAATTGCGTCGAGAGATAGCGGCACTCAGCGCTTTCTATCGAATGTGTCACGGCGAATGCTCAGAGGAACTATTCTCCCTTATTCCTGCTTCCCCTTTCCTTCACAAGTCCACGCGTGCTGGTTCTCGATGTCACCGCCTAACTGTGACATCAATTCCATCGCGTACAAAGAAATTTGGCAACTCTTTTCTTTGTCGCACTTCCAAAACATGGAATTCTTTACCAGCGCACGTATTCCCCTCCTCTTATGACCTGGGTTCCTTCAAGCGAGGCGTGAAGAGGCATCTTGCGGGCCGGCAAGGCGGGGGCGGCTAGAGCAGATCACCTTTCCCAACTGCACTAGCCGTCGTCGCGTTTGGACTCTACTACCACTTACCATCAGGTGGAGCAGAGTCATTTTCCCTCCCGGGCAATAAAAAAAAAAAAAAAATCATTTCTTCTTATAACTTGGGATAATATATTGTTGCCTAAGGTCTGACTTTATTCTTTACTTTTTCTAGTGTTAACGTCTTTTGTAAAAATAACCTGCCCTTCTTTGAAATTAACGTTACTCTCTCCGCCCTTTTTATCCCTTACCTTTTCCTTTTGTTCTAACATTTTACAAGTCAAATGTTGATATAGATATTTTGTTCGTTTCGCGTGATCCTTTAATATCTGCTGTGTGTATGCTTTATCAAAATCCGCACTAAATATTTGATTTGAATCCGTGTGGCCGAATACGACCTCAAAAGGTGTTAGACCTGTGGCTGTATGAATAGAATTGTATATGCCATAATAGAGTACGTCATAACAGATGCTGCATCTGTGCACTTTTGCTCATACCTAGCCAAACGATATATTTCTATAATTGTGGAATGAAATCGCTCTAGTATAATAATAATAATAACTTTATTAATCAACCAAAATTTACAAAAGAAACAATGTGGCTCTGGCTCCCGAACTAGTGAAACTGTGTTTCAGGAGTCAGTTCCTTCCCAAAATAATATACATTCAGTTGTCTACAATGTTAGATGTTTTACAAATTGCATCTTACATGACAGCAGTGTATCATACTAATAACAAAAAATTTATATATATATATATATATACATATAATAATAAAATAAACAATACAGTATGAAAAAGAAGAAAAAGAAATTAAATTAAACACATTTTGGTCACACAATTAACTTACTTTACATCTTAATGTATATAAAGTAATGTAGCGTGTGTGTTGTGTGTGTGTGTGTGTGTGTGTGTGTGTGTGTGTGTGTGTGTGTGTATGTGTGTGTGTGTGTGTGTTTTGTATTAATGTATAATTGCCCAATTCACAATCTATTTCTTTATATATAATAGATTTTCTGTATCTATCTATCTTCGTAGGTTAAGTTACTAAGCCAATTGTATAATGTTTGTTTTAATTTAAAGTGTGATAGAATGCTCGCATTATGTAAAACATTAAATTTGTTGTATAATCTGGGTGCAATTGATTCGTATTGTCTTTGCGCAAAAACGCTTTTTGTTTTAGGGAGTGGTAAATAGTTCAATCTTTTAACAACTTTAGGTATGGTTGCAATTGTTTTATGATATCTTTGGATACATTTAAATATAAATAGTTGTCTAACTGATAAGACATTGGCTTTCTGCAGTACTTCACGAGTAGGGTGTCGATTAGGAAGTGACATGGAGACTTTTAGGAGTGCTCGTTGAGCACATTCTAGTTTATTTATATTACTTTGAACGGCACCACCCCACACACTTATGCAATAAGTTAGGATAGACTCAGCAAGTGCCTTATATATTTGTATAATAAGTTTGGTATTTGATATCATTTTAAGATTTTTAAATATGTAGGTCATCTTTCTTATTCGTTTAGCCAATAGCAATATATGTTCTGCCCAATTAAGATTTTCATCGATAGTGACTCCCAAATATTTAATATTACTGACTCGTTCAAGTTCTTCGCAATAACAATGGTAGGTCTTGATGTCGGTTACACGGATAGGTATGAATACGAATTGGAAGAATATGGGGAATATTTACTTTCGTCTTACTAAAGCTTATAAATTTTCTTTTGGTTGTGTTAAGTGAGAGTAGACTGTCTTCTAACCATGCTGAAACGATACTCATAGCCTTCTCAGCTCGAAATCTAGCATCATCCCATGTTTTACCGTGGACCAAAATAACGGTATCGTCAGCAAACATCTGTATATTAGCTCCTTGCAACTCTACCCCACATAACTCGTTTATGTATATCAAAAACAATGTAGGACCAAGCGTGCTGCCCTGCGGTACACCATATAATGCCGAACTTTGGTTGCTGACATATTCTCCGACACGGACACACTGCTTTCTATTGATCAAGTAATCCCGAAGCCATGAAAGACAATTCCCTCTAATACCAATGTTTTCTAGTCTTGTGAGTAAAATAGGTACAGACACAGTATCGAACGCTTTTTGAAGGTCCAGGAATATACCAATACACTTATCACCTTTGTCAATATAACTTGTTATTGTGGTTGTTAACCGCAAAACAGCGTCTTCTGTTGATCTATTGGATCTAAAGCCGTATTGGTTTTCATGTACAATATTATTTTTATTTAAATAATTCGTAAGCCGTTTATTTGTAACTTTTTCTAGAACCTTTGAGAGGGTACTCAATAAAGAAATAGGCCTATAATTTGTAGCTAATTCTCTGTTTCCTCCTTTAT
This sequence comes from Vanessa atalanta, assembly GCF_905147765.1. Lineage (NCBI taxonomy): Eukaryota > Metazoa > Arthropoda > Insecta > Lepidoptera > Nymphalidae > Vanessa > Vanessa atalanta. The sequence continues at coordinate 6,998,409 of NC_061901.1, forward strand.
AAGTTGGGCAGATAACTGCTTGTTTAAATATGTTAGGAAAGACCCCATATTCGAAACTTAGGTTACAAACATAAGCCAGCGGTTGTGAGATGATATCTTGAAAAGATTTTAGCACTGCAGTTGGAATCTTGTCGATACCAGAAGCGCTGTTGGAACGTGGGCTACGAATTATAGACCTGACTTCACTGGCATCTGTCAAGTATAATGACATAGATTTTGCCGGTGCATTACTTCTTTTTGCTTTTATGGCTAAACCCGCTTCAGTAGTATGTAGTTTTTCAAGTATATTTTTTGCCAAATTGTATCCAATCGATGTGAAAAATGAATTAACTTCATCAAGAGATTCTATCTTAGTATTTTTAAGACTCAGTAACTCGATTGGTGATACTATATTCTTACTTATATTACACATTTCCTTAATTATATTCCACGTTTCTTTCATGTTTCCTTTATTGTCTTCTAGTCTAGTATTATAGGTACACAGGTAAACAGGTAAGCCACGGCCCCCAGTTCCCGGCGGTCCCACTATTCCTCGTCATGGTGGCGACGGTGGTAACGGCGGGATGGGGGGTGCTAAGAATCACCGGGCTACGGGAGGCCACCACAACCGACTGACCCTGGCGACGTACAACGGACGCACGCTACGGCTTGACTCGCATCTAGCGCAACTCGAGGTGGAACTTGGGAAAATTAGGTGGCACATATTAGGGCTATGTGAAGTCCGTAGAGAGGGAGAGGACACCGTAACCCTCGAATCAGGCCACCTTATGTACTTCCGAGAGGGAGACCAACAATCCCAAGGAGGCGTTGGGTTTCTGGTTAATAAGTCCCTAGTTGACAACGTTGTGGAAATCTCAAGTGTGTCGAACAGGGTAGCGTACCTAATTGTAAAGCTCACCGAGAGGTACAGCCTCAAGGTGGTGCAAGCGTACGCACCGACCTCGACACACTCGGACGATGAAGTGGAGGAAATGTTCGATGATATATCGAGGGCCCTCCACTCCACCACGAAAACCCACTACAACGTTGTCATGGGGGATTTCAACGCTAAAGTGGGAGTACAGAATTGTAGCGAATCGGTAGTAGGACCCTATGGATTTGGAAGCAGAAATCATAGGGGGCAAATGCTTGTCAACTTCCTCGAACGAGAGGGGCTCTTCTTGATGAACTCCTTCTTCAAGAAGCAGCCCCAAAGGAAGTGGACGTGGCAAAACCCCGACATTATGACCAAAAATGAGATCGATTTCATCATGACGGACAAAAGGCACATATTCAGAGACGTCTCAGTGATCAACAGGTTCAATACCGGTAGTGATCACCGACTTGTCCGAGGCTCTTTGAATATCAATTTTAAGGCCGAGCGCGTCCGTCTGATGAAGTCTACACTCCGACCATCCCTGCTCCAAACCATTACGGGATCTGAAGCGTTCCAGTCAAACCTGGAGAACCGATTCGCTGCCGTGAAAACCACAACAGACGTAAACCAGAACCTCAAAAATGTAGTGAGAATTCTCAGGGAAGAAGGCACGAGATTTTGTAGCATGCAGCGTAAGGGCAGAAAGTCCAAACTTTCGGAAGAGACTTTAGGGCTAATGAAGAAACGACGTGAAAACCCACCTGTCACTTCGTCCGAGAAACGGCAACTAAACCAAGAGATCAGCAAGCGCGTACGACACGACCTCCGGTGCTCCAATACTCTTACGATTGAAAGAGCCATCGAGCAGAATCGGGGGTCTAAGGTGTTCGTACAATCTCTTGGAAGAAGCCACCTGACGAAGTTGACCACAGCAAGTGGAGAAGTCGTTTCTTCCAAGCCGGTAGTTCTTTCGGAAGTAGAGGACTTCTACGGCCGGTTATACGCATCGCATGCATCTCGACCTGATCCCGAAAATGAGGATCCTAGAGCTACATTAACACGCCATTTCACCGAAGACCTGCCTGAAGTCAGTATTGGCGAAATCGAGATTGCTCTTAAACAGCTTAAAAATGGAAAAGCCCCTGGAGAGGACGGCGTTACAACAGAGCTATTGAAAGCAGGAGGTAAACCCGTACTGAAGGAGCTCCAGAAGCTGTATAACTCTGTCCTCTTCGAAGGGAGAACTCCGGAGACGTGGAGTAGGAGTGTGGTCGTCCTGTTCTTCAAAAAGGGAGACAAGACCCTGCTGAAGAACTATCGACCCATATCCCTAATGAGCCACATCTATAAGCTGTTTTCAAGAGTGATCACGAACCGTCTTGCGCGAAGATTCGACGAATTCCAACCCCCGGAACAGGCCGGATTTCGGAGCGGATACGGCACCATAGACCACATCCACACAGTGCGGCAGATTATACAGAAGTCCCATGAGTATAATCGGCCCCTGTGTCTTGCATTCGTGGACTATGAGAAGGCCTTTGACTCGGTTGAAATCTGGGCTGTTCTGGAGTCCCTGCAGCGTTGCCAAGTTGATTGGCGATACATCCAAGTGATGAGATGTCTCTACAAGGCCGCCATGGCCGCCACCATGTCCGTCCAAGTACAGAGTCGGCAAACGAATCTCATACCATTGCATCGAGGAGTGAGACAAGGGGACGTTATTTCCGCCAAATTGTTCACTAATGCAATGGAGGACATGTTCAAGACGCTGAACTGGAAAGGGCGTGGCATCAACATCAATGGCGAGTACATCTCTCACTTGAGATTCGCAGACGACATCGTCATCATGGCAGAAACGCTGCAGGACCTACAACAGATGCTGAATGAGCTGGCTGATTCTTCTATGCGCATCGGCCTACGGATGAACTTGGATAAAACCAAGGTCATGTTCAATGAACATGTTCTAGCGGAACCGATTGCGATACACGGTACCATCCTCGAAGTTGTTCAAAAATATGTCTACCTCGGGCAGACATTGCGATTAGGTAGAAACAACTTTGAGGATGAGTTGAATAGAAGAATTCAGCTAGGTTGGGCAGCATTTGGGAAGTTACGACGAATCTTCACATCGTCGATCCCACAGTGCCTTAAGACGAAAGTCTTCAACCAGTGCGTCCTACCCGTCATGACATACGGAGCCGAAACGTGGACACTCACGACAAAGCTGGTCCACCGGGTTAAAGTCGCTCAGCGTGCTATGGAAAGGGCTATGCTCGGAGTATCTCTGAGGGATCGCATCAGAAATGAGGTGATCCGTCAGAGAACCAAGGTCATCGACATAGCCCACCGGATTAGTAAGCTGAAGTGGCAGTGGGCTGGCCATATTTGTCGTAGAACCGATAACCGTTGGGGAAAACGTGTTCTAGAGTGGAGACCGCGTCTCGGCAAACGTAGTGTAGGACGTCCTCAGGCACGGTGGAGTGACGATTTGCGCAAGACGGCTGGCAGGAGCTGGATGCGAGTTGCCGAAGAAAGACCACAGTGGCGTGCATTTGGGGAGGCCTATGTCCAGCAGTGGATGAATGCGGGCTGATGTGTGGGGTCGTCTAATTCTTTACAAGTGATTTCATTGGATATATCTATGTCCTCTGTAATAATTACATGGTTAATCGTATTGAATTCTGAAATATATAGATTTTGGCAAATAACGATTGTCTTCATTTTTATGGGGTAAATACCATAAAAATGACATCATAGATAATTTCATACATATTTGCAGCCTGTACATATTAACAGTAACCATACCTAAATGCAAAAAGAGACAAGATTATTCCTTGTATTACTATTGTCTACTATAAATATTAGATATTGTAGTTGTAATGAAACTGAGCAATTTTCCATGTTTGTATATTCCATATGTGTAATGTTATTAATAATGTAATAGTGTATCTGTGTTGAGTATAATTTAGAGTATTTGTGTATTTTAATAATATAATACAAAATAAATATAATTAATAAATAAGCAGGCACCACTGAAATTTCATGTGCTTAATTTGTGTTTATAATTCATCTCGTGCTCGGCGGTGAAGGAAAACATCGTGAGGAAACCTGCATGTGTCTAATTTCAACGAAATTCAGCCACATGTGTATTCCGCCAACCCGCATTGGAGCAGCGTGGTGGAATATGCTCCAAACCTTCTCCTCAAAGGGAGAGGAGGCCTTTATCCCAGCAGTGGGACATTTACGGGCTGCTAATGCTAAAAAATGCTAAATAATTAACAAAAAAAATAAGGTATCTATAGAAAACATATTATATAGTCATATTGAACAAGTTAACTTTTCTAAATCGGATTCACTATTTATTTTTATCTGTGGGCTATTTTCTGCTTTGCGTAGGTAGACATTGCCACGGGAGGTCCAACAATTAGTAAAATTGTTATTTTTTGCGTAAAGGCGACTAGCATAGAAAAGCTTATGCGTTTTTTTTGTTAGCATTTCCGAAACAAAAATAGGTTTTTTTCCTTCTTTAAATCCTAAGTGGGTCGTATTAAGTTTACCTTCGAATTTCTTTCCGTGGTTGAACTTTTTGATAGCAAGCATCACTTTATCTTTTGTTATCGCTGAAGTAAATTCAACAGATATCGTTTTAGACGAGTTTTTGGTAGATTTAAAACTCTGAACATCTGTTATATCCTCCTCTTGAACTTCTATGTTTACCGTCTTTCCTAGATTAACAATAACGTCGCACAATTCTTCTTTTGTATCTTTCTTTTTGCTTTCTTGGAGAACAGGTATATTACGTATTTCAATACCCGATGATCTGGACTTTCGCTCGAGTGATTCAATTCTGTCTTCCAACAGAAGAATGCGATGTAAGTCCTCCTTTTTTTCTTTTTCTAAAAGCTGAATCTACTTTAACGCTTCATCATATTTGGCTGACAAAAAATCCAAAGAATTAAAAATATCAGTATTCTATTTTTCAATATTTGACACGGCGGACTTGAGCTCATGAAAACGTTTCTCTTGATCTCGTGAAAAAGTTTCAAATAAGCGGTTCATCGCCTCCATAATGTTTTCCGTTCCAGTAACCTCATCTTCTGCGCGTCGTTTTTTATTCCTTGTGGTAATATTTGTAATTTTTATGTCTCGTTGCGATTTCGATAAACAAAGATCCGGTTCTGAAGCATAGTGTTGTAAATTTGCAGGGGCCGAAGTTGTATCGTCTGTCATTTTTCATGCAGGATGCTCACTCTATTAATATGACAATACTAGGATCTCATAAGTGATGAGAGATCACGTAAATAAATATTAAAAATAAATAAAATATGCTTCAACTTGATAAGTAATTCGACGCTAAGTACCAGGATGCCATAAGCACTAAGCGTCCATCGGAGGTCTTGTAAAGTGGTCAGTGATCGAGCGCTTCATACAATATCGCTGTCCGTCCAATATACTTAGACCCCTCGCTTTGTGTTATTGATAAATTGCTATGTTAATGTAACCGAATAAACGTATTACACTGAACACTCACCAGTATGATGACAGTCCGGCGCTGAATGTGTTGCGCTCCTGATACTACACTTGTTTTATGTACTCCTATTATTTTAACAATATTTAAATGTGAAATTACGGAATTTTAATTAGAAAAAAAAATTTTGTAAGAGGTAACTTAAACACGTCTGAACACCTCAGAGGTCCGGAGGGAAGGGAACTATACCCGTCGAATTCGGATTATTAGCAGTAGTGATGTGTAACTGAATTTTATACATAGTGGTCATTTCTTTTATCATTTCTTTATTGAATTCCGAACCAGGGTCACAGCTTATTTTCGTGGGTACTCCATACATAGAAAAATACTTTATTAAGGCTCTAACAACTTCGGGTGTCGATCTATTGCTAACTTCTATGGCTTGTGCGAGTTTACTAAATGCATCAACTATCGTCAAATAATACCTATTTTCTATATTGAATAAATCTATGAAAACTTCCTGAAAGGGGGCACTCTGTGTTTGCGTTAATTGAAGTGTAGGTTTAATGGGTTTCCTATCGTATTTAATTTTATTGCATGCTTCACATCCATTCAAATCTGCTGAAATCGTCTCCTGCATCTTATCCCAATAGAAATTTCTCTTTATCCTTAACATTGTTTCTTTTATTCCTCTATGGCAAGTTTTTCCGTCATGATATTTTAAGATTATAGCTTTTTGTTCGTTTTCATCTTCTATGTAACTTACACGCTTCGTACATTCATAAAAATCTACCATTCTTTGTTTAAAAAGGCTAATAATGATATTTGAAAATTCGCGCCTATGTTCCTCTTTTTCAAAGTATATAAAGTATCTGGTTTTAGGTTTTATGTATGTTCTTTAAGAAATTGTTTAATCAAATCTGCATTACCTACAGGTAAGAACACTTCTAAAATTTTTTGTTTTTCTCGCGATAAATTTCTAACTTGGATTTGATTTTTAAACCATTCTAATACTATAATTCGGTTGGGCTTTGTATCAATAGCCTCTTGAAGTATTGGGATACCATGTGATTCTAAATCGTCTTCCGAATGAACTGTGATTGTACTGCTAGTATCTGACCTAACGGGATATTCTTCTATGGAGTCTATTGATATTGTCTTTTCCGAATCCGAAATAGTAACAGTCTCAGACGATTCACGGTTCCGTTTCTCAGTCGCTAGTCTATCTGTCTTTTTAGTCACATTATTAGGATCTTTACAATATTCTGTCTCATCGTCGCTAACATTAACAGCTAAAGATTGTTTCTCTTCGTCAGAGTCTAGTACGTTAACTTTTATGCGAGAGAGCGCGTCCGCATTGGTGTTTTGCTTTCCATTTTTATATATAACGTCAAAATCGTATTCCTGTAGTCTTAATCGCCAACGCGTCAACTTGCTATTTGGTTCTTCTAGGGAATAGAGCCAGGCCAACGGTCTGTGGTCGGTATAGATAACAAATTTACGACCATAAAGATAAGGCCGAAAATGTTTGACTGCCCAAATAATTGCCAATAGCTCGCGTTCGATAGTACTATATCTACTTTCAGTATCACTCAATGTCCTACTTGCATATGCTACCGGTTTATCGCTGCCAATCGGACCTTGTGATAAAACTGCACCTAGGGCGACAGTCGAAGCATCGGTCGTTAAAACGAAGGGTTTTTCAAAGTCTGGGTACTGTAATAGGGGAACAGTCGTGAGTAGCTCTTTGCATTTTTCAAATGCGTCAATGTATTTTTGGGCAATGACTATCTTATTGCGTTTCTTTAGACAGTTAGTCAAAGGTTGCGTTATTTTGGCAAAGTCTTTGATAAAGCGTCTGTAGTACCCTATCAATTTTTTATTTTAGTCGTGGTCTTGGGTAGAGGATAGTCAAGTACTGTCTGAATTTTGTCGTTTACTTCAACATCCTGACTATCGGGAAATGAAACTTGAGGTTCGAATTGTTCCGTGTCCGATCCAACAAAATTATTATTACAGTAATCATTTTCACTATAATCGTTGTGATCGTAGTAACATAAATCATTTGGTTGGTTATCGTAAAACTCTAACTCGTTAACTTTAAAACCTTGTTGCGGTCTTAGAGATGGTATAGTACGCATTGACACATCTGTTGAAATATTAGCCTGATTATTAGGTTTATAGCCGAATTGAGAATAACCTGGATTTTGTGCACGCATACCAAGCTGTTGTGGACGCATTCCGAATTGTTGGGGACGTATGCTCCACTGGGGCTGATAGCCAAACGATAATCTATAGCCTAACTGAGGTCGATAACCTGTGGGTTGTGGTGGAAAATAACCTGAGAATTGTTGAGGATGGTTTGAAGGCGCTTGAGCCTGACTTTGAATTTGTGGTACACCAAATTTGAACTTGGGGGCTAACAATTGGTTTGTCGAATTAAAACTATTTAGTCGAGGGGAAAGCACGTTATTTCCAAATTTAAATGTCGACGGAATACCGGGGGATGGAGCTACGATATTCGATTTATTATTAATTCTGTTACGTGCGGTATATTGGTCGTGAAAATTTACCTCTTCCGTAACAACGCTTAAGGCTTCTTCTAGACACGCGGTGATTTTAACCGAACTACTCTAACCATATTTTCCGGTAAATTGTACAGGAAAACATTTAGCGAAGTGTTATTATAGATAATAATTTTACTCTGCTTAAGATTAGAATCCGTAATTAAATTCACTTTCGAAATTAAAACTGAACGAACAGACTGTACTCTATTGCAAAATTCTAAATACGATTCACCTTGCCTAATTTTCATGGATTCAAGTTCGATAGCAATGCATTCCTCACTACGCGGATCCCCAAAGTGTAACGTTAATAATTCCTTGAATTCGTCCCATGTCGTTATATCCTCGCGTTCACTGATAAGGGCCGCCGCATTGTCTTTAAGTCGGCTCATTATGGAATGCATAACATACATATTTTGTGTCGGACCCCCTACATATTTATTAATAACGTATTCGCACAGTCTAATAAAAAGATTTAATTGACGTTTATCTCCGCCAAAAAGTGGGATTAATTTAAGAATTTCAGTTGGGATGAGAACTATTTGCTCCAGATGTTCGTTAGTAGACATTTTAGTAATGAATATCGCGGTCTATCTAATAAAATAAAAATCACTATAATTACCTTTTACACTAATACAATGTTATATTATATCTAAATGTATAATTATTAATATTATTAATAATTATTTATTTCCTTAATATTATTTTTGAATTTTACTTAATATTATTCACAAAAATTCATGTGAGAGATAAAATACAAATATGATACGTATAACTAAATTTCGATTTCACAAATTTTATATGAAAACCAGATAACAGTTAAAAAGAGAGAGTTCCAATCTCTAGATAACAAAACTCTACAATTTGAATAGGCATGAAATAGGTAAAGAAGGTGAAAAGGCTTACTCACCAACCAGCCAACGCCATCAGCATCGCTCCAACCACTTGACGAATTTATTTGTTCGACGGATCGCCGTCCGCGCCGGAAAATCGCGATAATCGGTAAATTTAGATACCCGAATATTTACGCGAATGCGCTATAATTACGACGATCCTGTCCGCAGCGCCAGTCAAGTTTACGAAGAGGCAAATTGTTTTTTTTTTTAAATAAAAAATATATATTTCAAATAATTGAGGATTGAATTAAACACGTCTGAACAGATTTGGATGCTCAGTTTAATTAATTATTGAAATACATGTTTCCCACTGTCTTAACTAAAATCTTACATTCCAGGAATTCATTTACATTGTTATGTTTCCCAGTACAACGACCACCCAACGCTAGAATGCAACAATGCAATTTTTAGGTTTTTACCGTGAATATTCTTCGTGGTACTGGTTGCATAACTATCTACTAATAATTTATATACAAAAAGTAGTGATATCCCATCAAAAACATAAATGTAAAAATGAGAGCCAAGTTAAATATTATGATACATACCTTGGTTGTTGGATATGAGAACTAGCCAAGTCAGACCTTAGGCAACAATATATTATCCCAAGTTATAAGAAGAAATGATATTTTATGTAGTTATAAATAAATTTCAGAAGGGACTATTAAACTTGGCACAAATTTAGATCTCACTTCTTTTGTCGTTGAAGTCAACAACTAAGGTATATATCATAATATTTAACTTGGCTCTCATTTTTACATTTATGTTTTTGATGGGATTATTATATCAAGAAGATCTAAGTTATTGAATTATTTTATGAACAAGGGCATGTTGAGTACTCAAATTATAAACAAATTTAAATTCTTATATGTTTATGTTTGGGGAACAGGTAGCAAAGCAGCAATCACATGACGGAATATTTAAGACTTAGTTTGCTCAATGTTAGATCACTTAACAAGGGACGAGATGAACTAGTTAAATTAGTTTCTATAGAAAAGCATTCGCCTGATGTATTGGCCATAAACGAAACCTGGATTAGAGAAGGAGATGACATATCTCTGCTGCAAATACCAGGGTATATTTTTAAACATATACCCAGGGACCTCTACAGGGAAAAGAGGAGGTGGTGTTGGTTTTTATATTAAAAAAAAATTCAGGACTCACATCAAACAACATCCGAAAACGTCTCTAGAACAAATGTGGATTGAGTTACGACACAGAGGGCTTCGCTTAGCCATCGGGACTGTCTATAGGCCGGAAACACAAAATATTGGAAACTCTATAGAAGAATTAAGTGAAACTTTGAGCTCCCTGTCAGCGTACAGTTTTCAATGTCTCTTAACTGATTTTAATATTGACCTTTTAAATAGTAGTGCAAACGACACAAAAGAATTTTTAAGGTCCTTAGATCAACAAAATTACACACAGTTAGTTCAGGAGCCTACGAGAATAACTATGACATCAGCAACACTTTTAGATTTAATAATAACAGACACCCCAAAGCTGTGTACAAAAATTGAAGTAATTCACAATCCTTGCTTAAGTGACCATGCCTTAATACTAGCAAACTTTGACATAAAAAAAAAACAAAAAGATGGGGGAAAATCAATTACCAAAAGATGTTTTAATGATATAGATGAGGAAGAATTTGGGGAAGATTTGAAAAATATTTCATGGAATAAAATCAAAGAATCTGAAAGCATTAATGATATGGTAACAAAGTTCAATTGTGAAATATTAAATTTAATTGATAAACACGCACCGGTCAAAGTCATAAAAATAAAAAACAATTCTTATCCATGGATTACCGAGGTTATTAAAATAATAATGGAAAAAAGGGATGAGGCGCTAAAAAAAGCCCATAATAGTAAAAATGATGCAAGTTGGTCATATTACAAAATGTTCAAAAATTTTACCAATGCAAGAAAAAAAAGAGAAAAAGGAGCTTATATAAATTTCTATGTGAATAAAAATGCCAATAGACCAATTCTAATGTGGCCACATTTTAAGAAAATTTTTCCCTTAGGCAAGGGCAATTCAGGTTGTATACCACCTCATTTGCAAGAACCAGACTTAACGATTTTTTTATGATATTGCCAGGCAATGAAATCACAAATTTAAAGACACTAGCCCAATTCACAACGAATCGAGACTCGAACACCGAATTTTTCATAAAAGAATGCTCGAAAGAGCAAGTACTTAATATAATAAACAACATCTCTTCAAATGCAATTGGGCATGATAACATTTCAATAACTATGATAAAATTAACTTTGCCTGTTACGCTTTATATTATTACCTATATCATTAATCAATCTATCAAAATACACACGTTTCCAGACTCATGGAAAATAGCAAAAGTAATACCTTTACCAAAAGTCACATCAGTAGAAAACTATAAAGATCTAAGACCCATTAGCATTCTTCCGGTTATGTCAAAAATTATAGAAAAAATCGTATGTATGCAACTAACAAGCTGTTTAGAAACACATAACATACTTCCAGAACATCAATCTGGCTTTAGCTCATCGAACGGCCGCTGCGTTATCAGAAGTAACAGATGATATTCTTTCGGCATCAGATAATGGTAACGGAAGTATACTCGTTTTATTAGATTTTTCAAGAGCTTTTGATTGTATAAATATTGAACTTATGTTGGCAAAATTATATTACTATGGAATATCACACAATGCTTGTAAATGGTTCATGTCTTTTTTAAAGGGAAGAAAACAGTATGTTTCTATAGAAAGGTCTGAACAGAAGGAACCGCTGATTTCGCACATTAAATCTAACACACGTGGAACCCCACAAGGATCAAGTCTAAGCCCAATCCTTTTTATCATATATACAGTGGATTTAAGTCGCGCGTTAAATAGCTGTAAGATACATCAGTACGCAGATGATACTCAGGTCTATCTACACTTTGATCCAAAAAATACAAACATTTCAGTAAATTTTATAAATAATGATTTAGAACATATATCTCAGTGGTCGGAAAAAAATAATTTAGTTCTTAATGCGAATAAATCAAAATATATGGTACTGGGCAGCAAACATCAACGTGAATGTATTAAGGGACATAACTTACAGATCAAAATAGGCAATGAATCTTTAGAACAAGTAAAAGTTGCAAAAAATCTTGGTCTATGCGTTGACGAAAATCTCAGATTTATAGAACATCTAAATCTGAAAATAAAAAGTGCTTTTTATAAATTAAAAGTTCTATATAGCTTGAGACCTTTCATGTCTGAGAAAGTGAGAGTTACCCTGGTTGAGTCACTTATTTTATCGATTTTTAATTACTGTGACACAGTGTATGGTCCCAGATTATTGAAAAAGACCGAAAAAGCTATAAAAAAAGTGTTCAAAATGCTTGCACTAGGTTTTGTTTTGACGTTCCTAAGAGATCACATGTAACTCCTTTCATTAATTGACACAATATTTTAAACATAAAATCACGTAGGAAGCTTCATCTAACAGTGTCTTTACATAAAATTGTACGGAGCAAAAAGCCAAATTACTTATATCAAAAGCTTGACTGGCTAGAGAATAGAAAAGATAGGAGTGTCCGAGAAACTGAGAAGCTTAAACTATTAATTCCTAAACATAAGGCAGTAGGATTTAAAGGTTCTTTCAAATATGCTGCAGCAAAAATTTGGAATAACCTACCACCTCCCTTACGTGAATGTCATTTTTCAATTATAACTTTAAAAAAATACCTTAAAGAATATTACCTTCGTCTACAAGTAGAAGTGGCTACGTAACAAAAACTTTACAAATTAATGCGAATGAAGCAAAATATGAAAGAATAGAATCCTAAAAACTTAGACTTCTCTTTATTTTTATTTAATAATAGTTTCAATTGTCCTAGCCATGACGTACACATAGAGTTATGGTTGTTATGATGCGAAGATGTACATGCGTGTATTAAATTTTTGTCGTTCTATTAATGTTCAGCTTTAAAATGTAGTTATTGATCTGGAGAAATTACTTATTTCCTTCTTTTTGTGTTCTATAATTATGTCACCGGTTTCTCTTTTACTTGCTTTTATATCAGTTTTTGTTTTTTTTTTTATTTTTTGTTTTATCATTTTCATTATACTTTAATATGTTACGGAACGGTGCGGCGCTTTTAACTAAATCAACATAATATAGAAGGAGCAAGCTGAAAATCACCGCTGGGCATAGCACAGCTCATAGCTGAGCTTGCAACCAATTGCGATACGGTCGTCAATGAAAAAGAGTGGTAAATTAGAAAAAATGTGTCCAGTATGAATAATTTGTATCTCATAAAAATATGTATGTTTCTCTTAAGAGTTACTTTGTAATGTACGACCTATCTGAAGCAATAAAATTTTTATTATTATTATTATTACTCTTTCCTGAAAGGCCGGCAACGCACCTGCAAGCCCCCCGGTGTTGCAGATGTCCATGGGCGACGGTAGTCACTTTCCATCAGGTGAGCGTCCTGCACGTTTGCCACCTCTGACATAAAAAAGAAAAAAAAATCATCCTGACTTGATGAATCCGGCCCACGAAATTCCCATCGATCCGGCCGGATCCGATCGAATCCGGTTAGATCCGGCCGGAATGAAAATGACGCCGGATTGCAATCCCTACGACGGAGTCATAACAACAATTATGCGCCTGGGCTTCTCCGTACTGATAATCTAGGCATTGCGATTGCGTACTGTGATAATTTTACTAAGCAAAGGCCTTAATAGAACATTTGCAGAATTATAAGATAATCCGCTCATAGGCTAAGGTTTCGGAAGAGGACTATTATTTAAATTAATGTTTTTAAATTTAATCTAGTCCAAGACTGCGGTTATTGAAATCGATTTAAATTGTAATTAGGTTTCTGAAAACCTTGGTTTTGCGGACGAAAGTTGTTATTTCTTTGAAATTATGGAGACGTAAATCTATTTTGATACATAAAATTGTTACCTCAAGGTTGCAATGGTCTGAAAAATCTTTTGAAGACTTTTACATCCTCGCTGTTTTAATGCAATTAAATATACAATTTGTATACTGCGATTCCAAAAGTGTCACTGTTTGTTTTATGACGCTTTTCAAATTATTACAAACATTTTGTGTTTTTATGACGCTTTTCAAATTATTACAAACATTTTGTGTTAGTGAGCCGAGATGGCCCAGTGGTTAGAACGCGTGCATCTTAACCGATGATTTCGGGTTCAAACCCAGGCAGGCACCACTGAAATTTCATGTGCTTAATTTGTGTTTATAATTCATCTCGTGCTCGGCGGTGAAGGAAAACATCGTGAGGAAACCTGCATGTGTCTAATTTCAACGAAATTCTGCCACATATACGTGTATTCCGCCAACCCGCATTGGAGCAGCGTGGTGGAATATGCTCCAAACCTTCTCCTCAAAGGGAGAGGAGGCCTTTATCCCGGCAGTGGGACATTTACGGGCTGCAAATGTAAAAAAAAAATTTTGTGTTATAAAATTATCTGCAATGAATTTTTCATTATGTTTAATAACGTTATGACTTTTCCCAAATTATGAAATATTAAATTAACTTTGATTTCTTTTAACTTTGGTTTTGCCTCTTCCTATGTGCAAAACTGATGTTATATTCTGTTACAAGTTCAAGTTGAATGTGTACTACTTTACAGCTTGTGATCGCGTAAGAGATCATTGTTAATGTTTCGTTTGGAGTGAAATTGACGGGCTTCGAGGAGCGAATGATATAGGCTCATATATTAAATTGTTTTTGGAAAATAAATCGGAATCTATACAAAACCCAGAAATAGTAGTTTATTCTAAAAACTGTTTTGGTCAGCAGAAAAATCAAAACATGTTTTTGATGTACGAGTATATGCATGCAGTCAGTAGCATTCATATTGAGAGTATAACTCATTAGTTTTTAATAAATGAGCATCCTCAAAATTAAAGCTATAATGACAACTCGGTCATAAAATAAGTTTAAAAATTCTTGAAGACCTCGCCGATCTAATTTAATCTCATTGTTTTATGGAAACGAGTTTTGTAACAGCACTGTTTGAATGAGTAGCATTCATGTCATACAATAGCAATCACGTTGATTGTTTTCTTAATTTCAATAAAATATCATTACGACTGATTTATTATTAAGATAGTCAAAAGATCTCATAATTACAAAACATAGTTTTAGTATAACGAGATTAATACTAAATAGTGGTACGTTAAGATAAATAGCAATTAATTGCTTATATTATAGACTTATGCCATAGAACTCATCTGCTAGCAAAATGATATGTTTTGTTATTATTATGTTTATTGATTTTTAAGTGCACTAAAACAATGTTATTATAATTTAGAAAATTTATATATTTTTTTTATAAATGTAATGTTTGAATTCTGAATAATTTATACGTATTTTATAAGTAGGTAAGCAGTAAACCAAGCAGATATTATCGGTGACCACTTTCCACTAGAAGTATTGTTTTTTCGTTTAATTTTCGTTTTCGCTACTTTATTTTCGCAATTCAACCAAAGCAAAAAATATTGATCGGCTAGGTGAAAAATATGAATTATTATTATTTTTGTATTTCCAAACAATTATGGGAATAAAATGACACTTTAATTAATATAGCTTTTATTTTATAAAAGTTAAGTGTTACTATAATTAAAAAAATGAATAACTAACGATTAAATAAAAATACAAAAAATATTTGTACCCCCCTTCATTAAGAATAAAAGTCGTTACAAATTAAAAATATTTTTTTTCAACTAAATTAAATATTAAAATTTTTATATCAAATACAGTTTTCTTAAAATCTTTAAATAGCTGTCCTGTAAAATTTGCTTTTTTATGATAGGGACGGTATTGGATTAAACGTGCGACTTCATTTATTTAAATGGATTTTTTTTGGAAATTTGGTCAAAAATTAAGTACCTATTTTTTTCCATAATTCGAATGAGAATCATGTACCGAGTATTTTCCTTAAATATTGATAGTAATTCACCAGTTAACCTGTATATTATCTTAGTAAAACCTAAATTACTATTTTTATTTAATAAGTGAAATTAACCTTGTGCCGGGGGGCGTTAAAAAAAAATACAGCACCCTCAGTCAACATAAAATTTATTGGGCGTGGTTCGGAAGGGCCTGTCAATTTTAAAATCCGTGAAGGCAGCCGTGCTGGTACTGCCCTGCTTGTCCCGCAGCTGGTCGTTCGGGAGGAATCCAGGAGTCGCGCAGGTGAGACACGTCGTCAGGGCGTGGCGACAATGTCCGCTATAGCCCGCTGGTACTCTGTGATGGTCCCAAGATGACGGGCTTCAGACGTGACCTCCAGAGGGGATGGTGGAGAACTGGCGTCACGCCGAAATTTCAAGTATGACGTTGAACCCAAGTTTGACGTAGAACCCAAGTATGACGTAGAACCCTGGAATTTACGTCCCAGAACTTTTATCACTGCACACCATACGCTCCTCTGAATGTGACCCCTTACAAACAAGCCGCGAAAGCAAGGCAAGCAAGCACGGTGCAATACGTTAATCTTTGTGAGTGATTGTCACAATCAGATCGGAGCTATATATTACACAATAAAAAAAGAAAGCTATATTTAAATCTGATTAATTATTATTTTTTTGTTCATACGCAATCAAAAAAAAAAGTCAAAAGAATTAAAAAAAATAACGGTTATGAATTTGAAAAGAGGAAGGCAATAAAATAATAATCAATTTAGCATTAAGCCAAGCTACAAGAAATAAAATAACATAAGTACAATAGGATTTGGCAGAACAAAGATATATTTAAAAAGTAACCGCTTCAACACACACCCTTACATTTTCCTACAACGAAAACGTATAAAATATATGTTCAACACTTACCCAAAACGGGGTTCAAACGTATATTCTTTACAACAAAAAAACGTTGCGTGCAATACTTCGAGTATGCGGAAGGGCTCGTACGAAGATACGTTGTCGCGGGAGGCAGGACAGCGTAAACGTGCTCCTTCCTTCGAAGCTGATCGTGTCTGACGGCCGGCGCGGCGGCGCGAGCGCAGCCGCCACCGAGAGGGTAGCGGGAGTAGGGGGGACGGTCGAGAATGTTTCATTGAAGCGAGCTATTAGCCGTGAGCATTCGGGCGTTAATATTTTAAAACTAAATATGTTGCCATGATATATGTATGTACTTAATTATCCCATCAAAAACATAAATGTAAAAATGAGAGCCAAGCTAAATATTATGATATATACCTTGGTTGTTGTCTTCAACGACAAAAGAAGTGAGATCTAAATTTGTGCCAAGTTAAACAGTCCTTTCTGAAATTTATTTATAACTACATAAAATATCATTTTTCTTATAACTTGGGGTAATATATTGTTGCTTAAGGTCTGACTTGGCTAGTTCTCATATACGAATTATATGATAGCCTTCGTAAGTTCTAATGATGGGATATCACTACTTTTTGTATATAAATTATTAGGAGGTACTTATTAATAACAAAATTAATACCATATGGTTTTTGTTAAACTATTCTATTTTCTTATGTTTACGGGGTATAATTGTCTTTTTTTGATACGTTCTTATTTTTCTTGTAGGTACCTCTGAAATGTTATAGTGAATTGCCCATTCAGTGTCCGGATTTTTTTGACGCGTTTTCTGTTCATACTTAATTTGCTCAAGTAGGGGTGGTATAACGGCGCAGACGGTTGTACTCTACAATAGAGCTTTCTTGTTTCCTGATTTGACTTGGACCTAAATTGATAAGATGTACTACATCTAAGTTTTTAACTCTAGAGAGGCCAACGTAAGCCTGCTCTTTACTTAATATAGAGGAACCTTTGTCGAAAAGAACACCGTCAAGGCGAAGGCCTTGTGATTTGTGTATAGTAGTAGAATATGCTAAGCAAATAGAGAATTGTTTCCTTTGAACATATGTGTACATTACTTAATATCTGTAACTTGGTTTTGACTTATAGTTCGCAAATTAAATTATGTTTAAACTGAATTGTTATTTTACGTGCGCTATTGCTGTTGTCGACGTCCCCAATGTATCTTTTCTATCTTTCCATTGGACCCATTCACCAGTCCTTTGCTGACATCAGCATGCTTGCTCGATACTGTTCTTCCAAGCAATAAGGATCCCCGTTTGTATATTGTTTGTACTTAAATCATTCCACTAACGATATACATACTCTACTACAGTCTCACGAAACCTATTTTATTATTGTATACTAGTATACTCAAACAAAAAATATGCAGTCGAATAGACTAGGCAGCTTCCATCGGAAGGCATTGAAATAATTCTTATGAGCGCGGTTGCTACTCGCTCAGACACGTCCGCGTTAAGGTTTAATCGCAACGCTCCTATCCCGCTGCTACGGCGTCGCGTCGCGCGCCGTGTGCCGAAATGCCTATTATTATTATTTTTTTAAGTATAATTATTTTGCACCATTGATGTGCGCTAGATGCTAGTGAATAACGTAATCAATACGAAAGTCGGCTATACTCATAAGTACTAAAACGGAAATATTTGGATTTAAAAAACTTAAGGGTAGTATTCAAATTGTGGTATGAAAATTTGTTATATATTCACGTGAAGACCTTAAAATCCACATTAAGAACGGCTGTCATAAGTTTTGATTGCTGGTTCATACATCATTTTTTTTATTACAGGAACTAAGTATATAAGTGTTCCTATAGACCCAATAAAATGAAAAATTATAATAAAATGATAAAAAATTACCAGTTTCAGATTTTTTCCTTTATATTGGCCTAATTATCTATCTGCATGCCAAATTTGAACTTTCTAGGTAACCTGGAAGTAGGTTATAGTTTTGATCTATAGGTCAGTCAGTGATAAAAATGACGATTTTTAGACGTTAATATCTAAATAACCATTTGAGATGCGTTTATGAAATTTAGAACACATATGTATCTCGCAAGTCTCAATATATGAGCCAAATTTGACACATTTATGTCAAATAGTTTTTGAGTTATGAGGAGGTCAAAAGTGGCTCCAAATGGTTCGTGTAATATTACACACGGTGCTGCTCGCCAGTTCTGTTACTAGAACTTGGCTGACACGCTACCGCGTGTCTAGATTTAAAGTGTAAATAGTGCCGTTTTATTGTATGTTTATTTAATTTTTATTTATTTATTTTTATCCGAATATATATGTCGCAACCGGGTGAATTATTTCTGTCAACGCCATCTAGTGGTATACGTTCGAGACTACGTTATGGAGTCGTTTCCGGAACGCCAGCGCCACGTAGCGGCACTCAATGGAGTTTGTGTAAGCATGCGCCAGAGGGGAACGTCGGATATCACTACTCTCCGAGCGTTCGGCGCGTGCAGTCACAGAACCATCGCGCATTCCGGTCACCTACTTAAACTGTGTTACTGAGTCATTATACTGTGGTTGATTGTACAAGTGTGTTTTCTTGATCCTACGTCACCCACCGATAGACGCCCACATAAGAAAACCATGAACTATAACTGTGGTGATGGCCCTCCGCCGTCATCAGAAGTGGGATCAGCGTTGGATCAAAACAATGAGACGAACATCTGGCATGCAATGTTCGAGCAACAAAACCAGAACATGCGAGCATTGATTGAGGCCCTGCAATCATCTAAGCCGGCCCACCATGAAGAACTACCAGCATTCGATCCTGAGAAAAAGGATGCTGATGCAAGATCCTGGTGCGCGACGGCTGACTTGTGTTTCGCCGAAAATCCTCCAAGCGGCGGTCGACTAGTTTTGGCGGTCAGCAAGGCGCTAAAAGGTGAAGCATCAACTTGGTTATCTCAAATAGCCTATGAGGGTATCACGTGGGTTGAATTCAAAGCTCTCTTCGCAACACGATTTATTTCGACCGAAACATTGGTGGGTACCCTCATCAAGATGAGTGCTGAGAAACCAAGTGAAAAAGAAACACTACCCGCATTTGCAAGTCGATTGATTTCGTCGCTGACCAACCGATGGAAAGACGTAAACAAAGAAGAAATCGCCGTAGCAACAGTACTCGCTCACTTGTCACAGTTCGAGCCGCGACTTCAGCGCATGGCATTTACTACGAACATTACATCGAGAGAGAAATTACAACAAGAACTGAGTGCTTTTTCACATCTCAAGCGCAAAATAAACACCACCAGTGAGCTGTCAAATACAACTGACGTGAAGCGAGCGAGGATGACCCAAGTTCAGTGTTATAATTGTGGCAAAAGGGGTCATAAGCGAGTTGAATGTAGAAGTAAAACGATTGAAACGAGAGGACGGCCTACACCTACAACATCGTCGAGTCAAGCATCGCAGCAGCCGGCAGCCAAGACCTTGGTTTGCTTTAAATGTGGCAAGCCGGGTCACATCGCCGCGCGGTGCAACAGCAGCAGCCACGGCGGCGCACACGGCGGCGAGCGACGCGTTGACGTCTGCACGATGCAGCCACCGTCCGGGACATTAATACACAAAGGTGAATTAATTCAGTTTACATATGATTCTGGTGCTGAATGCTCGTTAGTAAAAGAAAGTTTTTCATCAAAGTTCAGTGGCAAGCGCCACTATAATGTTGTTGCTATGACTGGTATTGGTAAAACACAAGCATTCAGTACAGAACAGATTTTATGTTGTGTAACGATTAACGGTCACCCTCTAGAAATCTTATTACATGTTTTGCCTGATAGCTATTTGCAAAGTAACGTCATGTTAGGCCGTGAGATTTTAAATCGTGGTTTCGCGATAAATATGACAGCTACCGAGCTTTCGTTCACTAAGGTTTGTTGTGTAAATTCGATCAGTCAAAATAGTGATAATACATTACGATTAGATTTAATTACGACGGGTGTGTCTGGTGAAAACAAATCTAAACTATTGGACGTGCTTAATCAGTTTTCTGAGTATTTTATTACCGGTTTACCTACAACGCGTGTAAACACAGGCGAGCTTAAGATTAAATTAATTGATTCGAATCGAACGGTGCAGCGGCGGCCGTATAGAATGTCAACAGAAGAACGTAGTATTGTACGCGAACGTGTAAAAGAGTTATCAGAAGCTAATATCATAAGGCTTAGTTGTTCTCCATTCGCGAGTCCGGCACTGCTAGTAAAGAAACATGACGGCTCCGATCGTATGTGTATAGATTACCGCGAGCTTAATAGTAACACCGTCTCCGATCGTTACCCGCTCCCTCTTATTTCTGACCAAATTGCGCGACTTCACGGTGCCAATTATTTTTCTAAATTAGATTGCGCTAGTGGTTTTCATTTAATTCCGGTTAGTGAAGATTCCATAGAAATGACTGCTTTTATAACAAATGACGGACAATACGAGTTTTTAACTATGCCTTTTGGCTTAAAGAACGCTATCTCAGTATTTCAACGGGCTATTATGAATGCTCTAGGTGATCTAGCTCATGATTACGTGATCGTTTATGTCGATGACATTTTGATAGTTTCTCCCGACGTAGAGTTAGGTTTACAGAGACTTTACACTGTATTGGAAGTTTTGACTAAAGCTGGTTTCTCTTTGAACCTCAAGAAGTGCTCCTTCCTCAAGACGAAGGTAGAGTTCTTGGGATTCGAAGTAGAGTCCAGTCAGATTAAACCCAATCGTAGAAAGGTAGAGGCCTTAACTGCTTTACCGCCCCCTGAAACGGTGACTCAACTACGACAGTTTATAGGTCTAGCGTCTTATTTTCGACAGTTTATTAAAGATTTCTCTAAAATAATGGCTCCCTTGCACCGATTAACTTCATTGAAAGGCGAATTAAATTGGAAACCTGAACATGAAGTCATTCGTCAAAAAGTAATTTCTGTTCTAACGAGTGACCCTATATTATCGATCTATGACCCCGAGCTTCCAGTAGAGTTGCATACAGACGCGAGTAGTTTAGGCTATGGAGCAATCTTATTTCAAGTCAAAGATAATAAACGTAGTGTAGTAGCTTATTACAGTAAAAGAACATCTCCAGCAGAAAGCCAGTATCACTCGTACGATCTTGAAACTCTCGCTGTTGTAAATTCGATCAAGCATTTTAGGCAAAAAGTTTACCGTCTTTACTGATTGTAATTCGTTAAAATCTTCTCAAACGAAAAAGGAACTCACTCCTCGGGCGCATAGATGGTGGTCCTTTCTACAGTCATTCGATTTTGATGTCGTATACAGAGAGGGAAAACGTATGTCGCATGTAGACTTCTTCTCGCGAAATCCTTTGTCACTTGATTCAAAAGCAGTAGATAGTGTTAGTCCAAAACGCGTTGACGTAACTGAGCTTTCCCCTAACTGGCTCCAAGCGGAACAACAGTGCGACGCTGAGATTTCAAAAATAATTACTGACTTGGAAGAAAATCGTTTAAATGAATTGTTCATTAGCTTTTGATAAAACGTTGAATTTGTAAATATAGTTGAATCGCAATCCTTTCCATAGGAACCAACGTCTATGTATATGAACTTATAGTCAGAGTCACAAATGGCAAGCAAAATTACAGAAAAGAAGTGTTTGTAATTATAACACAATGATCCACTGTTGTATGGTTTTATAATTCTTACATGCTTACCATCTACGGCACCTATGCAATTTGGAAAATTGGCCCGTAAATGAAAATCTTTTGCGATTTTTAGCCAATTTTCTTTTGTCGGTTGCGGTAAACACATGTCTTTTAGTACAACCCATATAAAATGACAAACTTCTCTTGTTATTTCAGCTATAGTTGAAATCCCAAGTCTGTATGAGTAATGTAAATCTACAAATTTACAACCGCTTCCAAGATATCTGAAATTAAAAAATAATTTAAATATATACATTATTTACAGGTCACTTCAAAAAAAGTGGAAAAATATTAGAAGCTGCTTTTCGCGAGAAGTACGAAGATTAAAAAATACTAAAAGCGGATCTGCTGCTTCCCATAAAACTCCCTATATTTATTATAATCAGCTGTTATTTTTGAAGATTACCGTTGGTAATTTGAACACAGAGAGTAACATTGCTGAACAAGAACATTTGACAAATGATCAAGAACCTTTAGGACCTTACTCGAGAGAAAATATAGTCGGAAGAAAAAAGAAAAAAACGTCAGATGATGGCACAAGCGAACTGTTAACCACATTAAACAAGTGTATTGAAACTCGCAAAAATAAGGAGGATATTTTGGAACAAGATGAGGACAGAATGTTCCTGATGTCCCTATTATTATCATTTAGGGCAATTCCGGAGCACAAAAAGTCAGCTGCGAAAATTCAATTATTCAGTGTAATCGAATCATTCCGACCCTCTACTCAAAATAATATGTATCCAAACACAATGTGGCGAAATTTTAATGAGTACGAGTATGAGCGTGGTTACTTCACACCGGAGGCCGGGCGTTCAACAGCACCAAGTCAACAATCACGCCCTGAAGCACAACATTATTATACGCTACCAACTTCAACTCCTTCAGAACGTGAACGCCCAGAGTCGCGATTTTCTACTGTCACTTCAAATACCTCGCAAGATTCTGACATTTTGGATCTATTTTGAATATTTCCTTGTGTTGTGCGTTCGTTTATAATATTGATTTCATTAAGTACTTTAAAAAAATACATGCATTAGCATTAGCAGCCCGTAAATGTCCCACTGCTGGGATAAAGGCCTCCTGTCCCTTTGAGGAGAAGGTTTGAAGCATATTCCGCCACGCTGCTCCAATGCGGGTTGGCGGAATACACATGTGGCAGAATTTCGTTGAAATTAGACACATGCAGGTTTCCTTACGATGTTTTCCTTCACCGCCGAGCACGAGATGAATTATAAACACAAATTAAGCACATGAAAATTCAGTGGTGCCTGCCTGGGTTATAATAAAAAATACATGTTTTATAATTATTTACCGTATATTTTCAAATTATGTCATCGAAGAGTAGACTTACAGATAGTGCCATCCACGAAGACGCGCCCCACTCTTTGTTCAAATGCATGTGTGCTATCTTCCGCATGTGTTAAGCATCTGTCGATACACGCTAATTATCGATGAATGCAAACGCACACTAATAAAAATTGACTAATCAGGAAAGAGTATTATGAACAGCACGAAAGATGCTCTATTTAAATTTAATCGCGCGTCTTCGTGGATGGCATTATCTGTAACTCTAAACACACTCCCGGACACATCTATCGGCCCACCTTGAGTTTTAAGTTTTGACTGGAGACCAGCTAAAAATAAATGTTAGGAGGAGCAATAAGTTTTTGCAGGTGTGAAGCTGATTTAGCTAGGGATTGTTAACACTTTAAACACTAGGTTTGGCCGATATATGTGTCCGGGAATGTAATGTAAATTGTGTTAAAATCCCGTAAAAAATAAATGTTAGGAATGAATTTTATTTGAATTGTCACTTACCTTAGTGTTATAAAAAGTTTTTCTTCCGGAGAAATACATGGTCGCATATTTGTATCTATGCCAGTTATATGTGGTTTTAGAAGACACAATAAGTCGTCAAACGAACTCACAGACGTTCTTGCATAATTAAAAAATTTACGAGGATATTTTCTAATGTCTTCATAAAATATTTTAAACATTCCCTTTGACCTCCGTTCTTCTAACAAAGGATGCACCCAATACTCTTTTGATTTTTTTTTATTTTTCTTTCTTTTTATAATTAGTAGCGCCGCTACTATTGCAAGTTCTTTAACGTCCATTCTGCACGAATGTACTTGGAATACTGTCCGGCCCTAGTTTCCCATGTTTCGGTCGCCGAGGGACTGAGTCGCCGGCGACTAGTTGACAGTGCGTAATAGCCCTTATTGCAAGATAAGGTGCAATCACATCAATAATTGAATTAATCACCTTTACAGAAATACCCCATAGATCAGCAGTGGTCAAAGGAACAAACATATTTTTTATCGGAATTGCTTATTTTTTTAACATGGAAGTTAAATAAAGCTTGTTGTCCACAATGATCTGAATTTAGTTTATTAATAATAATTTTATTTTGTGGAATATGGGTTGCAAATATGTTATCTATACAAGTTGCTGTGGAATCTGTTATTCTAGTTGGTTCTAAGAACAGATTTACCAGATTATATAAACTAAACAATGATCTGAATCTAATACTTGTGGTTTTATTATGCAGTAAATTTATATTAAAATCTCCACAAATAATAATTTCTTTATTAGATTCAGATAATTTCGATAAAACATTTTCCAATACATTTTCAAACAATTCATATAATCCATTAGGGGGCCTGTATACGCATACAACAATGACACGCTCAAGCTCTGCACAGTCTATTTCTATAGTTTGCTCAATAGAAAGGCTCACAATATCTATACGTTCCTTAAATTTAAAAATTTTACTCATGAGTATTAAGAGCCACCGCATATAGCTTTATTCCTACTGAACAAACTAGCTATATGGTGCCCACTAACGTTAAACATGACCTGATAATTTAGAAGTCAATGTTCAGTTAAACACATAATATCAATATCATTCAATACAGGTCAAAAATAATTCAATTTCTAGGTCCTTCCCTAACATTCCTTGAATATTTTGGTGCACCAGCTTTACAATTTTATTATTAGCTATTTTTTTTATTCTGGCTTTTATTTGTGCCAAGAGGGCACAGATTATTTCGCCAATATCACGTGCGATGGAGAAGACACGATGGAGATTGAACGGTACGGTCGAGATGGCAGGCTTAATTTAATTTGAAGGCATAATAGAAGTGGACTCTCTGTTAACCCATAACCTAAAACAACACAATAATAAATAATTAGATAAACATAAATTATTATTAAGATAACATATATGAACAAACACAAAAATATTTACAACTTAATGTTATTACGCTCAATATACTTACATAAAAATTTACAAAATGGACTGAACACAAACATTAACAAACATTGAACATTAATAGGGCGAGGAGCTTTAGGAGGGAGAACGTCATATAAGGGATGGAGGAGTTTGGGGCCAGAAAACAGTATATGGGATAAGGAACCTTCGTCGAGGCCACATTCACACAAAGAGTGATCTCTGACTCTAATTTTACAAACATGTACTCCCAACATGCATGTTCAAGGCGTAGTCGACAGATAGTTGTGGTGATCCAACGGTTAGCTTGCCTGTGAAGTGAAAACCAAGGTCACCTTGGAATACCTGGTTGTAGAGACGTGTAGAATCTACCTTTAGATTTTGATGAAACTTTCTAAACAGAGTTCAGGATTTATCCAGATGAGTTTTCGCTAGAGCAGACAAGTCCTGAATAGAATTTTTAAAGTGATCTAGAGAGCCGGTTGTTATAGCAGCTCTAGCGAATGAGTCTGCGGCATCATTACCGGTTATACCAGAATGGCCTGGTATCCAGACGACTGATATTTGTACCCCTTTTTGGTGACAGGAAAACAATGCCTCCCTGATCTTAAGGATGATAAAAAACTTTCGCCTACTACGAAACGGATTTTCCTTAATTGCCAACAGACAACTCAAATAATCTGTCAGAATTACCGTATGTCTAAGGTCATGGGAGTGGGCAAAAAGGATGGCTTCCAAAATCGTAATCGCTTCATAGGAAAAGATGGACGTTTCAGGAGGGGATTTAAATTGAAGGACAATTTTGAATTTGGGGATCCAACAGGCTGAGCTGACACAGCTTTCGGGAGATGGTTTAGAGGCATCAGTAAATATAAGTAAATGATTTGACCAATTTTGATGAAAATATCTTTGAAATTTGGAGTTTGCATCAGGGGCCCCTTTAATAAGACCAAGATCTGTAATAATTGTTGGATTAAAGACTAGAGCTCTAAATGAAGTGAAAAAAAGAGGATTTGAGTGGAACCTTAAGGTAGGATGTGGGAGTTTCGTAAATTTTAAAAAACTGTCTAATAATAAGGATGGACTTTTGGGGTTCGCCCCAACGCAGAGTTGGGACAATTCGCTTAAACGGGACCAGAGAGTATGAGAGGATAACTGTTATGATTTTACCACAAAACGGTCGCATAAAAATTGTCTTCTTAGTTGGAGTGGAGGATCAACACATTCAACTTGCAGAGCGTTAGTGGGAGAAGTTTTCATAGCTCCTATAATTATCCTAAGGCATTTGTATTGAATTTTATTAATATTATCAGAAACGGCCTTATTTAGGGGTTCTAAGACAAACAGTCCATAGTCTAAATGACTACGAACTATTGCATTGTACAGTAGTTTAAGAGAATAGGGGTGAGCTCCCCACCAGACTCCTGAGACTGCTCTAAGGACGTTAGTCAAGTCAAAGTCAAAAATCTTTATTCAATATAGAAGTGTTTACACTTGCTTATTGATTGTCAAAAATGTACCACCTGTTGTAATATCCTTTAGCACACAAACGCTCTTTAACGATTCTTTTGAATTTTATAATTGAATAATTTTGAACGTAATTTTAATGCCCTTTTCACATTTTTTTATAATATGCTCAGAGTGATAAATTCCGTTCAGTTTGTTGTCGAGTATTATGCCTAGAAATTTCGTCTTGTTGACAAAGTTGATTCGCTGATCCCCACAAACTAAGTCAAAGATAGGAATTAGTCTTTTTCGAGTAAAAACAACTGCCTGGGTCTTATCTATTATTATATTCTTTATTGCACTATAATATGTTACAATGATGGTACAGTAATATATGTACAGGCAAAGGTGGACTTATCTCTAAAAGAGATTTCTTCCAGTCAACCTATGGAGGTGAGTGACAGGGTGATGTAGCGGGCAAAATAGTGCAGACTGTAGTATAAAATATCTATTGATAAAGATAACCCATGGTCAGAGACCATGGAACACTACTACTGGTACTGGCAATTGGGTCGTTGCGATGTCCTTGTGTATGGAATGTCATTGGATATATTACATTCATTAAAAAGGTTGTAACGATGTACAGTTATTTTTTATATAAAATATATATATATATATATCTAGACACGCGGTAGCGTGTCAGCAACGGATCGGCGAAACTGTGCTTACAGCAATTTCAAGCACACTTATTATTTAGTCACGTGTAAATCGCATAGCCGTTAGGATGCCGAAGTGTGCAATCAAAAAGTGCCGAAATAACACACTTACAATAAAATAAGGGATGGTGTGACCCACCACCGGTAAGTAACCTTTAATTACGTAAGATAACATGTAGAAAAAGTGTGAATTGTACAGCAAATCAATTTAAATTGAATTAAATCATCACAATGGTTGAAATATGTTCCCATCTCATTCATTTACACGTGTTAGATTTTTTTATATCGAGAGACTTAATACATTATGTCAGGATATTTTAAGATAATTTCTATTTCGTTATTATTTTATTATATTTTAACGTTATAAGACAATAAAAGATTATATATGAATCACAAATATTTATTTAGCCATAATAATAACTGTAGTAATCGTAATTAACAAACTACTTAAAGTAAAGCTACCACCGGTTTGGAATGTAGATTCTACCGAGAAGAACCGGTAAGAAACTCAGTAGTTACTCTTTTTCAATATCCAAAAATACAATCATGTGAGTTAAATACAATTATACTAACTTTATATATATAATACTTTTAACCAGTCTCAGAAAAACACACTTTTGTACTTCAAGATTTATTTAGAATCACAATTCACTTGTTACACTTGCCGATGTTCCGAACAGACTGACTATACATTTCATAATTTCAACTGACAACAATAATTCGTTCTAGTGGGGTAACTCATTACGTGTTTACAATCAATTGACAGTCTCTTAACATTACAACAAAACTAAGTGCATAAAACATAATATTTTTATAATAAATGCTAATATAATAATAATAATTGGTAATAAATGCTAACAGCTCGGCCTTTCCTGATAAATTTCACGTCCCGTGAAAAGAAAAATAATAATAAAATAACAATTCATAACAACTACTACTAAAATATCACAATACCTCATTTTGATGTGACCCCTTCATGTTCACAACAAATGACAAATATGCTATTGCGGTTGCCCCTTCATGTCAACATAAATAGTCATACTTTGTCAATAATTGTTATTGTGACATCTTCATATTTGCAAATAACTCTTAAATCTAATCAACTAATTGTACAACTTATTTATGTAAAAAAAAATCATTTAATATTTCCAGATAATTATTATTAAAATACAATATAGCTAAATCTTAACTTAATTTATTTTGTTGTGACCCCTTCATGTTCACAACAAATGACATATATGCCATTACGGTTGCCCCTTCATGTCAACATAAATAGTCATATTTGTCAGTAACTGTTATTGTGACCTCTTCATATTCACAAATAACTCTTAAATTTACTCATCTAATTAATATGACTCATTTCATAACTTTAAGTAAAACATTCATTTGATCTTAATAATAATTAATTAATTTTGTTCTGACCCCTTCATGTTCACAACAAATAATAAATATGCTATTGTGGTTGCCCCTTCATGTCAACATCAATAGTCATATTCATCACTAATAATATTGTTATTGTGACCTCTTCATATTCACAAATAACTCTTATTTTAATCATCTAATTAATAAACATTAAAGTGTTGTGACCTCTTCATATTCACAACAACTCTTAACATTTTTATTTCCGCAACTAATTTGTAATAAGTAATAACGATAATCACTTACAATAATATTATACATTAATTCTGTACATTTTAAACATTTTATATAACTAATAACAGAGATTAATTTAATTTAACAATAACTTTATAATATTTTTTTAATATACATAGACACAATATGTTTACAAAATAAATACATATTTAGAGATGGTAATTATTTTGAAGTGCATTTCTATACTAATCACTATCATTACTAGTATCTGTATTAGAATCTTCCCTACCTCGATTAAAAA
The DNA here is from genome assembly GCF_905147765.1 of Vanessa atalanta. Lineage (NCBI taxonomy): Eukaryota > Metazoa > Arthropoda > Insecta > Lepidoptera > Nymphalidae > Vanessa > Vanessa atalanta. The sequence goes on from NC_061901.1 coordinate 7,027,985, forward strand.
CTAGCCAGGGATGGATCTTATCAACCGAAAACGTTCCTTTAAAATTTATTTTGCCTTTACGTGATAATGGCGTATCCTCGACAATATATCTGTCATTAGGCAGTACATCTGTAATTCTATATGGTCCTCCAATTTTCGAAATTAATTTTCTACTATTGCCCGTTGAAGGGATATCTCTTTCGATCGTAACCAAATCACCTACTTTGTAACTTACTTTCTTCCTACTTTTATCAAAGCGCAACTTTTGTTTATACTGATTTTCTTTAATATGTTTATTTACTTCACTTCTTAATTTCTCTAAACTGTTATTACTATTACTTAGGCCTGCTTCATCATTTACATTTAAATTTATAAAGGAGTCAGACGTACCTATTAAATCTATTCCAAAAAGAACTTGAGCGGGGGTTTTCCCAATTCCCTTATTAATAGTATTATTTAGTCCCCATTGAATTTTTGATAAACATTCATCCCACAAATTTTCAGATTTCCCATGGTTAGAAGCACTAAGCGCTGCTAAAACAGTTCTATTATACCGCTCCACTTGGCCGTTGGCGCGAGGTGTAGCCACCGCATTCAATGTTTGCTTTACGCCAAGTGAATTAATAAAATTCTTAAAATTTTTGGAGGTGAATGAAGTAGCTCGGTCAGAAATTAATCGTTTTGGTACACCAAATGTATAAAAATAATTTTTAATTACCTTAATGGAATGAATTGATTTAGTGCTTCTAATTGGGGCTAATATAATAAATTTTGTATAAGCGTCAATTATTAGAAGTAGATATGAATTTTTATTTTTGCTGCGTACAAATGGTCCTAAATGGTCGATGTGCACTGTATGGAAGGGACAATCTACCTTTTCAATAGGATGCAATTGACCTGACTTTTTACCAGCTGGAATTTTCGTATGAGCACATTCTAAACATGATTCTACGTACTTTTTTATAAACTTTCTCATTTTAGCAAACCAATATTGACTACGAATTTTATCATATGTTTTATCAAAACTAAAGTGTCCTATGTTATCATGATTAGCTTTTAAGATTTGCCATCTAACTTCCTTCGGTACTACCCAACGATTTCCTTCATCAGTTTTTCTATATAATAATCCGCTGTAGGGACCTTATACTACATCCTACAAAATTATATAATTAATATAATAAATAAACGTACATACATAAATATTACATATATATATAATCGCACATATCCATTCATACATCACAAAGTCATATAAAAATATATACACGATTTAATAATAAATAAATAAAATATCATAGCTATTGTATCGCATCGCTTCATCGCTGCTTACACTGGAACGCGATGTTTACGCAACACTATAGCGATCCTTTTGTTCTCGCGCGGCTGCGTATGCGGCGGTTCAACATATACCAGTCACGACCTATGCTTGACGCTGAACGCTCGTTGCTTTATCCCACGCCGCGCAGTATACGTTGCATTGTACTTTTAGTAGCTATTAGTTTGCTTATAATTCTATCCTGTATTCTATCTTTCCGCTGTGCTATAAACTTTTTCTTCTTGTGCTTATCTTGTGTTTAACGCTGTGAACTTTGTAACCTTTTCCATTCTTTTGCACCGTCTATTCCTTGGTTTAGAAGGAAAGCTGGTTTCAACCAATCTATTGAGACCGTGACTTGCTTGCCATTGACAATGAGCTTAAAAACTTTATCGCTTCTGGACAATACTTTATGTGGGCCTGTATAGGCCGGTTGTAATGAACCACGTGATGCATCTTCCCTAAGGAAAACATGATCAGTGGTCATTAGGTCTTTAAATACGAATATTTTATTTCTGCCATGACGTGAAGCTGGCACTGGCTGTAGTCTCTGGGCGAAAAAGCGTAGTCGAGCAGTAAATTCGGCTATGTCCGTGGTACCAATAGTACTGGGTTGGAAAAATTCCCCACGCAGTCTTAGCGGCTCGCCATATAATAGTTCTGCTGAAGAAGTTTGTAGATCTTCCTTAAAGGCACTTCTAATACCTAGAAGCACCCAAGGCAGTGACTCAGTCCACTTCTCCTGCGCATGGCATATAATAGACACTTTGAGCTGTCTATGGAACCGCTCTATTAGTCCATTGCACGCCGGATGGTATGCCGTAGTCCGTTTATGCTCAAATCCAGCTATCTTTGAAAGATAACTGAAGAGAGCGGACTCGAATTGGCGGCCTCTGTCGGTAACGATGGTTTCTGGACATCCGAATCGAGCTATCCAACCCGACAATAACGCCTTCGCTGTTGTCTCAGCCGTGATGTCGACCATTGGAATGACTTCCGTCCATCGTGTGAAGCGGTCAATGGCCGTCAAACAATAGCGAAAGCCATCCGATGACGGCAATGGCCCCACGATATCAATGTGGATGTGCCTAAACCGTGCGCGTGGCAAGCTGTAAGTGTTCAAGGGCGCGGAGACATGTCGGCTTATCTTCGCGCGCTGACACGGCAAGCATGATTGTGCCCAGGACCTACAATCCTTACGGATGCCAGGCCAGACAAAACGTTCCGTCACTAATTGTACAGTTGCCTTGACTCCGGGATGGCTCAAGAAATGTAAACTGTCAAAAACTTGTTTACGGAGCGTTTTTGGTACGAATGGTCTGGGGGTCGCTGTACTGGCATCGCAGTACACATAATTGCGACTCCCAGGTATTTCCATTTTTTTGAGTTTCAGTGACGTATTGCCAGAAACGAGAAAATTCGTCAGCTCGGTGTCTGAGGCTTGCTGTTCAGCTAGACTATCGGCGCTGACTGGAGCTTGTAGTTCATCCACACGAGATAAGGCATCGGCTACGGCATTGTCCTTGCCGGAAATATGCCTTATGTCGGTGGTGAATTGAGCTATAAAGTCTAAGTGCCGGTATTGTCTAGGTGAGCAGTTAGCTTTACGTTCATTGAACGCGAAACTAATCGGCTTATGGTCCGTGTAGATGACGAAATGTCTAGCCTCGACCATATGTCTGAAATGTTTTATAGCCTCGTAGATGGCTAGCAACTCCCTGTCATGAGTGGAATATTTTTGTTGAGCAGGTGTGAGCTTCTTGGAAAAGAAGGCCAAAGGCTGCCATTCGCTGCCATTATTCTGTTGCAGGACTGCTCCGATAGCTATGTCTGAAGCATCAGTCACAAGGGCGAGCTTGGCTTGGAAGTCTGGGTGAGCTAATAAGATAGCATTAGCGAGACTTTCTTTGCAGTCTTGAAAGGCTTTGAGGGAAGTCCCCGTCAAAGTGATGGCTTGCGAACCTTTGGCTGCACCTGTCAACAAAGCATGCAAGGGAGATTGCGTTTGAGCTGCTTTGGGCAAAAATCTACGATAAAAATTGACCATACCCAAGAACCTCCTCAATTGGCGAATATCCTTGGGCAAAGAGTAATCTCTTAAGGCTTGGACCTTAGTATCGAGTGGTTTTGTGCCACTCTCAGATATACTATGGCCTAGGAATGTTACCTCTGGTACGTCAAAAACACATTTAGAGGTATTGATAAGCATACCATACTCCTTCAACCTACCGAATATCGTACGAAGATGCTCCTTGTGCTCAGCCTCGCTCTTGCTAAAGATTAGGAAGTCATCCAAGTAACAATAGCAAAAGTCGAGTCCCCTGGTTACCTCATCGACGAAGCGTTGGAAGGTTTGGCCTGCGTTGCGCAAACCAAACGTCATGTATGGAAATTCATATAGCCCGAAAGGCGTCGTTATCGCGGTTTTCGGGATATCCTCGGGACTGACAGGTATCTGATTATAAGCTTTCACGAGATCCAGCGTGCTGAAAATCTTACAACCATCTATGCTGTGAGCAAAATCGTGGATGTGCTTAATCGGATACCTGTCAGGAATCGTCCGAGCGTTAAGTCTCCGGTAATCCCCACATGGACGCCATCCATTGTTCTTATGGGGCGCGAGGTGTAGAGGCGAAGACCAGGGGCTCTCAGACGGTCTAGCGGTACCATTTGCTAGCATCGCCTGGAATTCCTGCTGAGCAATCTTCAATTTATCTGGCGCTAAGCGCCGAGGTTGACAAGAAACTGGGGGGCCAGGTGTCGTTCTTATGTGGTGTACGGTGTTGTGTGGTGGAGATCGTAGCGCACCAGCTGGTCGTGTAATCTCTGGAAAGTCATCAAGAATTTTATGGTAAAAGGAATCCCCAGTTACGACCTTTACAGATGATATTGAGACTGACCGCGTTGCATTTGATGCTGAAGCTACTACATTAGTGCTACTGTCTATAAGGCATTTATTACGACAATCTACAATTAAGTGGAAGAAAGAAAGAAAGTCTACGCCTATGATTGGCTTGGTTACGTCTTACAAAGCGCCACACAAAATCACGGCGTAAGCCGAGGTCTAGGCTAAGACTCACGTAACCATACGTCTCTATGGATGATCCGTTGGCTGCACGAAGTTGGTAATTAGCTCGACCTCGACGATCACGTAGCAAGGACCGTGGGAAGACACAGAGATCGCTTCCGGTGTCTACGAGAAACTGGGTCTTCGTTCTTCGGTCTGTGACGAACAGGCGACCAGGAACTTGAGGGCAATCACCTGTCGCCATTACCGACCGCCCCTGGCGTTTTCCGATTTGTAGTCACACGGGCGGACGCATTTGTGAGCCTTGCCTCCGAACTTCGAGTGGTAGAAACAAATCGGATACTTCTTGTAGCTCGATTGTGATCGGCTTCGTGAACGTTTGCCACTTGGTTGTCTGCTACGGGAACGATTGCTTCGGTTGAGTTTCAAGGTAAGCAACATAACTTGCTTACGTAACTCTGCCACTTCCGTTGCTAACGGGTTGTCACCATGGGATGTAGAAGCTACGGTGTGGATTTGAGGCGTGGGTACGGCAATCTCAATAATCCGGTCTGCTAAGTCCGCTTGAATCTCTAGGGAAGCCGATGTCTGCGCTGCCAAGATGGTCTGGACATTTAAAGGAAGTCGACTGATCCATATGGTTTGCAGATACTCATCTGGGAAATCAGGACCAGCTAGGCTTCTAAGATGACGATAGAACTGCGAGGGTTTTCGGTCACCGAGTTCCTCGTGAGTCAGGAGTTGTTTAATCTTGGTGGCCTTAGAAGCAGATAATCTGTTGATTAATTCGGCCTTCAGCCTTTCATACTTCTTCGACGCTGGTGGATTCACGATGATGTCCTTAACTTCCTTCGCAAACTGATGTTCGATGTTACCGATGACGTAATAAAATTTTGTGACGTCATTAGATATGTTTGCGAGTGCGAACTGTCCCTCTAATTGAGCAAACCAAATCTCCGGTTCGTCTGGATAAAATGGAGGCACTCGTATACCGACTTTAAAAATCTCAGATGACGGTCCGTCACTGGAACACCGCCCTAATTCGTCCTTATGACCTTGCGGGCCGTTGTCGCGTGCCTCTTCAAAATCTTCACTGTGCATGATTTAACGGTTTTTTTAACGTGTCACCACTGCTGGAAACGGGGTCACTAATATCGGTTATTAATGTTCAACCCGTGATCACCAATAGCCAAAATGTTCTATATGTCAGCACTAAAATGGACACGATGTTCTACACTAGGTAACCGGTACAGTCACAATATTAATCACGTCGGGGTCACCAGTTTGGTGGTTGGTGCGTAATGTTCGCGTGTTAAATGTGTTTATTGAAATACATAAGTAAACCAAGGAATAGAAGGTGCAAAAGAATGGAAAAGGTTACAAAGTTCACAGCGTTAAACACAAGATAAGCACAAGAAGAAAAAGTTTATAGCACAGCGGAAAGATAGAATACAGGATAGAATTATAAGCAAACTAATAGCTACTAAAAGTACAATGCAACGTATACTGCGCGGCGTGGGATAAAGCAACGAGCGTTCAGCGTCAAGCATAGGTCGTGACTGGTATATGTTGAACCGCCGCATACGCAGCCGCGCGAGAACAAAAGGATCGCTATAGTGGTGCGTAAACATCGCGTTCCAGTGTAAGCAGCGATGAAGCGATGCGATACAATAGCTATGATATTTTATTTATTTATTATTAAATCGTGTATATATTTTTATATGACTGTGTGATGTATGAATGGATATGTGCGATTATATATATATATGTAATATTTATGTATGTACGTTTATTTATTATATTAATTATATAATTTAGTTTTTATTATATAATTTTGTAGGATGTAGTATAAGGTCCCTACATAATAAACATATTTGTGTTACATTAACGAATACGCATATTAGTGAAGTGCAATAACTTAAAATAACAGTGTAAATTACAAATATATACTTACAAAGAACAGTGCGATAAAAAAGAACTGGACAATCAGCTGATCGTATGTACCCACTAAAGTATAAACATTTGTTATGCAAAAGACATTAGTTATATACAATAGTCATTAACTTAATTTTATTAATTAACAAGAACGAATCTATTTGTAGCAAGTAAATATAGTGCGTGAAGGATATTATTTTGATTAAATTATAAATATTATAGTTAAAACTAATTAACAGCGACATCTGTTGGATACAGTTTACAATATTAGTACATCACATACTATGGCTAACAAGTGTTATCAATGTGGAAAATTCCTGTCACCAACAGATGGCGTGAAATGTTGCAAGTGTACTTCAGTATTCCATCGAGGATGTACTAACATAAGCCCTAACTCTCGCATATCAGCCAAATGGTTCTGTCGAAGTTGTGCAGAAAAAGGTAATACAGTGAATCGTAACACTGACAGCAGTAAAACTAAGCCAACTACTTCCACTGAGAGTCCTCTAAGCTTAAATGTAAATCCAGCGGAGAAATACTCAGATGCAGACATGGGAGAAACCAGCGCCGATAATACCCTGGTGCAGGAAATAAGACTTCTTCGGCTCGAAATGGCGACATCTCGCCAAGAAATGGCGAAATTGAACTCAACTATGAGAGAGTTCAATAACAGAATCAATAAAGTCGAGGAACGTATGACCGCCCTGGAACAACAAGTTTCGAATCACAATTTCGAACACGACAATTCGCAATTATTGCAAACCCAACTATAGCAATTGAAAGCAGACCTAAGCCGAAGAGAACAGGAGAGTATGTTAAACGACATACAAATAAGTGGGCTACCCGAACAACAGGGTGAAAACCTCATGCACCTGTGTCAGGTTATCACTAAAAAAATTGGCACCGAAATTGACGTCCGTGATGTAGTTAGCGCCGAGCGAGCTGGACCAAGGCGAAGCGTAGCACTCAATGGCGAGCAGGCGCGTCCGAGGCCCGTAGTGGTCAGACTGGCGCGGCGTACACTGAGAAACGCTATTATACAAGCGGCACGAGTGCGGCGCGTTATAGATACGTCGGGCGTCATGGAGGGAGCGCCGAAGCGCATCTACATTAACGAGCGGTTAACGGCTACCAATCGACATCTATTTCACAGGGCTAAAGAAGAAGGAAAGAGATGTGGTTGGCGTTACATATGGTCCAGAGATGGAAAAATATATGTGCGACGCGAACCAGGTTCATCCGCCCACCGAATTTGGACTGATACGGACATTAATAAAATTTTTGGCGCAAGTCAGGTTGGCACAAATATATTTATTTTTTATTTATTTTATTTAAAAACTTTATTGAACAACAACAAAAGTTGGAACAAAAGGCGGACTTAATGCCTGAAGGCATTCTCTACCAGTCAACCTTTAGGCCAAACAGAAAGTCATGAAGGCGGTAACAATAAATTTTACAATAAATACGATAATAATAATAATGAAACAGAAACATAGATAAAATATTATATATATGCATGAGAAAACACATTTATAATTAACAGAGACATAATAGAAATTTTAAAAACACAGCGTAGTGAGAGAAAGAAGGAGAAACTTAAGAGAGGTTTTTAATAAGATGATCCTGTAAACGACGCTTGAACAATGCCTTAGTAGGAGCCTTTCTAATTTCTACCGGAAGTTTATTCCATAATCTGACAGCTTGGACAGAGAAAGCGTTAGTTAGGAAACCAGAGAAGTGACTGGGAAAAGAGAGAAGGAGAGAATCAATAGAGCGTAGCTGTCGATCGTGATTGTCAGAAAGAAATTTGAATTTATCCTTTAAGTAATCAGGGGAAAGAGGGTCAAAAAGAATAGAAAAAAGAGAACACAGTAGCCGTAAATCTCTGCGTTGGCGGATAGGGAGCCATTTGAGTTCGGCTCGACAGTGGGAAATGTGGTCGAATTTTCGAAGGCAGAAGATGAAACGCAGGGAATTATTTATGAGGCGAATATAATTAAAAATTAAATAAATATTTATGCGTACTAATTAAGCAAAGTCTTGGGTACTCGTTAGTCCTTACTATTATGTTATTAAATTCAATTTTTTTGTTTCGTTTTTTAGTTTTTATTATTAATACACTTAATTACATAATGTATCTAGTAAATAATATCAATATATAATAATATACGCTGGCTTATATTAACATGAATGGCATAATAAGAGAGTTAATTATAATTGTAGTCGTGTCCTTGGCGGATGAGTTCCTCTATATATCAATTATATGTTACTATGAAAACTTATTTAATTGTAATTCTGAGGCACAGAATAAAACAGTTAGTACTATAGTCATACGGAGTATATATTATAATTATTATGATAACTATTTTTATTTAGTATTATTATTTTCTTTAATACTACATGTCGAATTATGTATATATTTATATCCTAATAAGTCTATGTATAAAATAACTAACATTATACAAAAATGATCAGAGAGAAAAGATTTAGAGTTGGTTTTTTAATCCGGGCTCTTTGGGCACTCACCATGAAGAAATAGTTGTTCTAATGGAACGTCACGATGCAGATATTGTTGCATTAAATGAAACATGGCTACGTCAAGGCAAAGATAGCAAAGCTCCTACGATACCCGGATATCGCCTACGTCACATCCCGCGAGCACTGACAAATTCACTTTCTCGTGGTGGGGGCGTTGGCTTCTACGTCAGGCAGGGATTGACAGTGCGTTATCTCGACTTTCCGATTATGTCGTCGATTGAGCAAATGTGGCTGCGCATTAAGGTTGGCAATAAAATAGTTATAGTTGGTACTGCGTATCGCCCTCAGTGGACAAATACCTCACTATTCCTATCTGCGCTAACGGAAACAATCGGCTCTCTTCCCTTTTACGATTATATATTGCTGCTATGTGACTTCAATATAAATTTTTTAGATAAACAGGCAACGAGTAGGCTAGGTTTGGATCGATTTTTAGAAATTCATAACTTAAAGCAGTACATAACTCAGCCAACGCATTTCACTAATCAATCAGAAACATTGCTCGATCTTGTTTGTTCGAATACTCCTATTGATCATATTTGGTTAGACTTAGTAGTCGAAGTTAGTGCTCATGCCTTTATTTCCTTCGAGATAAAAATTACGAAAGATAAAATCCCACCAAGGAAGATTATTATTAGGCCATTAAAAGATATCGACACTGGACAATTAAAGGAAGGATTAAATGCTCTTGATTGGCAGAATGTGGACTCAGAAAATGATGTACATGTCATGGTCGAAATATTCACTAATAACTTATTATGGTTGTATAATTTGCTTTCACCGATCAAGACGGTCTGTGTCAAGGAGCATAAGTATCCCTGGATAACATATAACATTAAATTACTAATGAAACGCAGGGATGAAGCGCATCTCAGGACTAGGTATGATAACACAGATTCATGCAGAAATTATTATAAAAACCTTAAGACCGAAGTTACAGAAGCGATAGATAGGGAGGAATCGGTATATTTTAATTCTTATGTGAATTCGAATCTTCACAAATCTGAACAGCTTTGGAAACATTTATCAAAATATGTGAAAGTAACTCAAAAACGCGATTATGAGATTCCAGAAAATCTCCGAGATGCTGATGTAATAAATAGACATTTTCTAAATGCACCTGGGAATCATTATGTGACTTTAGAAACGATAAATTATTACGAAGAACACAGTCATAGTACATCAGTATTTACCTTAATACCAACTAACGAAACCACGGTCTTAAACATAATACGCTCACTAAAATCAAACGCAATAGGTATTGACGGTATATCTCTCGATATGCTGCGATTATCGCTGCCGGAAACTTTACCCATTATTACTAAGATTATGAATACTTCTATATTAACAAATACATTTCCAGCACAGTGGCAAATAGCTATAGTAAAACCTATCCCCAAAAAAGATAATATCTCAGATGTCAATGGGTTACGACCTATTAGTATCTTACCGTGCTTGTCTAAAATATTAGAAAAAAATGTATGTACTCAATTATTAGAATATTTAGAATGAAATGACATACTACCTAACTTACAGTCGGGCTTCAGAAAGCATTATAGTACCACTACCGCTTTAGCTGATGTGACAGATAATATATTAAGTGCGCAAGATGAGGGTAAGGGTACTATTTTAGTTTTATTAGACTTTTCCCGGGCGTTTGAAACAATAAATAGACCTTTGTTTATAAGTAAGCTAAAATATTATGGGTTTAGCCTAGATACAATTAAATGGTTCTTAAGTTATTTAGGAGACCGAAAGCAGATTGTTGAGCTGATGTCTAACGATGGCACTAAAACACTCTCAGAATGTGTCTCCGTTAATAGAGGCGTGCCCCAGGGCTCTATACTAGGCCCCATAATTTTCGCACTGTATTGCGCAGATATAATTAGCAAAATTAGGTTTTGCAAATATCATATATATGCTGATGATATTCAACTATACATTTCATTTAAGTCAAACGAAGCAAGTACCGCTATTAAAAACCTAAATGAAGATCTTAGACGCATCACAGAATGGTCAGACTCACATACACTAGTATTGAACCCCGAGAAAACTAAATTTATGATTTTAGGTACAAGTCATCAAATTTTTAAATATTATCTCCACCTCCTCCTCCACTCTTCAGTCGACCACTCTGCGTGCAACGACAGGGGTGGCGAACGAAACGTCCACCACGGAACCCCCCTGATGTCGCACGCAAGTGTGAACCTGCCCCCTGTTGAGAAGAGACAGGTCGGAGAGCAGGGCCCACACCTGGACGGCCCTCCCTCGCGGATTCGTGGCGGGGTTGCCCCAGGCACGCGACTTCGCGTTTAAGTCGCCGAGAATCAATATCGGTTTCGGCGACTGCCTGGCCACCGCAGCTCTGATTAAGCCGAGATAAGTCTCGAACTCAGCCAGGCTGCGGTTAGGGGAGAAGTACGTACCGACGACGACGTACTCCCCCCACCCCACCACTACGTAGCCCGAGCCCCTCTCGATGAGTGAGAGGGGGGGCCCGTTCCGCTCCTCGTGAGGACCGCCACGGTGTCGTCCGAGTCCCCCAGTCAGTGAGGTAGGGGAGGGACGAAATAGGGCTCGCAGGCCACCGCCAGGTCTACCTGCCACTCCGCCATGGACTGCAGCAGCAGGTCCTGCGCTCCGGCGCAGTGGTATTCATTCGTTTGGAGGAAGCTCAGTTGTCCGTGCATTTTTTGGTTCGTTGAGCTTCCTCCGAGGCCTGACGGCTACATTCAATTGGGGCGGTCCTGGTTCCTTGAACCGCCTTGCCTTTCGTGTGGGGAGGGTTGCAGTCCCTGCCACCCATCGAGTGCCCTGAGGGCCTCCCAGCCTCCCAGCCAGCTAACACGATGGTGCCAGGTGTCCCGCACCTCCACACCTGTAGCACAGCGAGCTCCTGTCAACCTTTGACGGGCAGAGGGCTTTCGTGTGCCCGAGGCCGAAGTACCGGAAACAGCGAAGAGGTTGCTGCTCCAATACCCTGACCCTAGCAGAGCTCACTCCCTTTTCCTCTGCCTCAGGCTGCAGAGAGATGATAACGGCAGCGGTGCGGGGCATGGATATTTTGCCCTTTTTCGATGTTACCGCCGGGGTGGTTATGAGCTTGCTTGCCACTGGGGAAGGTTTTTTATCCTTTTTCCCTTTCCGGACAACAGTGGCCCAACTTTCCTCCTGCCCCGTACCAGCCTGAGCTGAAGGGACGGGTGTCCTAGCTGCCGGTGGTACCGTTGCAGCCGGAGTTGTCCTATTGTTTTTGGACTGCTTCTGCTTTTTGGGAGCAGAAGCCGTGGGTGGCATCGAAGGCATCGGCGCGTCCAGCTCTACGGTTGTAGCTGGTGGACTGCTTACTCTCGGGGGAGGGAGTCTGTCGTCCAGCATCGCACCGATCGAGATCGTGATGAACTCTCAGTTCATCAATCATTGCATCGGTGGATGGAGTGGCCGCAGAAGGCCCACTCGAAGCCGTCATGGTCGCCCTCATGTCGGAAAACTCCCTCCTGTGAGCCTTCAGGTCCTCTTTGAGGTTTTCGACCTCCCGGCACAGGCGGCTATTGTCCGCCTGCAGACGCCGTGTCTCTTCCGCCTTAGTGCGAGAAGAGAGGACCTCGACTATAGCCTGTAGGGCGGCAGCCGATTCCTTCAGGCTTTTAATGTAGCCACCCTTGAGGTTGCCCGATTTTTCGGCAACCGTGAGGATAGCGGCCCCGCCTCCGCGTGCAGCTCCTCAGCTCCGAGCGTCGCCGGGTCCGCCATGTTTTTTGTTACCGACGATGATGGCACTACTGCGTCCTTTCTTTCGGTTGGTGCCTTTTTAAAGGCACGGCTACGGAGCGCCCTCTCGAAGGCAACTTCCCGTTCCTCCTCCTCTTTTTCCTTTAATTCGGCCCTAGCCCGGGTGAGGCCGTTACCTTTAACTTCGCCGCGGCGGTGGGCAGCGTGTCTAGCCGTCTTAACTCCCTCGTTTCCGGAGTCGGAGTCGTCCGTCTCCAGCGGTCGATGTTTTTCAACAGAGGCCTCCGAAGCGGTCTCCATCTTCGAGTCCATCTGGATTTAACAAATCCGGTCCCAGACTAGATTATCCCGCACGACAGGTACGGTCCATAGGTTCTGTTTATGCTGTTACGTCATTTTTGTGTAAGGATCATCAGCCGGAGAAGAAAATGACCTTATTAAAAATTAAAAGTTAGCCTAATGTGTAACCGAAACGAGAGTCTAATTTGGAAAAAATAGAACAAAATTTTGAATTTCCTTTACAGGGTTATCCGAGTCGATATACCAAATGACAGGTGGGAGGGTGGGGGGAATCTTTTTTTCCGATTTCCCGCGTGGAAATCGAGAAAACGAGTGCGGGGTGATGATCTGGGGGTAGATCCGAGTAGGATTCACGAAAAATTGCGGTCAAAATCGAACAAAAATTTTATATGAAAAAATTTAGTACTACGTAACGGATAGGACTTAGCGAAATTATAATAGAAAAATTAAAATGTGAAAAATATGAAATAAACGATGAAATTAATTAAAATAAACAAAAGTAAAGCGAAAATGTGCAGTGAGAAAATGCGATATCTCTAATATTATAGAAGATAGCAAGCCTGTCCCATTTCACCCACCCTGTGTTAATCCTGTGCTTCACCGTTCGATCTATTTCGCCATCGCTTTGAATGAGTGAACCGAAATACCGGAATTCGGAGCAGACTGGAAGGGCCACGCCATCAAACGCTATGGCTTCAGGACTGGAGAGACCGCCGAAATCGCAGAACATGTATTCAGTCTTCGTTCTACTGATTTTCAAGCCAACATTCTCCAGTTTCTGATGCCAATCTTCCAATCTGCTCTGGATCTCAGGTCCATCTTCACGAACCAGTACGGCAATGTAGTCGGCAAAAAGTATGCACCAGGGTGCCTCCTTCTGTATGAGCGTCCATAATCAGCAGGAAGAGGTAAGGACTTAGAGCCGACCCTTGGTGCAACCCTACAGCCACACTGAACTGGTCGGTGTTGCCGGCAGACGATCAGACGTAGGTACAGGATCCCCTGTACATAGCACGGACTAACTCCACATACTTCCCAGGCAAACCTTTTTCTTTCATTGCCCACCATAACACTTCACGAGGCACCCTATCATAGGCTTTCTCGAGATCAATGAACTCCATGTGCAGGTTCTTTTTAATCCCTTATTTACTTTTGCCTCTTGGAGAATACCATTCCAGTCATTCTCTTCATTCATAAGCTTTTCAAAATAAATCTTCCATCGCTCTTTTATTTCCTCATCTCTACATAACACCTTACCAGCCTCATCTTTCATGTATTTGATGTGTTATATCTCTCGATCGTCTTTCTCTCTCTTTCGTAATTCGGTAGAGTTCCTTCTGGACTCTAGGGCTATTCAGTGAGTTGTACAACTTCTCTTGGGCCTTGGCTCTGGCAACTGCTACCGCCTTCTTTGCTCTCCTCTTAAATTTCTTGTAAACTTCATTTTTTTTATCTTTTAAACTTGTATTTACATTTTTTACAACCTGCCATTCTTTAAATGCCACTTTCTCCTCTTTCAGTACATTTCGCACTTCGACATTCGACCACCATGTATCTCTATCTATCAGACCTTTTCCTTTCGACTCTCCAAACACGTCTTTTGCGACCTTCCTTATGTACCTGGCCATCTCATTCCAACATTCATCTACCAATTTCTCTTCCATCTCATTCATTTCTATCATTTTCTCCACTGTATGGTTCCTAAATCTACTAGCTAATTCATCATTCTCTAACATACGCCATCTTGTCTTTGGAGGGGGCCATGTTTGGCTGTTTTTGGAGGAGACACTTCATTTAACCTCCATCACCACAAGCCTATGTTGGGCGACTAATGCTTCGCCTGGCAGCACTTTACAGTTTTTGACACAGCATAGACTCCTCCGCCTCACTAGGAAGTAGTCTATCTGTATCGCGTGGTGGCCACTCTTGTAGGTTATTAGGTGTTCCTCTTTTTTCTTAAACCACGTGTTTGTTATAGCCAGGTCGAAGGCACAGGCAGCTTGTAAAAGTGCCTCGCCGTCAGCGTTCCGATTTCCTAATCCCCACCCACCATGCACTCTCTCATTTCCATCACTCTCTCTTCTAGTTTACATGACTCATGAATGGGCGGAAGCAGTTGAAAGCAAGGGGGAGGCATTAGCAGCCAGCATGGACATAGCGAAGACCTTTGATCGCGTGTTACACAAAGCGCTTCTTTCGAAGCTTCCTTCCCATGGGTTTCCCGGGAAATTATGCAATTGAATTACCAGTTTTTTGGCAGATCGGAGCATCGAAATTGTTGTTGACGGTGCATGCTCCGACTTAAAATTCTTCAATGCTGGTGTTCCACAAGGCTGCGTTCTATCACCCACTCTGCTTCTTCTGCATATCAATGACTTGTTGCAAATCAGGAACGACGAAAGTACCGTTGACACCTCATACACCGGCCGGGCTAATATTTCTCGGGATAACGCCAAAGAAAACCGGAACAAACTTGTGTCTGAAATCGAGTCTTCGTTAAACAAAGTCTCGAACTGGGACCGGCTAAACCAAGTCCATTTCAACCCCAAAAAGGCGCAAGTTTGCGCATTAACTGCTAAAAAAACACCATTCGTCGTATCTCTACGATTTGAGAACATTTCGTTAGCCGCCACAGCTAGTATCGGAATACTTGGCCTGGAAGCCTCGCTCAGTTCCGCGATCAATTGGAAGGCAAAGCCAAATTGGCATCAAAAAAGCTCGGTGTGCTCAGCAAGGCAAGACAGTATTTCACATCGGCCCATCGTCTAAGACTATGCAAGGCGCAAATTCGGCCTCACATGGAGTACTGCTCTCACCTCTGGGCGGGTGCTCTCCAGTAACAGTTCCTTCCATTTGACCGTATCCAACGTAGAGCGGCTCGAATTATCGACGATCAAGCCCTTTCCGATCTGCTTGATCCTTTGGCTTTGCGTAGAGATGTTGGATCGCTCTGCATCTCCTACAGAATTTTTCACGGGGAATATTCCGAGGAATTGTTCGGATTAATCCCGGCTACTGAATTTCACCTTCGGACATCTCGTCAAAATTCCAAAACTCAAACTCAAACTCAAACTCAAATTCCTTTATTCAATATAGAAGTATTACACTTTCTTATTGATTGTCAAGTTAAACACTACCACCGGTTCGGAAAAAGAAAACACCCTGACCTGAGAAGAACCGGCGAAAGAAACTCAGCGGGACTTTTTTTTTTTACGTCAAATTAATTATATACATAATTGTATATGAGTAGAAACAGCCAGGAGGCGATCGTTTCATTCCCAAGGTGTGCTATCAAACATAAACTCACTAATTGTATAGTAACCTTTCGCACACAAGCGTTCCTTAACAATTTTTTTAAATTTCGCAACAGAAGCATTTTGAACGCTTTCTGGGATCCTGTTGTAGAAGCGTATACATTGCCCCACAAAAGAGTTACTGACTCTATGCAGTCGAGTAACAGGAGTAACAAGATTGTGTTTGTTCCTTGTACCAACGTTATGAGAATCACATTTTCTCATAAAGACATTAATATTTTTCCGTACATACAAAACATTACAGAATATATATTGAGAAGCAACAGTCAATATCTTAATTTCTTTAAATTTATACCTCAAAGATTCCTTGGCTCCTAGGTTATAGATTGCGCGAATAGCCCTCTTCTGCAGCACAAATATAGTATGAATAGCGGCTGCGTTACCCCAAAGCATAATACCGTAGGACATTATACTGTGAAAATAACTGAAATAAACTAGGCGAGCCGTATCAACATCGGTAAATAATCTAATTTTTTTGACCGCAAATGCCGCAGAACTCAGTCTACCCGCCAATCTGTTTATATGGGGGAGCCACTGTAATTTGGCATCAAGAATAAGGCCAAGAAATTCAGTTGTTTCAACTGGATCCATCGATTCTCCATTGATAAGTACATCGGGTTTTACATTTTGCACGTTTGGTGTGCTAAATTTTACAATTTTAGTTGTTTTATTATTCAGCCTAAGATTATTTACGCTAAACCAGTGTACTATATCAGACATAGCATTGTTTACATCGTCATACTGTACCTGTTTCCTATTAATTTTAAAAACCAAAGAGGTATCATCAGCAAACAATACTATATCATGTTTGTTCCCAACAAGAAAGGGCAAGTCATTAATATATATGAGGAATAGAAAAGGTCCAAGAATTGATCCTTGTGGGACCCCCATACCAACTAAGACCCCAGGAGACCTTGTCCCTTTAACGTCAACCCTCTGAATTCTATTGTTAAGATAAGAAGTCAGAAGGTCGAGTGCACATTCTCTAATTCCATAGTGATATAGTTTCCTGACCAGAGTTTCATGTTGAACACAATCAAAGGCTTTGGATAAGTCGCAGAAAATCCCTAAGGCATCCTGCGACCCCTCCCAGGCTTCATAGATATTTCTTATTAGTTCGATACCTGCGTCGGTAGTCGAGCGACCCCTCGTAAATCCAAATTGTTTTCTATGAAGCAGATTGTATCTATTGAAATATGCTAATAATTGATTGAAAATATTTTTTTCAAATATTTTGCTGAGGGTTGGTAGTATCGAGATTGGCCTATAGTTGTTAGGATCTGAAGAGCTACCAGATTTAAATATTGGAATGACTTTACTATGTTTCATCAGGTCAGGAAATACACCACGTTGAACACAATCATTGAATATTATTGCAAGATAAGGTGCAATTAGATCAATAATTGAATTAATCACCTTTACAGAAATACCCCATAGATCAGCAGTTTTCTTAATGTCTAATGACTTAAATGTACAAATTATGTCATTGGTGTTTACAGGGGTAAAATTAAATTTTGATTTGCATTCACGTACATTTTCTTTCATTAATGATTCGGCAACTGCTGGAGAAGAAATAAGTAACTTAGTTGTAGAAACTGGTATGTCAGCAAAAAATTGTTCAAAAACTGAAGCAACTTCCCGTTCACTATTTATGACTTTATTATTATAATTTAAGTTCAATTCGGAACTGCGACTGCCACCTCTACCAGTTTCACAATTAATAATTTTCCAAGTCATTTTTATTTTGTCATGTGCATTCTTAATTCTATTTTTTATAGTTAAAGACTTTGCCAAAAAGCACACTTTTCTAAATAATTTTGAATAGTTACTTACATAGTTGGCAAAAGTGGCACTGTGATTGTACGTCCTTTCATTATAAAGCTCGTACATTCGTTGCCTACTTTTATGAATTCCAATAGTAGCCCAATACTTGAATTTTAAAAAGTTTTTTGTATTAAATGTTTTAGAAGTGAATATTGCATTAAACTTGTTTCTAATTAATTTAAATAGATTATTATACAAAGCATTGGGGTTATCACTAAAAGATAAGTGTGGTAAATCATATAAAATATCACCCGCACCACCTAGATGTCCGAAAATCCAAAACAGGACGATTTTTAAGACGTTTTCTGCCTCGCACAACCACTCTATGGAACCAGCTTTCGCCGGCAGTTTTTCCGAACCGATACGACTTGTGAACCTTCAAGAAAAGAGCGTACTCCTTCCTAAAAGGCTGGCAACGCACCTGTAAGCCCCCCGGTGTTGCAGATGTCCATGGGCGGTGGTAATCACTTTCTATCAGGTGAGCCTTCTGCTTGTTTGCCACCTATAACATAAAAAAAAATTGCTTGCTTTTTAATTTTTATGTCTTCTTGCGTTGAATATATTATTTTTTGATTTACTTTGCTGCTCGTAAACGCTGATAGCCATGCTGGGCCTTGCCACCATAAGGGATGATTGATCAATTGACATGGCATCAATCCCCGAGTAGCACAATCGGCTGACTGAGAAATTTTACATGGTAATTAAACTCATGAAATTATTGTTAACAATGGCGGGCTTATTTCTAAAAGAAATTTCTTCCAGCCAACCCACAGCTGTAAGAGATAGTGTTATGTAGCAGGTATAAGTAGTGCAACATTAGATACTCTTACTAATAATATATAAAAGAAACAATTTTAATATAATATAATATAAAATAATTTTAATATAATATGTATTACGCTTACATAAATATCTATAATATAATAAATACATATATACTAAATTATTATACTTATACTACATCTAAATACACAAATATTACAAATATATCTACTGTAAAAATAAAAAATAAACTAAAAGATAATAGTAAATTTGTCAAAATTTATGAAAGTAGTGAGAGAAAGTGCTCTTTTCCTCTTTTTTTAAAGAGGTTGATGTTTGGACTCTTTTGAATATGTTTTGCGAGACTGTTCCAGAGATTTGCTGCACGTACCGTGAAGGAGTTAAGCAGAAACTTTGTATTACCTCTAGGCACCACTAACTCTGAAGTAATACAGGAACGTCTGGAACGTGTTGGAGGAGGAAGAAGGTTGAAACGGGAGCGAAGGTAAGCAGGAGAATTTGGATCATTAAGAATATTAAAAAGGACTGAAAGGATGTGCATATCACGGCGAAGGCGGATAGGGAGCCATTTAAGTTGATTACGAAATGCAGATATATGGTCATATTTACGTAGGCCGTAAATGAACCGAATAGCCAGGTTTTGAAGACGCTCTAATTTATTAAGTAGCTCCTCAGTCACATCCAAATAGCACACATCAGCGTAGTCGAGGATTGGTAGAAGAAGAGATTGCGCTAGCATAATTTTTGTGCTGAAAGGGAGAAAGTATTGGAGACGTTTAAGAGAGTGGTAAGTGTAGTGTATCCGCTTGCTAACATCATTGACTTGGGCTACCCAGGACATATTGCAGTCAATAATAAGACCCAAGTTCCTTACTGAATCGCAGTAAGAAATTGGAATCCTGTCATAAAGTAGTTTGGGGACTAGCCCCCAGTCTAGCTTGCTTCTAAGCCTGCTACTGCCTACAATTATAGCTTGTGATTTTTTGGGATTCACAAGAAGGCCAAAAGATATAGCCCACGACTGAATAGCAGACAGGTCCATATTCAATAAATCAACAGCCCTGGGTAGCTCAGCCAAACTAAAATGTCGATAAAGCTGTAGATCATCTGCATACAGATGGAAGGGAGAAGTAATAAATCGGGAAATGTTATTAATAAAAACAGAAAACAGTAATGGTGAAAGTACGCCGCCTTGTGGGACACCAGCCGTGAGCTCTAACCAATCTGACGAGGAATCGTCGGTTTTTACACATTGCTGGCGTCCGAATAGGTATGAACGAAACCAGTTAATAACAAGAGGAGAGACGTTGACTGCACGAAGAGTACCAAGAAGTATGTCAAAGTCAACGGAGTTGAAGGCGCTGCTAAAATCCAACAGAGCAATTGCAGTGAGCTTGGTGTTATCCATAGCCCACCGCACATCCTCCGTTATCTTCAGCAAGGCACCAACAGTGCTGTGGGATGGACGAAAGCCAGATTGGAAAGGACATAACAGGTTGTAAGTTGTAAGAAAGGAATAAAGTTGTTCGTGTACAATGGACTCAATTACCTTAGAGAGGATAGGGAGGATAGATATAGGACGATATTGGGACATAGAAGTAGGATTGCTGGTTTTGGGAAGAGGTATAACGATAGCCTTCTTCCAGAGTGTTGGGAAGACATTGCATGAAAGTGAATAATTTATAATGTGGGTGATCACTGGTGCAATATCATCCAACACTGGTAGTATCATATTAAGGCTGAGGCTATCGCTACCAATGGTTTTGGTGGAAATAAAACGGACACACTTCTTGATAACATCTTCAGAAACCAACTGGAAAAAGAAAGAGGGACAGTTAGGTGGTTCAAGAGAAGATAAATAAGAAAGAGTATCTGATTTCGTTATAGGATCTACAGTAGTGGGAGGGCTAGTGAAGAAAGAATTTAGTGCTTTAAGGTCAACGGAACTGTGGCAGGCTACAGGAGTTTTGCCCACACCCATTGACCTTAAAAAACTCCAAACTTGGATTTGACAGAGATTTTTGATTGTTGAGTAAATGTAGCGACGTTTTGCGTCCCTACACATTCTGTTGCAGATGTTACGTAATCTTTTGTATGCTACAAAATTTTCCTCAGATGCACACTTTTTATATCGACTCTTGGCTTTATCGCGTTTTTTTTTTTTTTTTTTATGTCATAAGGTGGCAAACGAGCAGGAGGCTCACCTGATGGAAAGTGACTACCACCGCCCATGGATATCTGCAACACCGGGGGGCTTGCAGGTGCGTTGCCGGCCTTTCAGGAAAGAGTACGCTCTTTTCTTGAAGGTTCCCAAGTCGTATCGGTTCGGAAAAACCGCCGGCGAAAGCTGGTTCCACAGAGTGGTTGTGCGAGGCAGAAAATGTCTTAAAAATCGCGCTGTTGTGGATTTTCGGACATCTAGGTGGTGCGGGTGATATTTGGAATTTTGACGAGATGTCCGAAGGTGAAATTCAGCAGCCGGGATTAATCCGAACAATTCCTCGGAACATTCCCCGTGATAAATTCTGTAGAAGATGCAGAGCGATCCAACATCTCTACTCTCTAGGTACCGCAGGAGCTGGCAGTTTATAATGGACTCCATTACCTTGGAGAACAAGGAGGTGATGGCTATAGGCCTATAATTGGATGGGTCTGAGCGGTTGCCCTTTTTAGGGATCGGATGCACCAAAGCAGTCTTCCAGGAGTTCGGGGCGACGCCGAATGCATAGGATTGCCGGAAAAGACGCGTTAAGACCGACGCCAACTCGGGAGCACAAGTCCGTAGCACGATTGGAGGGATGCCATCGGGTCCACTCGACTTATGAATATCCAAGGAAAAAAGTGCTTTACGAACTGCACTTTGCCGGAATTTAACCTCCGGCATCGTGGTATCACACCGCGGGATTGTTGGTGGTGACTTTCCTCGGTCATCCAGAGTCGAGTTCGCTGCGAAGAGAGAGCCTAAAAGATCAGCCTTCTCCTTCGCTGTATGGGCCAATGACTCACCGTCCTTGTGCAGAGATGGTAAGGAAGGCTGACAGAAATTCCCTAAGACAGCCTTGGCGAGAGACCAGAACGCACGTGTTCCTGAAGGGAGGCGCACCAGTCTCTCGCCAATTCTGCCAATGTACTCCGTCTTCGCCTTAGCAATCACGTTTTTGAAGGACCTAGAGGCAGAGTTATATTCCTTTCTGATTGCGCTGGTATTAACATCACGAGACGCTGATGCGTTAGCCCAGTCTTGGTAGCGTTCCCATTTTCTGCGTGAAGCCGTTTTGCAGAAACGACCAAACCAGGGCTGGGACTTGCCACCGATGGGGACCGCAGAATACGGAATGAATAGTTCCATACCCTGAAGTACCACATCGGC
This sequence comes from Vanessa atalanta, assembly GCF_905147765.1. Classification (NCBI taxonomy): domain Eukaryota; kingdom Metazoa; phylum Arthropoda; class Insecta; order Lepidoptera; family Nymphalidae; genus Vanessa; species Vanessa atalanta. The sequence continues at coordinate 7,050,103 of NC_061901.1, forward strand.
AACAGAGTCAGCAACAACACTCGGATCATCCGGCGAGAAACAAGTTTTGCCATGGTGTTTCTGATTACTGGTGTTAACCAGGGTGCTGGTGCATGCTTCATCCGCACTGGTCGTGCAGGAGCATGGATGTCATATATACGAATCAGTTCAGTAGTTAGATCGTTGACCATGGCATCAATGTTATTTGAAGATAGTAGTGACGACCAGTCGATACTTCTTACGTTCTCTCTCAAACGTTCAAGGTTAATATGCTTGAAATAGCGCTGAATAGATACTTTGCCTCTAACCTTAGGAGGGCGCACTTTATAAGTAAGAAAAATTAAGTCATGATAGGAAAAGGGAGCAGTCATTTGACCGTGAGAAATAACAAAATGAGGGTTAGAAACAAACATTAAATCAATCAATGAAGGCTTACAGCCAGGAAAGTAATGAGTGGGCGAAGACATTGAAAGTAAATGTAAATTAAAAGAAGACAGCAATGCATTCAGTTTCTGTGCTCGTGAATCGTCTTTCAATATACACGTGTTCAGATCGCCCATGCATATTACGTGATCAAAGTTCGGTAAAAGATTAGCTAAAATGTTTTCAAGGTCATTAAAATAATTAATTTTATCACTAGGGTTGTAAAGAACACCAAGTAGAATTTTTTTATGATGTATCTCAATACTTAAAAAAATATATTCTATAGAGTCTACAGAATGTGGTGGGGAGCAGAGAGTAATGTTGGCCGGAATGTCTCCGCGCAAATAAATACCCACTCCACCTCCACCACGCCCAATGCGGTCATGGCGAAACAGTTGGTAGCCGGGTAGAGAACAAGAAGTAGACGATAGGGAGGGTTTTAGCCATGTTTCAGAAACTAGAATGCAATCGACTACACTAGTGTCAAAGGATGTTAGAAGATCAGAATGGTGAGCTGGTTGACTCTGCGCGTTGATATGCACCAGTGAAAGGAGGTTCTTATTTGGGAGGAATACTTTCTGGAGTTTTGCCTCCAGAAGTTCAGTATCAGATAGTGAGTCATTGTTACTGCTTAAGGCAATTTCATAATCATCTGACGTACAAGAAAAATAATCATCTTCAAAGTTCATCAAAGTAGAAATAAATAGAAAGAAAATAAATAAATATATATAAATGTATATATAACACTATATAAAACAGTATAAATATCTAATTATGGTATAGACTAAAAATACAAAAAACTAAATAACTATTTGCCAATAACAACACTATTCCTATGTATAAGTTGACTGCAAGGCAAACATAGGTATGAATTTTATCAATAACGTAATTAACGGAAAAAATAACAAAAAAAAAAAAATAACAAGCTAAGTTAAAATAAAAGTTAAATCAAAAATTAAAAATTAAAAAGCGGTTAATGCAATAACCAAACGCAAAGCTCACAGATAGTAGACGACGTGTAATAGACAGCTGACAGTTGACAGTGACATAATCAAATATTGTCGTCAATCATATGTTTTATTTTAATCGAGAATACCTTAATATACTAAAAAGTTAGTGAAATTTAAAAAGATAACGTTTAACTGTTTGAAATTAAGATAAATTAAGTGAACAAAGAGACTTCGGTGTACCCTCAATTACAATATAAAACATTTAGAATGTTAAAACATGACGAAAATAATTATGGTAACAATAACAAACTTAAGAAATTAACAAATATGTTTTAACACTATGGAGCTGTCGTGTTTTTAGGATACTTAGCTATCAGCTGTTTTAGTTCATCTTGAGACACGACCTTAACACGGGATTTGTCCGGCAGAACAATAATTATGATGCCATCTGCAGACCAACATCTTCGAATCCCGAAATGATTTCGAGCCGCAACAAAAACTTCCTGTCGGGACTTTGTTAAGAATTCCGTTACTTTAATTGATGAACCTTTCAACGATGTTTTAGCCCTCCAGACATTTGAGCGAAGTTGCACAGTTGTGAAGCGCACTAAAATAGGCCGAGCCGAGTTCTTTTTGGCACCTAACCTGTGGCAAGATTCAAGTGACTCAGGTTTAACATTAGTCAGTTTCATCTGCTCCGTCAACACAGTCATCGTCTTCTTTACCACATCCTCATCCACACTCTCCGTAATGCCATGAAGAAGTAAGACCTTTCTTCTAGACTGTGTCTCCAAGCGATCGAAGCCAAGGACAAGAAGTTCAATCTGGGATTTGAGAATGCCTAATGATTTCCAAACAAAGGTCTTAAAAGTTAGGAATTCTCCAGCTAAGGCTTTCACTGTTGGATTGGAAGCAGAAGTGGGTTGCGGCAAATTTTTCTCAAACTCGCCTATTCTCGAGTTAAATAATTTTGAAAGCTCTTCCATGCTTTTTAAAAGCTGCTCAGCTGTTGTATCCATATTTATGTGAAGTGATTAAAGTGAAAAGGTAATGATTTGTAAGAAAGTTCAGTGACCGCCAACTTATACACAGGTACACTTAAATTATAACATATATGAAAATTAATAATTTAAATATTTAAAAAATACAGAGCTCTAAAATTTGCGTGTTTATGCTTTCGTGCCTACCCGCAGAGTTCCAACAATCAGAAGGCATGATGTCCGTAATTTATCGGATTATATAAGAAGAATGGAGGCCAGCTCAGTATTGCTTAGTTAGTATTAACGTACATTAAGAGCTGCGATGGTCCAGTCACTAGAAAACATGAATCTTAACCAGATATTGCGAGTTCATATCCAGACAAGTACCATTGAATATTTGCGTGCTTAATTTGTGTTTATAATTCATTTGTAACAGGCTTAGAACTTACGAAGGCTATCATATAATTCGTATATGAGAACTAGCCAAGTCAGACCTTAGGCAACAATATATTACCCCAAGTTATAATATACCCCAATTTACGCGTTTTCTGTTTATACTTAATTTGCCCAAGTAGGGGTGGTATAACGTGCGCAGACGGTTGTACTCTACAATAGAGCTCTCTTGTGTCTTGATTTGACTTGGACCTAAATTGATAAGATGTACTCCATCTAAGTTTTTAACTCTAGAGAGGCCAACGTAAGCCTGCTCTTTACTTAATATAGAGGAGCCTATGTCGAAAAGAGCACCGTCAAGGCGAAGGCTTTGTGATTTGTGTATAGTAGTAGAATATGCTAAGCAAATAGAGAATTGTTTCCTTTGAACATATATGTACATTACTTAATATCTGTAACTTGGTTTTGACTTCTAGTTCGCAAATTAAATTATGTTTAAATTGAATTGTTATTTTACGTGCGCTATTGCTGTTGTCGACGCCCCCAATGTACTTTCTCTATTTTTCCATTGGACCCATTCACCAGTCCTTTGCTGACATCAGCATGCTTGCTCGATACTGTTCTTCCAAGCAATAAGGATCCCCGCTTATAGCGCTAGAGTACAAACTTAAATCATTCCTGTTACGATATACATACTCTACTACAGTCTCACGAAACCTATTTTATTGTTGAATACTAGTATACTCAAACAAAAAATATGCAGTCGAATAGACTAGGCAGCTTCCATCGGAAGGCACTGAAATAATTCTTATGAGCGCGGTTGCCACTCGCTCAGACACGTCCGCGTTAAGGTTTATTCGCAACGCTCCTATCCCGCTGCTCCTGCATCGCGTCGCGGTCCGTGTACCGAAATGCCTATTATTATTATTTTTTAAGTATAATGATTTTGCACCATTGATGTGCGCTAAATGCTAGTTAATAACGTAATAAATACGAAAGTCGGCTATACTCATAAGTAATAAAACGAAAATATTTGGATTTAAAAAACTTAAGGGTGGTATTCATCTCGTTATATATTCACGTGAAGACCTTAAAATCCACATTAAGACCGGCTGTCATAAGTTTTGATTGCTGATTTATTACAGTTATTACAGGAACTAAGTATATAAGTGTTCCTATAGACCCAATAAAATGAAAAACTATAATAAAATGATAAAAAATTACCAGTTTCAGTTTTTTTCCATTATATTGGCCTAATTATGTACCTGCATGCCAAATTTCAACTTTTTAGGTCACCTGGAAGTAGGTTATAGTTTTGATCAGTCAGTGATAAAAATGACTATTTTTAGACGTTAATATCTAAATAACCATTTGAGATGCGTTTATGAAATTTGGAACACATATGTATCTCGCGAGTCTCAATATATGAGCCAAATTTGACACATTTATGTCAAATAGTTTTTGAGTTATGAGGAGGTCAAAAGTGGCTCCAAATGGTTCGTGTAATATTACACACGGTGCTGCTCGCCAGTTCTGTTACTAGAACTTGGCTGACACGCTACCGCGTGTCTAGATAAACAATTTATATTCCTTTAATAAATTTTCATTTTTAAGTTATTATCTTTCTAAATATCCAAATTGAGCGACAGCCTTTGTTTTAGAATTTCCAAGATCTTTTTCAAAATTTGATTTTAAAGGAATTCTTACTTTATATTTGTATCAGTCAGACGTTTCGTTGTCGTTTTATAAAATTTCACACATTCTAAATCTTCTTATGATAGTGATGACTCCTATCTATATCCTCTCCCTCCCTCCCTCTATATCCTCAATTTCCCAAAATTTTCTTAAGTCGTCTATGTTGGTTTGTACTATGTTACAATGATATGAGGTGGCACTTCCGCTCAGAATCCACCCAAGTTGCGTTAATTGGGTTGTGGGTTGCATTGCTTCTTCCCCTTTGATAATACCGTTTAATATAATAATCGAATATATGTCAGCTCCAAGTCCTTCTCGACGCGCTTTTGTATTGAGTGGCAGTGTGTTTCAAAAATATTAATTTATTTAATAAATGTGTTTCAAACAAATTCCAACCTTAACTATAACGCTTTAAAGCCTTTTGACCGATATTAGAACTAAAAAACCAACGTCCTTTGTGTTGTATCGATACGTCATACATACATAGTATAGGCAAAATATTAAGATGCTGCGCTCGCCTCATAAAGATATAAAATCGTCTTCTCAACCAGACTTGGCTAATAGTAGTAGAATAGACTCCGAACCTTTTGTGGCGACAAGAAAACGTAAAGAAAGGAGTGAGCTTCAAGATTTACGAGATGAGATTCACACTCTCATTGCAACTATAAAATTAGGCGAAGAATCAAAATTCGAAAAAATTACTAAAGTTATTGAAGAGTTGAAAGAACAGAATAATGGTCTTAAAATACAAAATAATGAGATATTGAAAACCAATGATAAAATTGAAAAGGCTTTATCACACACAACAGCACTGTATAGCGATTTAAAAAAATCGGTGGAGATTATGTCCGAAAATTACAACAAAGCAGTGACTAGGATTGTGTTCTTGGAGGACCAAATGGAAGAGATCCAGCGTACCCAACGCTCAACCTTCATTGAAATTAATACTCCTATGAAAGAAAAAGAGGACGTTTTGCAAATGGTCTCACAACTTCACAATTCCATTGGTCTGAAGTTACCAGCTGATGACATCCGCCAGTGCTATAGAGTTAAAACTGGTAATAAAAATCCAATCATAGTTGAATATCAGGATGGTCACACTAGGAATAAAGTGTTACAAATGGTGAGGAAATTTAATAAAATAAGTGTAGACAAGATTAATACTAGTATCTTTGGTGAGCAAGATATAAAAGAGCGAATTTATGTCAATGAATCTCTTACCTCGAAAGCAAGAAAATTACACTATTTGGCACGTCAACTTAAAAAATCTCACGGTTATCGATATAACTGGATTTCAAGAGGAAAAATTTATGTTAAGAAAGCTGATGGTGACCCACCTATACAAATAAAGTCATTGGATCAAGTCGAAGATTTGAAGTGTCAAAGCAACATGTGACTAGTATCAATTACTGTTTGGTATTTATCACTTCTAATTACTAGCCTGATTTTACTTTTTTATATTTCGGTTAAGATTTTGTTTAGCATTGCATTTTTTATTATTATATTCCTTTTTTTTCTAATTCTTTATACAAGCCATTTTCTATTTATATATTATTTTTTGCAATTTATTTTTTTACTACACACTTACATGCAACTTAAACAGGTGACACTTAATTTTACATATTATACACTGCACCACACACTCATGACACTAAATTATACGTTTGTCCATCAAATAAATACATCAAAAGCAAGATCCTTTAGCTTTTTCCAAATCCAACATCAGCACCGCAAGAGTAAACTTAAAATTTCTTATGATAATGGTTAATATTGAGGATTTTCAAGCTGATATTGATAAAAATCTCAATATCGGCACAGCGGTGATGATAGAAGAAGCGGAACAATGTGAAAGGATATTGCTACATTCTGATAATAACTTACGTATTTTTACCCAAAATATTCGAAATATTAACAAAAATTTTGATGAGCTAACAGTTCTACTTCAGAGGCTAAAAGTTGATCAAGATATTATTATACTTACTGAATGTTTGTTATCTAAAGTTAATGTTTTACCTTGCCCAATTACCATTATTTTTACACAAAGAACAATCAGAACCAAAATGATGGAGTTGTGATGTACATAAAAAAAACTCTGGATGTTAAGGTTTTAGAACCAAAACATACACAAGAACTCACTTGTCTGGTGGCATGTTTGAAGGATAAAAATGTTATAGGTATTTATAGACCATGTGAGTTTAGATGTTTAGATACATTTTTAAAATCTGGTGCATGGTGATTGACACAATATTTGTTGTGTATATTTAAATGCACACTGCTTGCTTTGCTGTGAATAACACCCTATTTGTCGAGTACATATAAATACACACTGCCAACGCTATAGACTATTACTTATTGTGAATTTTGAGTCTATAAACGCCTTTGTTTGAGCATTATTAAGGCAGAGTTTTTTTTTAAAAAAGCATGACAGCAATTCTTAGTACATATTCCTTGAAATTCCTATTTTTTAGCTTGCAATTTTTTTTTTCAGATGACTAGAAGTCGAAAAATTCTAGCTTTGGTGCCTAAATGCGGAGCTAAATCTGATGTAGAATCTAGCGAATCTTCTGAAGATGAATTCCAGACCTGTAGGCCTCATCAAGATGTCTCCGAAGACAGTTCTTCTGTCCGATCAATAGCGTCATCCGTCGAAAATTTAAAGATCTCCGATAGTGATGACTGTGAGTATCGAGGAATATACGCCGTTGCTTCTGTCCATGAAGAGCCGAGATTCAGACACAGCACTACCAACTCTACTCCATGAGTATGGAGTAGAGTTGGTAGTGCTGTGTCTGGTAGTCCTTCTATTTTTCAACATGATCCTGACATTATACCGCCTTCACCATCAGTTTATATTCCACCGTCTATAGACTCAATCTGCAGTCCCGTATCTTCAGCACCTGCCACAACTACCGCTATTACTGCTACTGCTACTGTGCATCTTCGGCGGTATAAGAAAACTCCGGTGATTGTAAAAAGAACCGTATTAAAACCTACCAAAATGTCTCCTAAATGGACAAGATCGAAGTTTCAAGGATCAGCGCATTTAGAAGATATGCTTTTCGATTCTATTGGTATTGAAAAATCGCCGCTTGATTACTTTAAGCTATTTTTAACTGACGATATACTAGAACTTATAGTTTATCAATCTAATTTATATTCTGTACAGAAAAAAGGCACTTCAATTAATATGACCAAAGACGATATCAAAGATTTTATAGTTATGAATATTTTAATGGGTGTTGTATGCCGGCATACACTGATTACTGGTCAAATGAATTTAAATACAGTAAAATTGCTGACGTCATGACATTAAAGAAATTTCAGTCTATTCGACGTTATATTCATTTTAACGATAACTTAAAAGATGACGGTGACAGGTACTATAAAATAAGGCCACTAGTAGAAAAAGTTCGTCGTAACTTTGCATTAAATATTCCTGAAGGAAAACGTTTCAGCATCGACGAGATGATGGTGCCTTATAAGGGCACTAGAGCCGGAAGTCGAAAACAATATGTCCGGAATAAACCCAAAAAATGGGGTTTTAAATTTTTCGTTCGTGCTTCACCATCTGGCCTCGTGCATGATTTTCTTATTTATGGAGGAGAAGATACTTTTAGACTTCATACTTTTACAGAAAAAGAAAAAGGAATGGGTCTTGGAGCCAAAGTTGTGATAGCTTTGGCCAATTCTATCAAGCAAAAACCATGCTCTGTTATATACTTTGACAACTTTTTTACGTCAATTGAATTAATGCATCACCTAAGGAGTGAGTACGGTATATTCTCCTTAGGTACAGTCAGGACAAATCGACTTCGTGGAGCAGAAAAAAAATTACCATCTGATAAAGAGTTGAAAAAAAAGGGCACAATATAGCTGTTGTGAAGTGGTTCGATAACAAGTTTGTTGTGGCTGTAAGTACGTATGTGGACGCTTACCCTGTACAGAATATAATGCGGTACAAGAAAGAAGAAAAGAAGAAAGCTTTGGTCACATGCCCAAATTTAATAAAGCACTATAACGGAAACATGGGTGGAGTTGATCTAGCCGATATGTTAGTTGCTTTATACCGTACTGATTTGAAAGGCCATCGTTGGTATTTAGTATTGTTTTCACAGATTTTGGACATATGCATCAATAATGCCTGGTTGCTGTATCGTCACGAGAATAGTGGGAAACAAAAACGATTGCAACTTAAAAAGGTTCGAGTCGCTCTATTTAGGCAACTGCGTTTTTTTGAGAGGAGTTCTAATCTACAACCTGATGCTCTAAACAAAGCTGTGAAAATAATAAAAAAACCAGTAGCGGAGAGGCCTGATAATGCTACTCGTTACGACCTAACGGGACATCTTCCTGCGTTTACGACAAAAGGCAGATGTAGACTATGTACGAAACATCAAACCAAATTTTTTGTCCAAAGTGTAATGCACGTCTATGTATAGTTGAAGCGCGAAATTGCTTTATAGATTTTCATACAAAGTAGTATTTAAGTTTTTCATATTGTTACATAATAGATAGATATGTAAGTAAACTTTGATCTCAGAGCTTTAGGACTAAATATTGTGATAAATAATGATAAGAAGTTTAACTTTGTTTGAAAAAAAAATGTTTAACTAATGTAGCATGCGTTACTTATTGACCTAGTTCCTAACAGATCTCAAAACTTGTTAATATTTTTTAAGATTTATATTATTTTTACATTTTTGTTTATTTTTTAGTTTAGTTATAACATGGCAGTGTGCATGTAAAACCACGTTCTTCTTTATATTTTTTTTCTTGTGAGCTTGGCAGTGTGCACTGAAAGACACATAATATATCCTGCAAACTGAAATTCAGAGATTTTTTATTTTAATTTTCCTGGTATCCTTATAATCCAATTAACATAGATAAGTAGTAAAACTATAATTTTTTAAAGTTTAAATTCTCTGCCAAGTATAGGGTTAAAGAGGGTTTTTTTGTAAGAAAATGCCACCCTCATAGTGCTTACAAAACATTAAACTTAACAAATTGAATCATTACATCGATTCTCAAAAATACCATCCATTAATTTGTACAAAACATGCGCTGGTTCTGATGTAGGGTCAACGAGGACACTATCACATGCCCCCACCTCCCCGCAATAATTGATTAAGCGTAAAAAAGAAATTCTATCAGCCTCATTCCGAGCACACTCCATTATTACATGGTACGTATCTTCTTTGATATTACATACACTACAGTTAGGTGAAGGTTTTTACCCATAAGAAAACCAAAGTTATTTAATGGAATGTGGCCAGAACGAAGCCGAAAGGCTATGAGAGTTGAAGAGCTGCTTGTATTGGCTCCATCAAACCAAAGACTTTTCCGTAGTCCGGACTGCATAGTTCTGTACCAAATCCCCTTAGTCAGCGATCGCTCATCAAAATACTCTCTCCAAAATTTGTAATATTTTTGTTTAGCTAGATATAATAATTCCGTATGATATGGTAGGCAATGGTAGTAAATACCATTTCGTGCTGCATTTTTTGCGAATACATCTACTTTTTCATTATCTACTAGACCAATATGAGCAGGAATCCACTGCAACATCACTTTTTTTATTTTGAAGAGAGAAACTTAGAATAGATTTTAAGATAGTATAGGCTATTGGAGCTCCTCTAAAGGACGAGGTAGACCGAGCCACATGTTGGAGAGCACTTTTGGAATCCGAAAAAAATATAAATCTATCACAATCTATTGTACTGATATATGATAAAGCCTCCAAAATGCCTAATAACTCAGCACGCATCACAGGTATCTTAGAATCTACTCTAAGTTGACAACTAGTATTAGTTTGAAGGTCATAAAAAGCAACACCAATATCAGAACTATCTTTTGAGCCATCTGTAAATACTTTATAAAATGATGAATATATTTTCCGATACTAATTTTAAAGCTGCATTACTATATTTACTTTTACTTTTGTCAATTGAGGCTAAAGAACATTTAATGTGAGAGGATAAATCCACACTGCTAACCCACTTGTCTAGACTAAACATTTCTAGTTTATTACTTTGGTGGATTTTGAGAGCATTGTAATCATTGTGAATCATAATCAGCAATGGTAGTTTTTTATTTCGCCAGTAAGAATTGGTACACATATTTTGGAATATATTTAACAACTTGATAATTTCATTGTTAGCCATAGATTTACATTTTATCCAAAATTTAACTCCCAAATACCTTCTGATCGACAATGGCTGTACGCAAAGCTCATTTTCCATTATATGGATCGGTGTAGTTTTAACAAAGCTACCAATAAATCTGAGACTTTGATTCTGTAATACGTCGACTTTTTTAAATTTGTGTTACAACTATTGTCATATAAGAAGCTGGCATAATCTATTCTGCTACGAATCAACCCAAAATACAGCCGCCTTAAATGAATAGGATGTACGCTCCAGCCCGGTCCTCTTAGAATTTTAATAATATTTAATAAAGTCAAAATTTTGCCTCGTAAGTAATCAATGTGTTTTGACCATCTCAATGAATTGTCAAGCCATACTCCTAAATACTTAAAAGCGTTAACCTCTTCAATTATTTTGTCAGTCAATAGTATCTTTACTGCATATTGTTTACGCCCCATTTTAAATATGGAAACTTTAGTTTTAGTAGTCGAAATCTCTAACCCTATATCAAATAAGTGGGCAGCCATCGTGTTCAATGACGATTGTAGTTTCTCAGAGCTTACTGTCAAATTATTTCATGAAGTAAATAAAAGAAAATCGTCCGCATATTGCAATATAGAAACTGGGCTGGTACGTTTGCAGATTTTATGGGTCGCGATATTAAACAACAAAGGCGCTAATGGATTTTAATAGTGGTAGTGCCACACTGCATACTTTCGGGTTGCAGCCGAATGGGCCGGCATGCCCGAGGAAGTACCACTCTCTCACTCAAAATCGGCGTGAAGTGGTAGCTTTGCTACTTCGTCCGGTATGTGAGAGTCCCGAAGGCCCGATCCCCCTCCCCCCCAAAACATAATGGTTGTGCAGAATTTGGTTTTATTACCCCAGGAGGGTACCATCAGCGACTGCGGTGGAGAATCCCTCTCTGGGCATTCATGCTCAGGACGTACACAACCTGAGCAGGGATGCCCAGGCTGCCCTCCGAATTCTGGGGGGGAGGGCAATTTTGCGCTCGCCACTGTTCGGGGCAAGCGGAGCAGGCATCATAAGGCAGCCCTACCACCCTTACCGTGGACTTCTGCAACATAAGGGGACTCAACTCCAACTTGAACGCCGTTCACTTTCACCTTGAGACGGCGAAGCCGGCTGTACGGTGTTCCACACAACTTTCAATGATATAAGAAATAATATAATTGATAAAACTGTTTATTGATTAAATAAAATATGATAATAAATGCTAATGAGTCCACACACCTGCGAGACTATATGTGAACTAACTAATTGCTTAAGATAATAATTAATATAAATAGTTTTGTTGCTGAGTTGACGCGAATGTACGGTCATTCACCGTACATGCTCCGGGACAGGAGATGAAGGGATGATGCGGAACAGGGTTAACAATAGTTACGGATAAAAAAAGGAACTACTAACTATATGCTACAAAACGCTTAGATAAAGTCTTAAATAACATAATGCTAATTAAAATGTTAAAATATTGTTAAAATAATACAAAAATTTAGTTACTTATGATGACAAAAATATGAGTTGCTAAAAATTTCACACAGCACATTATTTTGTAAAATGATTGATAAAACTAGGAGACGTCGCCTTATGGGCAATCTGGGCATATCTTAGATCGCTCATTTCAACATGATCATTGGTAGAGTTGCCCGATGTCGCTGAGGAGCGCACGCGATCTGCGGCGCGCGGGACCTGCGATGGCGGCGGTGACGATGTGTGTATTGACTGCATTGCTCGCAGAGGTGTTCCTGTCGCGTTCTTCGGCGCTGACGCTGCTTCTGCTGATAGACTGGCGGTATGAGTTTTGCGCCAGCTACGGTATCTGCGCCAAGCTAGGGTGATGCCAGTTACGATGATGATGACGAAAAGAAAGTTTATTAGGACATATAAAGTTATGTCATGCGCAGAAGCTTCATTCAAACGGATTTCTGCAGGCGTAACTTTCAGTTGTTGAATTTGATCTTCGATTTTATTTGCTTCTAACAGGAACTGCGTATGGTCGACATCTTTGTTTATAAATGTTGATGTAGTGTTGTCCGTAGAAACTTCAAAATCTATTACTTGATTAATTGGCGGAATGTTTATTTTCGGTACGTTTACTTCAGTATGGAGACTGTTTTCTCGCCGTTGATGCGAAAAGATCGTGATCTCTTCAGATTTGAGAACACAGTTTTCTCCTAGATTTATTATTCCGCAGCCATTTAAAATCTTTGCTGACATTTGATTGTCGCATATTATACGAACTCTGCATTGTTCACAACATGAAAACAAATATGTGTTAAGTTCATGTAATCCTAGCCAGCTTGCTTTGCACGACTCGTTAATAGTGACGCAGTGTGATGATACGTCACTTCTGACGCAGAAGTTTTTATCTGACGTCAGACGATATATTGGAGTTCGTAACATACACAGGTAAGTGTAATCGTCAAATGGACGGCATTTTTGAATATCAGCTTGAGTCATAGGTAAGTATAAGTCCTTTTGTATACTCAAGGCTATGTAGTCTGCTATCGGTTTTATGCTGACCATGCTACTCTTGTTACCTTTCTGAATAGGTATAAGGTTAAATATTTCATATGACTCTCTTGTAACAAGCGGTATCCGAATCTCAAAAATAAAATATTCCCTTGTAACCTTTGCCTTAACCTTTAAAAGATGATATAATTTCGGAAGATCTCCTATGATGTTGTTAATTGGTAATGATAGTTCCTTGGGCAGATGCCCTGATATGCTGTTTAATTCATTTTTTAGCTGCTCTGGTGTTATCAGGTGTACGTTAAACGTTCCATAATGAAGGTCGGCAATAGTGTCAAGTAAGTATTCTTGGATGGTTTTGAGATTCTGTAACATATTAGTTATTATTATAGCTGATAATGCGAACTCGTTGCTGTTTAACATATCTTGAATTTTTTCACTAAAATTGCTTGTAACTCTATCTAATTTGTTTATATGTTGATTGATGACTTTGTGTTGCTTATTCATTGTAGATTCGATTCTTTGTAGTAAATTATGTTCCGCTTCGACTATCGAGGTATGATTTTTCCAGAGTGTGGCTATATGTTTTTGATTTAATCGCAGTAATTCGATATATTTTTTTTATTGTTCGGCAAATTGATCATCTAGGACTCCAAACAGTGAATGCGCAATGTTTCCGATACCGTTGATTAGACCACGTTTCGCCCGTGACTTTCTCGTGGCGTCATCGTTAAACTGCTGACCAAGCAACAGGTGATTGTAATGTTCAAGTTCCTTATAGGCGTGTTCAAACTGTGTTATAATTGTTTCACACGGTGATTGGTTACATCTTTTGCATAAAGTTTCTATATGGTTTAAATATTTTCTTAAAATCTCGGAGCCTTCCCAATACGGTTTCATGTCAAAATAAACAATAAGCTTCCATTCGCCTCTTGCTAAATGCATATTAGAAATCTTGTCGAAATAGATCGCTTGATTGTCTTTCAATTGCGCTATGTTATATGAACATTGTGTCGGTAATATAAGCAACATTGTAAATAAGGTTATAAGCATTGTCTTGATGCCGGAACGAACTTTCGGTTTAAATATTTTCGATGCAGTTTCTGATGAAGTTGATTGTTTAGATTGTTGTAGTAAACTTCCTTTATTACTAATAGGCAACGTTGATAACTTTACGACTGGTCTCTGGATGTTGCCATTCTTCGTCTTGACTGTTATAACCCGTACATGCCCATCCTTTCCAGGGTGCAAATCGACGACTCAGCCAAGTAGCCATTTGCCGGGAGGTAAGTTCGTGTCATGAATGATGACTAAATCGCCTATTTGTTGATTCTGCTGGAGCTGTTGCCACTTACTGCGAGCTGATAATTGACACAGATATTCGTTTTGCCAAGTTTCCATAAATCATTAAAGATTTTTTGTGTTAGCTGCCATCTTGTCCTTTCATCTCGTTCGGTTTCTATGATGCTAAGCATCGGGCCACTTGATAAGAAGTGAGACGGTGTGAGAAAATTTATGTCCTCGGGATCTCCTGTGATAGCACACAGAGGTCTAGTGTTCAAACATGCTTCTATCTGTGCTAATAACGTAGAATATTCCTCATAGGTGAGTTTTTGTTCTCCAAGTACTCTTCGAAGGTGATGCTTAAGGCTCTTGACCGCTACTTACCAGAGCCCGCCGGCACTGGGCCAAGATGGCGCGTTAAAATGAAATTCTATTTCCATGTCAGTGATTTGGTGATAAAATTGTTGATCTAATAATTGTTGCAAGTTAAAGAACTCTTTTTGTAAGATGCGACCGGCGCCTACAAAGTTTGTTCCATTGTCGCAGTATTAATGACGCGGTGCCCCACGTCTAGCTGCCATCCGCCGAAGTGCTGATATAAATGCTGACGAAGATAAATCGGAGACAAGCTCGAGATGCACTGCTTTTGTCACCATACAAACGAATACGGCAATGTATCCTTTGGTCGTCTTGGCTCCTCGACCTTTGTTGTATTTGACGTCAACGTAGCCAGTGAAGTCGACGCCGCAGTTGTAAAACGGCCGGGTTGGATTGGTGCGGGCTGCTGGTAAATCACCCATAAGTTGGTATTGCTTATCGGGGTTATGCTTTCTGCAGGTAACACACTTGCGGATATACTTCTTAACCGCTCTGTTCCCTCCTAACACCCAGTAATGCTGTCTTAGGCGTGATAGAGTCAACCTTGTACCACCATGAAATGTATTTCTATGCGCTTGGTCTATTAGCAAGTTTGTTAAATGACCTTCGTGAGGTATGATTAGCGGAGTCTTCATATCACTTTCAATATTCGCATGCTGAATTCTACTTCCAACTCTCAATAATCATTCTTTATCTAAGAAAGGATTTAAGTTAATAATTTTACTTTTCGAACTGATTTTTTCTTGATTATAAATACAGTTTATTTCCTCCGCAAACTCGATGTGTTGATAATATTTTATAATCATATGTTTTGATCGTAACAATTCCTTAATTGATAAATAAAACTGTTTATTTGATAAATCTCGGTTACGTGACACCACACATAGTATCCAAACGAGTACTCTAGTTGCATGAATGAAATCGCTGTGTCTGCTTATTATATCATTAATTATATTACATTGGTTGGTAACAGCAACAGCTGTTTGATGTTTATTTAATTGTTTTGTTTCTTGGTCTGTGACGTAAACCTCGCGTTCCTGTTGATAATTTGAATTGAACGAGGATAACCACGATGGCCCAGTCCACCATAGCGGATGTTGCTGTAGTTGCTTCACAGTGATTCCTCTACTGGCACAGTCCGCTGGGTTGTCTTGTAATTTTACATAACGCCAGCATTCTGATGGCATGACGGTTTTGATCTTTTCAACCCGGTTTGCTACAAACGACTTCCAACGATTTGAATCACCTTGAATCCACCCTAATGCTGCGGTAGAGTCCGTCCATCCAAACATTTTTATTTTATAGTCAGTTAATGTGCGTGAGACAACATCCATTAACTTTGATAGTAACAGGCAAGACATTAATTCGAGTCGTGGCAGTGTGACTTTTTTCTTCACAGGTGCTAGTCTTGCTTTCGCCGCTCCGATGACAATAAATGATTTATTTGTACACCTTTGATCTTGATGATTATTTATTTTGCAGTACACCACACAGGCGTACGCTTTGGTAGATGCGTCACAAAACCCATGTAGCTCGATCGTAACGGGAGACAGCCATCCTACCGGGTCGAATATTTTGGATATTTCCGACAAAAGTACCCGCTTAGTCAGTGATTTAGACGGAGTGCTTAAATCGAATCGGAATGATAAAACATCTTCCTGAGGGATCCACTTTAAACCCAGGGCCTTCGTTGATTCATGATGCTTGAAGTCGAATGATGTTTGCTTTGAGACAGGATCCGTCAATAATTTGCTTCTGTTGGAGGACCACTTCCTAAGGTTAAATCCACCTAAACTGAGGAGTGCTATCAATTCATTTTTCAGTTTGGAAGCAGATATGACGTCATCACTCCCAAACAACAAGTCATCCATGTAGAAGTGCTCTTCTAGTGCTTGCTTAGCTCTGATTGAGTATTTGTGACCTTCATCCTTTGCTAATTGTTTCAGCGTCATCATAGCCAGAAATGGCGCAGCCTTAGTACCATAAGTAACAGTTGATAATTTATATTCATTTAGAGATCGATTTTCGGTGAAGTATCGAGGTTGTTGTTCGATTGGTTCTCTCCAGATTATTTTGTGTAAATTTTGATCTTCAGGATATAATTTGATCTGCCTGTACATTTTTTCTATATCTGCTGTAAATGCTATCTCGTACAATCTCCATTTTAAAATTAAAGATAATAAGTCTCTCTGCAAGTTAGGGCCGCTGAACATTAAGTCGTTTAGACTAAGTCCCGATGATCTAGGCGATGACGCATTGAAAACGACTCGCAGTTTTGTCGTAGCGGAGTCGGGGCGAATGACACAATGGTGCGGTAAATAATACGACGGTTTCTGATTACTGTCGATTCTGCTTACTTTTTCCATATGACCTAACGTAATGTACTCGTCAATAAAAGCCGAGTATTCGTGTAATAATTTTTTGTTCTTTGTAAGTTTCCTCTCCAACTGAAGAAACTGTGCTGTTGCTCTCTGCTTAGACTCTCTTAATTTTTCCATGGCGTCTAACGTAAATAACGATACCATCATTCTGATTATGAAGTATATTAGAAAAGTAACAGATGTAGTTATCCATGGCAGGTGGCGGTTTATGTTCACAAAGCCAACATTCTGTCAAAATAATAACGTCAACCTCTGCACCTAGTCTTTCCAAATGGACCATAAAATTGTCAATGTTTTTAAATACACTACGAATGTTCTGAGTGATAATGTTTAGAGAACTTTTACCAGACGACTTAACAAGATGGCTACATGACTCAGTATCACAAAAATAAGCTTCAGCTACCGTTAGATTATCAATATCCTTAGATATATTTTCTAAAGCTAAATTAGGGAATGTACTGCCCAAATATAATCTATTTCACAAACCATGGGATCCAAATAAATACATAATTTACAGATTTTAGCTAGACGTACGAATGTAAATGATATTATTAAGATAAAGCAAGTCCTTAGTGGAAAAATTAAGCTCCAGATTTTTATGAATTTTGAGTGTACAAAAATTGAGGTGTATGTATGTGTGTATGTGTGAATGTTTGTTAACATTAGTGCAATTAAAGTAAAACTAAAATTAAAACTAATTTTGCGCAAAACCTTCATAAGAACAAGTATAAATAAAAAACAATTAGTAATCCTTATGCACAAGAGTCTTGAGTCGAATAATCCTATCGACACACAAGATAATACTAGTCACTTATCTTGCCGCAGTTTTGACAATACTTCCTCAGAATCAACACAAATGTACCGTTCGTTTGTTTCTCTGCGGAGGTATACTTTTCTAAAAGAAGTCCAACAAAATTTATATCCATTATCACTCGCAAAATTGCGAGCGAGACGATACAGATGATGCCCTCGAGGCGTTAAACACTCGGATACATAAATTGGTTTCTCAGGACCTTCTATTGAGATGTGTTTTGTATTTATTTTATTTGAGCTATTATTTCGATTGTACTCGCGGGTCTTTCTAATTATTTTATCTTTCGTAATAGCGCTCACAAGATCTACAATGACTGTACCCGGTCTGTCCAACTTACTCCTCGCTCGAAAAATATCTTTTATATCGTGTTGCTGAACGGGGACGCCAACAACACTGCAAGTTTTTACAACGATATTGCAGAGATCGTCTTTACCTTCTTTTTCTTTTTTCGGTATATTTTTAAGCTCCAGTCTTGTTGAGTACATCGAACGCTCCAAAGTTTCAATCTTCGACTCCAGTTGTTGGATATATTGTCGATCAGCCTTTCGTTCGCTCGATGCCACGTCCAGTTTTATTTTCATGTCGTCGTATTTTTTTGACACAAACTCAATCGTAGACATAATACTGGTGTTTTATTAATTCCTCCAGCTTTGACTCGAGTGTCGAAAACTTACTACTATTTTCCCGATTTGATTCAGCAAGCAGACCACGAATTTCCTCCATAAATACACTCACACTCGAAACACCATCTCTCTTACGCTTCCTTATATTTATATTGTCCTGATCTATTGTACTTAAGTTCGGCGCGGACCCAGCAAGTCCTGGAGCCGAATCCAAACTTTGACTCAAGCTAGTTATGTTCAGGCCTGTAGGGGTTGCGGGCGGTGTACGTTTAAGTGGCATGGTGAAGAATAAATAGTTGTGAAGTAATTTGCCTTGCCTACTTTTTGCCTTGTTAGAAATAACAGGCGTTGCGAATGAGTATAGTTCAGTAAAGATCGTAGATAATGTTAAAAAATTTCATTCGGAGCGAACTAGCATCAGTGGTGTAGCGGCTACAACACCCGTCCCAAGCTCAGCGATCCCTGGCTCATACCCCGACCGCACCGACACAATTGCCAATTTAAATTTTTCTTACAATTCGGGGCTCCAGCAAACAGCCAAACTCGTCTCCGACTCTCAGTGGGCGAAGTCCGGGGCTCACCACAAAATAAATTTAAACAAAATAAAGGAGACGGGCGAACGTCCATACAAAATTGGGCCTGACGTTACAGCAACAATTACTACACTACTTCATTTTGATATTACTGCCATTTAAAATAAAAGAAACTTTTTACAACTGCTACACGGGAGGAAAAAGATATACCTAGGTGTTATTATTTGCTTCATAATAAGTTATTCTTACAAACTCTCAGTGCTCTTACGTTGTATTTAAAGACTACTACTGACTAGATTTTATCAGATTGTATTTTAGGACATTAATACATTGCGGTTTCTAAGATTATTGTAAAAGACTAGCTGTTTCCTGCGGTTTCACCCGCTTCCCGGGGCAACTTCTTCCCGTATCTGGATAAAATATAGCCTATGTTACTCAGGGTGAATCTAGCATTCTAATGGTGAAAGAATTTTTGAAATCGGCGCCGTAGTTTTTGAGTTTATTCATTACAAACATACCAATAGACACACAAAAATACAAATCTTTCCTCTTTATAAAATAAGTTAGTGTAGATGGGTATAAGTATGAATGAAAAACACTTTCTCTCATAATTATTTATTGATCATCTACTTCATTGTAAACGATTAAAATATCGTCTAAAAACTCTACAGGTGGTATTAAATACTCTTGATGCCTTGCCCAGCCTAGGTACCATATTATGGACATTATGTGACAACAGCAGCCCACAGTTCTTTTTCCTACCAAGCAATTACAATAATATTGTTTTATGGCCTCTCTTCCACTAAGAGAACTGTCAACTAAAATGTAGGTAAAATATGTTTTTGAACTGATGTGTCTAGATTTTATTCGACCTCGTAATAGCCAGCAAGAATGAGAGGATATTGATGAAAAGGAGGATACAGTTCTCTTAGTAGGCTGCTGTCCATATATCTACACACTTCTATTTCATATCTTCCATTTTGTCGTATGTGTTCTCCATAATATGACCTAGCCTGTTTAATTTGGTAAATGCCTAAAGATATTTTTATTAAATCACTATGTGTGAGCTGGGGAAAATCATTTAAGTTATCATTTTGCACATGTATTCTTGTAAAATCAGCTCTACGTCGGTTTATATTATTTTCAATGACGTAACAACCTAAATGAACATGGGAGGTAGGCGCCACTGTGCCGCTGTTAACATCTTCTCTGTATAAAATTTTACCTAATAAATAATATACGGCATATCGAGTGTTGCAATTTGTAAATAAACATACTACAAGTGAAGAATTATTCAGAAAGTGTAAAGTTTTTGTGAAAAATAAACTAACATTGAGAAAAAACAATCAAAATACAAGGGGCACGTTGCGACAAAATAACTACATTTCTCTTAGTGTTAAACTATAAAAACAGAATTTAAATCATAGTGAACCGAAATTCTACCTGCTGCGCATTCTACCAGGTTGGTCCTGTACATCTAAGCGAAACTAAAAAGTAAAATAACCTAAAAAACAACGATATAAAACATCCAAATCATCACGGAATTAAAATTTAGTCACAAAGTGCCATCTAGCGGCCAACAACTGAACTATATCGACAAAGTCCAAGCACGGAAATAAGATCTTAAATCGACTTTGTTACTACCAATCGAAGAGCTTCTGCCAATAACAACAAGAGGGCGCTGCGCGTAAAAATTTAAAAGAATGGACGAAGTTTTAAAAGCGCTTGAGGCTATAAAGAAGGATTTAGATAACCAAAGACAAGAAATTCGAGATATGGGCAATAATGTTACTGAGAAAGTTACACAGAACATAAGCAGGATGTTCGAAGAAAAATTTTCATCATTAGAAAAAAATCACGAAAATTTGAAAGAAATAGTAGAAAATCAGGAAAAAAGAATACAAGCCATAGAGAGACAGGCAAGGAAAAATAATCTGGTATTTTTCGGTATAGAAGAAAATGAAACATCATATGATAACCTCGAAAATAAATTCATGATGTAGACGGAACAATATCTTTCGCTAAAAATAAATTGCAACGACATTCAAGAAATAAAAATAATAGGAAAGAAAGTCGAAAAAATACGCCCGTTAGTAGTGACCTTCACAACTCTAGGCACTAAGATAAAGATTATGAAACAAAAAAGAGAACTAAAAGATACACATTACTACATAAAAGAAGACTATCTAAAATATGTACTAGAGAAGAGAAGGGAGCTACAAGAACAACTACAGCAGGAAAGAGAAAAGGGAAACTTAGCTAAAATTATATATGATAAGCTGGTCATTTCAAAAAATAATACTAAAAGGAAGCTGCCTATGTTACCTGAGAATACCACCGAAACCAATGTAGAGAAAAATACGCGAATAAATAAAAAGAACAAAACCCAACAAATTGTTTCTTCGGTCAAGAGATCTAGCAGCTTCTCTGAAGGAATCATTAAAAAAGGATTACTAAATTATGTAGTTAAAAATACAACGAATAATAATAATAATCAAAACAATCAAGAATAGCAATCAAGCGCCACCTCCTCCGAAACAGAAAAAATAAGCACTCAAATAAAAACAAGAAACAAACAGAATAATCTTCCAACCCGGCTGGTCACCGTGGAAGAGTACGACCACAACCCTCCAAAAATATACACCACAAAGACTAAGAGCAGTAACAAAGAAAAATCAAAATACATATACATAGCAACGTACAATGTTAGAGCCTTATCGTCATAAGAACGCTTATTAGAACTAGAGGAAGCAATATTAGACATCAAGTACGACATTATAGGAATATCAGAAACAAGACGGCTAGGTTACCAACATAGAAGAGCATTCAAACTTTATATTATATTACGTGGGTTACACGCCTGGCCTATATGGAGTAGGCTTTATAGTAAACAAAGTACATAAAAACAAAATAGAGAGCTTTACAGGCATAACAGAAAGAATTGCTGTATTAAACATGAATATTCAGGGCTTCCTTGTCTCTATCATACAGGTATATGCTCCGACGGAATCTGCAAGTAAGGAAGAAGTTGAAGAATTCTATAAAATGATTGACAAAGCTCTGGACACTGCATACAAAAATGTCATACTAATGGGAGACTTTAATGCGAAGATCGGACTTCCTAAGAAAGAAGAACATTTAGTAACAAAGCAATTCGGCAGCGGAGCTAGGAACGAAAGAGGCCAAAGGCTAATGGATTTCGCGTTAGAGCATAAACTAACTATAATGAACACATGTTTTAAGAAGAAACTAAACAGGAGATGGACATGGAGATCTCCGGATGGGAAAACTAAAAATGAAATTGATTATATACTATCAAACCAACCGAAACTATTTCAAAATACTGGCACTATGAACTTGAACTACCCCTCAGACCACAGATTGATCAGAGCAAAAGTAAAATTAACAAATCAAAAGAAAAGTAGAGTTAACTACAGTATTAAGCATACAAACCAACTGAAAACTGAAGTGGAAATAAATAATGACAGGGAAAACTTAACAGACATTTTATCTAGGCAATGTGATATCCATGGAAACAACTCAGTACAATCTCATTACGATAGCATCACAAATGCAATCACCACGAGTTTAAATTCAGCCCAAGCAACGGGAAAAGAACACAAAAGACAAAATATACTATCGGAACGTACATCACATCTCCTACAAAGAAGGAAGGAACTTCAAAAAGCTAAAAACAAATCGAGATCTATGAAAAATAAACTTTCCGCACTCTACGAGCTAGTTAATAAATATATAAGAAGGGACTATTCAACATATAGACAAAGAACATTAGAAAAGCATCTAAACCTCACAGGTAGCACAAAAAAGGCCTATAAAGAACTCAGAACTAGCAAAACTTGGATAGAAGGATTAAAAGAGTCTGGTAAAGACCTAAACAATCGAAAAGACATTATCAACACAGCAACTAATTTCTATAAAAACCTATATAGCAATAATAATCAAATAAATAAGAATAAAATCACTACTAAAACTATAAACATGTATGATATCCACATCGAACAGGCCAACGAAGATAACATAAATGGAATTAACGAAAACGAAATCATAGAAGCAATAAAAAGGCTTAAAATAGAAAAATCTCCTGGATCAGACTACATCTCAAACGAAGCTTTAAAGACAGCTTGCCATATACTGGCAACACCGCTTGCTGATCTATTCAATCGGATACTAAAAAGCTCTATAGCGCCTGCACAATGGTCCGATTCCAACATTATTTTAATATACAAGAAAGGAGACCCAAAAGATATAGGCAACTATAGACCGATAAGCCTACTACCAACTCTGTACAAGCTTTTCTCGGCGATTATAAACTCCAGAATCAGCCCCGCAATCGAAGCAAGACAGCCTGTAGAACAGGCCGGTTTCAGAAAGGGTTTCTCTACGATAGACCATATACACACACTAGAGTTGGCTATAGAGAAGTATCGGGAACAACAGAGACCACACCATCTCGGATTCATTGACTATCAAAAGGCTTTCGATACGGTTGATCACGATAGCGTTTGGCAAAGCTTGGATGAACAGGGAGTAAGCGCAGTATATAAATGTGATCCGTAATATATACAACAACAACATAGGTAGAATAAAGCTAGACATACTGGGACCGAGCTTTAAAATAAAGAGAGGTGTAAGACAGGGAGACCCCTTGTCGCCAATATTATTCATAGCCGTACTCGAAAGCATTATTAACAAACTGAATTGGAGCAAACGAGGAATCTACATACAAGGGTGCTTTCTAAACCATTTGCGTTTCGCCGACGACCTAGTAATATTTTCCGAGACAAGCTCAGATCTACAGCTCATGATCAATGACTTACAAAAAGCTAGCGCAGATGTAGGACTTGAAATCAATCTGAGTAAGACCATGGCAATGACTAACAGCGTCAAAAAACAGATAAAAATCAAAGGATATCCAATAGACTACACAGACAATTATACTTACTTAGGAAAAACAATCAGCTTTGAAAAAGAAAACAGCGAACTAGAGATTGAAAGAAGAGTACAGCGAACATGGAATAAATTCTGGAGCCTTAAAGAAATCTTCAAAAGCAACATGCCAATAAAACTGAAAACTAGGACATTGAACTCTAGTCTCCTGCCATGCTTGACATATGGTTGCCAAACTTGGAAATTTACGTCAAAAGTTAAGCAAAAAATAACATCCTGTCAGCGCGGAATAGAGAGAAGTATGCTCAAAATAAAAAAACTGGATAAGATTAGACACGAAAAGATAAGAGGAATAACCAAAGCCACTAATGCCTTAAACTACGCACAAAAGTTAAAATGGAAATGGGCTGGCCACATAGCGAGGCTTAGAGACAAAAGATGGACTCACAGCATCACCATATGGAGAGGCCCCCAAGGGAAAAGAAAGAGAGGAAGACCCTCGACACGCTGGGAGGACGAAATAAAAAAAGCCGCTGGTCCAAAGTGGTGGCAAATAGCACAAGATAGAGAGAAGTGGACATCGTTGGAGGAGGCCTTTACCCAATCTGGGGATCTCGCTATTAATTAACATAGTATATTATAAAAATGTAAATTAAGTTGTAAAGTAGTAGGGTCAAATAAAGGCTTTTTATTTTATTTTATTTTATTTTATTATTATTAACAACCTAAATCATTTTCTCTGTTCATATTCTCATTGATTATTCGTAAAATATCCCCAGCATCAACACGATTTGTAATTGGAGGGTGAAAAGCGTTTAATAGAGAGGCAGCCACCTCAAAATCAGTCATTAAATGCTTTGAAGCAGTATTAAAATAGTCTTGTCTAAATAATTTAAAATCTCTTTTAAATCTTCCGTTGACTACTTCAACAACCCATCTGGTATATGGTGACTGCCCTTGATTTGTTGGCCTCTAATGTGGAATGCTGCCATTCACCCTCCTGTAATGTTGGTGGGACGTAAGTTCTATAACCACATTCATGTAATAAAGGCAAGGCATCTCTGAAACCCCTATCCAAAACGAATGCATCACCAGCTTGAAAATATTGACGTAATATTGAATTAGGATCACGAAACTCATGATTAATGATTTCTGCATCTGATGTTGTAGCAGGATAGGGGCCCATTACATCAACAATATGACCATCTGCACAAACAATCATAAAGGGTTTTACTAAGTTATTATACTTATGTAAACTATAAGTTCTTTTCTGGTACAAATAATTTGAACTTTTTTCAATAAAACAATATGTACCATCGATTATTATAACAGGTTTATTTACCCCATTATGGTTTCCAAATAAACCTTGTGGTATTAACAGGGTTCTGTCAACAATTTCCTGGCGATTCATATGGTTTAGCCCTAAATGCCTAGGTACAAAATAATCATACATCAAGTGTCGAGCTTCAGATACATATCCATCAAGTGTCCTTTTTGGAATGTTGAATAGCGCAGATATTCTTTCATTTGAAT
Organism: Vanessa atalanta; assembly: GCF_905147765.1. Classification (NCBI taxonomy): domain Eukaryota; kingdom Metazoa; phylum Arthropoda; class Insecta; order Lepidoptera; family Nymphalidae; genus Vanessa; species Vanessa atalanta. The sequence continues at coordinate 7,075,616 of NC_061901.1, forward strand.
CACTGGTTCTCAACTTCATCAAGTACGCTGTCAACCCAATAGGGCCTGATGACTTTAACAGTAATTGTGGAACTTCATTTAAAATCCTTTGATATTGCTCTTTGGTAAAGCCTAACCAATGGTGCACCAAATGGTCTTCCATATTTTGGATGTCAATAAAGTTCAAGCCGGTATTTGAGTGACTCTTTAATTCTAGCATGTCTTGAATATGCAACGCTGTAAACACATTAATGTAATTTTCTAAAATTCCAGTAAGAAAATCCCATGACTGAATTTTCAAATGGTGGTCGCATAATCTGTTGTTTTTTGGGATGTAGAATTTATAATGATCTAACAACATTTTTCTAATGGTGACAGGAACTCGATTCCTCTCTTGTCTCCGGCAGCCTTCAATAAAACATTGAGATTCCGTGTCTACTGCCCTTACATAGTCAGGTAATATTATGGAATCGCTAACCCTGGGGGTGAACTGTGATGTAGCTTGTGAAGCCTGTGACGTAGGTCGCGGAGGTGGAGGACACTGCGGAGTCAGTTCACCATGCCCACTTGTTACATTTACTGATCCTGAAGATCCAGATGGTCTAGCAAGATAATGATGAGCATTTCTATCAGCTCTCACCCAGCAACTATGGCAAATGAGAGCTCGAGCTCTTGAAATCTGGAACAATAATTTTATCATAAGCATATGTGTACCTTTATGAAATACAGACTGATCAACACTGTGGTCATTTGTGCTAATTAACATTATATAATTTTTATATTACACTAGCTTTTGCCCACAACTCCAGTAAACACATATCCTGCTTGTTCTCTTTCCTGTTTAACCTACCTCATGAATGTGACTGTCATATACAAAAAAGGATTCTCTAATTCTCACTGGCAGTTTCAAAAGTAAGCCCATTCAAACAAACAAATACAATAGTATAGATTACCATACAATAGTATAAAGAATTAAAAGCAAATAAGCCTAATGGAAACTTACAGTACGAGGCAAGATCCATTCAGAAATCACTGTATGAATCCTTCTTTCTCGTTCAATGTCAGTGCGCAATAAATGAGATCTTGCGCGCAACACTGAACGTCCACAGTTGACACACACTTGACAATGTCCAGTTGTTGGAATTGAAAGTTGCTCATCTGCACCCGAGGGACGCATAGCTAAATCCCTGCATCCTTGGCAGATGTGATGAGATCTGTTGACCTACAATACAATCTTTAGTACCTACTTTCTTCAAAATAAATGACATTATAATTATGTAAACAAAGTATAACGGATTCTTTTTCATACAATAAGATCGTCTCACGATCACGACCATAACTATAATAGATACCTATTTTCTTATTTTATTTTATCTATTTAATTATATTATAACTAAGTTTGTTTGATTTAAGTTCTTTGTTTTATGCATGCCGTGACAATCTGTAATTTGATATTCTACTTACGTGATATTTTGTACCTACTTGTTTTTTTTAAGCTTTTTTACAGTAGTTCTTGTAGATTGTCCAAAATAAATAAATAAATAAATAAGTAAATAAATAAATAGTGACATACATATAAGAATATTATTTAAGTAATCTCTTTAAATATGTATCAAAATGAACTTGTAAGAAATAAATTACTTACTACTTGAGGAGCAACCCATTGCTGTATGACTGAAAGAATGCTTTCCTCTTCTATTTGATGTAATCCTATAGAAGGATTACGCCGCCAGCTAGCTATGCCGCAATTGATACAATGAAGTCGTTGATCACTCATTGTATTCTGCTTCGAAATCCGGTAGTTATAGCTGAGGTAAGGTCGAGTAGGCAAGAAAACTAAGTCCGTTAAGAAAAGCGTGGGTTGTTCGTTAAAGCAATAACCGTCAGAATCCTGTATACGTAGCCAAAGTCGCAAAATAATACTAATTAAATAATAAAAGCACACGAAGACACAACAAAACGAAATATCCACTATCGTAAGTTTTTTTTTTTAATTTTGGCTTTTATTTATGCCAAGAGGGCACAGATTATTTCGCCAATGTCACGTGCGATGGAGAAGACACGATGGAGATTGATCAGTGCGGTCGAGATTACAGGCTTAATTTAATTTGAAGGCATAATAGAAGTTGACTCTCTGTTAGCCCATAACCTAAAACAACACAATAATAAATAATTAGATAAACATAAATTATTATTAAGATAACATATATGAACAAACACAAAAATATTTACAACTTAATGTTATTACGCTCAATATATTTACATAAAAATTTACAAAATGGACTGAACACAAACATTAACAAACATTGAACATTAATAGGGCGAGGAGCTTTAGGAGGGAGAACGTCATATAAGGGATGGAGGAGTTTGGGGCAAGAAAACAGTATATGGGATAAGGAACCTTCGTCTAGGCCACATTCACACAAAGAGTGATCTCTGACTCTAATTTTACAAAGATGTATGGGAGTACATGCATGTCCAAGGCGTAGTCGGCAGATAGTTGTGGTGACCCAACGATTAGCTTGCCTGTGAAGAGAAAACCAAGGTCGCCTTGGAATATCTGGTTGTAGAGATGCGTAAAATCTACCTTTAGATTTTGATGAAACTTTCCAAATAGAGTTCCAGGATTTATCCAGATAAGTTTTCGCTAGAGCACACAAGTCCTGAGATGAATTTTTAAAATGTTCAAGAGAGCCAGTTGTTATAGCAGCTCTAGCGAACGAGTCTGCTGCATCATTATCGGATATACCAGAGTGGCTTGGTATCCAGGCAAGCGATATTTCCAGCCCTTTTTGATGACAGGAAAACAATGCCTCCCTGATCTTAAAGATGATAAAAAATTTTCGCCTACTACGAAACGGATTTTCCTTAATTGCCAACAGACAACTCAAAGAATCTGTCAGAATTACCGTATTTCTGAGGTCATGGGAGTGGGCAAAAAGGATGGCTTCCAAAATCGCAATCGCTTCACCAGAAAAGATGGAAGTTTCAGGAGGGGATTTAAATTGAAGGACAATTTTGAATTTAGGGATCCAACAGGCTGAGCCGACGCAGCTATCAGGGGATAGTTTTGAGGCATCAGTAAATATAAGTAAATGATTTGACCAATTTTGATTAAAAAATCTTTGAAATTTAGAATTTGAATCAGGGGCCCCTTTAATAAGACCAAGATCTGTAATAATAGATGGATTATAGACTAGAGCTCTAAATGGAGTGGAAAAAAGAGGATTTGACTGGAACCTTAAGATAGGATGTGGGAGTTTCGTAAATTTTAAAAAACTGTCTAATAGTAAGGATGGACTTTTGGGGTTCGCCCCAACGCAGAGTTGGGACAATTCGCTTAAACGGGACCAGAGAGGATAACTGTAATGATTTTACCACAAAACGGTCGCATAAAAATTGTCTTCTCAGTTGGAGTGGAGGATCAACACATTCAACTTGCAGAGCGTTAGTGGGAGAAGTTTTCATAGCTCCTATAATTATCCTAAGGCATTTGTATTGAATTTTATTAATCTTATCAGAAACGGCTTTATTTAGGGGTTCTAAGACAAACAGTCCATAGTCTAAATGACTACGAACTATTGCATTGTACAGTAGTTTAAGAGAATAGGGGTGAGCTCCCCACCAGACTCCTGAGACTGCTCTAAGGACGTTAATGCCCTTTTCACATTTTTTAATAATATGCTCAGAGTGATAAATTCCGTTCAGTTTGTTGTCGAGTATTATGCCTAGAAATTTCGTCTTGTTGACAAAGTTGATCCCCACAAACCAAGTCAAAGACAGGAATCAGTCTTTTCCGAGTAAAAACAACTGCCTGGGTCTTATCTATTGATAAAGATAAGCCATGGTCAGAGATCCATAGGTCAAGATAATGCAAAGCAGAGTTTAATCGCAAAGTTAAATTTTGAATAGAAGAAGATTTAAGATATAAAACAATGTCATCGGCATATTGAAGAATGTTTTAAAAGTTGTTAACAGACAATTCGAGATCATGGGTGTAGTGTACACTATGTTAAATGGTTCACTGGCTCGACAACACACGGTATGCGCAAGTGACACGTCAGCTCTCGCCAATGGCTCTCGCCCGAATGACGTTCGCCCCACCACACCGTGAGCACGAGACAATGTTAATAACTATTACCATAGTTATTATTTAAATACAAACACTACATCCCTTTCTTATTGAAAATTTAATAATCATTTCAATACAGTAATTTATACTTATTCATATTCTATGTAATATTTTATAATTACTCTTTTACAATTACTCTTGCTCCAAATCATGATTCCTAGCTTCCTTTTCTTGAATTGATTTCCATTCGCCTTCAACTCTTTTCAGATGTAATATGTTCCGTCTTAATGATTGTCCTGTTTCTTCGTTTCTCAGGGTTATATCTCCCTCTTTTGCTTTCTCTATAGTGTGTGGTGTTGGGTTATAATTTGGTACAAGTTTATTTGCTTTATCCATTTCTTTTACATATACTTTGTCTCCTTCATTCAAATCTGGATCCTGTGCATTCCGTCTCTTGTCTACATACTCCTTCCCTTTTTCCTTTTGTTCTTTATCCCTGTCCCTAACCTCAGTGTCATCTTCTTTATTATTAAAGTCTTGTAGCGTTGGAATTTTATCTTTATTCTGTCTTTTAAAAAATAATTCGGTCGGTGTTTTCCCTGTAACTGAGTGAGGGGTAGAATTATACATCATGAGGTATTCCCACAAACTTTCTTGTAAATCCTTTTTCTCAATTTTACCAATTTTCAAACGTTTCAATATGTCGCGATTCTGTCTCTCAACTTCGCCATTCTGTTGCGGGTTGTAAGGAATCGTATTAAACAATATTATGTTGCACTCTTTGCAGAATCTCTTAATTTCATCACTTACAAATTGTCGACCATTGTCTGCCGTTATTGATGAAGGGTAACCTAATCGACTAAATATTTCTTTTAATAATTTTATAATTTGAGCACTAGTAATAGTTTTTGTTATTTTTATTTCTTTATAACGGCTGTAAAAGTCAACAACGACTAATAAGTAGTCATTACTAGGCAATGGACCTAGCAGATCTATTGCTATATCTACCCAGGGAGCCATCGGAAGTTCACGACGCTTCATTGGAGCAGGTGCATGCGGCAATCCAACCAAAGTACATCCTTTGCAGCACTTCACGATATTTTCGGCATCTTTATCGATCTTTGGCCACCATACTTTACACCTTAAACGTCCTTTCATTCCTACTATCCCTGGGTGTCCTTCGTGTGCCGCATCTAGAACGATCTTACGAAGTTTTAAAGGTATCACTAGTCTAGTCCCTCTTAGAAGCACATTTCCAAAGAAGCATAATTCATTTGCAAAAATTTTATAACCTCTGATAGTCTCGTCCCATTTGTTATTATAAATGCCTTCTCTTACTTTAGCTATTTCAGGATCACCTTCAGAGTGTGCTTCAATTTCTGCCATGGATACTGCACGAGGTCTCGCATTCTCAACAATATGGTGTATATGTTTATCGCTATTAATTTTTTGGAAGTCTGAGTATTTACACAATCGAGACAATGAATCAGCTATATTTATTTTCCCGGGCTTATATTTTATATTATATCGGTATGCTTGCAACCTTAACACCCATCGTTCGATCCTGGCACACGGTTTCGATTTTATTCCAAACAACATCTCCAAAGGTTTGTGATCGGTAATCAAATCAAATTCTTTTCCGAAAAGAAAAACATTAAAATGTTCTATAGCCCAAACTAACGCTAGAGCCTCCTTCTCGGTTTGACTGTACCTGCGTTCACAATTAGTTAATGTGCGATTTCCGTAAGCAATTATTCTAGGTCCACTAGAATCTATTTGTACCAAGACTGCTCCTAATCCGAAAGGACTAGCATCAGTAATCACTTGAATTTTGTCATTAACGTCGTAGTACCCAAGTGTTTGAATTTTCGTAAGTTTTTCTTTCAATTGCACAAAAGCTTGATCTTGTTCATTTTTCCAAAACTTTTCAATATTTGTATGTTTTCCAAATTTAAATTGCAATAAATACTTTAATGGTTCTGTCAGTGTAGCTAGGTTAGGTATCCATTTGTTTATATAATTTACTAACCCTAAAAAACTTTGTAATTCCTCAATCGTTTTTGGAATTCTGAATTTGGCTACGCTTTCAATATACTTAGTTAAGGGTCTAACTCCCTCAGGGCTTAACTCATGTCCCAAAAAGTTTACTTTTTGTACTTTGTACAAACATTTGCCTTTGTTCAGCAAAACGCCATTTTGTTTTAGAACCTGTAATACTTTTTCTAAACGTGAGTCATGTTCTTGTTCAGTACGACCGAATATCAAAATGTCGTCAATAAAGCTTACAGCTCCATCACATTTGAGAAGTATATTTTCCAGTATTTTCTGGAACAACTCAGGTGCACAAGTAATACCAAACATTAAACGTTTATAACGATAAAGGCCCTTCGAACTAATGAATGTTGTAATGTGCCTTGAGTTTGGATGCAATTCCACTTGATGAAATGCGTTCTTTATGTCCAACTTGCTAAAATACTGAGCTTTCCTTATCTTTGGCAAAATATGATCCATGGATGGTAATGGGTGGTTCTCCCGCATTATTGCTGCATTAGCACGTCGCATGTCTACATAGAGACGCAGTTCCCCGTTGTCCTTCAATATGGGTACTATTGGAGATATCCATTTTGATGGTTCCCGAACTTCCTCTATAATATCGTTGTCCAGTAATTCTTTAATTTTTTTCTCTATTTTTTCTTTAAGTGGTATTGGAACCCGGCGGTATGGTTGAGAAATAGGCTTTATAGAGTTATCAATAGGTATCTCTACCATAACATCTTTAAATTTCGGAAATGGTTCATTTGCAATCTGATCTACGCTGATTCCAAGTTTCAGTACACCAAGGTGAATAGCACTATCTTTGCCTAGTAAATTTCTTGATCCTCCCGCAATAACATAAATGTTTGCGCGTTGTTCTTTTCCATTAATCTTAATAGTGGTCTCGAAGGATGCTACGATTTCTAGTGGTGTTCTGCTACCGTATGCAAAAAGTGTTTTGTTTGGCTTCTCATCTTGATTGAAATATAAAAACCCCTTGTTTTTTAATGTATTCCACGTCTTGTCCGTAATAAGGTTATATTTAGATCCGGAGTCAATTAACATATTCGTTTTTATCCCTCCAATGACACATTCTATGTTCGCTTCATTATTAACGTTGAAGACATAATCAACTTCTTTATCAATTATATTATCAACCTCCTTCCTTCTTCGAGGCTGCTTACTCGATCGCTCTTCGTCTTGCCTATTTATCTCATCTATTTTCCTTTTCCTAGTTCCTTCTCTACCACTCTTGCAATATTGTCTAAAATGTCCTAATTTTCCGCAACTGTGACATTCTTTTCCTTTCGCCGGACATTTTGCGTCGTTCGCAAAACGTTTGGAATTCCCACATCTACTGCATCCTTTATTCCTATTTACGAAGATTGTGTTTTTCTTTTCATTTTTAGTTTCATTTTCATTTCTTTTAAAAGCTAGAGAGTTTACATCCGATTGTTTATCCTGTTTCCCGTATTTCTCCATTTGTCGATTTACAACCTCTAATGTATTAGCTTCTGTAATAATTTTATCTAGTGTTATGCTGTCACCTATTGTCAAAATTTTCTTACGTAAATCAACTGATAAACACTTCTCTACGATTTGATCTATCAAATGATCTTCTGGATTGTCAAATTTACATTTCTCGGCTTGATTTCTTAATCTTATTAAAAACTTATCAAATTTTTCCCCTTCTTCTTGTTTTATTAAACGGAACACATGTCGTTCATACACTTTACTCTGTTTTGGAGTAAAATACTCATCTAATTTGCTTATCGCTATTCCAAACACATCATTATTCTCGTTAGCTTCAGCATTCGCACCAGGCAAATTATAGAATATCTCTTGTAGACCTGAACCTCCAAGTAATAAAAGAGTTGCCCTCTTCTTTATCGGAGATGTAATTTCTGTTGCTTCCAGGTAGATATTTAAAGACCGCTTCCACACCGTCTCCCTCTAAATCCAATTTCTCCAATGACAGCGCGTTATTTGTTGCGTATGACATAGTGACGAGTTGTTTGGGGCGATCTGAAATAATATGATGTTTTTCTTTTTTTTTTTTTTGTTGCTGGTATATTATACCGGATATTTCCAATTTAATGGAAGTACAGTTGTACGAATTTCCAAATTTATTGAAAGTATTTTAATGCCATAATTTCCAATTTAATGGAGGTAACTTAGTACCATAATTTCCCAATTTAATGGAGGTATCTTAGTACCATAATTTCCCAATTTAATGGAGGTATCTTAGTACCATCGATTCCCAATTTAATGGAGGTATCTTTGTACCAATGTTTTCCAATTTAATGGAGGTACATTTGCACCAACTTTCCAATTTAATGGAGGTAACTTATTACCATTACTTAAGTTAATTATTTACACATATTTTACATACAGAGCAGTCAATGTGTCGGATTCAATAACTGAATCAATAAGATATGTTATTTTATCTTTACCTTCAGCAATATTAATAAATAATCTACTAATTTTGCTAGCTTTTATTTAATATTTTATTATTTGTATTAACAACGTACACCCACCACGTAGGTTTAATACTTTTAAGATTTCTTAAGTCTAATGACCACTATCAGATAAAATGGTAATTAATACGCCTGATTAAAAAAGAAATAATATGTAGATAATAAAAGAATATCAATTTTGATAAGCAATACGTAGGTAAATAAAATTGCAATATTTTTCGTGTAGGCGTTCATCATTACTATGATACTATCAAACAATTATATATATATTTGAAATTATTAGTGTTATTATATTGAACATTTCCTTACTGTCCTATAAGTTATCTTTACGAATATAACTATTAATAAAAATATCTTTAATAGCAATGTTTAATCCTATTTATAACTATGTTATTCCATGTTTCATTAAAATAATGTTATTATTTTTTCAGTAAAGTTCGACACATTGCTCCCTTTTATTTTATATATTTATTAATTTTATATATACATATGTATAAACAGACCTTTGTCCTCGTCGCCACTTGTAGTGTACACTATGTTAAATGGTTCACTGGCTCGACAACACACGGTATGCGCAAGTGACACGTCAGCTCTCGCCAATGGCTCTCGCCCGAATGACGTTCGCCCCACCACACCGTGAGCACGAGACAATGTTAATAACTATTACCATAGTTATTATTTAAATACAAACACTACAATGGGTATAAATGCTGTAAAGCAGAGGGCTGAGGACTGAACCTTGCGGGAGACCTTTCCAAACAAATCTGGGGGGGAGAATACAATTTTGATGTTTAACTGTAATTGATCTGCAAAATAGCAGATTACATATGAAATGAGTAATCCTCGGAGGGATACTCAGCTGTTGCAGTTTCTGCCTGAGTACCGGAAGAAGAACATTATCATATGCCGAAGAAATATCTAGAAAAACACCCACAAGGTACTCTCCGTTAGAGAAGGCTATTCGAATGTCTGTCGTGAAAATGCTGAGACTATCAAGAGTGCTCAAACCCTTTCGAAAGCCGAATTGAGAGGGTGAGAGAATATTCCTGCTTTCCATTATCCATTCCAAACGGTTTTTTAGGAGATGTTCAGTAACTTTCACTAATGTAGACGATAAAGCAATGGGTCTATAGGAATTTGGATCCAAAGGGCTTTTTCCTGGTTTGAGTATGGGAATAATAATTTGGGACTTCCAAGATTCCGGGACGATTCCTGTTAAGAAAAAAGCATTAATTATATTCAGATAGACGCATTTAGCTTTATCACTGAGGTTTATTATAAAGGAGTAGGGCACGCCATCTTCCCCTGGTGACGAGTCCTTAAGTCCATTTAGAGCTGTGTGTAGCTCAGAGAGTGTAAACGGACTATCCATATCATCTGAGACTGAGGTTGGAGTAAAGTTTATAAAACTATCTTGGCATGGTACAAAGGGAGGTGCAAGTTTGGTAGTAAAATCATTAAGCCATTCGGACGGATTATAGGCGTTTAGGTTTTCTGAATTGAGGGAGCGGCGAAATCTCTTAAGATTTCTCCAAACTGTTTGAGGGGGAGACCGAGCACTAAGGGATTCACAGAAATTGATCCAACCCTGCTTTTTCTTTTTAGAAAATAGTTTTTTAATTTTGGCATCTATACGCTGATATTTGATGAAATTCTGTGTAGTCATAGATGCAGTATATGACTCTTCGGCTTCAGATCTCTGTTGGACCAAGGCATTACATTCTTCATCCCACCAAGGTGGGGAGAAACAAATCTTTTTATTAATATTTTTTTGTGGAAAATGGGTATCAGCGGAGGATTTGATAATATTAAGGAAAAGTTCGTAGTATGCAACAGCATTTTCACCATTTACAAAATCAGGGAGGGAGTTCAACATGACATCAACAGAGTTAAAATATGCTAACCAGTTAACGTTCTTAAGTCTATATTTTAGGAGAGGGGATGATTTGGTAGGAGCAATGGATCTGTTGTTTAATGAGAGAAGGATAGGGAAATGGTCACTTCCAAATGTCGATGGAAGGATGTTCCAACATATTTGCGAGGATAGGGAGGGAGATGCTAGGGATAAATCAACAGCAGAATTAGGATTCTGATTAGGATAAACTCTACGAGTAGGCGAACCATCATTGAGAATGCAAAAATTTACATCATCAGCGATATCCACCAACAAGGGAGCAAATCCATCACAGAAATAGGAACCCCATAATGTATGGTGGGCATTAAAATCCCCCATAACAAGAACAGGGCTTGGGAGAGAAGATAAAATGGAATGTAACTCAGGAGCAAGTGAAGGAGTAGGACGGGGAATGTAAATAGATAAAAAGGAAATGTTGAAGGCTTTTATAGCTACAGCATTGATGTGCTGGCTAAAAGGAGGTAAGGGGATTTGGGAGAAGGGAATGGAGTGCCTGATCAAGATGGCACTACCTGCATACCCATCACTTCTGTCATCCCTCAAACAGGTGAAACCCGGAATCCAAAATCGAGAACCGGGAATCAACCATGTCTCAGAGATGGCAATAATGACAGGTTTATACAAATTAATAAGTGAGAGGAGTTCAGGTTTCTTAGGACGGACGCTTTTGCAGTTCCATTGAAGGAATCTGATTGGGGCCATTGTGGAGGATGTTAAATAATTGATTTAGGTGATTGGCAACGTTGGACGGTAAAGGGATTTCATTGCATGTACTGAGGATATTTAAGAGGATTTTTGTGAGTAGTTCCAATAAGTTAGGATTATTATTAGGAGGGGACGGGTTAGCAACATTTAAGGCACAAACATTAGGAGAGGAGGAGGGGCAATTGCCAACTATGGCTTGATGGGCATGTTTATCATACCCCTTCCCTTGAGGAAGTCTAGGGGAGGGAGAGCGGACAATGGTTTGTCTGTATGATTTACTAGGACAGGGGGTGGACTTAGAAGGACCAGGGTTAGTTGGGATGTACGTGGGAACAGAGAACAACTCTTTTGCTACCTCTGCATAGGATCTACGGACACTAGGAAAGCGAGAGGCAGCTTCCATGTAAGAAACATTATCCTGAGACATTACAATTTTTATAGAGTGCTGTCGCGAATACTCCGGGCAATCTTTATCTGTGGCAAAGTGTTTGCCAGAGCAGTGTAGGCATGTAGCATTATCTTTAACAACCTCACACAACTCACCTGTATGAGATTGGGAACATTTAAAACACCTGGGAGTGGATCTACACTGAGTCTTAATGTGGCCATAACGACAACAGTTCAAGCATATTATAGTGGGGAGATTATAGGTTTCGACAGGGATGTATGGTAGGAAAAGATTTTACCAGGAAGGGTTTGACCTTTAAAAGTTATAACAACCGATTGAGTTGGAATCCAGGACACAACTCCTTCGTTAAAAGTCTTACGGTTTAGTCGTCTCAATTTGATTATATCCCCACATCCATGAGGGAGCTCAATTGACTCCAAGAGATCCTCCATAGACCAATCCACTGGGATGCCTTTTATTAGACCCATTCTGGTAACGTTATATGTGGGTAAACTAGCCTTATACTTGCAGAGATCTAATATTGGGTTTTTAATAAAATTATTTGCCGCTTGTGCTGATGAAAATTGTATTTCTATTTTATTGCGACCAACATTTTTAACACTATCATTAACAATTGAGCCAATCTTGTGATTATGTAAGAACTGTCCGAATTTAATGGCTCGAATCGAAATACCAGCAGCTGGATCAGCAACTTCCCGAGAGACGTGAACTATGATGGGACCTTTATCGTCATCTGTATAACTTTTAGGGCCATCGATGAAGGATGGATTTACATACACAGTTTGAATAGAAGGACTTGCGGTAGTAGGGTGGACTACTGTTTTCTTAGAGGAGGAAACAAGAGAACATGAGAAATTATCCCCGGAACGTTTGCGAGAGGAGGATGATGAGAGGTCAGTTTGTAATTCTGAGCCCCCAGGATCGGGAGGTTCAGGAGGAGGATCGACATCCATTATAAACTAACTACTGTAACTAAACTAATATACTTTATCTATAATAAAAAACTAAAACGAATACCAGCCGGAAGAGCAACTATCTATCTAATGGTTTTTCGAGGTTTGCATGATGTAATTCTTCAGATTCAATTTTAGAATCAGGCAGGTTATTTATTTATTTATTTATTTACGGACAACCAACAGAAGTTACAACATTAGTTAGTAATTGCATAAAATATATTCTTAGACTAAGAGTTAATTGCACTTCCAATTACAGGTTATCACAGCATGCATGAATAATTGAGATACAAAAAAAGTAAATATGATTAAGTTACAAGAAACATAAAAATTATTAATTTAAATACAAATTTGGTATACAATCAGTCAGTCAAGAGAAATAAAAAGTACATTTTAAATTTCTTAGAATAATTTCTATAAGTAAATAATAGTTAAAAATAAAAATAATTAAAAATCATACCTATATCTAAAAGTTACGAAAACATATTTGTCAAGATAATAATATACTTCAATATTAATTTCATAATAATTCAAATTCAAATTTAAATAGTTGCATATCATACTCAATTGTATAAAGATTAATTTGTTCTAACTTAATTTAATTTAATTTGAGGTATGTCAAGCAATAGTGGATAAATGTGTCTTTAATTTGTTTTTAAACGACCCTAGGTTGTCGCAAAATAGATCCAATCCATTTATTTCTTTCGCTAAATTGTTGTAAAGTATGCTCACCCTTGGTATTGGAGAATTTTTCCCAGCTCTTGATTTGTATCGGAGTATTTGGACCAAGTTACAACCAAAGTGAGGGATTCTTCTCGGTACCGTGAAACAAAATTTATTTAATATTTCTGAACAGTCGATATTATTGTTGAAAAGTTTGTGCAAAGAACACATGTTTAGATAGGATCTTCTGTCTGTCTGATCTCTGTCAAGCGTTTGCATGTGAAAGTACTTAAGCCTTTTGCTGTAGGTATTGAAAGAGTTATTTTTGGTTTTGTGCGCCAAATGCCTTACAAATCTTTTTTGTATCTTTTCGATTCTTGTTTTTTGTGTTATATTGGTTGGACACCAAACTATGGAGCAGTATCTAGACACGCGGAAGCGTGTCAGCCAAGTTCTAGTATAGTAACAGAACTGGCGAGCAGCACCGTGTGTAATATTACACGAACCATTTGGAGCCACTTTTGACCTCCTCATAACTCAAAAACTATTTGACATAAACGTGTCAAATTTGTTCTAGACACGCGGAAGCGTGTCAGCCAAGTTCTAGTATAGTAACAGAACTGGCGAGCAGCACCGTGTGTAATATTACACGAATCATTTGGAGCCACTTTTGACCTCCTCATAACTCAAAAACTATTTGACATAAACGTGTCAAATTTGGCTCATATATTGAGACTCGCGAGATACATATGTATTCCAAATTTCATAAGCGCATCTCAAATGGTTATTTAGATATTAACGTCTAAAAATCGTCATTTTTATCACTGACTGACCTATAGATCAAAACTATAACCTACTTCCAGGTGATCTAGAAAGTTGAAATTTGGCATGCAGGTAGATAATTATACCAATATAAAGGAAAAAATCTGAAACTGGTAATTTTTCATCATTTTATTATAATTTTTCATTTTATTGGGTCTATTAGGAACACAACTTAGTTCCTGTAATAAAACTGTAAATAAAAAAAATGATGTAAGAACCAGCAATCAAAACTTATCACAGCCGGTCTTAATATGGATTTTAAGGTCTTCACGTGAATATATAACAAGTTGAATACCACCACCCTTAAGTTTTTTAAATCCAAATATTTCCGTTTTATTACTTTTGAGTATAGCCGACTTTCGTATTTATTACGTTATTAACTAGCATTTAGCGCACATCAATGGTGCAAAATCATTATGCTTAAAAAAATAATAGTAATAGGCATTTCGGTACATGGCGCGCGACGCGACGCCGGAGCAGCGGGATAGGAGCGTTGCGATTAAACCTTAACGCGGACGTGTCTGAGCGAGTGGCAACCGCGCTCATAAGAATTATTTCAATGCCTTCCGATGGACGCTGCCTAGTCTATTCGACTGCATATTTTTTGTTTGAGTATACTAGTATACAACAATAAAATAGTTTTCGTGAGACTGTAGTAGAGTATATATATCGTAACTGGAATGATTTAAGTGTGTACTCTAGCGCTACAAACGGGGATCCTTATTGCTTGGAAGAACAGTATCGAGCAAGCATACTGATGTCAGCAAAGGACTGGTGAATGGGTCCAATGGAAAAATAGAGAAAAATGGACACTGAATGGGCAATTCACTCGAGCATTTCAGAGGTACCTACAAGAAAAATAAGAACGTTTTTTTTTTTTTTTTTTTTTTTTTTTTTTTATGTCATAAGGTGGCAAACGAGCAGGAGGCTCACCTGATGGAAAGTGACTACCACCGCCCATGGACATCTGCAACACCGGGGGGCTTGCAGGTGCGTTGCCGGCCTTTCAGGAAAGAGTACGCTCTTTTCTTGAAGGTTCCCAAGTCGTATCGGTTCGGAAAAACCGCCGGCGAAAGCTGGTTCCACAGAGTGGTTGTGCGAGGCAGAAAATGTCTTAAAAATCGCGCTGTTGTGGATTTTCGGACATCTAGGTGGTGCGGGTGATATTTGGAATTTTGACGAGATGTCCGAAGGTGAAATTCAGCAGCCGGGATTAATTCGAACAATTCCTCGGAACATTCCCCGTGATAAATTCTGTAGAAGATGCAGAGCGATCCAACATCTCTACGCAAAGCCAAAGGATCAAGCAGATCGGAAAGGGCTTGATCGTCGATAATTCGAGCCGCTCTACGTTGGATACGGTCAAATGGAAGGAGCTGGTACTGGGGAGCACCCGCCCAGAGGTGAGAGCAGTATTCCATGTGAGGCCGAATTTGCGCCTTGTATAGTCTTAGACGATGGGCCGACGTGAAATACTGTCTTGCCTTGCTGAGCACACCCAGCTTTTTTGATGCCAATTTGGCTTTGCCTTCCAATTGACCGCGGAACTGAACGAGACTCGAAACATCAACGCCAAGTATTCCGATACTAGCTGTAGCGGCTAACGGAATGTTCTCGAATCGTGGAGATACGACAAATGGTGTTTTTTTAGCAGTTAACGCGCAAACTTGCGTCTTTTTGGGGTTGAAGTGAACTAGGTTTAGCCGACCCCAGTTCGAGACTTTGTTTAACGAAGACTCGATTTCAGATACAAGTTTGTTCCGGTTTTCTTCGACGTTTTCCCGAGAAATATTAGCACGGCCGGTGTATGAGGTGTCTACGGTGCTGTCGTCTGCATAGCAATGAATGTTACTGATTTGCAACAAGTCATTGATATGCAGAAGAAACAGAGTGGGTGATAGAACGCAGCCTTGTGGAACACCAGCATTGACGAATTTTAAGTCAGAGCATGCACCGTCGACAACGACCTTGATGCTCCGATCTGCCAAAAAACTGGTAATCCAATTGCATAATTTCCCGGGAAGCCCATAGGAAGGAAGCTTCGAAAGAAGCGCTTTGTGCCACACGCGATCGAAGGCCTTCGCTATGTCCAGACTGGCTGCTAATGCCTCCCCCTTGCTCTCAACTGCTTCCGCCCATCTATGAGTAAGGTAAACTAGAAGATCACCGGCTGAGCGACCCCGACGGAAACCGTACTGGCGGTCGCTAATCAGCTGGTACTCCTCTAGGTACCGCAGGAGCTGGCAGTTTATAATGGACTCCATTACCTTGGAGAACAAGGAGGTGATGGCTATAGGCCTATAATTGGACGGGTCTGAGCGGTTGCCCTTTTTAGGGATCGGATGCACCAAAGCAGTCTTCCAGGAGTTCGGGACGACGCCGAATGCATAGGATTGCCGGAAAAGACGCGTTAAGACCGGCGCCAACTCGGGAGCACAAGTCCGTAGCACGATTGGAGGGATGCCATCGGGTCCACTCGACTTATGAATATCCAAGGAAAGAAGTGCTTTACGAACTGCACTTTGTCGGAATTTAACCTCCGGCATCGTGGTATCACACCGCGGGATTGTTGGTGGTGACTTTCCTCGGTCATCCAGAGTCGAGTTCGCTGCGAAGAGAGAGCCTAAAAGATCAGCCTTCTCCTTAGCTGTATGGGCCAATGACTCACCGTCCTTGTGCAGAGATGGTAAGGAAGGCTGACAGAAATTCCCTAAGACAGCCTTGGCGAGAGACCAGAACGCACGTGTTCCTGAAGGGAGGCGCACCAGTCTCTCGCCAATTCTGCCAATGTACTCCGTCTTCGCCTTAGCAATCACGTTTTTGAAGGACCTAGAGGCAGAGTTATATTCCTTTCTGATTGCGCTGGTATTTACATCACGAGACGCTGATGCGTTAGCCCAGTCTTGGTAGCGTTCCCATTTTCTGCGTGAAGCCGTTTTGCAGAAACGACCAAACCAGGGCTGGGACTTGCCACCGATGGGGACCGCAGAATACGGAATGAATAGTTCCATACCCTGAAGTACCACATCGGCAACAGAGTCAGCAACAACACTCGGATCATCCGGCGAGAAACAAACCTGCCCCCATGGGTAGGATGCAAAGAAGGACCGCATCCCATCCCAATCTGCTGACCTGTAGTGCCACACTCGGCGGCAGCCCACGAAACGAGGTCGTGAGTAACGCGCAACCGGCACTGTACTTCGGACGAGACAGTGGTCCGACGAGCCCAGAGGGGGTTCGACGATAACCTGGTAGCCATCCGGATGGGAAGTCAGCAGAAGGTCCAACAGGGAAGGTGTATGATCCTCCACGTCTGGTATTCGCGTTGGCGAGGGGACTAGTTGTGTCAAATCATATGCTAAAGCGAAGTCGAGAACAGATCTACCCGCATGATCGGTAGTGCGCGATCCAAGCCATTCGGCATGGTGGGCATTAAAATCGCCAAGAATAACGATCTCTGCGGATAGGATCTGCTGCAGTACGGAATCTGTAGCCATTTGGACGTGCTCAACCAGTCGGTCGGTTTCGGCATTACCGCTATGGGACCTATAAAGGCAAGCGTAGATTCGCGGATGGTCGTCACAATCTACACGCAGCCAGATAATTGATAGGTCCTGTCCTTCAAGGCTGCCGAGGCGTCGAGAGCAGATATCATCTCTGACGTAAACGCACACCCCAGCTCGTGGTACAAAGGAATGTTCCAATTTATACCCGGGGTAGGAAAGAAAAGTCGTATCGGCAGGAGAAGATATCTGAGTCTCGGTAAGAAAGAGCAAGGCCGGCTTCGCCGTCTCAAGGTGAAAGTGGACGGCGTTCAAGTTCGAGTTGAGTCCCCTTATGTTGCAGAAGTCCACAGTGAGGGTGGTAGGGGTTGCCTTATGATGCCTGCTCCGCTTGCCCCGAACAGTGGCGAGCGCAAAATTGCCCCCCCCAGAATTCGGAGGGCAGCCTGGGCATCCCTGCTCAGAAAAAAAAAGACAATTATACCCCGTAAACGTAGGAAAATAGAATAGCTTAACATTTTTTTTTTTTATGGCATAGATGGCAAACGAGCAGGAGGTTCACCTGATGGAAAGTGACTACCACCGCCCATGGACATCTGCAACACCGGGGGGCTTGCAGGATTTTCGGACATCTAGGTGATGCGATCACCCGCATTTGTTGGTTTTATTTGGAATTTTGACGAGATGTCCGAAGGTGAAATTCAGCAGCCGGGATTAATCCAAACAATTCCTCGGAACATTCCCCGTGATAAATTCTGTAGAAGATGCAGAGTGATCCAACATCTCTACGCAAAACCAAAGGATCAAGCAGATCGGAAAAGGCTTGATCGTCGATAATCTAAATTTTACCCGCACCACTTCGATGTTCGTAAAACCACAACAGCGTGATTTTAAGGCATTTTCTGCCTCGCACAACCACCCTGTGGAACCAGCTTTCGCCGGCGGTTTTTCCGAACCGATACGACTTGGGAACCTTCAAGAAAAGAGCGTACTTATTTCTTAAAGGCCGGCAACGCACCTGCAACCCCCCTGATGTTGCAGATGTCCATGAGCGGTGGTAATCACTTTCCAGGAGGTGAGCCTCCTGCTCGTTTGCCCTCTATAACATAAAAAAAAAATACTAAGGTGTCTATTAAACGTAACTCACCCTTTGGCCCTTGAGATGAAGGAGTGAGATACGAGAAATCCAAGAGGAGGGAAGAACTGAGAGGTTTTTCTGGTTACGAGCCCACGTAGGAACGCCGGACAATGAGAGAGCGGACGAGCAGCAGCCAAAAAGCCAAAAAGCAGCTCTCACAAAAAAGACGGCTCCTGACTACGATAAAGTCCCAATATCGTATGTCAGGAGGCAGATACGAGAGGAAACTGTCAAAAGGTGGCAGTTACGCTACGACTCCTCACAAACCAGGTCAGTCACTAAATTATTCTTACCAGACAAAAAGAAGGCCAAAAAATTGGTAAGAACAACCGGCACTCAAATTCTGACCGGCCATGTGGGGTCACAAATTCAAAACATAATACCCTCAACAGCACAGACCACACCACAAAGTACACAACACAAAACTCAAAATACAAACCCGATGTCGATGTCGAAATACGAACCCAGCAAAGCATTTTTTGGTTACTTAGTTTAATAGGTCATATTATTTAAAATATTATAAGTTATATATTGTTTATATTTACTTATTATTTATTAATCTTATTTTATTTATTTATTATTAACATAGTTTTTTTTTTAGTTTGTTTATTATTATTTTATTTTTTTTATTTATATATATAATTTTTTTTGGTATGTCGTCTCATAGTATACATAGTGATGTTTACCTATCCCTATCCTCTGATGGATCCTCTAGTGATGATAGTTTTCACAGTACATCTATTCCTTCACTAAATGTCACTCTAGAATCATATTTTTCCGGCTGTGTGAAAAATTTTAATATCATTCACATCAATGCCCAAAGTTTTCCGGCTCATTACCCTGATATGCTTGCATCATTTGACTCCCACAATATTCATGCCATCCTCATCTCCGAATCATGGTTAAAGCCCTGCTTATCATCGACACCTTACTCGTTGCCCGGCTTTCAACTGATTCGCAATGATCGTAGCGGGAGGAGGGGTGGTGGCGTTGCGATCTACTTACGCTCCTATATCCCTTTCACAGTTCTCGGTTCGTCTGCTGAACCACCTCCGCCCGATGCGGTCGAACATTTGCTTATCGAAGTAAGTCTGTCCTGCTCTAAGCTTCTCCTAGGTGTATTTTACAATCCTTCTTCTCTGTCTAATTATTTTACCACTTTTGAAAACGTATTACATAATTTTATTCCTACCTACAGTCACTCAATTATAATGGGTGATTTTAACACTTGGTTACTCAAAAATGACTCTCGGTGTAAGAAATTATTAGAAATAACTGATTCCTACAATTTACATGTTTTACCTCTTAAATCTACACACCATTCTTCTGGTTGTATCCCATCTCTTCTGGATCTTATAATGGTTTCATCTCCTGATTTTATTTCAAACCACGGCCAATGCCCTGCTGATGCATTTTCCTATCATGACCTGATCTTTCTTTCGTACACAATTCATCCTCCTAAAGCTAAATCTAGAACTCTTCTGTATCGTAATTTTGCGGGAATGGATCAGATTCGACTCTGTGATGAAGCTCGCCAGCTGGATTGGTCGTCGATATTCGCTGCTGAGTCAATTAATGACAAAATTGAAATGTTTAATACGCTGCTAATCGTATAACTGAGTAATTTATACGACACCCATGCCCCTTTGAAACCGGTAAAGATGAAATACCTTCCAGTACCGTGGTTGTCGAAAGAATTAAAAAAGCTGATTTAGAAAAAAAACCTTGCTAAGAACAAATGCATGACAATGACATCAATCGCGATAAATATAGAAAAGCTCGGAATCGATAAAATACAGCATGTAGAGACGCTCAACGACGCTACATTCACAAATCCGTCGAAAACGGCGACACTTCAAAAATCTGGAAATTTCTAGAAACACTTGGACTTGATAAATCATCACATAACTCTCCGACTATAATTAACGTTGAGATTTTAAATAAGCACTTCTCTTCTCCTTGTGTACTCGATAGTGTTGATAAACATTGCACACTTAATATTATTATTGACGACCTCCGTGGTCGAGTAGTGTGTACACCGGTTTTCATGGGTACGCCACTCTGAGGTTCCGGGTTCGATTCCCGGCCGAGTCGATGTAGAAAAAGTTCATTAGTTTTCTATGTTGTCTTGGGTCTGGGTGTTTGTGGTACCGTCGTTACTTCTGATTTCCATAACACAAGTGCTTTAGCTACTTACATTGGGATCGGAGTAATGTATGTGATGTTGTCCAATATTTATTTATTATTTATTTATTTATTTCCTCGCATCCAACTTCTAAATTTCCACCGTTTACATTCTCCTCTATCACTGAATGTGATGTTAAGAACATATTATCCACGTCTTCGAATGCCGTTGGTACTGATTGCATAAGCCGTAAAATGATCATTTCCATCCTAGACATTTTTGTTCCTACTTTAGTGCACATCCTAAAGTACTCCATCACCCGTAGCACATTCCCTGATGCTTGGAAAGACGCTCATATCATACCACTTTCCAAAAAACCTAATCCTATCAACAACTCCGATTACCGACCGATTTTCATTCTTCCGTTTCTTTCCAAAATTTTAGAAAAAATAGTTTTCCAACAATTAAACACATTCCTCAACAACCACTCCATCCTCAACCCTCTCCAATCCGGCTTCCGCGCAGGTCATAGTACGGTGTCTGCTCTGGTTTAAGGTTACGGATAACATTCGTGCAGCCATGGATAATAAATAACTCACAATTTTTATTCTTTTGGATTTTAGCAACGCATTTAACTGTGTTGATCATGAAATCCTTTTGAGTTTGTTAGGTTCTATTAACATATCTCCATCAGTGGTAGATTGGTTTCAAAGTTACCTCAAGGGCCGATGAGATCGGATTCGCCATAATGAGTCTTTCTCCTCATGGTGTGATGTCCAGGCTGGGGTTCCACAAGGTGGCGTCTTATCCCCCTTAATATTTTCAATTTTCATTAATTCTATCACTTTATGCATTTCTTCTCTCTACCATATGTATGCAGACGATATCCAGATTTATCGACATGCAACACATAAAGATTTTCCTGCAGCGATTGATGCTATTAATGACGATCTTGTTTCAATCTCTGAGTGGAGTAAGCGATACGGACTTAACATCAATCCAAGTAAATCGCAAGCAATCATAATTGGTAGTCCAGGCATGATCTCGAAGGTAGATTTATTTAATTTACCAGCCGTTGAATATAGAGGCACTACAATACCCTACTACTCCAACGTTAAAGATCTTGGTGTGTATTTAGACCAGACATTATCTTGGTCAGTACAAATAAAAGAAGTCAGTAGGAAAATATTTGCTGCGTTGAGCTCATTACGGCGACTCCAATCTGTACTTCCAATTCCTACCAAAATTATGCTAGCAAACTCTCTCCTTTTATCAATTCTAGATTACGCAGATGCAGCTTGCATCTGCATCCTGATCTGACCGAGGACCAACTGAACAAACTTGAGTGACTTCAAAATTGCTATTCGATTCATATTTTGCCTACGAAAATATTATTACCATGTCTCCGAATATCGTTCAAGACTCAAGTGGCTTCCTATACGTCTTCGCCGGAACCTGCATATTCTTTCCCTTCTGTACTGTGCGCTATTTAACTATAGTTTTCCTACGTATTTAAGCGAAAAAATTTAATTTCGTGGGGATCCTTCTTTATTAAGATCTAAGCGGTATCTAACACTCAAAATGCCTGTTCACAAAACAAAATTAACAACAATTCGTTTACTGTACAGGCCAAAAAGTTATGGAATGCCCTTCCGGTAGATTTAAAAAAAGCTCCATTAATCTCAGCTTTTAAAAAAGCCGTAAAAAACTATTACCTTAATAATAATTTAGACGACTTTAATTAATTTCCTTTATATAACATTTTAGTATCTTAAATATCTATTAGTGTATAATAGACATACATATTATATATATATGTAGTATAGATAAGTATTAGTGTGTAAATATTTGTATGTAAGCTTATGACTGCACCGCCTACGCCGATGGTTTTAAAAATTCTCTCTCAGATTGGGTTGTCTGGAAGAGATGGCTAATTATCCATAAGTCCGCCCATTATACAACACTCGTATTCAACATTTATTTTTCGTTTTTTTTTCTTTTTTTTATTTTACTAATTTTGTTTTACTTTTTTTTCTGTGTATTTCGTGTTGTTTGCCGTGTACAATAAAGTATATTTCATTCATTCAAAGCCAAACCCGGGCCACCGGTAACACCCTTAGGCAAAAACTACAGACTCTCCCACATACTCTACGGGGATTGCTCGTAAAGAGAGACCAGCCCATCACGTCCAACCAGCCCACCCAATATACCGTATTCACGGAGCTGTTGCAAAACATGGGTGAACGTGGTACACCGGGCATCAAAATCAAAGGTGTAGTAGATGTAAGCTCTCTTTATGAGTGGAGATACTGAGAGGGTGGGCATTGCATTCTGTTGCCCTGAGGGCTCAGATCGCTTGACTGTGTCTCCTGGAATAGCCTTACTCATTAAAGGGAGCACTTCCAAAGTAACAACGCAAATGCCGGGTGCTTTGACCTGTCGACTGATGCGACTACGAAACAAAGTAGTCGCACTCTTTGAACGGAAGAGGAACGCAATTGCAAAGGGGACTTCCCTTTGCAATGGCGTGCAGAATGCTCTCAAAGATGGGCGAGGAGGACCACGGAGGGAACCCAAGTACGATAAGCGTGGACGCCATGAGAGTCGGCTTTGAAACAGGTGACATTGCTGTCTGCTTTGGCTGCCTGTTAGCCTCGAAAAAACATGAGGTTATCGCATATGAGGACAGGGGGGAAGACCTAGGTTTCCTGAAACCCGAGGTCCCAACAACATTCCCCTCTGCAAAGCCGGCCACCATCGAGTCCCAATTAAGCGGATCTGAGCGACTACAGTTAAAAATAGCGGCGCAGAGAACGGCCCAGACCCCGAAGTGCCGTCGAGACAGACGGCCGAGCCCTGGACCTGGAGTGACGGCGGTGACGTGTTTAATCCGCGATCTGATATCTCCGAAGAACAAGACGTCGCACTCACCCCAATCAGACCCCGGCCCGTCGGTTTCATCGAACCGACAGGCGCAGTCAATGAGGGAATTCCTGATGGTCAACGACCCGGGAAAGTCCAAAACAACACGCACCCATCTAACAAGGGCAGATAAGGTTCAAGTAATACCACCAAAGCTGAGACCAGCGTCAAACCCTCGAGACCACGCAGTGAATGCTTTTCTAGAGTTCCGGGCTATTGTGACGGCCACCCGTGAAGTCCACTTAGCCACCTGCAAAAATATCATGCAGACCTATCGGCGCGGTAACGAAAAGCTGCTGGAGGTAGAGCTTGAAGATGTCGAGGCGGCCATACACAACAACGAAATATCCCAAGTTATCAAAGGGAAAATGTCAGGGCGGTACATGGCTGCTTACAGCGCTGCAGAAGGATTCGTGGGCATGGTTGAAGATGAGGGGCATAAAGACGCATTCCCTAGGTTCTTCACACCAACTTGAGACTCATTGGTAGTAGTGGCCAGATGCACGAGAGTAATGCTAGATGACAGGATACTCGCGATGGCAAAGTCCATCTCAGAAGGTCCGGGGGTCGACGCACCTCTCGTGGGTTGGGAATTGCCTCAGATATCGTGGATAAACGGGGTACCAGGATGCGGAAAGACGACTCACATTATCAGGAATTTCGATGAGGACAAAGAAGTGGTAGTCACCTCTACAATCGAAGCCGCCAAAGACCTGAAAGAACAACTTACATACCGATTTGGCGATAAAGCTAAATCAAGGGTACGAACTATGACATCCGTGCTAGTGAACGGGTTCAACGAGAGCATAAAATGTAACCGTCTTACGGTCGACGAAACCCTCATGAACCACTTCGGAGCCATAGTAATGGCGGCACAGCTGTCCCGAGCTAGCGAGGTGGTCCTCATCAAAGATATCAATCAGTTGCCTTATATCGACAGAGAAAATCTGTTCGAAATGAGGTACTGCCGACCAATCCTTACAACAAACATCACCCATGAGTTATCTTGTACGCACCGAAACACCCTGGACATCACATACGCCATTAGCGAGGTCTACCGTAACATCTATTCTGCAAGCCCTTTCGTCCACTCCCTCAAAATGGAGAGATTCACTGACGCCAACATACCATCCGACCAAACCAAAACTCTATATCTGGCCCATACGCAGGAGGAAAAGAAACTCCTGATGGACCAGGGATACGGAAAAGGTGAAGGGTCAAACGTCATGACCATCCATGAATCTCAGGGCCAGACTTACGGCGACGTTATCATAGTCCAGTCGAAGAATGTGAAGCTTCGTATACACGAAAGTGTTCCTCACGCAGTTGTGGCAATCACTAGACACACTAACACCTGTGTCTATTACACGGACGATGGTAGCGACGCTATCGGCAGATTCATCGGCCGAGCGGCGGGTGTTTTAGAAAAGACACAGCTATCTATACATAAACGCGACATCAGAGTCGCCGAGGCTGTACTCTCTCTGATCGAGCACGGAGCAGGGCCCGCTGGATTGCAGTAATTAGGATGAAAAAAAAAAAAACTACTATATACTACATATTATTTTAAATTGAAAAAAAAAAATGTCAGCGTGGGCCACGTCTTCCAAGAAGACGACAAGCTCGAAGTCCAGCGAAGAAGTGCTGATGTTCAGTAAAAATATAAAATAACGCCACAATTTATAAAAATAAAATGAGCCCGTGGATGTTGTAAAGTAAATAAAAAAAAAACCTCTACAGTCATTGCTTCTCAAATATCCTGGAATGTCCTGTCATCTTCTTTTGGTAGTAACCTATCCTCCTTTCTTTAAATCATCGATCCATTCCCTATTTATATAGGATAGGGGTTTATACCCCAATCCTTTATTAAATTATAAATTAAAAAATGGTAACTGGTCTGCATATGCTGAGTCTGTTGATTCCATGATCGACACCCTCTTTGTTTCCCAAGACTATGGAAATGTAATTCTTTGCTATGATCTTTTCCTTAATGGTATTTTAACTGCAGCTGATGAATGAATGAAATATACTTTATTGTATATATATATTGTATGTATATAAACTTACATAAAAATATTTACACACTAATACTTATACTTACTGCATATATATATATATATATATATATATATATATATATATATATATATATATGCAGTATATATATATATATATATCTCTATTATACACTAATACATATTTAAGATACTAAAATGTTATATAAAGAAAATCAATTAAAGTCGTCTAAATTACTTAGGTAATAGTTTTTAACGGCTTTTTTGAAAACTGAAATTGATGGAGCTTTTTTATATCTACCGGAAGGGCATTCCATAACTTTATAGCCTGTACAGTAAACGAATTGTGTAGGAATTTTGTTTTTTGAACAGGAAGTTTAAGTGTTAGGTACCGCTTAGATCTTAATAAAAAAGGATCCCCAAGAAATTCAAATTTTTCACTTAATTTTTCTACGTATTAAGCAGTACAGAAGGGAAAGAATAAACAAGTTTGTTCAGTTGGTCCTCGGTCAGATCAGGATGCAGATGCAAGCTGCATCTGCGTAATCTAGAATTGATAAAAGGAGAGAGTTTGCTAGCATAATTTTGGTAGGAATTGGAAGTACAGATTGGAGTCGCCGTAATGAGCTCAACGCAGCAAATATTTTCCTACTGACTTCTTTTATTTATACTGACCAAGATAATGTCTGGTCTAAATACACACCAAGATCCACTTCCCTAAAACACACCTCAAAAATTATTTGCTTTCCACCCCCTGGTGGGATGAGGAATGCAAACGATTATCTGAACAGAGACTAGAGGCTGAAGCATCATACTCATTGTGTATGTCTTTGGATAACTTTTGTAAGTATCAGAGAATCGACGCCAAATTTAAACAATCAATTTCTTAAATGAAAAAAGTTAGTTGGATTCATTTCTGTAAATCTCTGAGTCCTCGTTCCTCTTCCTCTGCAGTCTGGTCCCAACTTAAAAAAATCCGCCGATGCCTTAATTCTGTCGACCCTTCCTCAAATACTCCTTCTGAGCGGCTTAACAATTTCGCTGATAAGCTCGCCCCCCATTTGTCCCTTATGGGGACAGTTTTCTAAATTCTAAGCCAGCATCCACATCCATTTTGGATGAAATGGATGCCCTATTTTCTTTTTCCGAACTTCAATGTGCGTTAAATGGTTTATCTGATTCTACTCCTGGGGAAGACGGCGTTCCTTAGTCTTTTATTTCTAAATTAAATGATAAAGCGAAAAAATGTTTTTTAAATATAATTAACTCAGTTTTTATTAAAGGAATTGTCCCGCAATCTCAGAAGACACAAATTGTTATCCCGATCCTTAAACCGGGTAAGAACCCTTCAGACTGCGACTCATATAGACCGATCATTTATCATCAACTTTGGCAAAGATCACTGAACATCTGTTGAAAAACCGCCTGGAATGGTTAATGGAAAGCAGAAATATAGTTGCTCCCTCTCAATTTGGCTTTTGGAAGGGGTTGATCACCATTGATAGTCTAAGTATACTCACACCAGAAATTCGAATTGCCTTTGCTAAAGAGTACCTTGTGGGATTTTTTCTAGATATATCTTCTGCATATGATAATGTCCTTCTTCCGTTGCTCATGCAGAAAATGCAACAGCTGAGTATTCCACCGAGGATAGTTCATCTCATATGTAATCTGTTAACTTGTAGATCAATAACGGTTAGATGTAGGTGATATCTCTCACTGCCTCCCAGATTCGTCAGGAAAGGTTCACCTCATGGCTCAATACTCAGCCCTCTGCTTTACAGCATATACACCCATGATCTCGATTTGTCTGTTAACAATTTTTGTAACATACTTCAGTATGCTGATGACATAGTTTTATATCATAGATCTAGTTCCATTGAAAATTTAACATTTCGATTAAACTCTGCTTTGCATTACCTATCCCAATGGCTCTCTGATCATGGCTTATCACTTTCGATAGCTAAGAGTCAAGCAGTGATTTTTACGAAAAAAAGACGCATACCTACCTTTGATTTGTTTTATGAGGGTCAACCCATTAACTTTGTAGACAAAACAAAATTTCTTGGTATTATTCTCGATCACCAACTGAACGGAACTTCACACTCTGACCATTTAGGCAAGAAATGTGAAAAATTAATTAATGCCCTTAGGCAGTATCTAGAGTATGGTGTGGAGCTCATCCTTATACATTGAAGTTGGTCTATAACGCAATAGTTCGTAGTCATTTGGACTATGGACTGTTTGTTCTATCCCTTCAATAAATCGGCTTCAGAAAAATTAAATAAAATTCATTTTAAATGTTTGCGTATAATCCTGGGTGCGATGAAATCCACCCCAACTCTGCAGGTTAAGTGTGTTGATCCTCCTCTACAGATAAGGAGGCAATATTTATTTGACCGCTTTGTCATTAAATTGTTACAGCTACCTTCCCATCCTCTATTGATCAGATTAAACAAACTATCCCACCTTTGCAACCCAGATAGTCCGACATCCTCATTCCTATGAAACAGTTTCCTCAAGTATACCAACCTCCCTCATCCCCTTACCACTTTTTCTTCTAATCCTCTTTTTTCCACCTCCTTTAAAGCTCTTATTTATAATCCCCCTGTTATAACAAACCTTGGTCTTATAAAAGGTTCCCTTGATACTAGTGTCCAATTTCAAAGAATTTTTCATCAAAATTGGCAAAATCATCTCCCTATAAATACTGATGCCTCTAAACTCTCACCAACCGGCTGCGTTGGCGCAGCTTGTTGGATACCCAAGTATAAAATAGCCCTTTTATTTAAATGCCCCCCTGAAACCTCTATATTTTCCGATGAGGCCATTGCTTTACTGGAAGCTATTATGTATGCCCTGACTGGGCATACATAATAGCTGCACAACAACACATAAAATAACTGATTGCCACAATTCATTAAGCTGTCTGTAGGCCATCAAAGAAAATCATTTTCATAGCAAATTAAGACTTTCTATCGTTTTTAAGATCAGAGAGGCCCTATTGTCCTGTCACCAACAAGGTCTACAAGTTTTGCTTGTCACTCGGGTATTATTGGAAATGAGACGGCTGAATCAAATGCTAAGATTGCTATCCAATCTAGTTCATCTGAGAATTTTGTCAATTCCTCTCGAGACTTGCTCACTTTTGCGAAAGCACAAATGGATAAATCCTGGAATGATTTTTGGATTTCATCAAAATCGGTTAAGGGTAAGTATTATTCGGCGTTACAACCTGAAATTCCGAGTCGACCTTGGTTTTCATTTCTGATCGTTGGGCCACTTCTACTATCTGTCGGTTACGCCGCGGCCATTTATGCACACCTACCCACCTAGCAAAGTTAAGAGTCCGAGATCACTCACTGTGTGAATGTGGCCTTTGTTTGCCTTCGGCGGGCGCCACGGGATCGCTTGCGCATGCTACCGTGCGGGCCTCCAACACCTAGAGGGAGTTCTCGGGGTACTGAGACCCCCCCTAGTCCCTGCGACGCCTATTGAGGCGGGGGGAGAAGGTGGGGAGAAGAAGGAGAGAAGAAGGGGAGAAGGTTTCCGCCCATAGTCACCGCAAGGGTGTGCCTCTGGGGCCCCCACGCACCACACTCGTGGCAGGAGGGTGACACCTCCCGCCGCGCTATCCCGTGCAGGTACTTACTGAAGCATCCGTGCCCGGTAAGTACCTGCGTCATCCTGAAGGTGAGTGTGCCCTTCTTCCTCTCGACCCAGCGACTCAAGTGGGAGCGGATCGCCTCCACTGTCGCCAGGCCCGTCGTGGGCGACCCCAGATCCTCCTGCCATCGGGCGATCAGGGCTCGCTGGGCTAGAGCCCTGATCGCGAGAAGTGTCGCCGCAGCCCACGACACCGTATGGTACCCTCTGACGCCTCTCACCGCTATGACCCTCTGCGGCTTACGCAGCAGGGCCCGGTTGTCAGCGGTGAGGGCGTCGACCCAGATCGGGGCACCGTACAGCGCCATTGACCTCACTACGCCGGAATAGAGACGGCATAGCGATCCCGGCCCCCCCACATTCGGAAGGAGGCGGCCGAGAGCGGCGGCGGCGTTGATGAGCCTCGGGCCTAGATGGACAAAATGCTGCCCGAAGCTCCATCGACCGTCCAGGATAAGGCCCAGATACTTCATCTGGGCCTGCACCTTGATCACCGTCCCCCGGACGGTTATACTCGCCCCTCGTGGGGGTCCTTGCCGTGGACCGTGGAACAGGAGGGAACACAGACAACAGAGAACAGGAGGGAAAGACAGCAGCGAACGATTACGACCACGCACTATAGTAGTGCGACTAGCGCGCCGCACGATTCGCGATCAACTACTGCGCGCGGCGCGCGTGCGTCGCGGGGCCGATACATCGGGCTTAGATGTAGATATAGATAACGAACCTAAACGGTTTTACATTAACGAGCGCCTCACTAGAACAAATCGTGCCCTTTTTTATAATGCACGAGAGGAGGGCCGCCGCAATGGATGGCGTTATATATGGACTCGAGAGGGCCGAATCTATGCACGACGGAATAAAGAAACTGCAGCTCAGAGGATACGATCACAGTATGATATACCGAAGGTTTTTGTAAAAGCACAGGTTTGAGCTCTGAATCTCAGTTTACGAGTAAGGACATTATTTTTAAATTACTTATCGTTTATTTTATAATAATAGCACCTGAAAAGGTGTATTTCTTAATTTTTCTGATCGTTTTGTTGTATATTTATGTTAATTGTTTTCATATTAATTATAAGGATTCTAGTAAAAATATTTGCAGCAGTGTAATACATAGCGACCAGATAGTATATATAATAGGTTCATATAAATATAATATACAATTAACTGTTTTGTACACTAGGGGTAAATCGCCATCAAATCGATTATTATTATTGAATGTTATTTACATTATCTCGATACTTCATCTCCATTTTATTAGCATATTTATTATAAAATGATAAGGCCACTAAATTTAAAAATTGGTTTCCTAAACCCGGGTTCCCTTGGAACTAATCACGAAGAGCTAATAGTCGCTGTAGATAGGCATAATGTGGACATTCTAGGCCTTAATGAGACTTGGCTGAGAGCCGGTGAAGAGGGACGTGCGCCCAGTATACCAGGATACAGCTTACGTCATATACCGCGGCCACCAGAGTTGCGTATACGTGGTGGCGGGGTAGGTTTCTACGTCAGGAAAGGTCTAAATGTTCGTACCCTCAGCCACCCTCCCTCTCCGTCGGTTGAGCAGATGTGGATATGCTATAAAAGCAAAGGTAAGAATATTGTAATAGGAACCGCATATAGGCCACCTTGGTTAAACGTACAAACTTTTTTTGATGCGTTGTACGAATCATTATCCGCTTTTTCATGGTGTGACCAATTTATCATTGTTGGAGATTTTAATATAAATTTTTTAGATAAGAATAATACAAACCATAAATCACTTACTGACTTTTTAAACTATTCAAATTTAACGCAATACGTTAGTGAGCCTACGCATTTCACAAATCATAACGAAACTCTCCTAGATTTGTTCTGTACCGATGCAAGTGTTTGTCAGATCTGGGTTGATTATATCTGCACTCTAAGCAGTCACTCATTCATATCTTGTGAGATTACTGTTAGTAAAGATAAATTTACGCCAAAAAAAATTTTCTACAGGGACATAAAATCTATTAATCCAAATGAATTAGACAAATGTCTTGCACTTATCAACTGGGACTGCATTGCTGAACTTCAAAGTGTAGATGACATGGTGGGCGAATTTAATATAGAGATTCGACGGATTTATGATACTCTTGCACCTTTGAAATGTCTGCACGTTAAGCATCGTCATTATCCCTGGATTACATCTACTATCAAGCTTATGATGAGACTACGGGATAATGCACACCTAAGAGCTCGTAAAACGAAAGTAGATTCCCACATTAATCATTATAAAGACTTAAAAAGCTTTGTACGCTTATCAATCAAAAATGAGAAAAAAGCTTATTTTGAAACTTATGTTAATAAAAATCTTAATAACG
Source organism: Vanessa atalanta (assembly GCF_905147765.1). Lineage (NCBI taxonomy): Eukaryota > Metazoa > Arthropoda > Insecta > Lepidoptera > Nymphalidae > Vanessa > Vanessa atalanta. Next base: position 7,107,365 of record NC_061901.1, read on the forward strand.
CAAAGATTCTATGGAAACACATCAAATTTAATGTTAATATTCATAGAAAAAGTGACTGTATACTACCGGAACATTTGCGTGATCCAAATAAACTGAATACCTTTTTTCTTACAGTTCCTGGTAGCCACAATGCAAGTCAATTAGAAATTGAATACTATCAACAAAATAAATTTAGTGATGCAAATTTAAGCTTAAAGGTAGTATCAGAGTTTGAGATCTTTAAACATATTAAAACTTTGACTACAAATGCCATTGGTGCAGATGGCATCTCTCTCGATATGATATTGCCCACTCTTCAATATACCTTAAAGTTGATAACAAAAATAGTCAACACCTCTATTATGACAGGTATATACCCAAATCTCTGGCGTAGGGCTATTGTCAGACCTATACCTAAGGTCGATGCTCCTTTAGAGTTTAAGGATTTGCGTCCTATAAGCATTCTCCCGTGTCTGTCTAAGATTCTTGAAAAAGTAGTATGTAATCAACTCAGGGGCTATTTAGAATTTAACAATATTTTGCCAGACAAACAATCTGGGTTCAGAAAAAGAAGGGGAACTACGACTGCATTAGCAAACGTTGTAGATGATATCCTATCTGCTCGAGACAGGGGGGAGGGTACTATCCTGGTGCTTCTGGACTACTCTCGTGCGTTTGACACTATAAATATTCCTCTGTTAATTTCCAAGCTGTCATATTATGGTTTCGACGACAAAGTAGTACAATGGTTTCAAAGTTACATGACTGACCGCAGCCAATCTGTTGAGATAACGCTAGAGAATGGCAATGTTGCTAAATCGGATGTACGTCAGGTTACAAGAGGAGTTCCGCAAGGCTCAATCTTGGGACCGATTTTGTACACGATCTATATAGCAGATATTATTAAGCAAATAAATAGTGAGCATGTTACAAGAGCGTCATTGTTTAAGCTGAAAATGCCAATCCATAAAACAGCGGCATTTCGAGGAAGTTTCAGGTACTGCGCCACCAGGTGCTGGAATGACCTGCCTCCTCCTATTCGTGACCTGAAATCGTTAGGAAATTTCCGATATAAGTATAGATTATATTTATTAGATAAACAAAAAAATTCTTAAGCTAGACATTTAATTTTATTCATTTAATTCAATCGCTGTTATTATTATTTTTTTTTAATTTATTTATTTTATCTATTTATATTTGTATTTATACACATGGGTATGTAAATTTATATACAAAATCAATTTATATGTCGTTGACAAAATTTAAATATAAATTATGTTAATATTCAAGTATACGTATATTGCAAAATTAAATTAATAATAATTTTACGACACGAACCCGTTTGGTTTGCGGTCCGATTGCTATAGGCAAGAATCACGTTATCGCCTGGTGATCCCATGACCTTGGCTTCCACGCTCAGCTGCATTGTTTTTTATGAGATGTCATCTTAACCGCTCCTATCTCATAACTCCTTAGTTCTTCAATCCATATCTTTAAGATAAAGCGAATTAAATTAAGATATTGGGTTTTTATGTTAGCGTGTAATTAAATATATATGCGAATAAAACTGAATTTTACTATAATCACATATATTTTATATATATTTCGTGTCATAAAAATACTTCTTACCTTATATTGTCTTTTCCAAATACTTAAAAATGTAGTACTATAATTTATTGTCAAATCGCAGTATGTATTTTTCTGTGTTCGTTTGGATATTTTTAATTAAGCGAACAACATGCTTACGGTTGAGCGTCAGACGCTGCGGGCTGCGCGGGCCGACTGGGCGCGTGAGCATTAAAAACACTTAAAATATTATGTACAATTTTACGTATAATTAAGAAAGAGGTTGCGCCCTGCTCCCGCGCGATCCGGCACACTCTGCCTAGCAAGTGCGACAGATATACTCGTACCTAGGTAATAATTATGTTTATGCTGCCTTTATTATTATGTTAATTTTATATATATATATATATATATATATATATATATTTTCCTCTTTAATTATTTATTGCATCGATTTAATATCGCTCTTTTATTGTTACCGCTGTCAGTTCCGCAATAGCATTAGGAGACCACTGAAAATCAGTGTAGAAGCAACAATGTTTCTATTTTTCACTGAGTGGATGTCCTTTTGGCTAAATTACACTGCTGCACACTATTTATTGTTTTATATTATTTTAATTATTAATTTTTTACTCTTAAAACTTGTTCTGTTGTAGTTGTATTTTTAGTTATTATTACTTTTTTTTTTTTTTTTGTTTGATGTATTTTAGGATAAGTGATATTTTGTTATGTTTCGTTGTTTATGTTGTGTGAAAGTAGTGTAATTTGCTCAATAAATGTTTATTATTATTATTATTATTATTTACTTACATTTGCCTATATCTTTTAAAATTATCTCCTCCTTTCTTTATATACATTGTGTTTTAGTAGGTAGATGGATGTGTATGTATACATGTATGTTTGTGTATATGTATATAGTATTTTTGTTTAAGCGGCTAATATATATATATATGTATGTATGTGTATGTATGTGTATATATGTATATATATATATATATATATTTATATATATATATGTATATGTATGTATTTCATTTTCATTCCTTCTCCTCATCATCTGATAATAGTTTTCATAGTGCTTCTGTGCCTCTTTCTTCTCTCCTTGATTCTGCCTTTTCTCCTTACCCTAGAAACTTCAATGTTGTTCACATTAATGCTCAAAGCATTCCCTCACACTATGCAGACTTTGTTTCCTCTTTTAACAACGATAATATACATGCTATTTTGGTGTCTGAAACGTTTCTTAAACCTAATTTACCTTCATCCTATTATTCTTTACCTAATTTTCACCTCATTCGAAATGATCGCGTGGGAAAAGGTGGCGGCGGTGTTGCAATTTACCTGCGCAACAATATTCCTTTTACGATTATCGACAAATCACCAGCACAATACTCGACCTTCTCCGAGCATATCTTTCTGGAACTAATATTTGGCTCCAAAAAGATACTGCTCGGCGTTTTCTACAGCCCTTCATTACTTATAGACTATTTTCAACATTTGGAAAATCTACTAGAACTATATAGTCCTACTGTCGACCACTCTATCATCTTGGGTGACTTTAACACGTGCGTCCTTAAAAATGATTCACGTGCCAAGCGTCTTAAAAACTTAATAAGCAGCCTCAATTTTACATTACTTTCGACTGATGCAACACACTTTTTTCCCAATTGCACACCCTCGACACTTGACTTAAAGATCGTCTCATCTGCCGAGTTTGTGGATACGCATGGCCAGTGCCCTGCCGAAGCATTCTCGTACCACGACCTCATTTACGTGTCCTACAGGATTCGTCCCCCAAAAACCAGGCCAACCATTGTCATGCGTCGAAACTTTAAACATTTCGACAACACAAGCTTTTTGTCTGACCTTAATGACATCGACTGGGATATGGTTTTTAATGCTCCTTCTATTAATGATAAACTTGACATTTTTAATTCCTTACTAACCCAACTCTATGATAAACATGCTCCACTCCGCCCAATCAAACTCAAACATCTTCCAGCACCGTGGTTAACCCCGGATATTAAAAGGCTGATGTCAAAACGTAATGCGGCTAAATCAAAATATAAACTAACACCTTCTGATGCTAATTACGAGCATTATAAGAAGCTACGTAACCGATGCAGCAAAACCTGCAGAGACGCACAAAGAAAATTTATCCACGACTCTATTGAAAATAAAAGTCAGGCCAGTGTTTGGAAATTCTTGTGCTCCCTAGGTATCGGCCGACAACGTAGCAATTTGCCGCTAAGCATTGACATTGATGCATTAAACAAGTATTTTGCCACTGCTACAGCATTATTAGACAGTCATGCCAAAGTAATCACCCTAAATAATATTAATTCCCTGCCTCCTGACGTTATCCTTCCTTTTAAATTCGAGCCTGTCACTCCAGACGAAGTAAAAAAACATATTTTAGCTATTAAATCGGATGCGACTGGTAGTGATGGTATCAGTCGAAAACTAATCCTATTAATCCTTGATTTTATTACGCCTATTATTTCTCATATATTTAATTTTTCTTTTCCTCAAACGAATTCCCTATTGCATGGCAAACTGCACATGTCATTCCTCTCCCTAAGACCAATAACCCTACGTTATTTTCACATTTCCGTCCTATTAGCATACTTCCTTTCCTGTCTAAAGTATTAGAACGTATAGTCTTTTCTCAACTCAACCTTTTTCTTTCTAAAAACCATACTCTCAGTCGGTATCAATCTGGCTTCAGATCTGGGCATAGCACAGTTACAGCGCTTGTCAAAGTTTGTGACGATATTCGTCTCAATATGGACAATAAGTTGCTGACTGTCTTGGTACTATTGGACTTTAGCAATGCTTTCAACACCGTTGATCATGATGTGCTACTTGCCATACTAAGATCAATCGGTGTCTCCGATAGTGCTCTTGCCTGGTTCTGCAGTTTTCTCGGTAATCGCCGGCAATGTGTAGTTGCTAATAATAAATATTCTACCCTAGTTCCACTTTCTTGTGGAGTCCCACAAGGAAGTGTCCTCTCACCACTTCTCTTTGCTATATTTATTAATTCTCTTCCTAAACTTCTTTCCTCTTATCATCTATATGCGGACGACTTGCAACTGTACATTGCTGCGCCTTCACTTGACATTACGGACGCTATTCACAGGATAAACTGCGATCTGGATAAAATCTGTACTTGGAGTAAGTCGTATGGACTGCACATAAATGCGGCTAAATCACAGATTACCATCATAGGAAGCCCAAAACAACTTGCAAAGGTGGATATAAACGCCTTACCTCCTATTCTATTTGACTCCTTTGCTTTAAATATCACTCCATCTGTTAAAAACTTAGGAATTCTAATAGATAATTCCCTTTCTTGGACGCCACAAATTGCAGAGGTAAGTCGTAAATTGTTTGCTGCAATAGGGCGGTTACGAAAATGGAAAAACCTTCTGTCCATAAATATTAAGAAATCCTTAGCCAATGCTCTTCTCTTGCCAATACTTGATTATGCAGATCAATGCTACTTGGATTTAACCGAAACTCAATTTGACAAACTAGAGCGATTGCAAAACATGTGCATAAGATTTATTTTCGGTTTACGAAAATATGATCATGTCTCTTCCTTCCGTCTACAACTTAAGTGGCTTCCTATAAGACTCCGTCGTAACTTTCACATTCTCCTTCTTCTTTACACTATCCTTTACAATCCTCTTTCTCCTTCCTATTTAAAAGAGTCTTTCTGTTTTCTCGGCTCAGGCCAAACACATAGCCTTGGTCTCCGTTCATGGAATGACAATCGCCTTAAGTTACCGACCTGTCATTCCAATTATTTTAGCAATTCCTTCACAGCTAAATCTGCCAAGCTTTGGAACTCTCTCCCCTCAGATATTCGCCAGTCAGAATCTATAAACTCCTTTAAAAATCGTTTATTCAATTATTATTTACTTAAAGTTGATGATCTTTAAATTTACAGTGCATTATATGTATGTCTTAAATTCATTTTGTATATATTATAAGTATATTTATATGTATTTAGTATATTTGTATGTATTTATGCGTATATGTATGTATGTATGTATATATATATATGTATGTATGTATGTAGTTAGGTTTTTATAATTGTTTGGATTACCTTCGCTTCTCTTATTATTATTTGCACTACCCATATATTTTGACTTTGCTTCTTTACTACTACGGGTTGTCTGGTAGAGATTGCTTATAGCAATAAGACCGCCCTTGTACACCACTTTCTTTTACCTATATTTGTTATTACTGTTTTTTCTTTTTTCCTGTTTATGTTTGTGTGCAATAAAGTTTTTATCTATCTATCTATCTATCTATCTATGTATATGTGTGTATGTATGTATATATATTATTATTATTATATAAACTTTTCCAATGATTAACCTTGACAAAGTAACGAATGAACTTGACTCGTTTCGTATTTCTAATAGCTATCAATGCTCACCAGATAAATGTTATCAGATATTATTAGGTAATCCATCCCAATACATTAAGAGCATTCACGTAAATATTAGGAGTATAAATAAAAATTTTGATCAGTTTGTTGCCTTTTTAAGCATACTTAAGTTTGATACAGACATCCTTATTTTAAGCGAGTGTTGGCTAAAAATGGCTCCTCCAATACCACAACTCGATGGCTACAACTCTTATCACACTGTAAATAATAAATTACAGAATGACGGGATAGTGATTTATGTTAAGCGTGAATTGAAGGTATCGGTGCGGGAACCTCGATTTGAAGACAGTAACTGTCTGATCTGCACTGTTGAAAATAAAATAGCATTAATCTGTATCTATCGTTCCCTTCTTACTACAATATAGATAATTTTATTAATAGTTTGATTAACATAATCCCCCGTCTTAGTATGTTTTGTAACATTGCCATGATTGGAGATATAAACATAGACATAAAAGATCAAAGTATTGACAAACGCTCACACTACTACCTCAATTCTACAGTGGGCATAGGTTTGTTACCGGCACACACATATCCTACAAGATACAATAATTGTCTTGATCATATCCTCTTAAAAACGATCGTGGAGTCCAAATCCTTTGTCCTTGACTGTCCGATAACGGATCATTTTCCTATTATGCTTTGTGTTGATTATGTATATTCACGTTCTTCTAATTATACACCGAGTATACTTCAAGCTAACTTTGATGCTATTAAGCTAGCACTTGACAAAACTGATTTTTCTCCTGTTATTTGTTCTATAGATGCAAACGAAGCGGCAAACCAATTAATTTCGTTAATAAATATAGCTATAAGCACTCACACAAAAATGACTATTACTCCGCGTAAAAGAATTGTTCTAAAGCCCTGGATCGCTCCGAGTTTGCTACGATGCATGCGAAATAGAGATAATATGCATAGAAAATTGCGGAATGACGCTGAAAATTATATTCTCATGATAACTTATAAAAGATACCGGAATTTTCTTACCAATCTCCTGCAAAAATTAAAACGCGAATACCTAAAAAATGAGTTTAAAAAGGCAAAAAATAATAGAAAGGCTATGTGGCACGTTCTCAAAAAAGTAACAAATACTACCAAACAAGTAGAACCTCCCCGTACGCTCCTCAATATTAAAGACAACCCCAAAATGGCAGTTAACTCAGTTAATGAATACTTTGGTGAAAGTAGCCAAGGATTTGGCAGCTGAGATAAATCCTCCTACATCAGATCCTACAATGTCCACAATTACTCAAGCAAACTCCCTCGTACTTCAAGAGGTAGGACCTGATGAAGTTGAGAGTATAATAAGTGGCCTGCGAGATAAAAGTGCTCCTGGATGGGATAGAATTCCTCCGTCTTTAATAAAAGCCTGTAAAAATGTTTTAATAACCCCAATTACTCATGTCTGTAACCTATCTATTTCCACAGGCGTATTTCCTAAAGTAATGAAAAGAGCAGTTATCAGTCCCATTTACAAGCAAGGAGACAGGAGTGATGTTACTAATTATAGGCCAATATCTGTCCTACCAGTGCTGTCGAAAATCCTGGAAAGAATACTTAATAACTCGCTTGTCAAATTCCTAAATAAGTACAAAATAATTTCTGAAAATCAATATGGATTTAGAGCTGGTATATCAACAGAAGATGCAATCCTGAGCCTTACAGGTGCTGCAGCAGACAATCTCGATAATGGCAACAAATGTTTTGGAATCTTCCTTGACCTCTCCAAGGCCTTCGACACTGTATCAATTTCAAAACTAGTTAATAAATTAGAAAACCATGGCATTCGGGGTAAGGAACTAAAAATTTTCCAAAGTTATCTTTTAGATCGTCAACAATGTGTTAAAATTGACCCCACACCAGTGACTTATTACCAGTTTGCTACGGTGTTCCACAAGGCAGCATACTAGGGCCTATTCTCTTCCAATTATATATTAACGACCTATGCAAACTTAATATTCCAAACTGTAGTATCTTTGCGTATGCCGACGATACTGCACTTCTGGTAAATGGCAGTACCTGGAAGATTGCCCAACAGCACGCTCAAGAAGCACTTACTACAGTGTCTCGCTGGCTCTCAATCAACTTACTAACCTTGAATACCCAAAAAACACAAATCCTTCCTTTGTTCAGAACATCAGCTCTTTCTGTCCCTCCAGATTATTCTAGTATTACTGCTCATACCTGTACCGTCCCATCCCCCACCTGTGATTGTCTTCCCCTTAGCATTGTCCCTAGTGTTAAATATCTTGGCATTAAAATCGACTCCAACTTGAAATGGCATTCTCAAATTGAAGACTTAATTAAAAGAGTACGAAAACTAACATACATATTTAAGACCATAAGACACCTGATCGAGCCTGAGATTATCAAAACTGTGTACCTTGCCTTGTGCCAATCTATTCTGACCTACTGCATTCCGATTTGGGGTGGAGCTGGACAGACTATTATGTTGAATTTAGAAAGAGCCCAAAGAACCGTTTTAAAAATAATGACTCATAAACATATTAGGCACTCCACAGCCCAGCTATTTTCAGAGTGCCAAGTTTTGACTGTCAGGCAACTTTGTATTCTTCGGACTGTTCTGCGGAAACATGCTACCCTACCCTATGACACGGCTGCTCCTACAAGACGCCGTGCGCATAGCTATATATGTCCAACTGTTAAATGTAAAACGGCATTCGCAAAGCATCAAAATGCCTACCTCTCTGCTAAGCTTTACAATAGGATTCATAAGATGGCCTCTATTTATACCCATAATAGGTTCGAAGTTAAAAAGAAAACCACTGCTTGTCTTCTGAAATTGTCATATTTTGAAACAGAAAACCTTTTAAAATAAAACAATTTAACTATGGGCATGATGAGTAAAATTACAATTATAACTGAGTGCATGCTGTCATGCACACACACACACACACACACACAGATTAATACATACACACACAACCACACCCATACACACACACACACACACACACACACACACACACACACACACACACAAACACACTCTATTTTTAAATGTACTATTTTATTTTATTTTTTTGTTTACATTCCTTTTTTATATGTAATTTTGTGTTTTTCTTTTTTACAACACTTGAAGTTATGTCCTATTTAGAAATCTAATGTGCAATGAATTGAGGAATCGCTGACTCTGATATTACAATTTACATTAGTTTCGGGGTCAGAGGTCCACTATTTTTTGGTGATAATGTCAAAGCCCTAGATTTAGTTAATAAGCATAAAAATTGTGTACTTTTGTTTTCTTGGGTGTGAATAAATAAATTATTATTATTATTATTATTATAACATCTTAACGTTCCCATCTTAATTAAATATTTTCTTATCAATTTAAGTTACCATGAACCCCAAATATTTTTGGAATTATTTTAAAAATCTCAAAAAAACTAACTCGTCGTTGCCTCAATTAATGAAATTGGACGATAAAACAGCACATTCCGGCCATGAGACTGCAAATCTTTTTGCCAGCCATTTTTCCTCAACCCAGATCTCAAATAATAATGGAATACTTTCTAATGATTTTATGGAACCTTTTAATATTCCGACTATATCAAAAGCAAAATTTACTGAAAATGACATTCTTAATAAAATAAAATTGCTTGATTATAAGAAAGGCGCAGGCCCGGATGGCCTTCCTGCTCTATTTGTTAAAAGATGTGGCTCGGCCCTCACTTTACCGTTGGTTATGATATTTAATCGGTCTCTTGAAGAAGGTACCTTCCCCGATGAATGGAAAAAAGCGCGTATTGTACCGGAGTATAAAAAGGGTGATTTAACAAATATTAAAAATTATCGACCTATATCTGTTCTGTCTTGTTTTTCTAAGCTCTTTGAAAGTCTTCTTTACCCCATAATCTATAATCATCTAAATAACTTTATATCAAATGACCAACATGGGTTCAGAAACGGTTTTTCGGTTTAAACCAATCTTGTAAACTTTGTCTCAGACCTAGCACAAGATATTGACAGTGGGTATGAAGTAGATGCTATCTATACCGATTTCAGCAGCGCCTTTGACAAGGTTAGTCATCCGTTACTTCTTGAAAAACTAAGTCGATGTGGTGTTTCGGGCTCTCTTCTAAAATGGTTCATGTCGTATCTGTCTTATAGATCACAGGTGGTAGCGGTCAATGGTTTTCAATCTGATGCTTATTTTACCACATCGGGTGTACCACAAGGTTCTCACTTGGGTCCTGTTTTGTTTTTATTATTTATTAATGATATCACAAACCACGTAAAATCATGTAAAGTCTCTTTATTTGCTGATGATTTAAAGATATATAGAAGGGTTGGAAGTCAGTCAGATGTTAAGATAATTCAGGACGATGTAGATAGAATTTATAAATGGTGCAAAACAAATTTTATGACTCTCAACATCAATAAATGTTTTCATGTCAGATTTTCTCGAAAAAAAAAACCACTTGTGTCAGGTTATTCTATTGGCGACGCACAATTGCAAAAAATAACTGAGATTATGGATCTTGGTGTCATGGTGGATAGCCAATTAAAGTTTGTTTCTAATATTACCAGTATTATTGGTAAAGCATCTAAAACATTAGGTTTTATCAAACGTAACACAAAAGGATTTTCCGTGACTACCAAGATCTTGCTGTACAATGCTTTTGTGCGTAGTCAATTGGAATATGCTTGTATTGTGTGGAATCCCATTTATACTATTCATTCTCAACGTGTTGAGAGTATTCAGCGTAACTTCACTAGGCATCTTGCCTTCCATTCAAATGAGTTCTCGCATAGACAACCATATGTTCAAAGGCTTCTGCATTTCAAAATGCTGTCTCTTCGTAACAGACGATGCGTGCAGAGTCTTTGCTTCTTACATAAAATACTTAATGGTGATATTCAGTACAGTGGCCTAGTCGAACGCTTCCTTCTAAATGTTCCTTATAAATGCCCAAGGAATTCTATTCCGAACACATTTCACATCCCGCGCGTTAAAACTAATCTTGGATCCCAGTCTCCCGTGGTGCAATTGGCAAGATTTTGTAATGAAATTTCCAAAAAGTTGCCAGGTCTGGACCCATTTTGTGATTCGTTTCATGTATTCAAACGAAAAGTTGTCGACTATTTTTTTTTTTCTTCTCAAGTTAATTAGTTTTCCTAAGTTTATGTAGTGATGTTTTTTGTTTTTATTTTGTGATTTTTGCGTAATGTTTTTGTTTTATTTTTGAATTAATGTGTGGACTTTTTAATTGTACACTGTTTGTAGTTTGTATATGTTATGTGCACTTGTCATTGACGTACATATCTGATATTTTAATATAGTCGCTTTGGCTGTAAATGTTTAATATGTATGTTGTAAGTGTGCTTGTTTAAATAAAAAAAAAAAAAGTTCATCTAAACATTTAACTAAATCATCTTCCATTCCCTTATAACTATATATTAATAAAAGAAATACATACCAAGTATATCAATTCACTTACGAGTAGTTACCATGGTAGGGGCTACGACCTGATACATTGCAATATGAAACTCTTTGTTTACATTATACATACTTAATCGATTAAATAATATTAATAGGATACATTTATTTTACTTTTAACAGTTCAAAGTTTATTTCTGAAATTTTATGGGATCACTTTACAAAACACTCACGCACTTTTTATTAATATTAAATATAAACACCTGGTTTTCACGCACTTTCTTCGTAATTCTAATGCCGTCACTTCTCTACTGGTTGGGTATGTCTCTTGCGCGGGTGAATGACCGTCTTAAGTTGTTTTGCGTGATCTCATTCGATATCCAATTTTTATGGCATTTTTTGTACTTTTTATAAATAAAGTACAGTGCTGCAATGCCCAGTAGCACACAAATAACCAATAAAACTATGCTGATTGTAGACAGATGCATTCGTATTTCTTCAACTTGTGCCTGGTTCGAGCCTGCGGCGTTTTGATTTACAAATACTGTTTCTTTCTCGACACTGGATCGACACATAGTTAGATTTTTTTTAGTAAAACAGTAACGAAGAATAAACTTAAATTTCTACATATTGCTTTAATTTGAACTTTATCCAATTATTCAATTCATCGTCCGATTTTGGAGCTGCAACACTATACTGCGATCAAATTCGCGTCGCGCGCCCCAAATATGGCAAGGGTCGCCATGAGGGGACTTATGTTATTGAAACGAGTGTATTTGGTAGAAGATGATTTATTAATGACTAATTAGTGCAACGATCTTAATATTTATACGCCATTTAATTATGCTGATGCTGTTATTGGGCCACGTTTACTCTCCCGTACTAAAAAAATCATCCAACGAGTGCAGAACGCCTGCGCTCGTTACTGTTTCAATATTCCGCCACGTACACATGTCACACCATATTTAAACACTGCTAATATCTTAAAAATGAATTACCGTACACAAGCACATTTCGCTACATTACTTTTTGGTGTTATAAAATATCAGATTCCACCTTACCTCTATCATAAGCTACAGTGGTTAAAAAATAACAATAGTGAGCATGTTACAAGAGCGTCATTGTTTAAGCTGAAAATGCCAATCCATAAAACAGCCGCATTCCGAGGAAGTTTCAGGTACTGCGCCACCAGGTGCTGGAATGACCTGCCTCCTCCTATTCGTGACCTGAAATCGTTAGGAAATTTTCGCTATAAGTATAGATTATATTTATTAGATAAACAAAAAAATTCTTAAACTAGACATTTAATTTTATTCATTTAATTCAATCGCAGTTTTTTTTTTTATTTATTTATTTTATCTAGTTATATTTGTATTTATACACATGGGTATGTAAATTTATATACAAAATTAATTTATATGTCGTTGACAAAATTTAAATATAAATTATGTTAATATTCAAGTATACGTATATTGCAAAATTAAATTAATTATAATTTTACGACACGAACCCGTTTGGTTTGCGGTCCGATTGCTATAGGCAAGAATCACGTTATCGCCTGGTGATCCCATGACCTTGGCTTCCACGCTCAGCTGCATTGTTTTTTATGAGATGTCATCTTAACCGCTCCTATTTCATAACTTTTTAGTTCTTCAATCCATATCTTTAAGATAAAGCGAAATAAATTAAGATATTGGGTTTTTATGTTAGCGTGTAATTAAATATATATGCGAATAAAACTGAATTTTACTATAATCACATATATTCTATATATATTTGGTGTCATTAAAATACTTCTTACCTTATATTGTCTTTTCCAAATACTTAAAAACGTAGTACTATAATTTATTGTCAAATCGCTGTATGTATTTTTCTGTGTTCGTTTGGATATTTTTAATTAAGCGAACAACATGCTTACGGTTAAGCGTCAGACGCTGCGGGTTGCGCGGGCCGACTGGGCGCGTGAGCATTAAAAACACTTAAAACAATCAACAACAACAATGTACAATTTTACGTATAATCAAGAAAGAGGTTGCGCCCTGCTCCCGCGCGTTCCGGCGCACTCTGCGTAGCAAGTGCGACAGATATACTCGTACCTATGTAATAATTATGCTTAATGCTGCCTTTATTATTATGTTAATTTTATATATATATATATATATATTTTATTATTTATTGCATCGATTTAATATCGCTCTTTTATTGTTACCGCTGTCAGTTCCGCAATAGCATTAGGAGACCACTGAAAATCAGTGTAGAAGCAACTATGTTTCTATTTTTCACTGAGTGGATCTCCTTTTGGCTAAATTACACTGCTGCACACTATTTATTGTTTTATATTATTTTAATTATTAATTTTTTACTCTTAAAACTTATTCTGTTGTAGTTGTATTTTTAGTTATTATTATTTATTTTTTTTGTTTGATGTATTTTAGGGTAAGTGATATTTTGTTATGTTTCGTTGTTTATGTTGTGTGAAAGTAGTGTAATTTGCTCAATAAATGTTTATTATTATTATTATTATCTGACTTACATACTACTTATTACACTACAAGGGCCTCCGTTTTGGATATGGAGACCCTCAAGCCCAGCATTCCCATACGGTCCATGGTGAGAGCCGTTCCGACCTCGGCGAGGCGTGCCGCCTCCCGAAAGTCCCGCCCAGTCGCCGTGACGAGGGTGTCGTCAGCGTAGCACAACACCCCCATCCCGGGAAGGACAGGAGCTCGCAGGAGCCAGTCGAAACCGACGTTCCACAGAATTGGGCCGAGAACCGAACCCTGTGGAACGCCGCAGCCTACCCGACGCCGGACCAACCTCCCATCGACCCCCGCCCAGAGGACCTCCCTGTCCTGGAGGTACGCCTCCAGCAGCCTCCTGAGATAGGTCGGCACCCCATGGTATCGGAGTGCCTCTCGTATCGTCTCGAAAGGGAGACTGTTGAAGGCGTTCGTCACGTCGAGCGACACCACCAGGACGACTTGCCCCCGGGCCACCGCTTCCGTCGTCCGAGTCTTTAGGGCGTCCAGGGCGTCGACCGTCGACCGGCCCGCCCTGAACCCGTACTGAGCCTCTGAGAGACCCGGACCGACCTCCTCGAGGTGCTGAACGAGACGGGCTGCGAGGACCTTCTCGAAGAGTTTGCCCGTCTCGTACAGCAGCACTATTGGCCTGTATGCCGAAGGAGAATCCAACGGCCGACCTTCCTTCGGCAACAGGACCAACTTGCCTTCCTTCCAAGGCTTCGGAAACTGCCCGCTGCACAGACACTCGTCGAACAGCTCCCGAAGCCTTGCACCCAGGAATTCCAGGGTGTCGCACAGAACACGCCCTGGAACCCTGTCCGGACCCGGCGCCGTGTTCTTGGCCCTCAAGCGGCCGAGGGCAATCTCCATCTCCCGCTCCGTGATCAGTGGTGGAGCCACTGCGTCTTGAATCTCGGAGCGGGGGGCCATCTGTGGAGGGACATGCTCGCCTGGATGGAGAAAGAGTTCCCCGACCAGGCGCAGGAGGAGTTTCGGCGGCAGCGTCTCAGTGACGGGGGCGCCTTGAGTGCGGAACTTTCCGCGTACGCCGCGGTACGGGCGCCCCCACGGGTCTCGAGACCCGCCAGAAGCTCCTCCCTGGCCTTCTCCTTGATCTTGCTTATCGCCAGCTGCAGATCTTTTTTCAACTGGCGATAAGCGTCCAGCATCTGTCCCTCCAGGTCCGTGTCGAGGCCGTTGCGCCTTCAACAGTGGACGTAGGCCCTCCGCGCCCAGCAGCACATCGCCCGAAGGTCGGCGATTTCGGACGACCACCAATAGACGTGCCGGCGCGGAACCCTGCGCCGGGTCCGAGGCATGGCCGCATCGCAGACCTCCTTGAGCAAACTGCGCATGCGGCCCGCCAGCTCCTCTGCGCTGGCGCCCTCCGTCCTCCCCGCGGAACCCCACCGCTGCACGATGGCGGCCTCCTTGACCAGCTCTCTATCGACCTGGCCGAGAGACCACCTCGGCAGCGGAGTCGGCACCCTCTGGGGTTCCGTCGGCCTACGAGAGGTGGAGATCCCGAATCGGATGTACCGGTGATCCGATAGAGTCTCCACCTCCTCCTCCACTCTCCAGTCGACCACTCTGCGTGCAACGACAGGGGTGGCGAACGAAACGTCCACCACGGAACCCCCCTGATGTCGGTGTGAATGTGGCCTAGACGAAGGTTCCGCAACCCATATCCTGTTCCTTTTTCCTAACCTTCTTCATCCTATTTACGACATTCTCCCTCCTAAAGTCGTAGCCAAGTCAGACCTTAGGTAACAATATATTATCCCAAGTTATAAGAAGAAATGATATTTTATGTAGTTATAAATAAATTTCAGAAAGGACTGAAGAGCGTAGTAGCTTAACCACCAATTAAAAACTCCGGCAGACTTTAAGAATAATTTATTGTGACAGGTCAACAAAGTTTACATTAGAGCGTACAGTAAAAATAATTGAAATAATTAATTAATTAAAAATAAAGAACAACAACAGCGCTTATATAGGCATTCCCCCGCTCACGATGACCACCACGCGTGCTTGCCACTTTTGGGACCTCCTCCTAGGCGAAAACAAAAGCGATGCATGCGGCCATCTTGCTGGGGGTGTGGTCAAGCGTGTGACGTCGCTGCGAGGACAATAGATGCGCAAGCGACCATATTGCCGAAGGGGTGTATCCACAAGTGTGACGACATAGATCAGACCACTGCACCATCACCTGATCAATGACGTAGTTGATCAGGTGATGTTTGTGCTGCGTTTAGACGCATTGTGCACTCGCCACAGGACTATTTAACTTGGCACAAATTTAGATCTCACTTCTTTTGTCGTTGAAGACAACAACCAAGGTATATATCATAATATTTAATCTCTCATTTTTACATTTATGTTTTTATGGGATATCACTACTTTTTGTATATAAATTATTACTAGGTACTTATTAATAACAAAATTAATACCAAATGTTTTTTTGTTAAACTATTCTATTTTCCTATGTTTACGGGGTATAATTGTCTTTTTTTTGATACGTTCTTATTTTTCTTGTAGGTACCTCTGAAATGTTCAAGTGAATTAATTGCCGGATTCAGTGTCCGGATTTTTTTTACGCGTTTTCTGTTTATACTTAATTTGCCCAAGTAGGGGTGGTATAACGTGCGCAGACGGTTGTACTCTACAATAGAGCTCTCTTGTGTCTTGATTTGACTTGGACCTAAATTGATAAGATGTACTCCATCTAAGTTTTTAACTCTAGAGAGGCCAACGTAAGCCTGCTCTTTACTTAATATAGAGGAGCCTATGTCGAAATGAGCACCGTTAAGGCGAAGGCCTTGTAATTTGTGTATAGTAGCAGAATATGCTAAGCAAATAGAGAATTGTTTCCTTTGAACATATATGTACATTACTTAATATCTGTAACTAGGTTTTGAATTTTAGTTCGCAAATTAATTTATGTTTAAATTGAATTGTTATTTTACGCGCGCTATTGCTGATGTCGACGTCCCAGTGTACCTTCTCTATTTTTTCATTGGACCCATTCACCAGTCAATTGCTGACATCAGCATGCTTGCTCGATACTATTCTTCCAAGCAATAAGGATCCCCGTTTGTAGCACTAGAGTACATACTTAAATCATCCCAGTTACGATATACATACACTACTACAGTCTCACAAAACATATTTTTTTTAGTTGTATACTAGTATACTCAAACAAAGAATATGCAATCGAATAGGCTAGGCAGCTTCCATCGGAAGGCATTGAAATAATTCTTATGAGCGCGGTTGCCACTCGCTCAGACACGTCCGCGTTTAGGTTTAATCGCAACGCTCCTATCCCGCTGCTCCGGCATCGCGTCGCGCTCCGTGTACCGAAATGCCTATTATTATTTTTTTAAGTATAATGATTTTGCACCATAGATGTGCGCTAAATGCTAGTTAATAACGTAATAAATACGAAAGTCGGCTATACTCATAAGTAATAAAACGGAAATATTTGGATTTAAAAAACTTAAGGGTGGTGTTCAACTTGTTATATATTCACGTGAAGACCTTAAAATCCACATTAAGACCGGCTGTCATAAGTTTTGATTGCTGGTTCTTACATCATTTTTTTATTACAGTTATTACAGGAACTAAGTATAGTATAAGTAAGTTCCTATAAACCCAATAAAATGAAAAATTATTATAAAATGATAAAAAATTACCAGTTTCAGATTTTTTTCCTTTATATTGGCCTAATTATCTACCTGCATGCCAAATTTCAACTTTCTAGGTCACCTGGAAGTAGGTTATAGTTTTGATGTATAGGTCAGTCAGTGATAAAAATGACGATTTTTAGACGTTAATATCTAAATAAAACCATTTGAGATGCGTTTATGAAATTTGGAACACATATGTATCTCGCGAGTCTCAATATATGAGCCAAATTTGAC
This sequence comes from Vanessa atalanta, assembly GCF_905147765.1. Lineage (NCBI taxonomy): Eukaryota > Metazoa > Arthropoda > Insecta > Lepidoptera > Nymphalidae > Vanessa > Vanessa atalanta. The sequence goes on from NC_061901.1 coordinate 7,125,221, forward strand.
ATATTTATGTCAAATAGTTTTTGAGTTATGAGGAGGTCAAAAGTGGCTCCAAATGGTTCGTGTAATATTACACACGGTGCTGCTCGCCAGTTCTGTTACTAGAACTTGGCTGACACGCTACCGCGTGTCTAGAACACGGTGCTGCTCGCCAGTTCTGTTACTAGAACTTGGCTGACACGCTACCGCGTGTCTAGATAGACAACCTTAGTAGATTTAAAAGTTTTTGTAAGAAGCTGGAGGAAATTATTCTTTCGAAGAAAGATACGAAATTTAAAATACTTGACGCATTTTTTTATTGACAGAGGACATATGTATCTCATTACTAGCATTAGCAAAAGTCGGTGCAGTTATTAAGAGTGTGTTATCTTTTTTTAATGGATAATACAACACTAAAGGACTTCACGTTAAATATTTTGCAGTAGAACTCACAAAGTTTATGCCCGAAATTAGAAGATTTCAAAGTTTCGCTAAATACAGAAAATATATATATTGCTATATTGAGACATGGTTACAACGGGGTACAAGCTTAAATATTAGCCAATATAATGTGTAAAGACATAATAGGACATAATAGGATTGATTTATACGAGGACGTTGCAAATATAACACATAAGTCTCCCAACACTTAAAAAGTAAAAGTTAAAGTTCAGTAAAACTAAAAGTTCTATTAGTGTAACTAATAGTGGTATTGAATTACTGCATGTAAAAATTATAATTGTTAACTGTTAAAAAATACCTATTGTCCCTCTAGTATTAATACAAATCAGACCAATTAGGATAGTCTATTCTCTATGTTTCTTAAACATGCTATAATTACTGGAGATTTTAATGGACAACATACGAGTTGGTCGAATAAAATTGATACTAGAGTAAACCAACTGTTTGAAAGCTCTTTTCAATAGTTTTATGTCAGTTTATGATGGAAGTTACACCAGAGTTAAATTTGTTAATGGATCATTACAACAATCGGGACCAGATATTACTTTTTGTTCTACGAATATAGCAATTAATTTTGACTGAAAACTACTAATGAAAATTTAGGTGGTGAACATTTGGTTTTAAAATATTCACTACGCTTTAAGATCGAATATTTTTAACTAAAAAAGGAAACTACAGAAACAATACTGGAAAGAAGATAAAAATATAATATTAAAAAACATTTTCATTTAATTCGTATAGAAAACTCATCTAAGTATTCGAAATGAATTAAAAGAGGTAAACTTATTAAGGATGGCCCAGTGGTTAGAATCCGTGCACCTTAACCGATGATTGCGGGTTTGAATCCAGACTACAAATTTTTACTTGTATAGGCCTTATTATACTCCTTTTTTTGCATCATGAAGTGCTTTTCTGTTTATTTTACGCCTTCAGTAATGGTATCTTAACTGTTTTCTTATTCGTTTATTGTTTTTAGGGCCTATAACAACAATGCCCCCGAAACGAGCATTGTGGTCTGATGAAAACCTTGAAGTACGAGCAGTACAGTGTGGACGGCTGAGCACTTACAAAGCTGCTGAATGATACAAAGTGCCCAGAAGAACTATCAGGAACCACCTTCAGACTGGCAGCTTAAAAAAAGTTTTGGGTCGGAAACCTTTACTTAGCGACGAACAAGAGGCTGAACTTGTGAGTAGAATTTTGAGGTTTGCTGAAATAGGTATACCCGTGACACCAATTATTCTCCGACGCTTAGTCTTCAAATTTTGCGAGCTAAATAACATCAATCATCCCTTCAATCAACAAGATAAAGTTGCTGGTAAAGATTGGTTTAAGAAATTTATGGAGAGACATCCGGAGATCGCAAGTAGAAAGGCTCAGTTTATGAACCCAGCCAGGGCTCAAAAACTGAATAAATTTATCGTAGACGATCATTTTAAGAGAGTGAATGAAGTTTATGATAAATTAGATCTCAAAACTCACCCTGAGAAGATCTATAACAAGAAATGAAAAAGGTTGCCGCCTGACGATTCGCCACCAGCAGACTGTTTTGGCAAAAAAAGGGACCAAAAGGGTCCATTTACAGTCATCAGAACACACTGAAAGCGTTACAATCGCCGGTTGTGTCAATGCACTTGGTAGTGCCCTACCACCCATGATAATTTTTAAAGGCAAACGTTTGAAACCTGAATTATATGACAACTTACCACCAGGATCATTAGTAGAGAAATCTCCTAAGGGTTATATGACAAATGAACTCTTCAAAGAGTTTTTGAAGCTCCTAGCTGGATACAAAAGTCCAGGAAAGTGTCTTCTAATATTTGACGGGGCAGCTTGTCACTTAGACCTATCTATCGTAGAAGTTGCAGATTCACTCGATATAGCATTATACTGTTTGCCCTCAACACCACAAATGAACTGCAACCACTCGATAAAGCGGTTTATCGATCATTTGAATATCATTGAGATGCAGAACTTTTGTTATTCATGAAAAAAAAATCGAGATAAAAAACTGACAAAGGCACAGTTCAATATTATTCTTTCTAATATTTGGTCTAAATGCATGACATATAACAAGCGGTTTTAAAGCGACTGGTTTGTATCCGTTTAATCCCCAAGCTATTCCGGAAACAGCATTTGCCCCGTCTGTACTGACAGAAATACCAACTTATGCACTTATGTCGATGTAGAAAATTTGCCGCCTTGTATCGCCCCCAGGCCAATAACCCCCGTGATCTCCAAACCATCGACGTCAATGCAGGAACAAAAAAATGATCATACCCTGAAAATAACACCTGAAAGATTTTACAGAATGTTTTACGGAAGTTCCAGTTCCGACGATGATGAGGATAATATACCGCTTGCCCAAATTAAAAGAACAGCGTTTAAGCACCTCATGCCTACACCAGCTAAGAACATTGAAAAGACAACAACAGTAAGAAGAAAGGCCATCAATTACAGAGGAACTCCAGTGACCAAAGACCTGTTCTACAAAAATAAAATAGAGAAAAATACCAAAAAAATAAAAAAGATTAGAGATGATACTAGCACTAAAGAAAATAATGACAGTTGGTACTGCCACGGATGTAAGCAGGACGAAAAGGCTGTTATGAGGCAATGTTTTAAATGCAGTAAGTGGTATCATGAGAAGTGCGTTGGCTTGTCAGAGGAGGACGATGATAATTTTGAGTGTCCTGAATGTAACTAATCAAAAACTTTGTTATTTTTAAGTCTAAACACTGTGATTATTACTTAATTATTAATTATTGATCTCAATCTCCATATATAAGACGTATATTTTGTTTAGTTTTGTATGTTAAACTCTTAGGCTTTATTACTCTACTATAGTTTAATAAGACCAAAATACAGTGTTTTTAAAAACACTTTATTTTGACTATGTCTATGGTAAATACTCCGGTTTTTTGTTTATTATTGATGTTAATTGCTATTAATGTCTCATAAACATTAAAATTTGTTGATTCATGTAAGTAGTTTTTGTTTTTTTTTTCAATTCCCGCTTAGCTAGGCCTTATTGGCCGCACTTACCTAACTTAAATTTTACTCGGCATAATTTTACCGGATTTAGTCGACGTACACGGGCCTAGGCCAAGTGCACGCCTGACTTACTATGGGGATTACTTATGTTGGATTTGTGACTATTCTACAAGTATTTAGTACGCTAGCCTTCTGCAATTGAATGTATGTATTCTTATGCAGACCTATGAGTTTAGTGGTAATTGTGTCTTGTATATTGTGAGTATTTGGTATTGCAATGTCTATTATCTGTGCTGTTTTGTTAATTTTATCTACAAGTTTTATATCTGATCTATTGTAATGTCTTGTCTGTTAGGATTGCTCGGTCAAAGTACAACTTCTGAGAGGTATTTTCAAATATAGTCTCCGGATTATACTTATAGTAGGGTTGAACTAGTTGATTATATAGTAAATTGAATTTTATAGCCAGCTTTTGATGTATAATGTTTGCGATTTGATCATGACAATGTTTGTAGTGCGTCTCTGCTATACTTTTACAAGCTCCCGTGATATGTTCGGAGACAATTCTCCGAAGTACTGTAACATCGTCTGCATATATCAGTAGGTAAATTTGGTATTTTAAGTATATATCTTTGGTAATTTCTGTTCTCTATAATTTGATGTTAGATGGCTATCATAAACCCTTCCGTCTCTGGGAAAAGTTCGCCTCGGCTCAACCACTCGTTTGACGCATTATTGTCAACGTTAGGATAGTTGATAACGTGACGATGTCCCATGAAGAGATATCAGGGTCCATTCTTCTATTTTCTTCTTATTATCAATTTGAGTTTCATTATTCTGTCGCAATCTATCTTGTAAGTTTAATGGAGTAAGTTTGGTATCATTTTGAACTATTGCATTATATAGGGTTGATGTAACTGTTTTATTGTGAAAGTAGCTACGTAATGATGTGATTTGTCTATTGTGGAGATTTGATATATCAATCAAACCTCTGCTTCCTTCTTTTCTAGGCAATGTTAATCGTTGTACGCAAGATCGCGATTATTATTATTATATGTTATTTTACTTTTTCTCTCTTATGAGGTAACTAAATCCTATACACACGGGCCGTAGCCAAGCGCTAGTAGGAGCTAGGTAATGGCAGCTGAGTTGGATGAAGTCGTAAGGAACTTGCGGGTGAGGCGGCAAGTGTTGAGGATTACTGCCTTTTGGAGTAAATGATTAGTGTGATGAGGAGTGTGTAATACATCAAGGCTGCGTTGTAGGCTTTTCGGTACGACCCCAGTTGATGAGATGACTAAGGTTTCAGTTCTATTGCTAAGTCTTGATATTTACTAAGCTTTTCCGAAATTGTCGACTGTAGTGAGTGCTAGGGATAGCTATGTCAATAAGATAAACAGTTTTATTAATTTTGTCATGTAGTGTGATATCGGGTCTATTGAAATGTATTGTTTTATCTATGGTTATGATTCTATCCCAGTATATCTGTATCTGTTATTTTCTAGTATGGTATCGGGTTTGTATTCATAGTATCTTCTCATCTATAAAATAATATTGTTGGTGTATAATAGCGCTCATTTGGTCGTGTCGATATTTATAATCAGTTTGCGCAAGGGCTCGGCAGGCAGAAGTTATATGTTGAATGGTTTCAGGATTGGAATGACAGTGTCGGCATGTATCTGATTGAAGATTAGAGGTGCGTATTATGTGCTTCTGGTCAAAGTCAAAGTCAAAGTCAAAAATCTTTATTCAATATAGAAGTGTTTACACTTGCTTATTGATTGTCAAAAATCTACTACCGGTTCGGAATTTAGCACCTCGGACCTGAGAAGAACCGGCGAAAGAAGCTCAGCGGGATATATATATATCTTTTTTTTTTTTAACCATTTTTCATGTATAATGATGTTATTTGAAACAGCCTGGAGGCGATCATTTCATTCCTAAGGTGTGCAGTCAACTAAAAAGTCATTAGTGTTGTAATATCCTTTAGCACACAAACGCTCTTTAACGACTCTTTTGAATTTTATAATTGAATAATTTTGAACGTTTTCTGGGATCCTGTTGTAAAAACGTATACATTGTCCCAAAAAAGAGTTACTAACCCTGTGTAATCGGGTACTTGGAGTAACAAGTTTATTCTTGTTCCTAGTGTTAATAGAATGTACGTCACAATTTCTGGGAAAATCATTTATGTTTTTGCGTACATACATAACATTATCAAAAACAAATTGAGAAGCGACAGTCATTATTTTAATTTCCTTAAATTTACCTCTTAACGAATCTTTTGGGCCCAGGTTATAAATTGCACGAATAGCCCTCTTCTGCAGTACAAAAATAGTATTAATGTCAGCTGCATTACCCCAGAGTAGGATGCCATACGACATTATACTATGGAAATAACTGAAGTACACAAGCCGAGCCGTATCCACATCAGTCAAAAGTCTAATTTTTTTTACCGCATAGGCTGCAGAGCTGAGTCTATTCGCCAATTTATTTATATGGGGGCCCCATTGGAGCTTAGAGTCTATTGTCATACCAAGGAACTCTGTTGATTCTAAAACATCTAATGCTTCCCCGTTTAAACGTACACTCGTTTTCACACACACTTACATTGGGAGTAGTGAATTTAATACATTTAGTCTTTTTACTATTTAACATTAAATTATTAACACTAAACCAATTTACAATTTCAGAGAGAGTATTGTTCACATCGTCATATATTGAAAGACGTCTTTTTATTTTAAAAATTAAAGAAGTATCATCAGCAAACAATACTATCTCGAGTTTATCACCTAGGAGATGTGGCAGGTCATTTATATAAACAAGGAAGAGAAATGGTCCAAGAATTGATCCTTGAGGGACCCCCACAGTAACTGGAGATCCGGGAGATCTCTTTCCATTTACATCAACCCTCTGAATCCGATTGCTCAGATACGAAATCAGAAGACTGAGTGCAGTGTCCCTAATTCCATAATGACGTAGCTTCCTGACCAAAGTTTCGTGTTGCACACAATCAAAGGCCTTAGATAAATCACAAAATATCCCTAAGGCATCCTGTGACTCCTCCCAGGCCCTGTAAATATTTTTGACGAGCTCAACACCAGCGTCAGTTGTCGAGCGACCCCTTGTGAATCCAAATTGTTTCTTGTGTAGCAACTTGTTATTGTTAAAATGTACTAGCATTTGATTTAGTAATAACTTTTCAAAGATCTTGCTAAGAGTTGGTAGTACAGAGATGGGCCTATAGTTGTTGGAGTCTGATGTACTACCTGACTTAAATATTGGTAATACTCTACTATGTTTCATGAGGTCAGGAAACACGCCACTAAGGACACATTTATTAAATATAGTGACAAGGTAGGGTGCGATTACATCAATTATTGAATTGACTACCTTGACAGAGATCCCCCACAGATCGGCCGTTTTCTTAATATCTAGTGATCTGAAGGAACTTATTACATCACTTACATTTACTGTATTAAATTTAAAGCTAATATTACATTCTTCCACATGTTTTTTTAATAATGATTCAGCAACGGTAGGAGAGGAATTTAATAAGTTAGTAGTCGAAAATGGAATGTCAGCAAAAAATTTTTCAAAAACAGTTGCAACATCACGATCTGAGGAAAATAAATTGTTGTCAATAGATAAGCTAAAGTCGGAGATGTTATTTTTGACTCTTCCAGTTTCACAATTAATAATTTTCCATGTCATTTTAATTTTATCAGGTGCGTCAATATTTTTTTTTTTTTATATGCAATGATTTAGCTGTATGACATACACGTTTGAATAGTTTAGAGTAGGCACTAACATAATTGATAAATGAAAAAGACCGGTTGTATTATCTTTCACTATAAAGTTCATACAACCTCTGCCTACTCTTGTGAATTCCGACAGTCGCCCAATCATTAAATTTAAGAAAATTCCTAGAATAGACTGTCTTGGAAGTAAATATGGCATTAAATTCTGTTTTAATTAATTTAAAAAAAATGTTATAAAGCTCATTAGAATTATCATTTAATTGTAAATATGAGAGCTTTGCCATGATATTACTTCTGAACTTCTCAATTCGATACAAATTGATTGGAACAAATGTCTGTTTTAAGTCCTTAGCATTATTTTTTATTTGCGAATTAAATGAATAAAATGAAGCCAACTGTCCACAATGATCAGAACTTAACATATTTATAATACATTTATGTTTAGGTACACAGTTGGTAAATATGTTGTCAATACATGTTGCAGTGGATTCAGTGATTCAGTGGTAGTTCCGAGTGTCACTAACTTGATCCTGGATTACTAACATTAAAGCTTCCGTTTCAGGAAACAGTTCACCACGTCTCAGCCAAGCGTTTGAGGCTACTTTGTCAACGTATGATTGCCGTAAATCGTGGTGGTGTCTTCCATGAAGGGATTTCTGTCTTCATATAGCAGTTTTTTCGTTCATTTCAGTGTCTGTCTGCGAGTGTTACTGTTTCATGAAGTGGAGAGTATTCTGAGCGTTGATGGAAGTAGTGTCTCAGGGATGTAATTTGCTTGTTATGCAGATTGACTATATCTATTAAGCTTCGTCCGCCTTCACCTCTGGGTAGAGTCATTCCTTGGACACAAGATCTAGGATGGTGTTTTCGGTGGGCAGTTAGTGTGGTATCTATCTAGATATACACATGTTTAGTGCCATCATAATATAAAACCCACACCAGTAACGTTAATAAATTAGTCTTATATCAACATTCGGGCGTTTCATTTCCCTCGTCCTTATATGGCGACCCTGCCAGCGCAGTATGCGCATCGGTAACGCGAGATGCTTTAATTTAATTTACCGACACGTGTAAATTCAAACTCGCCAAAGTTCAAAGTTAATAATGGTCACTGTAGTTTAAAATATATGTAATTCGAAAGTAAAAAAGGAGGACATTTTTATAAACCAAAATTCTGTAGCTGCTGAAAATAATGCATATATAAAAGAATTGAAATTCCATGCGTCCACCACAAACATTCTTTTACTTATAATATTACTGTTGATGAGTCTGTTTATCATCTACGTTGTATGGAGAGTATACCGAAAAATGCATCATCGCTGGGTCCAGCAGGGTATACATCAATATGTACTTCGTGGATCGTTCAGACGTCAACGGGCTACCCTAAACGGTTCTCCAGCTGTTGCTGAACAAGAAACATAAATTGAAGTGATTTTGGATTGGAGCCGCGTCTAAAAATTGTTAATATTCAAGAAAGAAAAATTTGTGATTTGTCCAAACAGTGCGCGAGTAACGTGACTCCAGAATGCAGAACATGCCTATATAAGGGATGCAACGCAGAGACGGACTTTGATAGTTTTATATAATTATAATAATACATATTATGTAGCAATATATTTGTAATAACTATATAATTAGTGTTAAAGTATTCATATTATTTTTGTATAACTTCAAAATACGTAATTAGTAATAATGAATTTTAGTAATATGTATAATTTTTATATTTTGATATGGCAGATGATTTAAAAATATTGTGCCAAGAGTTAAAATTGATTAAAGAATACTTAAGAAAAATTGGTCCTGAGCGTAGAAAGGGTAACATTTGTATTGTTAAGTTAAGCGAAGCAAATAGTTTGTATAGCCAATATTTAACATTAAATTCTTATTTGCAAAAAGAAGTAAATTGTAGTAATATTAGTGCTAGCGATAGTGAATTGATTGTCGATTATTCACAGCAATTTCTTTCATTGTATAAAGATATTGTTAGATACTCTTCAACGTCATCCGATTCGAAAGAATTTATTAGTAATTCAGGTCAGACTATAGAAACTATAAACATGGAAAAATTTGATTTAAAAGTTGCTCTGAGTTTGTTACCGGTTATGAATGACGACTTATCTGTAACTAAACAATTAATAGATTCCGTTGAATATTATGAAACCACCCTTACTGCCGATTCTAAGCCCCAATTAATAAATTTTGAGTTAAAAAATCGTTTATCGCAATCAGCAAAACTTAAATTACATCCAAGCTATTCTAGTATTTCAGACTTAATTCATGATATGAAAAAAGAGCTTTTGCCGAAAAAATCTGCTACGGTCATCCAAACACGATTGCTGAATTTTAAGCAGAATGAGTTGACCATCGAAGAATACGGTAAGCAAATCACTGAAATGTTTGTTGACTTAACTATTTCACAGGCAGATAACGACCCCGAGACTTATAAGGTGCTTAAGCCCTTAAATGAAAAGCAAGCAATCAAACGATTTGCTGATGGACTGCGAAATCGCAGAACCGGGACTATTATTACAGCGCGTAACTTTACATCTTTAAAAGACGCTATTCAATCTGCATTAGATGAGGAGTTGCCATCCACTTCTAATTCCAATTTAATGACCATAAATAAAAAAGTTTCCTGTTTTCGAAATTCCAGGGGACGTTATAATTACCGAGGTAATCAATATCGAGGGTACCGTGCCCACCCACAGCACGGCGGTGGTATGAGCAGAGGCCAACAACCAACGTGGCGTGGCACTCAGCGAGGTAGATCATGGCGTGGTAATTCCCGCCCGTACCAGAATAGAGGTATGAAAAATAAAAACAATAGCTTATACGTTGGGCAAAATCAAAGTTATGTAAACATCATCGATCGAAATAATTCACAGTCCCAACCCGGGGTGGTCTGTTGATAATTTGTTGATAATAATAATCCCATCAAAAACATAAACGTAAAAATGAGAGCCAAGTCAAATATTATGATATATACCTGGGTTGTTGTCTTCAACGACAAAAGAAGTGAGATCGAAATTTGTGCCAAGTTAAATAGTCCTTTCTGAAATTTATTTATAACTACATAAAATATCATTTCTTCTTATAACTTGGGATAATATATTGTTGCTTAAGTCTGACTTTTAATTCATTAAAGCAAGATATGATGTCACCTCCGTTACTGCAATACCCAGATTTTTCTGAAAGTAACCAATTTGTAGTTCAAACGGATGCATCACGCTATAGGAGCCGTACTGTCCAATAAAAATGGTAAACCTATAGCATATGCTAGCCGAACTTTAAATAGAGCGGAGAAAAACTACCCAACAATCGAAAAAGAATTATTAGCGATTGTATGGGCTGTTAAACACTTCCGGCCTTATTTATACGGACGTTCTTTCAAAATTTATACGGACCACAAACCTCTCATTTATCTTTTTAACATGAAAGATCCTTCGAGTAGGTTATTGAAATTTAGACTTGCGCTCGAAGAATACGATTATATAGTAGAGTATGTAAGAGGAAGTGAAAATTCCGCCGCAGATGCTTTATCTAGGATACGTATTACATCGAAAGACTTAAAAGATATGAGTGAGTGTAGTTTGAATGTGTTGACTAGAGCTCAGAAGAAAAGGATGGAAGAGGAGCATAGTATGTCAGGGATGAACAATGATTCTTTGTGTGATAGTGTGAATACTGACGATTGGCTTGATCACCCAAGAGTCGTAGAGGTACACAACAAACCGAAGATATCGATAGAATTAAGATTTATCAACAAAAGTAATTTACAAAAATTACGAAAGGACAATGAAATCGCATGCGAATCTAGAACTTTTATATACGTTTTAAAGAAAATGTCAATTTATATAAATCCAGCTATTCGATCACAATTATCGCGAGGCGAATTTGTGAGGGAGCTGTCTGATTTTTGTAAAAAAATAAATATTAACGAAGTATACTTCATGAAATGTAAAGAAAAAAATAAATTTATTGAGCAAGTAATCTAGAAATTAATAGTATTGAAAATTGGCCCGGTCCAAGAATTATTGTGTTAAATGAAATTGAAAGAATTGACAACAGAGACGACCAAAGAGTAATATTAAATGATTTTCATCTCCTCCCCACTAGTGGCCACGCGGGTATTAAGAGGATGTTGAATAACATTAAAAAATATTACTTTTGGCCAGGTATCGAACGAGATATAACAGCATTTGTGAGACGCTGTGACAAATGCCAGAAACAAAAGTATTCTATACCCGTTAGGGAGCCTATGACTGTAACTTCTACAGATCAAACTCCCTGCGAAAAAAATTTCTTAGATATTGTAGGACCTTTAGATAGAGATAGTAATAATTATTCATATATATTAACACTCCAATGTGAGTTATCTAAATACGTAGAAGCATATCCGTTAGTTTCTAAGAGTTCAGTTGAAGTTGCACAGGCATTCGTAAATAACTTCATTCTTCGACATGGAATACCCAAGGAAATAGCCACAGATCGAGGTACCGAGTTTATGTCCAAAGTAATGAAAGAGGTATGTAGTTTATTAAGAATTAAAAAATTAAATTCTACAGCATACCATCATGAGAGCATCGGTGCTTTAGAAAATTCCCATAAGAGTTTAGGAGCATTTTTACGCATACAGACTGACAACCACTCCGAGTCTTGGAGTTCCTGGCTACCCTTTTGGTGTTTCTCGTATAATACTTCCGTTCACCGTGAAACAAAATTCGAGTTAGTTTATGGCAAAAAATGTACTTTACCTAGTAACTTAACAAAAACCGTAGAACCCCTCTATAATTACGATGATTATCCATTAGAATTAAAATATCGCCTACAAACCTCACAAAAAGAAGCAAGAGAAAATCTTATAAATAGTAAAATAGTTCGAAAATCAAAATATGATACTAAAATGAACCCTATAACTTTTAAAGTCAATGATTTGATATTAGTTAAAGAAGAAACAGGCAACAAACTCAGCGCAATTTATTCCGGTCCATATTTTAACTAAATATAATTAAAGATTGTTCACCAAATGTTGAAATATTAAAAGATGGAAAAAATTATGTGATTCACAAAAATCGAACGAAATTGTATTACCCTTAAAATATACGTAAAAAATTATAATATGATATGTATACACATTGTAGTTAATTTTTTTTTTGTAATTATAATAATAGTCTTAAGTTTTTTTTATGATTTCTTTAATGTTGTACCTATGTCAATAATATGATGATTTAAATACTGTTTTATCATAAAAAAAAGAAATATATGCATTTCTTTTTTTTTTTTCTTTGAGAGGGAAGGTGTGGTATCTATCTAGATATATATATGTTTAGTGCCATCATAATATAAAACCCACACCAGTAACGTTAATAAAGTAGTCTTTATTTTATTTTATTTTATTTTATTCGGGAAACAAACAGTACAAATTAACATAATTAAAAAAAAACATAAAATATAAATCATTGACCAATAAAGTTTCCACAATTAAATAATACATAGAATAATGCGAGCAAGTTAATTACAATTAAAAAAAAAAAAAAAATCTAATACATTAAATAAAAAGTAATATCATATAAACAGAAAATAATTAATAATTATAGTAGAATTTACAAAAATATAATCTTATTAAAAATAAAATGCAAATGTAACTTAATATGAATAACAATAATTACTAAGAATTTTTCTTAATTTGTTCAATTAACTTTTGTAAGGAGCCCGTAAAGTAATCAATTGAACAGTATTCTTTGTTATATAATAAACAAGAACGGTAAATGAAGGCATTTTGTGCATAATTAGTACGTGTAGTATGTAAATTAAATAAAGATTTATTTCGCGAAGATTGTCTTGGACATCGGAAGTTAAGACAATTAAGAAGAAATGGAGAGTCAATAATATTATGTAGTAATTTCAGCAGAAATGTTTGATCCTTTATCTTACGACGTTTTTCTAATGGGATCAAATTAGGAACACATTGATCAGTAGTAGAATACCTAAATTTTAAATGCTTTAAGAATTTTGTTTGAATTTTCTCTATTTCTTTGATGTAGACTTTATAATGTGGATTCCAAATCACCGAAGCGAATTCTAGTATTGAGCGAACAAACGCAATAAAGAGAAGAATCAAGGTTGTAATATTTTTAAAATCTCTACTAATTCTAAGAACAAAACCAAGCATACGATAGGCTTTTGCAGTAACATACCTATAGTGTTCCCTAAAGGTTAATGAGGAGTCAAGGTGGACGCCCAAATCTCTCACCCCTGAAACCCGTTCAATAAGATCTTCATTTAAAGTATACTTGAAATTAATAGTATTTTTATTGCGGGAAAATGATATTACGTTACATTTTTTAATATTAAGTTGCAGGAGATTATCATTGCAATATTTAAAAAAAACATTCAAATCATCCTGTAATAAGTTACAATCAGAAGGTTTACTAATGGTTTTATATATCTTCATATCATCAGCATAGAGTAGAATTGAAGAATGCTTAAATACTGCAATAATGTCATTAATGAATAAATTAAATAGAAGGGGTTCAAGATGAGATCCTTGGGGCACACCAGAAGTAACAGGCACGAACGTAGAGCAGTAACCTTTAATTGTAACCGCCTGGCTTCGATCTCTGAGATATGAAGTAAGCCAACGGAGGAGGTCGCCATGTATACCGAGTTCTTCAATTTTACGAATCAAGATTAAATGACAGATTTTATCAAATGCTTTTGAATAGTCGGTATACACCACGTCCACCTGGAAACCTTGATCCATAGCGGTAGTAACCTGATCAACAAATTCACATAAATTGGACTCTACAGATTTTTTATTTATGAAACCATGCTGTTGAGGAATGATAATGGTTCGTAGGGTAGGGAAAATCCAGTCGTATATAATTTTCTCAAAAAGTTTAGCGATAGTACATAATTTAGAAATAGGTTTGTAATTTTTCACATTATGCTTATCACCTGATTTAAAAACTGGTACAACATAACTTTGTTTCCACAGTTGAGGCATTTCGCCGCTACAAATAGATTTGTGTAATAATAAATAAATAGGAAGGGATAGACAGCTACGACACATCTTCAAAAATATAGGAGGCAAGCCATCAGGCCCGTATCCCTTATTTATATCCAGTTTATTGAGGTATTTATGTACAATAAACGGAGAAAGTGAAATCGATCCAATGTTAACAGAACTATCCGAGGCACTTACATGATTATAATTGCTTAATAAGGAAGATGACTCGTAAACAGATTCAAAATATTTACTGAAAAGAGAACAGATTTCATTTCCGTCACTGGCCGTTACTTCGCTTAATTGCCTCTGACGAAACTTAAAACTGAAAATGGTAAGGTCGTTACCTCAAGGCCTGAGATCGTCGGAGAAGTAGAGAGGTTTTATGGGCAGTTGTTCTCTTCAAGATCAGATAAACCTGTGGGAATCAGTATTGATGACCAGCGCGCCCTTCTTACGCGCCATTATTCCGAGGAGCTCCCGGTCGTTGACCAAGGCGAGATTAGGGCGGCTCTAGAACAGCTTAAAAACAACAAAGCTCCGGGAGATGACGGAATCACAACAGAGTTGCTTAAGGCAGGCGGGACTCCGGTCCTGAAAGAGCTAGCAAGCCTCTTTAATTCCGTCATCCAACATGGCAAGACCCCGGAAACGTGGAGCGGGAGTGAGGTGGTACTGTTCTTCAAAAAAGGTGATAAAACCCTCTTGAAAAACTACAGACCAATCTCCCTCCTGAGTCACGTGTATAAGCTGTTCTCAAGAGTCGTCACGAACCGTCTCGCCAGACGACTTGACGAGTTCCAGCCCCCAGAGCAAGCCGGCTTTCGATCAGGCTACAGCACCTTAGACCACATCCATACTGTTCGGCAGATTGTGCAGAAGACCGAAGAGTACAATCAGCCGCTGTGTATGGCTTTTGTGGATTACGAGAAAGCCTTTGACTCCATCGAAACCTGGGCAGTGCTCGACTCATTGCAGAGATGTCATATCGATTGGAGATATATCGAGGTACTGAGGTGTCTGTACAACGCCGCTACAATGACTGTCCACATCCAGGACTGTAAGACGAAGGCGATCCAACTGCGCAGAGGGGTGAGACAGGGGGATGTAATATCCCCGAAACTGTTCACCAACGCGTTGGAAGACGTCTTCAAGACGCTGGATTGGACTGGATGTGGAGTCAATGTAAACGGCGAGTGCATCTCACACCTACGATTTGCCGACGATATCGTCATCATACCAGAGTCGCTGGAACAGCTAACCGAAATGCTGCGTAGCCTAAGCGATTCTTCCCGGCGTGTCGGTCTCAGTATGAACTTGGACAAGACCAAGGTCATGTTCAATAGGCATGTCGTGCCGGGGCCGATATACGTCGAAGGGAAACCTCTCGAAGTTGTCAGTGAATATACCTACCTAGGACAGGTCATTCAAGTCGGTAGGAACAACTTCGAGAAGCCGATCGAAGAATTCGCTTGGGATGGGCAGCATTTGGCAACCTTCGTCAAGTCCTCACGTCGTCTATACCGCAATGTTCGAAGACGAAAGTCTTCAACAAATGCGTCTTACCTGCCATGACATACGGTGCCGAAACGTGGACACTGACTGCGGGACTAGTCCACAAATTCAAAGTCCTTCAGCGTGCTATGGAGCGAGCTATGCTCGGAGTATCTTTGAAGGATAAGATCAGAAATGAGATTATCCGGAAAAGAACCGGAGTCACCGACATAGCTTGCAAAATTAGCA
Organism: Vanessa atalanta; assembly: GCF_905147765.1. Lineage (NCBI taxonomy): Eukaryota > Metazoa > Arthropoda > Insecta > Lepidoptera > Nymphalidae > Vanessa > Vanessa atalanta. Next base: position 7,141,163 of record NC_061901.1, read on the forward strand.
GGCTGAAGTGGCAGTGGGCTGGTCACGTATGTCGTAGGACCGATGGCCGTTGGAGCAGACGAGTCCTAGAGTGGAGACCGCGAATCGGCAAACGCAGCGTAGGGCGCCCTCCAGCCAGGTGGACCGATGACCTCATGAAGGTGGCGGGGACCGACTGGATGCGGAAGGCGGAGGACCGGAAGCTTTGGCGCACCTTGGGAGAGGCCTATGTTCAGCAGTGGACAACGATTGGCTTTTGATTTGATTTGATTTGAGGTCACCTGGAAGTAGGTTATAGTTTTGATCTATAGATTTTTAGACGTTAATATCTAAATAACCGTTTGAGATGTGTTTATGAAATTTGGAACACATATGTATCTTGCGAGTCTCAATATATGAGCCAATTTTGACACGTTTATGTCAAATAATTTTTGAGTTTTGAGGAGGTCAAAAGTGGCTCCAAATGGTTCGTGTAATATTACACACGGTGCTGCTCGCCAGTTCTGTTACTTGTACTTGGCTAACACGCTCCCGCGTGTCTCGATAAAAAATAAATACAAAATTCACTCTCAATATGAAGAACCTAACTCAAGTAACGAACATTTTCTTGACACCCTCAAACAAAAAGTAAATGCCGCATCTAGTAGGCTGAAAAGATATTTAAATTGCACTCTTAGAAAATCACAAAACACACAGTTCTCTAATAATGAGAAAAAGTTTTATAGAATCTTGTTATCTGCCACACAACGCAACACTAGTACTAATACACAAGACATAACACCACCACCACCCAATGCAATACATACTTTCTGGTCTAGCATATGGAGTGATCCAGTATGTCACAATACAGACGCTGCGTGGCTAGATGCAGATCACGAAGTAATTAATTCTATCGAATCTATGAATTTTGAACATATATCTGTAGAAGTGTTCATGCGAGTACTCAATAAGACTCACAAGTGGAAATCACCTGGTAGCGACCATATACACAACTATTGGTATAAAAAGTTCACATCAAACCATTTATTACTATACAAACACATGAACAATTTTATTCAAATACCAAACATAATGCCACACATCGTTACACTGGGCCTTACCTTCATGATACCAAAAGACACAAACCTTCAAAATCCAGCTAAATATATCGTCCAATTACTTGCCTGCAAACCATTTACAAAATACTTACAGGATGTATCACTGAACTCCTACACGAACATATTACCGTTAACAATATTCTTGCTGCAGAACAAAAATAATGCCGCAAAGGTAGACAAGGTTGCAAAGAATAGCTCGTAATGGACTCAGTAACAATGAAACATGCTATTTCTAAGAAAAAAAATATTAATACCATGTATACAGATTACAGGAAAGCTTTTGACTCCATACCACATAGCTGGCTTCTTTATGTATTACAACACTATAAAATTCACCCACAACTTATTTCCTTGACTCTCCTCTCCTTAACTCTATGCAAAACTGGAAAACAACTCTTAAAATCACGGGACATGCTAATACTGAAACACCTGATATCTTAATACGACGATGAATCTTTCAAATCGACGCCCTTAGCCCACTGTGGTTTTGTCTTGCGCTAAACTCTTTTTTTTAAAAAAAAAAAAAATCCAATCTCGGCTACATTATTACCACTCCACACAAAGACTAAGTTATACAGTGACACAATACAATCACTACATCTACTACTACTCTAATATAAGGACGAGGGAAATGAAACGCCCGAATGTTGATAGAAGATTCTCTAATATCCCTGAAATTATGCAATTAAGCGAAGTAACGGCCAGTGACGGAAATGAAATCTGTTCTCTTTTCAGTAAATATTTTGAATCTGTTTACGAGTCATCTTCCTTATTAAGCAATTATAATCATGTAAGTGCCTCGGATAGTTCTGTTAACATTGGATCGATTTCACTTTCTCCGTTTATTGTACATAAATACCTCAATAAACTGGATATAAATAAGGGATACGGGCCTGATGGCTTGCCTCCTATATTTTTGAAGATGTGTCGTAGCTGTCTATCCCTTCCTATTTATTTATTATTACACAAATCTATTTGTAGCGGCGAAATGCCTCAACTGTGGAAACAAAGTTATGTTGTACCAGTTTTTAAATTAGGTGATAAGCATAATGTGAAAAATTACAAACCTATTTCTAAATTATGTACTATCGCTAAACTTTTTGAGAAAATTATATACGACTGGATTTTCCCTACCCTACGAACCATTATCATTCCTCAACAGCATGGTTTCATAAATAAAAAATCTGTAGAGTCCAATTTATGTGAATTTGTTGATCAGGTTACTACCGCTATGGATCAAGGTTTCCAGGTGGACGTGGTGTATACCGACTATTCAAAAGCATTTGATAAAATCTGTCATTTAATCTTGATTCGTAAAATTGAAGAACTCGGTATACATGGCGACCTCCTCCGTTGGCTTACTTCATATCTCAGAGATCGAAGCCAGGCGGTTACAATTAAAGGTTACTGCTCTACGTTCGTGCCTGTTACTTCTGGTGTGCCCCAAGGATCTCATCTTGAACCCCTTCTATTTAATTTATTCATTAATGACATTATTGCAGTATTTAAGCATTCTTCAATTCTACTCTATGCTGATGATATGAAGATATATAAAACCATTAGTAAACCTTCTGATTGTAACTTATTACAGGATGATTTGAATGATTTTTTTAAATATTGCAATGATAATCTCCTGCAACTTAATATTAAAAAATGTAACGTAATATCATTTTCCCGCAATAAAAATACTATTAATTTCAAGTATACTTTAAATGAAGATCTTATTGAACGGGTTTCAGGGGTGAGAGATTTGGGCGTCCACCTTGACTCCTCATTAACCTTTAGGGAACACTATAGGTATGTTACTGCAAAAGCCTATCGTATGCTTGGTTTTGTTCTTAGAATTAGTAGAGATTTTAAAAATATTACAACCTTGATTCTTCTCTTTATTGCGTTTGTTCGCTCAATACTAGAATTCGCTTCGGTGATTTGGAATCCACATTATAAAGTCTACATCAAAGAAATAGAGAAAATTCAAACAAAATTCTTAAAGCATTTAAAATTTAGGTATTCTACTACTGATCAATGTGTTCCTAATTTGATCCCATTAGAAAAACGTCGTAAGATAAAGGATCAAACATTTCTGCTGAAATTACTACATAATATTATTGACTCTCCATTTCTTCTTAATTGTCTTAACTTCCGATGTCCAAGACAATCTTCGCGAAATAAATCTTTATTTAATTTACATACTACACGTACTAATTATGCACAAAATGCCTTCATTTACCGTTCTTGTTTATTATATAACAAAGAATACTGTTCAATTGATTACTTTACGGGCTCCTTACAAAAGTTAATTGAACAAATTAAGAAAAATTCTTAGTAATTATTGTTATTCATATTAAGTTACATTTGCATTTTATTTTTAATAAGATTATATTTTTGTAAATTCTACTATAATTATTAATTATTTTCTGTTTATATGATATTACTTTTTATTTAATGTATTAGATTTTTTTTTTTTTTTTAATTGTAATTAACTTGCTCGCATTATTCTATGTATTATTTAATTGTGGAAACTTTATTGGTCAATGATTTATATTTTATGTTTTTTTTTAATTATGTTAATTTGTACTGTTTGTTTCCCGAATAAAATAAAATAAAATAAAATAAAGACTACTTTATTAACGTTACTGGTGTGGGTTTTATATTATGATGGCACTAAACATATATATATCTAGATAGATACCACACCTTCCCTCTCAAAGAAAAAAAAAAAAGAAATGCATATATTTCTTTTTTTTATGATAAAACAGTATTTAAATCATCATATTATTGACATAGGTACAACATTAAAGAAATCATAAAAAAAACTTAAGACTATTATTATAATTACAAAAAAAAAAATTAACTACAATGTGTATACATATCATATTATAATTTTTTACGTATATTTTAAGGGTAATACAATTTCGTTCGATTTTTGTGAATCACATAATTTTTTCCATCTTTCAATATTTCAACATTTGGTGAACAATCTTTAATTATATTTAGTTAAAATATGGACCGGAATAAATTGCGCTGAGTTTGTTGCCTGTTTCTTCTTTAACTAATATCAAATCATTGACTTTAAAAGTTATAGGGTTCATTTTAGTATCATATTTTGATTTTCGAACTATTTTACTATTTATAAGATTTTCTCTTGCTTCTTTTTGTGAGGTTTGTAGGCGATATTTTAATTCTAATGGATAATCATCGTAATTATAGAGGGGTTCTACGGTTTTTGTTAAGTTACTAGGTAAAGTACATTTTTTGCCATAAACTAACTCGAATTTTGTTTCACGGTGAACGGAAGTATTATACGAGAAACACCAAAAGGGTAGCCAGGAACTCCAAGACTCGGAGTGGTTGTCAGTCTGTATGCGTAAAAATGCTCCTAAACTCTTATGGGAATTTTCTAAAGCACCGATGCTCTCATGATGGTATGCTGTAGAATTTAATTTTTTAATTCTTAATAAACTACATACCTCTTTCATTACTTTGGACATAAACTCGGTACCTCGATCTGTGGCTATTTCCTTGGGTATTCCATGTCGAAGAATGAAGTTATTTACGAATGCCTGTGCAACTTCAACTGAACTCTTAGAAACTAACGGATATGCTTCTACGTATTTAGATAACTCACATTGGAGTGTTAATATATATGAATAATTATTACTATCTCTATCTAAAGGTCCTACAATATCTAAGAAATTTTTTTCGCAGGGAGTTTGATCTGTAGAAGTTACAGTCATAGGCTCCCTAACGGGTATAGAATACTTTTGTTTCTGGCATTTGTCACAGCGTCTCACAAATCGTCGGTGATATTCTGAAACCGCGGAACTAACAGTGTTTAAAACCGCGTATTTACAAAACTAGCAAAATCGAGATTTCGCGGGCTTAGCTTCGTTGTAGTGATTGGCTGCGTTGTGTGATGACGGCTCGACCTATTATCCAATAGAAAGCCGTGAAATCGAATGTCTTTTAATCCGCGTAACGTCAGGTGATTGTTTATTGTGCCCAAACCGCGTATCTGCGCATCATAACATGAAAGGTGTGTTTGTTTGCGGAGGGTGCGTGAAACAGTGTGATTTTATTTATAAATGCTGCATGAACTGGTAAGTGAACACTATAACTATATATTATATTGATTAAGTTACTTATTAGGATTATTTGTTATTTGAATTATTAATATTAACCATGAGAAAACATCTTTAACTATTTCTATGTAAGATACGCGGTTTCAAAACAGTTTTTCGTTGTCATAACGTTTTTCGTTTTCTGTTACATACGCGGTTGCAAAATTTATCTATCTACTCGTAACTCAAGTTAATTTGTTGTATTTATTATCATAAAAGTAGAGGGTGACTAGATGTGTCTGTACTAATACCTACTACCCTACTAGTAGGTAATAATAGTAAATAGGAGGTAAAGGTTTTCTGTCTGTAGAAAGTTATCTCTGGAACTATTGAATCTATCTTTGAGTATTCAACTACTATTTAATTAAAATTTTGGTTTAGTTAGAGTTTATGTATTTTTTCTTTATCAATAAAATATTTAAAAAAAAGTTCCAGTAACTGACCAAACCATTGTTTGTTTTTAGTTTACATCATGGAGCGAGAAAATGAATGTGCGGATGTGGCTGTTGTCACTTTAAGAGATCTAGCAAAACGTCGCGACGAACTTATGCGTAAAAAGCAGTTCATATTGGATAAAGTTAATAACAATAACTTACACATCCCTCAAACATTAATTGAACCGTCTCCAGCGACGCAACTGCCATGTTTCCCAATTGCCACAACACCCGAAAAAGTTCATGATAGCATTGCATACTGTGATACTCTGACAACAGTTTCTGAGCCTTCTCTTGGCCCTAGCGCATCATCTATGATGAATTTAAATGTTCCAGAGGCTTTCGATTTTTCTACGGATGATGTAGATAATGATTCCGATTACATTCCATTATCCGAAATAACAAATTTACAGCCTATTGCTACTCCATCTGAATCTATTTCTAATGAAAACGTTGAATGGTATGTGGAGAGAGAACTTGAGCCTGAAGTTGCCAAAGAGTCACGTACAAGAAAAAGAAAGGCTGATCGCAGTTCATGGGCAGTATCAATTAATAAGAAAAATAGAATGTTAGGGAAAGAGTACATAGGCTTAAACAAAATTGACAATGTTATTCAGAAACAAAAAAGATCTAAAAGAGCAATAGGTACTAAATGCAATTCAGCGTTTTGTAATAAAAGCAAAAAAATGTTTTGCTCACAATTAACGGAAGATTTACAAAAACCTATTTTTGAAGATTTTTGGTGTAAGTCATGGCAAGAAAAGAAAATATTTGTGATTTCAATGATTGACAAAGTACCTGTCCGAAGAGGAAAAAAAGGACATTACTCTAGACGTTCTAATACAAAATTTTACTATCTACAAGTCAATGGTAAGAAAGAGAGAGTTTGCTTGAAAACGTTTCTAGCTACTTTAGGTATAAAAGAGTGGACTATACGTTATTGGTTAGGCGAAGGAAGAGGTGATGCTCGCTCTAATATAGAACTTACAACAAATTTAAATACTACCGCTACTCAAGATTACATTACAAGCAAAAAATCGTCTGTTAAGGATTATCTGACTTTATTACCGAAGTTACCATCTCATTACTGCCGTATGACAACCACTAAACAATATCTGGAACCATTATTTCAATCAAAATCTCAGCTATATAATGCGTACGTAGAATTTGCATCATCAAGATCTAAGCCAGTGGCTTCAAGAAAGTTGTTTTGTGACATCTTATACGAACAAAACATTGCACTATTTCAACCCAAGAAAGACGCATGTGATTATTGTTGTTCATATAAAGCCGGCAACGTTTCTGAAGAGAACTACCAATACCACATCCAGCTGAAAGAATTGGCTCGAGCTGAAAAACTTAGTGACAAGCAAAGTGCTCAAAGAGGACTTCTTCATGCTGTAACCGCTGATTTGCAGGCTGTAAAGCTGTGCCCTTCGCTATCAGCTAGTGCTTTATACTTTAAGACCAAATTAGCTGTGCACAACTTTACTTTATACGATATTGCAACGGGTCATGTAACTTGCTACTGGTTTGACGAAACCGCCTGTGACTTAAGAGCTACCACTTACGCATCATTTTTCATCGATTATTTGACTAAGTTATTAGAAGAAGATTGCAGGGATGTTGTCATCTGGACGGATGGCTGCACTGCACAGAACAGAAACTCAATAGTTTCTAATGCCCTTTTAAGATTAGCAGTAGACAAAAATATAACAATTACACAAAAGTATCTGGAAAAAGGTCACACTCAAATGGAGGTTGACTCCGTACACTCTGTAGTGGAAAGAAAGCTGAAAAATGTTGAAATTTTTCTTCCTTCTCAGTATGCCTCAATTACAAAAGAAGCCAGGAAGCATCCTTCTCCATACCAGGTTATTCAACCAGATTACACCTTTTTTAAAGACTACAGTCTAAAAGAATACCAAATTTATGATTCCATTCGTCCTGGGCGTTCTGCTGGAGATGATTGCGTAGTTGATCTGAGGGTTTTAAAGTATAATCCTAACGGCACAATAGAGTTTAAAAAACACTTTAAAGATGATTTCAGCCCACTTCCTCGGAGACCAAAACCTATTTCAGCTGTAGTTGATAATGTACCCCCCCTGTATTCATCTAGACTGCCTATATTAGACAGTAAGTATCAGCACTTACAGCAATTAAAGAGTGTGATACCTGCAGATTGTCACTTATTTTACGATAATTTGCCATTTAAGAAAAAGTAATGTTTTATTGATCTCATTTTTAACAAAGACCTCAATGCGCAATTATTATTTTACTCAAAAGTAATATTTTTATACGTTTTGTTCATCATTTTTAGTTTTAACTGTTAATAAATAAGTACCCTCTCAACAAGGTTTTGGTCAATGTTTAACATACTTAGCTATAAAGAGCTATTTTTTTTAACATTATGGGGATTTATGGTGTTAATTTCCTGTGTATTGTTGATTATCTAATGTACCGGTGATAAATATGTGCCAAAAATTAAACTTTTAAGTTGACTGAATAAATAATTATAAGATGTTGATTATATTCTTTTGTTTTATTTCGGCGGACAATTCCGCGTAAATGACATAAAAAAACTCATTTTGATTTTATTTGTGATAATAAAACCGCGAAAGTCGATTTACTAATTAATTAATAAATATTTAACATAACGAATGCCTACAATACCAAGAAGAATATTATAATTTGACAATTTAATAGTTTAAACAATGGAAAGTCATGTGGTTTAGTAAATATTATGTTTTTCCTCGTTCCTGTAAAATTCACTGCTCCTACCTTACGCGGTTTTAAGCACTGTTAGTTCCGCGGTTTCAGAATATCACCGACGAAATGCTGTTATATCTCGTTCGATACCTGGCCAAAAGTAATATTTTTTAATGTTATTCAACATCCTCTTAATACCCGCGTGGCCACTAGTGGGGAGGAGATGAAAATCATTTAATATTACTCTTTGGTCGTCTCTGTTGTCAATTCTTTCAATTTCATTTAACACAATAATTCTTGGACCGGGCCAATTTTCAATACTATTAATTTCTAGATTACTTGCTCAATAAATTTATTTTTTTCTTTACATTTCATGAAGTATACTTCGTTAATATTTATTTTTTTACAAAAATCAGACAGCTCCCTCACAAATTCGCCTCGCGATAATTGTGATCGAATAGCTGGATTTATATAAATTGACATTTTCTTTAAAACGTATATAAAAGTTCTAGATTCGCATGCGATTTCATTGTCCTTTCGTAATTTTTGTAAATTACTTTTGTTGATAAATCTTAATTCTATCGATATCTTCGGTTTGTTGTGTACCTCTACGACTCTTGGGTGATCAAGCCAATCGTCAGTATTCACACTATCACACAAAGAATCATTGTTCATCCCTGACATACTATGCTCCTCTTCCATCCTTTTCTTCTGAGCTCTAGTCAACACATTCAAACTACACTCACTCATATCTTTTAAGTCTTTCGATGTAATACGTATCCTAGATAAAGCATCTGCGGCGGAATTTTCACTTCCTCTTACATACTCTACTATATAATCGTATTCTTCGAGCGCAAGTCTAAATTTCAATAACCTACTCGAAGGATCTTTCATGTTAAAAAGATAAATGAGAGGTTTGTGGTCCGTATAAATTTTGAAAGAACGTCCGTATAAATAAGGCCGGAAGTGTTTAACAGCCCATACAATCGCTAATAATTCTTTTTCGATTGTTGGGTAGTTTTTCTCCGCTCTATTTAAAGTTCGGCTAGCATATGCTATAGGTTTACCATTTTTATTGGACAGTACGGCTCCTATAGCGTGATGCATCCGTTTGAACTACAAATTGGTTACTTTCAGAAAAATCTGGGTATTGCAGTAACGGAGGTGACATCATATCTTGCTTTAATGAATTAAAAGTCAGACTTAAGCAACAATATATTATCCCAAGTTATAAGAAGAAATGATATTTTATGTAGTTATAAATAAATTTCAGAAAGGACTATTTAACTTGGCACAAATTTCGATCTCACTTCTTTTGTCGTTGAAGACAACAACCCAGGTATATATCATAATATTTGACTTGGCTCTCATTTTTACGTTTATGTTTTTGATGGGATTATTATTATCAACAAATTATCAACAGACCACCCCGGGTTGGGACTGTGAATTATTTCGATCGATGATGTTTACATAACTTTGATTTTGCCCAACGTATAAGCTATTGTTTTTATTTTTCATACCTCTATTCTGGTACGGGCGGGAATTACCACGCCATGATCTACCTCGCTGAGTGCCACGCCACGTTGGTTGTTGGCCTCTGCTCATACCACCGCCGTGCTGTGGGTGGGCACGGTACCCTCGATATTGATTACCTCGGTAATTATAACGTCCCCTGGAATTTCGAAAACAGGAAACTTTTTTATTTATGGTCATTAAATTGGAATTAGAAGTGGATGGCAACTCCTCATCTAATGCAGATTGAATAGCGTCTTTTAAAGATGTAAAGTTACGCGCTGTAATAATAGTCCCGGTTCTGCGATTTCGCAGTCCATCAGCAAATCGTTTGATTGCTTGCTTTTCATTTAAGGGCTTAAGCACCTTATAAGTCTCGGGGTCGTTATCTGCCTGTGAAATAGTTAAGTCAACAAACATTTCAGTGATTTGCTTACCGTATTCTTCGATGGTCAACTCATTCTGCTTAAAATTCAGCAATCGTGTTTGGATGACCGTAGCAGATTTTTTCGGCAAAAGCTCTTTTTTCATATCATGAATTAAGTCTGAAATACTAGAATAGCTTGGATGTAATTTAAGTTTTGCTGATTGCGATAAACGATTTTTTAACTCAAAATTTATTAATTGGGGCTTAGAATCGGCAGTAAGGGTGGTTTCATAATATTCAACGGAATCTATTAATTGTTTAGTTACAGATAAGTCGTCATTCATAACCGGTAACAAACTCAGAGCAACTTTTAAATCAAATTTTTCCATGTTTATAGTTTCTATAGTCTGACCTGAATTACTAATAAATTCTTTCGAATCGGATGACGTTGAAGAGTATCTAACAATATCTTTATACAATGAAAGAAATTGCTGTGAATAATCGACAATCAATTCACTATCGCTAGCACTAATATTACTACAATTTACTTCTTTTTGCAAATAAGAATTTAATGTTAAATATTGGCTATACAAACTATTTGCTTCGCTTAACTTAACAATACAAATGTTACCCTTTCTACGCTCAGGACTAATTTTTCTTAAGTATTCTTTAATCAATTTTAACTCTTGGCACAATATTTTTAAATCATCTGCCATATCAAAATATAAAAATTATACATATTACTAAAATTCATTATTACTAATTACGTATTTTGAAGTTATACAAAAATAATATGAATACTTTAACACTAATTATCTAGTTATTACAAATATATTGCTACATAATATGTATTATTATAATTATATAAAACTATCAAAGTCCGTCTCTGCGTTGCATCCCTTATATAGGCATGTTCTGCATTCTGGAGTCACGTTACTCGCGCACTGTTTGGACAAATCACAAATTTTTCTTTCTTGAATATTAACAATTTTTAGACGCGGCTCCAATCCAAAATCACTTCAATTTATGTTTCTTGTTCAGCAACAGCTGGAGAACCGTTTAGGGTAGCCCGTTGACGTCTGAACGATCCACGAAGTACATATTGATGTATACCCTGCTGGACCCAGCGATGATGCATTTTTCGGTATACTCTCCATACAACGTAGATGATAAACAGACTCATCAACAGTAATATTATAAGTAAAAGAATGTTTGTGGTGGACGCATGGAATTTCAATTCTTTTATATATGCATTATTTTCAGCAGCTACAGAATTTTGGTTTATAAAAATGTCCTCCTTTTTTACTTTCGAATTACATATATTTTAAACTACAGTGACCATTATTAACTTTGAACTTTGGCGAGTTTGAATTTACACGTGTCGGTAAATTAAATTAAAGCATCTCGCGTTACCGATGCGCATACTGCGCTGGCAGGGTCGCCATATAAGGACGAGGGAAATGAAACGCCCGAATGTTGATATAAGACTAATTTATTAACGTTACTGGTGTGGGTTTTATATTATGATGGCACTAAACATGTGTATATCTAGATAGATACCACACTAACTGCCCACCGAAAACACCATCCTAGATCTTGTGTCCAAGGAATGACTCTACCCAGAGGTGAAGGCGGACGAAGCTTAATAGATATAGTCAATCTGCATAACAAGCAAATTACATCCCTGAGACACTACTTCCATCAACGCTCAGAATACTCTCCACTTCATGAAACAGTAACACTCGCAGACAGACACTGAAATGAACGAAAAAACTGCTATATGAAGACAGAAATCCCTTCATGGAAGACACCACCACGATTTACGGCAATCATACGTTGACAAAGTAGCCTCAAACGCTTGGCTGAGACGTGGTGAACTGTTTCCTGAAACGGAAGCTTTAATGTTAGTAATCCAGGATCAAGTTAGTGACACTCGGAACTACCACTGAATCACTGAATCCACTGCAACATGTATTGACAACATATTTACCAACTGTGTACCTAAACATAAATGTATTATAAATATGTTAAGTTCTGATCATTGTGGACAGTTGGCTTCATTTTATTCATTTAATTCGCAAATAAAAAATAATGCTAAGGACTTAAAACAGACATTTGTTCCAATCAATTTGTATCGAATTGAGAAGTTCAGAAGTAATATCATGGCAAAGCTCTCATATTTACAATTAAATGATAATTCTAATGAGCTTTATAACAATTTTTTTAAATTAATTAAAACAGAATTTAATGCCATATTTACTTCCAAGACAGTCTATTCTAGGAATTTTCTTAAATTTAATGATTGGGCGACTGTCGGAATTCACAAGAGTAGGCAGAGGTTGTATGAACTTTATAGTGAAAGATAATACAACCGGTCTTTTTCATTTATCAATTATGTTAGTGCCTACTCTAAACTATTCAAACGTGTATGTCATACAGCTAAATCATTGCATATAAAAAAAAAAAAATATTGACGCACCTGATAAAATTAAAATGACATGGAAAATTATTAATTGTGAAACTGGAAGAGTCAAAAATAACATCTCCGACTTTAGCTTATCTATTGACAACAATTTATTTTCCTCAGATCGTGATGTTGCAACTGTTTTTGAAAAATTTTTTGCTGACATTCCATTTTCGACTACTAACTTATTAAATTCCTCTCCTACCGTTGCTGAATCATTATTAAAAAAACATGTGGAAGAATGTAATATTAGCTTTAAATTTAATACAGTAAATGTAAGTGATGTAATAAGTTCCTTCAGATCACTAGATATTAAGAAAACGGCCGATCTGTGGGGGATCTCTGTCAAGGTAGTCAATTCAATAATTGATGTAATCGCACCCTACCTTGTCACTATATTTAATAAATGTGTCCTTAGTGGCGTGTTTCCTGACCTCATGAAACATAGTAGAGTATTACCAATATTTAAGTCAGGTAGTACATCAGACTCCAACAACTATAGGCCCATCTCTGTACTACCAACTCTTAGCAAGATCTTTGAAAAGTTATTACTAAATCAAATGCTAGTACATTTTAACAATAACAAGTTGCTACACAAGAAACAATTTGGATTCACAAGGGGTCGCTCGACAACTGACGCTGGTGTTGAGCTCGTCAAAAATATTTACAGGGCCTGGGAGGAGTCACAGGATGCCTTAGGGATATTTTGTGATTTATCTAAGGCCTTTGATTGTGTGCAACACGAAACTTTGGTCAGGAAGCTACGTCATTATGGAATTAGGGACACTGCACTCAGTCTTCTGATTTCGTATCTGAGCAATCGGATTCAGAGGGTTGATGTAAATGGAAAGAGATCTCCCGGATCTCCAGTTACTGTGGGGGTCCCTCAAGGATCAATTCTTGGACCATTTCTCTTCCTTGTTTATATAAATGACCTGCCACATCTCCTAGGTGATAAACTCGAGATAGTATTGTTTGCTGATGATACTTCTTTAATTTTTAAAATAAAAAGACGTCTTTCAATATATGACGATGTGATCAATACTCTCTCTGAAATTGTAAATTGGTTTAGTGTTAATAATTTAATGTTAAATAGTAAAAAGACTAAATGTATTAAATTCACTACTCCCAATGTAAGTGTGTGTGAAAACGAGTGTACGTTTAAACGGGGAAGCATTAGACGTTTTAGAATCAACAGAGTTCCTTGGTATGACAATAGACTCTAAGCTCCAATGGGGCCCCCATATAAATAAATTGGCGAATAGACTCAGCTCTGCAGCCTATGCGGTAAAAAAAATTAGACTTTTGACTGATGTGGATACGGCTCGGCTTGTGTACTTCAGTTATTTCCATAGTATAATGTCGTATGGCATCCTACTCTGGGGTAATGCAGCTGACATTAATACTATTTTTGTACTGCAGAAGAGGGCTATTCGTGCAATTTATAACCTGGGCCCAAAAGATTCGTTAAGAGGTAAATTTAAGGAAATTAAAATAATGACTGTCGCTTCTCAATTTGTTTTTGATAATGTTATGTATGTACGCAAAAACATAAATGATTTTCCCAGAAATTTATTTTATTTTATTTTAATGCTTTATTGTACAACACAAAAGTATTAACAAAAGGCGGGCTTAATGCTACTGCATTCTCTACCAGCGTAATATAATATAATATAATATAATATAATATAATATAATATAATATAATATAATATAATATAATATAATATAATATAATATAATATAATATAATATAATATAATATAATATAATATAATATAATATAATATAATATTTGAATTGTGACGTACATTCTATTAACACTAGGAACAAGAATAAACTTGTTACTCCAAGTACCCGATTACACAGGGTTAGTAACTCTTTTTTGGGACAATGTATACGTTTTTACAACAGGATCCCAGAAAACGTTCAAAATTATTCAATTATAAAATTCAAAAGAGTCGTTAAAGAGCGTTTGTGTGCTAAAGGATATTACAACACTAATGACTTTTTAGTTGACTGCACACCTTAGGAATGAAATGATCGCCTCCAGGCTGTTTCAAATAACATCATTATACATGAAAAATGGTTAAAAAAAAAAAAGATATATATATATCCCGCTGAGCTTCTTTCGCCGGTTCTTCTCAGGTCCGAGGTGCTAAATTCCGAACCGGTAGTAGATTTTTGACAATCAATAAGCAAGTGTAAACACTTCTATATTGAATAAAGATTTTTGACTTTGACTTTGACTTTGACCAGAAGCACATAATACGCACCTCTAATCTTCAATCAGATACATGCCGACACTGTCATTCCAATCCTGAAACCATTCAACATATAACTTCTGCCTGCCGAGCCCTTGCGCAAACTGATTATAAATATCGACACGACCAAATGAGCGCTATTATACACCAACAATATTATTTTATAGATGAGAAGATACTATGAATACAAACCCGATACCATACTAGAAAATAACAGATACAGATATACTGGGATAGAATCATAACCATAGATAAAACAATACATTTCAATAGACCCGATATCACACTACATGACAAAATTAATAAAACTGTTTATCTTATTGACATAGCTATCCCTAGCACTCACTACAGTCGACTATTTCGGAAAAGCTTAGTAAATATCAAGACTTAGCAATAGAACTGAAACCTTAGTCATCTCATCAACTGGGGTCGTACCGAAAAGCCTACAACGCAGCCTTGATGTATTACACACTCCTCATCACACTAATCATTTACTCCAAAAGGCAGTAATCCTCAACACTTGCCGCCTCACCCGCAAGTTCCTTACGACTTCATCCAACTCAGCTGCCATTACCTAGCTCCTACTAGCGCTTGGCTACGGCCCGTGTGTATAGGATTTAGTTACCTCATAAGAGAGAAAAAGTAAAATAACATATAATAATAATAATCGCGATCTTGCGTACAACGATTAACATTGCCTAGAAAAGAAGGAAGCAGAGGTTTGATTGATATATCAAATCTCCACAATAGACAAATCACATCATTACGTAGCTACTTTCACAATAAAACAGTTACATCAACCCTATATAATGCAATAGTTCAAAATGATACCAAACTTACTCCATTAAACTTACAAGATAGATTGCGACAGAATAATGAAACTCAAATTGATAATAAGAAGAAAATAGAAGAATGGACCCTGATATCTCTTCATGGGACATCGTCACGTTATCAACTATCCTAACGTTGACAATAATGCGTCAAACGAGTGGTTGAGCCGAGGCGAACTTTTCCCAGAGACGGAAGGGTTTATGATAGCCATCTAACATCAAATTATAGAGAACAGAAATTACCAAAGATATATACTTAAAATACCAAATTTACCTACTGATATATGCAGACGATGTTACAGTACTTCGGAGAATTGTCTCCGAACATATCACGGGAGCTTGTAAAAGTATAGCAGAGACGCACTACAAACATTGTCATGATCAAATCGCAAACATTATACATCAAAAGCTGGCTATAAAATTCAATTTACTATATAATCAACTAGTTCAACCCTACTATAAGTATAATCCGGAGACTATATTTGAAAATACCTCTCAGAAGTTGTACTTTGACCGAGCAATCCTAACAGACAAGACATTACAATAGATCAGATATAAAACTTGTAGATAAAATTAACAAAACAGCACAGATAATAGACATTGCAATACCAAATACTCACAATATACAAGACACAATTACCACTAAACTCATAGGTCTGCATAAGAATACATACATTCAATTGCAGAAGGCTAGCGTACTAAATACTTGTAGAATAGTCACAAATCCAACATAAGTAATCCCCATAGTAAGTCAGGCGTGCACTTGGCCTAGGCCCGTGTACGTCGACTAAATCCGGTAAAATTATGCCGAGTAAAATTTAAGTTAGGTAAGTGCGGCCAATAAGGCCTAGCTAAGCGGGAATTGAAAAAAAAAACAAAAACTACTTACATGAATCAACAAATTTTAATGTTTATGAGACATTAATAGCAATTAACATCAATAATAAACAAAAAACCGGAGTATTTACCATAGACATAGTCAAAATAAAGTGTTTTTAAAAACACTGTATTTTGGTCTTATTAAACTATAGTAGAGTAATAAAGCCTAAGAGTTTAACATACAAAACTAAACAAAATATACGTCTTATATATGGAGATTGAGATCAATAATTAATAATTAAGTAATAATCACAGTGTTTAGACTTAAAAATAACAAAGTTTTTGATTAGTTACATTCAGGACACTCAAAATTATCATCGTCCTCCTCTGACAAGCCAACGCACTTCTCATGATACCACTTACTGCATTTAAAACATTGCCTCATAACAGCCTTTTCGTCCTGCTTACATCCGTGGCAGTACCAACTGTCATTATTTTCTTTAGTGCTAGTATCATCTCTAATCTTTTTTATTTTTTTGGTATTTTTCTCTATTTTATTTTTGTAGAACAGGTCTTTGGTCACTGGAGTTCCTCTGTAATTGATGGCCTTTCTTCTTACTGTTGTTGTCTTTTCAATGTTCTTAGCTGGTGTAGGCATGAGGTGCTTAAACGCTGTTCTTTTAATTTGGGCAAGCGGTATATTATCCTCATCATCGTCGGAACTGGAACTTCCGTAAAACATTCTGTAAAATCTTTCAGGTGTTATTTTCAGGGTATGATCATTTTTTTGTTCCTGCATTGACGTCGATGGTTTGGAGATCACGGGGGTTATTGGCCTGGGGGCGATACAAGGCGGCAAATTTTCTACATCGACATAAGTGCATAAGTTGGTATTTCTGTCAGTACAGACGGGGCAAATGCTGTTTCCGGAATAGCTTGGGGATTAAACGGATACAAACCAGTCGCTTTAAAACCGCTTGTTATATGTCATGCATTTAGACCAAATATTAGAAAGAATAATATTGAACTGTGCCTTTGTCAGTTTTTTATCTCGATTTTTTTTTCATGAATAACAAAAGTTCTGCATCTCAATGATATTCAAATGATCGATAAACCGCTTTATCGAGTGGTTGCAGTTCATTTGTGGTGTTGAGGGCAAACAGTATAATGCTATATCGAGTGAATCTGCAACTTCTACGATAGATAGGTCTAAGTGACAAGCTGCCCCGTCAAATATTAGAAGACACTTTCCTGGACTTTTGTATCCAGCTAGGAGCTTCAAAAACTCTTTGAAGAGTTCATTTGTCATATAACCCTTAGGAGATTTCTCTACTAATGATCCTGGTGGTAAGTTGTCATATAATTCAGGTTTCAAACGTTTGCCTTTAAAAATTATCATGGGTGGTAGGGCACTACCAAGTGCATTGACACAACCGGCGATTGTAACGCTTTCAGTGTGTTCTGATGACTGTAAATGGACCCTTTTGGTCCCTTTTTTTGCCAAAACAGTCTGCTGGTGGCGAATCGTCAGGCGGCAACCTTTTTCATTTCTTGTTATAGATCTTCTCAGGGTGAGTTTTGAGATCTAATTTATCATAAACTTCATTCACTCTCTTAAAATGATCGTCTACGATAAATTTATTCAGTTTTTGAGCCCTGGCTGGGTTCATAAACTGAGCCTTTCTACTTGCGATCTCCGGATGTCTCTCCATAAATTTCTTAAACCAATCTTTACCAGCAACTTTATCTTGTTGATTGAAGGGATGATTGATGTTATTTAGCTCGCAAAATTTGAAGACTAAGCGTCGGAGAATAATTGGTGTCACGGGTATACCTATTTCAGCAAACCTCAAAATTCTACTCACAAGTTCAGCCTCTTGTTCGTCGCTAAGTAAAGGTTTCCGACCCAAAACTTTTTTTAAGCTGCCAGTCTGAAGGTGGTTCCTGATAGTTCTTCTGGGCACTTTGTATCATTCAGCAGCTTTGTAAGTGCTCAGCCGTCCACACTGTACTGCTCGTACTTCAAGGTTTTCATCAGACCACAATGCTCGTTTCGGGGGCATTGTTGTTATAGGCCCTAAAAACAATAAACGAATAAGAAAACAGTTAAGATACCATTACTGAAGGCGTAAAATAAACAGAAAAGCACTTCATGATGCAAAAAAAGGAGTATAATAAGGCCTATACAAGTAAAAATTTGTAGTCTGGATTCAAACCCGCAATCATCGGTTAAGGTGCACGGATTCTAACCACTGGGCCATCCTTAATAAGTTTACCTCTTTTAATTCATTTCGAATACTTAGATGAGTTTTCTATACGAATTAAATGAAAATGTTTTTTAATATTATATTTTTATCTTCTTTCCAGTATTGTTTCTGTAGTTTCCTTTTTTAGTTAAAAATATTCGATCTTAAAGCGTAGTGAATATTTTAAAACCAAATGTTCACCACCTAAATTTTCATTAGTAGTTTTCAGTCAAAATTAATTGCTATATTCGTAGAACAAAAAGTAATATCTGGTCCCGATTGTTGTAATGATCCATTAACAAATTTAACTCTGGTGTAACTTCCATCATAAACTGACATAAAACTATTGAAAAGAGCTTTCAAACAGTTGGTTTACTCTAGTATCAATTTTATTCGACCAACTCGTATGTTGTCCATTAAAATCTCCAGTAATTATAGCATGTTTAAGAAACATAGAGAATAGACTATCCTAATTGGTCTGATTTGTATTAATACTAGAGGGACAATAGGTATTTTTTAACAGTTAACAATTATAATTTTTACATGCAGTAATTCAATACCACTATTAGTTACACTAATAGAACTTTTAGTTTTACTGAACTTTAACTTTTACTTTTTAAGTGTTGGGAGACTTATGTGTTATATTTGCAACGTCCTCGTATAAATCAATCCTATTATGTCCTATTATGTCTTTACACATTATATTGGCTAATATTTAAGCTTGTACCCCGTTGTAACCATGTCTCAATATAGCAATATATATATTTTCTGTATTTAGCGAAACTTTGAAATCTTCTAATTTCGGGCATAAACTTTGTGAGTTCTACTGCAAAATATTTAACGTGAAGTCCTTTAGTGTTGTATTATCCATTAAAAAAAGATAACACACTCTTAATAACTGCACCGACTTTTGCTAATGCTAGTAATGAGATACATATGTCCTCTGTCAATAAAAAAATGCGTCAAGTATTTTAAATTTCGTATCTTTCTTCGAAAGAATAATTTCCTCCAGCTTCTTACAAAAACTTTTAAATCTACTAAGGTTGTCTATCTAGACACGCGGTAGCGTGTCAGCCAAGTTCTAGTAACAGAACTGGCGAGCAGCACCGTGTTCTAGACACGCGGTAGCGTGTCAGCCAAGTTCTAGTAACAGAACTGGCGAGCAGCACCGTGTGTAATATTACACGAACCATTTGGAGCCACTTTTGACCTCCTCATAACTCAAAAACTATTTGACATAAATATGTCAAATTTGGCTCATATATTGAGACTCGCGAGATACATATGTGTTCCAAATTTCATAAACGCATCTCAAATGGTTTTATTTAGATATTAACGTCTAAAAATCGTCATTTTTATCACTGACTGACCTATAGATCAAAACTATAACCTACTTCCAGGTGACCTAGAAAGTTGAAATTTGGCATGCAGGTAGATAATTAGGCCAATATAAAGGAAAAAAATCTGAAACTGGTAATTTTTTATCATTTTATAATAATTTTTCATTTTATTGGGTTTATAGGAACTTACTTATACTATACTTAGTTCCTGTAATAACTGTAATAAAAAAATGATGTAAGAACCAGCAATCAAAACTTATGACAGCCGGTCTTAATGTGGATTTTAAGGTCTTCACGTGAATATATAACAAGTTGAACACCACCCTTAAGTTTTTTAAATCCAAATATTTCCGTTTTATTACTTATGAGTATAGCCGACTTTCGTATTTATTACGTTATTAACTAGCATTTAGCGCACATCTATGGTGCAAAATCATTATACTTAAAAAAATAATAATAGGCATTTCGGTACACGGAGCGCGACGCGATGCCGGAGCAGCGGGATAGGAGCGTTGCGATTAAACCTAAACGCGGACGTGTCTGAGCGAGTGGCAACCGCGCTCATAAGAATTATTTCAATGCCTTCCGATGGAAGCTGCCTAGCCTATTCGATTGCATATTCTTTGTTTGAGTATACTAGTATACAACTAAAAAAAATATGTTTTGTGAGACTGTAGTAGTGTATGTATATCGTAACTGGGATGATTTAAGTATGTACTCTAGTGCTACAAACGGGGATCCTTATTGCTTGGAAGAATAGTATCGAGCAAGCATGCTGATGTCAGCAATTGACTGGTGAATGGGTCCAATGAAAAAATAGAGAAGGTACACTGGGACGTCGACATCAGCAATAGCGCGCGTAAAATAACAATTCAATTTAAACATAAATTAATTTGCGAACTAAAATTCAAAACCTAGTTACAGATATTAAGTAATGTACATATATGTTCAAAGGAAACAATTCTCTATTTGCTTAGCATATTCTGCTACTATACACAAATTACAAGGCCTTCGCCTTAACGGTGCTCATTTCGACATAGGCTCCTCTATATTAAGTAAAGAGCAGGCTTACGTTGGCCTCTCTAGAGTTAAAAACTTAGATGGAGTACATCTTATCAATTTAGGTCCAAGTCAAATCAAGACACAAGAGAGCTCTATTGTAGAGTACAACCGTCTGCGCACGTTATACCACCCCTACTTGGGCAAATTAAGTATAAACAGAAAACGCGTAAAAAAAATCCGGACACTGAATCCGGCAATTAATTCACTTGAACATTTCAGAGGTACCTACAAGAAAAATAAGAACGTATCAAAAAAAAGACAATTATACCCCGTAAACATAGGAAAATAGAATAGTTTAACAAAAAAACATTTGGTATTAATTTTGTTATTAATAAGTACCTAGTAATAATTTATATACAAAAAGTAGTGATATCCCATAAAAACATAAATGTAAAAATGAGAGATTAAATATTATGATATATACCTTGGTTGTTGTCTTCAACGACAAAAGAAGTGAGATCTAAATTTGTGCCAAGTTAAATAGTCCTGTGGCGAGTGCACAATGCGTCTAAACGCAGCACAAACATCACCTGATCAACTACGTCATTGATCAGGTGATGGTGCAGTGGTCTGATCTATGTCGTCACACTTGTGGATACACCCCTTCGGCAATATGGTCGCTTGCGCATCTATTGTCCTCGCAGCGACGTCACACGCTTGACCACACCCCCAGCAAGATGGCCGCATGCATCGCTTTTGTTTTCGCCTAGGAGGAGGTCCCAAAAGTGGCAAGCACGCGTGGTGGTCATCGTGAGCGGGGGAATGCCTATATAAGCGCTGTTGTTGTTCTTTATTTTTAATTAATTAATTATTTCAATTATTTTTACTGTACGCTCTAATGTAAACTTTGTTGACCTGTCACAATAAATTATTCTTAAAGTCTGCCGGAGTTTTTAATTGGTGGTTAAGCTACTACGCTCTTCAGTCCTTTCTGAAATTTATTTATAACTACATAAAATATCATTTCTTCTTATAACTTGGGATAATATATTGTTACCTAAGGTCTGACTTGGCTACGACTTTAGGAGGGAGAATGTCGTAAATAGGATGAAGAAGGTTAGGAAAAAGGAACAGGATATGGGTTGCGGAACCTTCGTCTAGGCCACATTCACACCGACATCAGGGGGGTTCCGTGGTGGACGTTTCGTTCGCCACCCCTGTCGTTGCACGCAGAGTGGTCGACTGGAGAGTGGAGGAGGAGGTGGAGACTCTATCGGATCACCGGTACATCCGATTCGGGATCTCCACCTCTCGTAGGCCGACGGAACCCCAGAGGGTGCCGACTCCGCTGCCGAGGTGGTCTCTCGGCCAGGTCGATAGAGAGCTGGTCAAGGAGGCCGCCATCGTGCAGCGGTGGGGTTCCGCGGGGAGGACGGAGGGCGCCAGCGCAGAGGAGCTGGCGGGCCGCATGCGCAGTTTGCTCAAGGAGGTCTGCGATGCGGCCATGCCTCGGACCCGGCGCAGGGTTCCGCGCCGGCACGTCTATTGGTGGTCGTCCGAAATCGCCGACCTTCGGGCGATGTGCTGCTGGGCGCGGAGGGCCTACGTCCGCTGTTGAAGGCGCAACGGCCTCGACACGGACCTGGAGGGACAGATGCTGGACGCTTATCGCCAGTTGAAAAAAGATCTGCAGCTGGCGATAAGCAAGATCAAGGAGAAGGCCAGGGAGGAGCTTCTGGCGGGTCTCGAGACCCGTGGGGGCGCCCGTACCGCGGCGTACGCGGAAAGTTCCGCACTCAAGGCGCCCCCGTCACTGAGACGCTGCCGCCGAAACTCCTCCTGCGCCTGGTCGGGGAACTCTTTCTCCATCCAGGCGAGCATGTCCCTCCACAGATGGCCCCCCGCTCCGAGATTCAAGACGCAGTGGCTCCACCACTGATCACGGAGCGGGAGATGGAGATTGCCCTCGGCCGCTTGAGGGCCAAGAACACGGCGCCGGGTCCGGACAGGGTTCCAGGGCGTGTTCTGTGCGACACCCTGGAATTCCTGGGTGCAAGGCTTCGGGAGCTGTTCGACGAGTGTCTGTGCAGCGGGCAGTTTCCGAAGCCTTGGAAGGAAGGCAAGTTGGTCCTGTTGCCGAAGGAAGGTCGACCGTTGGATTCTCCTTCGGCATACAGGCCAATAGTGCTGCTGTACGAGACGGGCAAACTCTTCGAGAAGGTCCTCGCAGCCCGTCTCGTTCAGCACCTCGAGGAGGTCGGTCCGGGTCTCTCAGAGGCTCAGTACGGGTTCAGGGCGGGCCGGTCGACGGTCGACGCCCTGGACGCCCTAAAGACTCGGACGACGGAAGCGGTGGCCCGGGGGCAAGTCGTCCTGGTGGTGTCGCTCGACGTGACGAACGCCTTCAACAGTCTCCCTTTCGAGACGATACGAGAGGCACTCCGATACCATGGGGTGCCGACCTATCTCAGGAGGCTGCTGGAGGCGTACCTCCAGGACAGGGAGGTCCTCTGGGCGGGGGTCGATGGGAGGTTGGTCGGGCGTCGGGTAGGCTGCGGCGTTCCACAGGGTTCGGTTCTCGGCCCAATTCTGTGGAACGTCGGTTTCGACTGGCTCCTGCGAGCTCCTGTCCTTCCCGGGATGGGGGTGTTGTGCTACGCTGACGACACCCTCGTCACGGCGACTGGGCGGGACTTTCGGGAGGCGGCACGCCTCGCCGAGGTCGGAACGGCTCTCACCATGGACCGTATGGGAATGCTGGGCTTGAGGGTCTCCATATCCAAAACGGAGGCCCTTGTAGTGTAATAAGTAGTATGTAAGTCAGATAATAATAATAATAATAAACATTTATTGAGCAAATTACACTACTTTCACACAACATAAACAACGAAACATAACAAAATATCACTTACCCTAAAATACATCAAACAAAAAAAATAAATAATAATAACTAAAAATACAACTACAACAGAATAAGTTTTAAGAGTAAAAAATTAATAATTAAAATAATATAAAACAATAAATAGTGTGCAGCAGTGTAATTTAGCCAAAAGGAGATCCACTCAGTGAAAAATAGAAACATAGTTGCTTCTACACTGATTTTCAGTGGTCTCCTAATGCTATTGCGGAACTGACAGCGGTAACAATAAAAGAGCGATATTAAATCGATGCAATAAATGATAAAAGAGGAAAAAAAAAAAATATATATATATATATATATATATAATTAACATAATAATAAAGGCAGCATTAAACATAATTATTACATAGGTACGAGTATATCTGTCGCACTTGCTACGCAGAATGCGCCGGAACGCGCGGGAGCAGGGCGCAACCTCTTTCTTGATTATACGTAAAATTGTACATAATATTTTAAGTGTTTTTAATGCTCACGCGCCCAGTCGGCCCGCGCAGCCCGCAGCGTCTGACGCTCAACCGTAAGCATGTTGTTCGCTTAATTAAAAATATCCAAACGAACACAGAAAAATACATACTGCGATTTGACAATAAATTATAGTACTACGTTTTTAAGTATTTGGAAAAGACAATATAAGGTAAGAAGTATTTTTATGACACCAAATATATATA
This sequence comes from Vanessa atalanta, assembly GCF_905147765.1. Classification (NCBI taxonomy): domain Eukaryota; kingdom Metazoa; phylum Arthropoda; class Insecta; order Lepidoptera; family Nymphalidae; genus Vanessa; species Vanessa atalanta. The sequence continues at coordinate 7,165,935 of NC_061901.1, forward strand.
AAATATATGTGATTATAGTAAAATTCAGTTTTATTCGCATATATATTTAATTACACACTAACATAAAAACCCAATATCTTAATTTATTTCGCTTTATCTTAAATATATGGATTGAAGAACTAAGGAGTTATGAAATAGGAGCGGTTAAGATGACATCTCATAAAAAACAATGCAGCTGAGCGTGGAAGCCATGGGATCACCAGGCGATAACGTGATTCTTGCCTATAGCAATCGGACCGCAAACCAAACGGGTTCGTGTCGTAAAATTATAATTAATTTAATTTTGCAATATACGTATACTTAAATATTAACATAATTTATATTTAAATTTTGTCAACGACATATAAATTAATTTTGTATATAGATTTACATACCCATGTGTATAAATACAAATATAAATAGATAAAATAAATAAATTAAAAAAAATAACTGCGAATGAATTAAATGAATAAAATTAAATGTCTAGTTTAAGAATTTTTTTGTTTATCTAATAAATATAATCTATACTTATAGCGGAAATTTCCTAACGATTTCAGGTCACGAATAGGAGGAGGCAGGTCATTCCAGCACCTGGTGGCGCAGTACCTGAAACTTCCTCGGAATGCGGCTGTTTTATGGATTGGCATTTTCAGCTTAAACAATGACGCTCTTGTAACATGCTCACTATTGTTATTTTTTAACCACTGTAGCTTATGATAGAGATAAGGTGGAATCTGATATTTTATAACACCAAAAAGTAATGTAGCGAAATGTGCTTGCGTACGGTAATTCATTTTTAAGATATTAGCAGTGTTTAAATATGGTGTGACATGTGTACGTGGCGGAATATTGAAACAGTAACGAGCGCAGGCGTTCTGCACTCGTTGGATGATTTTTTTAGTACGGGAGAGTAAACGTGGCCCAATAACAGCATCAGCATAATTAAATTTTGACAAAACTAGTGCCTCACATAATCTTATACGAACTTTAGTACTAATAGAATCCCTGATGTTATAAAGTATTTTTAACCTATAAAAGCAATTTTTTGCAATATTGTTTACATGTTTTTCAAATCGAAGGTCCTCATCAAATAGAACACCTAGGTTTCGTGCTTCGGACACTCTGAGGATGCGTTCACCGTTTATTTCTATAACAGGATCATAGCTGCTTATTATTTGAGTTTGACGCTCTGTACCAAAAATCATATACTTAGTTTTATTAGAATTAATTGATAGCGTGCTTGAGTGTGACCAGCGTGCTAATTGGTCTAAGTCATGATTAAGTTGTTGTAGGGCCGTTTGTGTGTTGCATGGTCTAAAAGAGATATATAACTGCAGATCATCAGCATACAAATGGTAGTTGCAGTATTTTATTTGCTTAATAATATCTGCTATATATATCGTGTACAAAATCGGTCCCAAGATTGAGCCTTGGGGAACTCCTCTTGTAACCTGACGTACATCCGATTTAGCAACATTGCCATCCTCTATTTTATTATTAAATACGAATGCATCTGTCTACAATCAGCATAGTTTTATTGGTTATTTGTGTGCTACTGGGCATTGCAGCACTGTACTTTATTTATAAAAAGTACAAAAAATGCCATAAAAATTGGATATCGAATGAGATCACGCAAAACAACTTAAGACGGTCATTCACCCGCGCAAGAGACATACCCAACCAGTAGAGAAGTAACGGCATTAGAATTACGAAGAAAGTGCGTGAAAACCAGGTGTTTATATTTAATATTAATAAAAAGTGCGTGAGTGTTTTTTAAAGTGATCCCATAAAATTTCAGAAATAAACTTTGAACTGTTAAAAGTAAAATAAATGTATCCTATTAATATTATTTAATCGATTAAGTATGTATAATGTAAACAAAGAGTTTCATATTGCAATGTATCAGGTCGTAGCCCCTACCATGGTAACTACTCGTAAGTGAATTGATATACTTGGTATGTATTTCTTTTATTAATATATAGTTATAAGGGAATGGAAGATGATTTAGTTAAATGTTTAGATGAACTTAAATTGATAAGAAAATATTTAATTAAGATGGGAACGTTAAGATATCAAGGTAATGTTATAATAATAATAATAATAATAATTTATTTATTCACACCCAAGAAAACAAAAGTACACAATTTTTATGCTTATTAACTAAATCTAGGGCTTTCACATTATCACCAAAAAATAGTGGACCTCTGACCCCGAAACTAATGTAAATTGTAATATCAGAGTCAGCGATTCCTCAATTCATTGCACATTAGATTTCTAAATAGGACATAACTTCAAGTGTTGTAAAAAAGAAAAACACAAAATTACATATAAAAAAGGAATGTAAACAAAAAAATAAAATAAAATAGTACATTTAAAAATAGAGTGTGTTTGTGTGTGTGTGTGTGTGTGTGTGTGTGTGTGTGTGTGTGTGTGTGTGTGTATGGGTGTGGTTGTGTGTGTATGTATTAATCTGTGTGTGTGTGTGTGTGTGTGCATGACAGCATGCACTCAGTTATAATTGTAATTTTACTCATCATGCCCATAGTTAAATTGTTTTATTTTAAAAGGTTTTCTGTTTCAAAATATGACAATTTCAGAAGACAAGCAGTGGTTTTCTTTTTAACTTCGAACCTATTATGGGTATAAATAGAGGTCATCTTATGAATCCTATTGTAAAGCTTAGCAGAGAGGTAGGCATTTTGATGCTTTGCGAATGCCATTTTACATTTAACAGTTGGACATATATAGCTATGCGCAGGCGTCTTGTAGGAGCAGCCGTGTCATAGGGTAGGGTAGCATGTTTCCGCAGAACAGTCCGAAGAATATAAAGTTGCCTGACAGTCAAAACTTGGCACTCTGAAAATAGCTGGGCTGTGGAGTGCCTAATATGTTTATGAGTCATTATTTTTAAAACGGTTCTTTGGGCTCTTTCTAAATTCAACATAATAGTCTGTCCAGCTCCACCCCAAATCTGAATGCAGTAGGTCAGAATAGATTGGCACAAGGCAAGGTACACAGTTTTGATAATCTCAGGCTCGATCAGGTGTCTTATGGTCTTAAATATGTATGTTAGTTTTAGTAAGTTGATTGAGAGCCAGCGAGACACTGTAGTAAGTGCTTCTTGAGCGTGCTGTTGGGCAATCTTCCAGGTACTGCCATTTACCAGAAGTGCAGTATCGTCGGCATACGCAAAGATACTACAGTTTGGAATATTAAGTTTGCATAGGTCGTTAATATATAATTGGAAGAGAATAGGCCCTAGTATGCTGCCTTGTGGAACACCGTAGCAAACTGGTAATAAGTCACTGGTGTAGGAGTCAATTTTAACACATTGTTGACGATCTAAAAGATAACTTTGGAAAATTTTTAGTTCCTTACCCCGAATGCCATGGTTTTCTAATTTATTAACTAGTTTTGAGATTGATACAGTGTCGAGAGGTCAAGGAAGATTCCAAAACATTTGTTGCCATTATCGAGATTGTCTGCTGCAGCACCTGTAAGGCTCAGGATTGCATCTTCTGTTGATATACCAGCTCTAAATCCATATTGATTTTCAGAAATTATTTTGTACTTATTTAGGAATTTGACAAGCGAGTTATTAAGTATTCTTTCCAGGATTTTCGACAGCACTGGTAGGACAGATATTGGCCTATAATTAGTAACATCACTCCTGTCTCCTTGCTTGTAAATGGGACTGATAACTGCTCTTTTCATTACTTTAGGAAATACGCCTGTGGAAATAGATAGGTTACAGACATGAGTAATTGACATGATTAATGAGACATGGTTATTAAAACATTTTTACAGGCTTTTATTAAAGACGGAGGAATTCTATCCCATCCAGGAGCACTTTTATCTCGCAGGCCACTTATTATACTCTCAACTTCATCAGGTCCTACCTCTTGAAGTACGAGGGAGTTTGCTTGAGTAATTGTGGACATTGTAGGATCTGATGTAGGAGGATTTATCTCAGCTGCCAAATCCTTGGCTACTTTCACCAAAGTATTCATTAACTGAGTTAACTGCCATTTTGGGGTTGTCTTTAATATTGAGGAGCGTACGGGGAGGTTCTACTTGTTTGGTAGTATTTGTTACTTTTTTGAGAACGTGCCACATAGCCTTTCTATTATTTTTTGCCTTTTTAAACTCATTTTTTAGGTATTCGCGTTTTAATTTTTGCAGGAGATTGGTAAGAAAATTCCGGTATCTTTTATAAGTTATCATGAGAATATAATTTTCAGCGTCATTCCGCAATTTTCTATGCATATTATCTCTATTTCGCATGCATCGTAGCAAACTCGGAGCGATCCAGGGCTTTAGAACAATTCTTTTACGCGGAGTAATAGTCATTTTTGTGTGAGTGCTTATAGCTATATTTATTAACGAAATTAATTGGTTTGCCGCTTCGTTTGCATCTATAGAACAAATAACAGGAGAAAAATCAGTTTTGTCAAGTGCTAGCTTAATAGCATCAAAGTTAGCTTGAAGTATACTCGGTGTATAATTAGAAGAACGTGAATATACATAATCAACACAAAGCATAATAGGAAAATGATCCGTTATCGGACAGTCAAGGACAAAGGATTTGGACTCCACGATCGTTTTTAAGAGGATATGATCAAGACAATTATTGTATCTTGTAGGATATGTGTGTGCCGGTAACAAACCTATGCCCACTGTAGAATTGAGGTAGTAGTGTGAGCGTTTGTCAATACTTTGATCTTTTATGTCTATGTTTATATCTCCAATCATGGCAATGTTACAAAACATACTAAGACGGGGGATTATGTTAATCAAACTATTAATAAAATTATCTATATTGTAGTAAGAAGGGAACGATAGATACAGATTAATGCTATTTTATTTTCAACAGTGCAGATCAGACAGTTACTGTCTTCAAATCGAGGTTCCCGCACCGATACCTTCAATTCACGCTTAACATAAATCACTATCCCGTCATTCTGTAATTTATTATTTATAGTGTGATAAGAGTTGTAGCCATCGAGTTGTGGTATTGGAGGAGCCATTTTTAGCCAACACTCGCTTAAAATAAGGATGTCTGTATCAAACTTAAGTATGCTTAAAAAGGCAACAAACTGATCAAAATTTTTATTTATACTCCTAATATTTACGTGAATGCTCTTAATGTATTGGGATGGATTACCTAATAATATCTGATAACATTTATCTGGTGAGCATTGATAGCTATTAGAAATACGAAACGAGTCAAGTTCATTCGTTATTTTGTCAAGGTTAATCATTGGAAAAGTTTATATAATAATAATAATATATATACATACATACACACATATACATATATACATATATATATATTAGCCGCTTAAACAAAAAGACTATATACATATACACAAACATACATGTATACATACACTTCCATCTACCTACTAAAACACAATGTATATAAAGAAAGGAGGAGATAATTTTAAAAGATATAGGCAAATGTAAGTAAATGGCTATGAGGCATATTGTAGTAGTTATTTTAGATAATGAGTGACATATATGAAAGTTGAGATGAGTGATCGTATGAATGTAATTAGTGTATCGAGTGTAGTGTGGTGGGATTAGGGTAGTAGACTTATAATAACAGTTATTAAATACTTGACAGGGTTCTGTGCTAGTCATTTATCATTTTTGAGATCACGTAGGCATTGGTCGGTTTTGATCAGAATTTGCTTCGATCCTTGCTCCTTGCGCAGAAATACCCTGGAATTAGCGGTCCAGCAAAATCTATATCCATTCTCCTTGGCAAAACCACGAGCAATAAAGAATAGCTTTTTGGTCGAGGTTGACAGAAGTTCATCTATGTAGAATGGTTTTACTTCTCCAGGCAGGCCTATGTGTTGAGTATTTAGCTTATCAGTAGGCTTCCGAGATTTATTAAATTTACGTACTTTTGTTAGTATTTCGTCCTTTTTCTGTACTGAAGTGAATTCTACCACAATATTTCTAGTTGAATTAGGCTTTGTAGGTCCACGATGTAGGTCTCGGAAGTCCGCTGATTGCAGGTTACTATTGACAGCTGTCCCAATATTTGTAACAATGTTGATAAGATCAGAATTAGTCTCATTGTCTTTTTGAGGAATGTTGCGAATTTCAATAGTCGCGGGCCGTGTCAAACGATTTAGTTCGTTAATTTTTGCCTCTAATAACAACATATAGTCCCTGTTTTCCTTGGTTTTGGTTTCCAATTGCTTTATTTTCAATTGCAGGTCTTCATATTGCTTGTTAATAAAATCAAGGGAACGTTCAAGTTCTAGGTTGGATTTCTCAATGTTTATACATTACATCTTGACTTCCGAGATGTCAGAGACAAGTTTCTTAAGGACTGAATCTTGATCCGACCTCCAGGAAGCAAGGGCTGAGTTCTGTTCAGTTTTCCAGGAACATAGCATATTTTTTATTTCATTTTTAAATTCAGTGAAACTATCAGGGTTCTTCGGAGAATCAGTACGTAAGCGCTTATGCCTTATGGACACGAAAGAGTTTTCAAATTCTTCACCTACTTTTGCGGGAATATCAGGTTCCGATTGTACCTGGGTACTAGTTGAGGGGCTCGATAAGGGCGGGGATCGTTGAAGCGGCATTTTTTATCTATTACGTGCAACGTTTTGCCAATCACCATTAATTGTTACACACAAGCCGGTTATTATATTAACTCCAATAACTCACAAGAAATGCACCGCGTAAACAAATAATCAGATTTAAAAGACGACCAGATTAACACGACACCTTTAGTACATCGGCCGACTGAATAACAGAGCTCAATATAGGTTGGTCAACTCTTATCGCTTAGATAAAAAAAATACAACTGCACTGATATGACCAGTCATGCGAGACACCGATACACACGTAATTGTCCGTAAGGCAGGGGTCTAAGTTAGTGGTTTCTTTTAAAACACTCGCGTGGAAGCGTCCGCTACTATCGGCATCGGGCCGAGGAATGAAATAAAAAATAAGTTAGCGGAAACTGAGAAAATATTTGAGAAAAGTTCGAATATAATCCAATGTATTACTTCTAAAGAAATAAAGCCTAAGTCTCTTACATTCATTGCTTCAATAAGCGATGAAATAAAGTCATACTACTCACAAATTATCAATTTATGTTCTAAGCCTGCATGTCATATGAGTAGTAGTGACAGTGATTCTAGCGAAACGTGTTCGAATCCTGAAATAAAAATGGAGTTCGATTTGAAAACAGCATTTAGTTTTATTCCTGTTATGAATAATAACGAAAACAGCATTAAAGGTATCGTTGACTTCATAAAAATATATTCGGATATGTTGTCATCATCAGGTCAAAAATTGCTAATTACATTTGTTTTAAAAAGTAGGCTGTCACAGAATGCTAAATTACGAATGTTACCCGAATACAGTTCTACAAAAGACTTAATTAAGGATTTAAAAAACAAATTATTGGTAAAGAAAAGTCCTACCGCAATACAATCACGGCTACAAACTGTATCTCAAGGATATCGCACTATAGAACAGTTTGGAACCGAGATAGAGAACTTATTTGCAGATTTAACAATAGCTCAGGCAGACGGCGATGCTGAAAAATACGAAATTTTAAAACCTATTAATGAGCGATTCGCAATACAACGTTTTTCTGACGGTCTAAGAAATTCAAGACTAAGTACGATTATTGCAGTACGCAACTACAAACACCTAAACGAAGAGATTCAAGTTGCGAAAGATGAAGAGCTGTCAGCTGTATCTTCGTCGCGAGGTGAGGATGTCATGCATTTCTTCACTCGTGGAAGAGGTGAGTCACATTCTCATTTTAATTCCCATACTAGACCACAGATTCGCGGCCAAAGATTCCCACAAAATAACGCAGATAAGCCAAATAATTCCAGTTATTTTAATAATCGAAGAAATTTTAATAATTATCCACGCGGCCAAACATATTATCATGGTAGACCTAAATTTCATAAATTAAATCGCGGACGAGATTCGAACGAGAATCCATCGAGTTCGATATCTCGTGGTAGTGGCAATAGAAACAGAGTATTTTATTCATAAAAACTTGAACAAAATCAACCCATAAACGCAGATAATAATAGTGAAATGCAGTTTTTTCGTGTTGAAACATAACATTTTGGCATTAAATGGCAATGCCAAATATTTAACATTTTTTATCAACGATAGGAAATATTTTTGGTTAGTAGATACAGGAGCATCATTATCTGTAATAAAGAAACAGGCATTACCCTTTACATTAGTAACAGTAAAGTAATTAGAGACGAAACTATCATAAATGGTATTGGAGGTAAAATTCAGTCCAAAGGTTACACTGATGTCATCTTATTTCATCGTGATCAAGAGTTTCATGTTGACTTTAATATAAGGCTACATGTTTTCAATAACTTACCTTTAAAGGCTGACGGTATTTTAGGTTTAGATTTTCTGTGTCGCTTCGTATTAAGTATCAACTTTGAAAACAATTCCATTACCTTAAACAAATATGAAATTGAATGTTCCTTACCACTTTATGATTCGTTGAATTATTCTAATGAAAGTTTACTTATACTTGCGCGTTGTGAATCATTTCATTACTTACTTTTGGATAATGATTCGGAAAATGACTGTGTTATCCACAGTCAGCAATTAGCTGATAACGTTTTCCTTGCAGGTTGTATCAGTAGGATACGAAATAACAGATTACTTGTTAAAATTTTAAATACCAATGAACATGATGTTACTTTGCCAATGTTTCAACCGGAAATATATTCGATTCAAGATTATGAGTTATGCGACTTTAGGTCAACTGCTAATGACTTAAATAGGGCTAAAGCTTTATTAAACATTTTAAATTTAAATCACCTCAATACAGAGGAGCGTAAATCCATTCAGGATATATGTGCAAAGCATTCAGATGTTTTCTTTTTGCCAGGCGATAAATTAAATACTACCAATATTTATCAACAATCAATAACTTTGAAACCAAATACGAGTCCGGTATATGTTAAGCAGTATAGATTACCCCATTCTTTAAAAAATGAAGTTAATAATCAAATTACAGAAATGCTTAGGAATGACATTATAGAAGAAGCTAAGAGCGAGTGGTCAAGTCCAATTTTGTTAGTACCGAAAAAAAGTGATAGTGATAAAAAGTGGAGACTTCTTATCGACTATCGGAAACTTAATGACTGCATTGTGGACGTTATGTTCCCTTTGCCAAATATAAATGAAATTTTAGACTCTCTCTGTGGTTCTATCTATTTCTCACACTTAGATCTTAATCAAAGTTACTGTCAGGTAGAGTTAGATAAACGAAGTAGGGAATACACGGCTTTTACGACAAACACTGGTCAATACCAAATGAAAAGATTACCATTGGGTCTTAAGACTAGTCCTAGCGCTTTTAGCAGAGCCATGTCAGTTGCAATGTCAGGGTTAGCATTTGATAAGTGTTTTGTTTATTTAGATGATTTAGTTGTATTTGGAAGAAATTTGAGCGTACATAATAAAAATTTGATTGACGTTAAGGAAAGGCTAAGAAAAGTTAATTTAAAATTAAATCCCAAGAAATGTAATTTTTTGAAGAAAGAAATTCTTTATTTTTTTTTTTTTTTTTATGACAGAGGTGGCAAACGAGCAGGAGGCTCACCTGATGGAAAGTGACTACCACCGCCCATGGACATCTGCAACACCGGGGGGCTTGCAGGTGCGTTGCCGGCCTTTCAGGAAAGAGTATGCTCTTTTCTTAAAGGTTCCCAAGTCGTATCGGTTCGGAAAAACCGCCAGCGAAAGCTGGTTCCACAGAGTGGTTGTGCGAGGCAGAAATTGTCTTAAGAATCGCGCTGTTGTGGATTTTCGGACATCTAGGTGATGCGGGTGATATTTGGAATTTTGACGAGATGTCCGAAGGTGAAATTCAGCAGCCGGGATTAATCCGAACAATTCCTCGGAATATTCTCCGTGATAAATTCTGTAGAAGATGCAGAGCGATCCAACATCTCTACGCAAAGCCAAACGATCAAGCAGATCGGAAAGGTCTTGATCGTCGATAATTCGAGCCGCTCTACGTTGGATACGGTCAAATGGAAGGAGCTGGTACTGGGGAGCACCCGCCCAGAGGTGAGAGCAGTATTCCATGTGAGGCCGAATTTGCGCCTTGTATAGTCTTAGACGATTAGCCGACGTGAAATACTGTCTTGCCTTGCTGAGCACACCGAGCTTTTTTGATGCCAATTTGGCTTTGCCTTCCAATTGACCGCGGAACTGAACGATGCTCGAAACATCGACGCCAAGTATTCCGATACTAGCTGTGGCGGCTAACGGAATGTTCTCGAATCGTGGAGATACGACAAATGGTGTTTTTTTAGCAGTTAACGCGCAAACTTGCGTCTTTTTGGGGTTGAAATGGACTAGGTTTAGCCGACCCCAGTTCGAGACTTTGTTTAACGAAGACTCGATTTCAGACACAAGTTTGTTCCGGTTTTCTTCGACGTTTTCCCGAGAAATATTAGCACGGCCGGTGTATGAGGTGTCTACGGTGCTGTCGTCTGCATAGCAGTGAATGATACTGATTTGCAACAAGTCATTGATTTGCAGAAGAAACAGAGTGGGTGATAGAACGCAGCCTGTGGAACACCAGCATTGACGAATTTTAAGTCAGAGCACGCACCGTCGACAACGACCATGATGCTCCGATCTGCCAAAAAACTGGTTATCCAATTGCATAATGTCCCCGGAAGCCCATAAGAAGGAAGCTTCGAAAGAAGCGCTTTGTGCCACACGCGATCGAAGGCCTTCGCTATGTCCAGACTGGCTGCTAATGCCTCCCCCTTGCTCTCAACTGCTTCCGCCAATCTATGAGTAAGGTAAACTAGAAGATCACCGGCTGAGCGACCCCGACGGAAACCGTACTGGCGGTCGCTAATCATCTGGTACTCCTCTAGGTACCGCAGGAGCTGGCAGTTTATAATGGACTCCATTATCTTGGAGAACAAGGAGGTGATGGCTATAGGCCTATAATTGGACGGGTCTGAGCGGTTGCCCATTTTAGGGATCGGATGCATCAAAGCAGTCTTCCAGATGTTCGGGACGACGCCGAATGCATAGGATTGCCGGAAAAGACGCGTTAAGACCGGCGCCAACTCGGGAGCATAAGTCCGTAGCACGATTGGAGGAATGCCATCGGGTCCACTCGACTTATGAATATCCAAGGAAAAAAGTGCTTTACGAACTGCACTTTGCTGAAATTTAACCTCCGGCATCGTTGTATCACACCGCGGGATTGTTGGTGGTGACTTTCCTCGGTCATCCAGAGTCGAGTTCGCCGCAAAGAGAGAGCCTAAAAGATCAGCCTTCTCCTTCGCTGTATGGCCAATGACTCACCGTCCTTGTGCAGGGATGGTAAGGAAGGCTGACAGAAATTCCCTAAGACAGCCTTGGCGAGTGACCAGAACGCACGTGTTCCTAAAGGGAGGCGCACCAGTCTCTCGCCAATTCTGCCAATGTACTCCGTCTTCGCCTTAGCGATCACGTTTTTGAAGGACCTAGAGGCAGAGTTATATTCCTTTCTGAATGTGCTGGTATTTACATCACGAGACGCTGATGCGTTAGCCCAGTCTTGGTAGCGTTCCCATTTTCGGCGCGAAGCCGTTTTGCAGAAACGACCAAACCAGGGCTGGGACTTGCCACCGATGGGGACCGCAGAATACGGAATGAATAGTTCCATACCCTGAAGTACCACATCGGCGACAGAGTCAGCAACAACGCGCGGATCATCCGGCGAGAAACAAACCTGCCCCCCTGGGTAGGATGCAAAGAAGGACCGCATCCCATCCCAATCTGCTGACCTGTAGTGCCACACTCGGGGGCAGCCCACGAAACGAGGTCGTAAGTACCGCGCTACCGGCACTGTACTCCGGACGAGACAGTGGTCCGACGAGCCCAGAGGGGGATCGACGTTAACCTGGTAGCCAGCCGGATGGGAAGTCAGCAGAAGGTCCAACAGGGAAGGTGTATGATCTTCCACGTCTGGTATTCGCGTTGGCGAGGGGACTAACTGTGTCAAATCATATGCTAAAGCGAAGTCGAGAACAGATCTACCCGCATGATTGGTAGTGCGCGATCCAAGCCATTCGGCATGGTGGGCATTAAAATCGCCAAGAATTACGATCTCTGCGGGTGGGATCTGCTGCAGCACGGAATCTGTAGCCATTTGGACGTGCTCAACCAGTCGGTCGGTTTCGGCATTACCGCTATGGGACCTATAAAGGCACGCATAGATTCGCGGATGGTCGTCGCAGTCTACACGCAGCCAGATAATCGATAGGTCCTGCCCTTCAAGGCTGCCGAGGCGTCGAGAGCAGATATCATCTCTGACGTAAACGCACACCCCAGCTCGTGGTACAAAGGAATGTTCCAATTTGTACCCGGGGTAAGAGAGAAAAGTCGTATCGGCAGGAGAGGATATCTGGGTCTCGGTAAGAAAGAGCAAGGCCGGCTTCGCCGTCTCAAAGTGAAAGTGGACGGCGTTCAAGTTCGAGTTGAGTCCCCTTATGTTGCAGAAGTCCACAGTGAGGGTGGTAGGGGTTGCCTTATGATGCCTGCTCCGCTTGCCCCGAACAGTGGCGAGCGCAAAATAGCCCCCCCTAGAATTCGGAGGGCAGCCTGGGCATCCCTGCTCAGGTTGTGTACGTCCTGAGCATGGATGCCCAGAGAGGGATTCTCCACCGCAGTCGCTGATGGTACCCTCCTAGGGTAATAAAACTAAATTCTGCACAACCATTATGTTTTGGGGGGGAGGGGGATCGGGCCTCCGGGACTCTCACATACCGGACGAAACGCAGTAGCATAGCTACCACTTCACGCCGATTTTAAGTGAGAGAGTGGTACTTCCCTGGGCGTGCCGGCCCATTCGGCTGCAACCCGAAAGTATGCAGTGTGGCACTACCACTAGTAAAAGTATTTAGGACATTTAGTTTCAAAAGATGGAGTTTTACCTGACCCTGTAAAAATCGAAATCCTACAAAAATATCCCATACCTACTAATACTGTCGTACGGGCCGTTGCGTGCGGCGGTCGTTGAATTGTTTAACATATTTATGCAAGTGTAATACCCGCATACATACCTGTTATATGTATTAAAACACACTGCGTAGCTTTTTACAGACTGTTTAATACTTTAAAAACTATTGACATATTAGTACACATACAAAAACTAGATGGCGCTACAAGTAACATTTATTTATTATTTCAATACTTATATCAATATCACGTCTTATTGAAATAATCAAAAACAATAACATATTGTAAATAGAAACATATTATGTTTATTCTAATACAATTTTACTACACCTATTTTTTGCATGAAATTATTATGTTTTATTTTACATAAACTTTTTGTAAATATATCAGCTGGCATTTCTGAAGTATTTAAGTATGCAATCTTAACAAGGTTATTTTCTACTGCCTCTCTAATATAGTGAAATTTAACATCTATATGTTTGGTTCTCCTATGATACAAAGAGTTTTTTGTTAACTTTTGTGCACTTTGGTTGTCATTATACAAAAGCACTGGCACATTTTCTCTATTAATAAGTTCAGATAATAGTTTTTTTAAGAAGATTGCTTCTTTACTAGCCTCACAGATGGCCATATACTCAGCTTCAGTGCTGGATAGTACCACTGTTTGCTGTTTTCGACATTCATGAGAAACAACACATCCTGAATATTCAAAATAATATCCTGTATAGGACCTCCTATCCACAATATTTGAGGCCCAATCTGCGTCTACATATCCAACTAAATCTAAATTATTTTTTACATACATCAAGCCATAAGACTTTGTAGAACCCAAGTATCTTAAAACTCTTTTTGCATGTTTCCAGTGGATTTCATTATTACAATTATTGAACTGACTTAAGTAACTTACACAATATGATATATCTGGCCTTGTAAGAACTGAAAGATACATTAGGCTACCTATGAGTTGTTGATAAGGATATTTACTAATTATATTATTACCTTTTTCTAGCTTTAAATTTACCTCCATAGGAGTCTCCACAATTTTACAATTTTCCATATTAAACTTATATAATAATTTTTCTATAAACTTTTTCTGATCAATACATATCTTACCTTTTTCTATTGTCACATTCATACCCAGACACTGTCTTAATCTACCTAAATCTTTCAACTTAAATCTGGTACTTAGTTCACTTTTTAGGTGAACAACCTCTTCATTACAATTTGAAAAAATGAAAAAATCATCGACAAATAAAGCAACAAATGTTTTTATAGTTCCTGATGACTTAACAAATAAACATGGTTCATGAACAGAGTTTTTATATTTTAACTCCTGTAAGCAATTATCAACTTTCTTGTACCATGCACGTGCAGATTGCTTCAATCCGTAAATAGCCTTTTTCAATTTTAAAACTTTACATTCATTTTCACATTTTAAGAATTTGGGCAATTGCATGTACACAGTTTCCTCAAGATCTCCATTTAGAAAGGCTGTTGTCACATCTAAATAAGTGATATCTAAATCTAACTTAACACTAATAGCAAATAACAATTTCAGAGTAGAGTATTTGAGGACAGGGGAAAAAGTTTCTGTATAATCAATTCCCTCCTTTTGGGTAAAACTTTTGGCGACTAATCTAGCCCTATACCGCACTGTGTTGTCACTATTTAACTTTTTCTTATACACCCACTTGCACTGCACCACACGCACATCAGTAGGTCTGTCCACAAGCTCCCAAGCTCCATTGTCTTTGAATGACTGCAACTCGTCTTCCATTGCCTTACACCACTGTTCACGTTCATCTCCATTCAAAATATCATTGTAGGTTAAATTTCCTTCATCATTAATATTTGTCACACATACATGACTGTAACCATACCGTTCTGGTGGTCTTCTAACACGATTTTCTCTACTTAAGTTTTCACCTGGTTCAACATTTGTATTTTCTAACATAGAATCATAGAATTCGTCAGAACTTGTAGTGCATGAAGTATCCTGCTCACTTGGCATGTACGTATAGTCTGTATGGTCAATTAAACTCTGATCTTTTTTCCCTTCTTGTTCACTAGCTATTACTTCTTTCTCCTCCACCACAGCTTGTACCATGTCTGAGTTTTGACAAGACTCCATGATAACAACATCTCTGCTGTTGGTAATGCTTTTTGTTACCAAGTTGTATAGTCTGTATCCCGTGGTATTCTCTGCATATCCAAGAAGAATGTGCTTGTCTGCCTTCTTGTCCCACTTGGTTCTCTTTATTTTAGGAATATGAACCATTGCAGGGCTTCCAAAGACGCGAAGGTGGCTAAGATTTGGCCTTTTTCCAGTCCAGAGCTCATAAGGTGTCTTTTTTAAGCCTGACGCTATAGTTCGGTTCCGCAGATATACTGCAGTATTTACTGCTTCTGCCCAAAATTTATTTTCCATTTTAGCATCAAAAAGAAGACATCGAGCTCTTTCCACCACAGTTCTGTTTAATCTTTCACACATGCCATTCTGTTCTGGCGTGTAGGGATTTGTTTTTTGATGCACAATCCCGGCTTTATTCAAAAAACTTTCAAATTCTGAAGAACAAAATTCTCCGCCGTTGTCTGTTCTCAGTACCTTAATAAACTTTCCTGTTTGCTTTTCGGTCATAACTTTAAACTCTTTAAAATTTGTTATCACTTCGTTTTTAGACTTCAGAAAATATATAAATGACATTCTGCTGTAATCGTCTATAAACAGAAGAAAATACCTTGACTTGCCAATTGATACTGTCTCCATGGGACCACAAATATCCGCATGTACAACCTCCAACACACTGTCTCTCCTGGAACCTCTGTGCGAGAAAGGCAATCTTGTTAACTTCCCTTCACAACATATGATACACTGGGATTTATCAATTTCAGCTTTATCAGGGTAGGTAATTCCTTCTACAGCGCCATTTTTCATGCTGTTCAGATCTTTACTGTTTATATGGCCCAACCTTCTATGCCATAACAAACTATCTTCTAGCATTGTTGCACCTGCCAATAAATATTCTGGTTTGATGTCCAACTTGTACACTCTATTTGCCAAGTGTGCTTTGGCAACAAGTATATTGTGCTTGTTATATATTTTACAAATATTTTCTCCAAAAGCCACTCTGTTTCCGTTTCTAATCAGCTCACTAACTAAGAGAAGATTAGTCGTGAGGTTAGGAATGCACATGACATTTTGCACCGTAATATTGTGCTCTGAACCATCCACTATCGTGGTCAACTGCGTAATTCCTGAGCATAACACTGGTACTGTTACGTTATTAGCCACTACAATGTGTTTCACAGACGGGTTATAGGAAATATCTGACAAACGTTCTTTATCGGAAATCATATGGGTGCTGGCGCCGGAATCAATATACCAATCTGTTTTTTTGTAAGTTGTGTTTGAGAAAAAACCACTAAACACTGTGCTTTCCTTTTCTTTGTTTTTGTAATTGCACTGGTTTTTGTAATGTCCAACTTGTTTACATTTAAAACAACGAATCGTTTTTACAGGTTTCGAAGATGAAGTTTTTGACTTTGACGTTTCCCCGCTGCCGCCAACCTGTTTTTTACGATGCTGCCAACTTTTAGACAAGAAAGCACTTTCGTTTCCAGTGCTGCCAACCTCTGCACTCATATCTAATAATTTTGATTTGATGACATCCGTACTAACTGCCATACCTGAATGCTCAATCGCCATTATCATCGGACTAAATTTTTCAGTTAATCCCGCCAATAAAAGGCAACCTATCCATTCATCGGTAATTTGGAATCCTGTTCCTCGTAATTTATGTCCTGTATCCACAATTTGTGTTACGTAGGAAGTCATAGATTCACAATCCTCTAATCTAATAGAAATAAGACTCCGTAGTAAGCTGATTTTCCTTTGAAATCCTGAGTCATCAAAAAGTGATTTAAGACGTTCCCATACATCATGAACGGTTTTCTCGTCCTTGATATGAACATAAAGCGAGGAGTCGATAGTCATGATTAACTTTGGTTTTGCCTTCTGCGCATCAACGGCAAGGATGCCCGCGTCTGGCTTCACTTTGATGTCCACTCCTTCTAGGATGAGAAAATTTTCAGCGGCAAACGCCCACTCATCGTAGTTCTCTCGACCCTTAAGCTTCGGTACATTTACTATGTAACTAGCCGCCATTGTTCAAGAACGTGACTCGGCGAAAAAACAATTTACGCACAACACTGTCCTTAATCTGAACAATTCTGGTTAACTCGATTAGTTCACACACGACTAACTACTCAGAGTACGATATTCCACAAATATTAGATCGAAAAACCAACTTTTTACCGCGAAAAATAAGACTGGGCCCATAACCTAATAAAACACACTGCGTAGCTTTTTACAGACTGTTTAATACTTTAAAAACTATAGACATATTAGTACACATACAAAAACTAGATGGCGCTACAAGTAACTTTTATTTATTATTTCAATACTTATATCAATAATATGTATATGCAGTGATAAAATAAAACTTCAAACTTAATTTATCATTATTTATTTCAACGTATTTCACAAGCGAAACAATAAGTGCAAAAATTTACAAGTGATCTAATATAATAACTTTAAAACGGTATAAAAGTGTAAAAAAAAAAAAAAAAATAACAATTACCTTTTATACATATATGTATTTTAGAAAATTCCAAAATAGATTCATCTCTGATTTATACATACTGCATAACAATTTAATATATACGTATAAACACGATATAAAACACAACTATTCGTAGTATTTGGTTATTTACACGTGCATAACCATAACGTAAATGGCAAATAAATGCAGTAGCTGCGGAAAGTTTTTAGCTGCGGCCGATAGTGTGAAATGTGTACGGTGCTCCTGTTTATTCCACCGAGCTTGTGTAATGAACTCCAGCCCAGATGCAAGGGTACCAAAGTGGATTTGTAAGGGCTGTAAGCCGTAGCCGTGTTCTCCTGCTTTAGTCACCGACACAGCTTCCACGCAAGGGGAACTTATATCACACACCGAACTTCCCCCATCTCTGTCAGGAATTGAAGATCCACTTATCGTGAGCTCACTTTTAGACCAAATGAAGCTCCTCCGGGTTGAATTAGCCGCAGTGACGCATGAGGTGTCTTCGTTTAGGCAGGAGCTCGCATCATTAAAAGGTGCGTTAAGCGAAGTAGGTAAAAGGGTCGACAGCGTAGAAGCACGATTGACTCAACTTGAGGATAAAGCACCGTGCACCATGTCAGAGAGCCATTTACTGGAAGATTTTGCCAAGTTGAAGTCGGATCTTAATGAGCGCGAACAGTCGTGTCTATTAAACGACATCGAGATTACAGGCGTCACAGAACGGAGTGAGGAAAATCTGCATCATGTCACAGGCCTTATTGCAAGTAAAATCGGAGTCACCTTGGACGAGCGCGACGTTGTTTACGTTGAACGCTCAGGACCGCGGCCGGCTTATTATGAAACCGGTGAACGATCTCGCCCGCGCCCTATCGTAGTGCGACTAGCGCGCCGCTCGATTCGCGATCAACTACTGCGAGCGGCGCGCGTGCGACGCGGGGCTGATACAACGGGCCTTGAAATAGACAAGGAACCCAAGCGATTTTATATAAATGAGCGTCTGACAAAAACAAACCGTGACTTGTTCTATCATGCACGAGAGGAAGGCCGTCGCAATGGGTGGCGTTATATTTGGACCCGCGAGGGGCGAATATATGCGCGGCGGAGTAAAGATACTGCGGCTCAAAGGATAATAACACAAAATGATATTTCTAAGGTTTTTGTATCAACACGGGTTTGAGCTTTGATTTAATCTCGATGATTTTAAAAATATATATAGCATATTTAATGAAATTAATAGGTAAGAAGATTTATTTTATAGTTTGTTTTTTAAAATTATATTCTATTAATGTTAGTTGGATTATTTTTTCACTTAAGGTCTTAAAAATAAGTTCTCGCAGCAGTGTCATATACAACAACCAGACATTATACATACTGAGCCCATATAACTATAAAATACAAGGAGGTATTGTTTACATTGTGTGTTACTTGGTATTATTAATTGAATATTTTAAAATCGTTAATTTATTTTTACTATTTCAACAGGTAACATTAGTTAGCAATTTTATTTATAAATGATTAGACCGCGCAATTTAAAAGTTGGTTTCCTGAATCCGTGTTCTCTAGGAACTAATCATGAGGAATTCATAGTCGCAGTAGAAAGGCATAATGTGGACGTTCTGGGCCTAAATGAGACTTGGCTGAAGGCTGGAGAAGAAGGCCGTGCTCCTATTATACCGGGTTACAAATTACAGCATATACCTCGCCCACAAAACATACGCGCACGCGGTGGCGGCGTAGGATTTTATGTCAGAAAAGGCCTGAATGTTCGCATCCTCAGTCACCCTCCCTCCCCTTGCGTTGAGCAGATGTGGATATGCTATAAAAGTCGAGGTAAAAACTTAGTAATAGGAACGGCATATAGGCCACCATGGTTAAGCGTACAAACATTTTTTGATGCTTTGTACGAGACTTTATCCTTGTTTACGTGGCGGGATCAGCTCATCATCATTGGAGATTTTAATATTAATTATTTGGATAAAAATAACAAAAACAGTAAATTACTCACTGACTTTCTTAAATAGTTTAAATTTGACGCAACACATTAATGAGGCAACGCATTTCACAAATCGCAGTGAAACTCTCTTAGATTTGTTTTGTACCGATGCAGATGTTTGTCAGGTCTGGGTTGATTATGTATGCACTTTAAGCAGTCACTCATTTATATCTTGTGACGTCACTATAACTAGAGATAAATTTACACCAAAAAAAATTTTTTACAGGGACATTACATCTATAGATCCAAGTGAATTAGACAAATGTCTGGCACTTGTGAACTGGGACTGCATTGCCGGACTGCAATGCGTAGATGATATGGTAGGGCAATTTAATACAGAGATTCGACGCATTTATGACACACTGGCACCTCTAAAATCTTTGCACTCTAAGTTCCGTCATTATCCCTGGATCACATCTATTATTAAGTTTATGATGAGACTACGGGATATTGCGCATATAAGAGCACGTAAAAGTAAAATAGACGCGCACATTAATTATTACAAAGAGTTGAAAAATATAGTTCGTGTTTCAATTAAAAACGAAAAAAAGGCTTATTTCGAAACTTTTATTAATCAAAATTTAAAAAATGCAAAAATTCTTTGGAAAAACAATAAATCTAGACACGCGGAAGCGTGTCAGCCAAGTTCTAGTATAGTAACAGAACTGGCGAGCAGCACCGTGTGTAATATTACACGAACCATTTGGAGCCACTTTTGACCTCCTCATAACTCAAAAACTATTTGACATAAATGTGTCAAATTTGGCTCATATATTGAGACTCGCGAGATACATATGTGTTCCAAATTTCATAAACGCATCTCAAATGGTTTTATTTAGATATTAACGTCTAAAAATCGTCATTTTTATCAATGACTGACCTATAGATCAAAACTATAACCTACTTCCAGGTGACCTAGAAAGTTGAAATTTGGCATGCAGGTAGATAATTAGGCCAATATAAAGGAAAAAATCTGAAACTGGTAATTTTTTATCATTTTATTATAATTTTTCATTTTATTGGGTCTATAGGAACACTTATATACTTAGTTCCTGTAATAACTGTAATAAAAAAAAAGGTGTAAGAACCAGCAATCAAAACTTATGACAGCCGGTCTTAATGTGGATTTTAAGGTCTTCACGTGAATATATAACAAGTTGAATACAACTCTTAAGTTTTTAAATCCAAATATTTCCGTTTTATTACTTATTAGTATAGCCGACTTTGGTATTTATTACGTTATTAACTAGCATTTAGCGCACATCAATGGTGCAAAATCATTATACTTAAAAAAATAATAATAATAGGCATTTCGATACACGGCGCGTGACGTGACGCCGGACCAACGGGATAGGAGCGTTGCGATTAAACCTTAACGTGGACGTGTCTGAGCGAGTGGCAACCGCGCTCATAAGAATTATTTCAATGCCTTCCGATGGAAGCTGTCTAGTCTATTCGACTGCATATTTTTTGTTTGAGTATACTAGTATACAACAATAAAATAGGTTTCGTGAGACTGTAGTAGAGTATGTATATCGTAACAGGAATGATTTAAGTTGTACTCTAACGCTACAAACGGGAATCCTTATTGCTTGGAAGAACAGTATCGAGCGAGCATGCTGATGTCAGCAAAGGACTGGTGAATGGGTCCAATGGAAAAATAGAGAAAGTACATTGGGGGCGTCGACAACAGCAATAGCGCACGTAAAATAACAATTCAATTTAAACATAATTTAATTTGCGAACTAGAAGTCAAAACCAAGTTACAGATATTAAGTAATGTACATATATGTTCAAAGGAAACAATTCTCTATTTGCTTACCATATTCTACTACTATACACAAATCACAAAGCCTTCGCCTTGACGGTGCTCTTTTCGACATAGGCTCCTCTATATTAAGTAAAGAGCAGGCTTACGTTGGCCTCTCTAGAGTTAAAAACTTAGATGGAGTACATCTTATCAATTTAGGTCCAAGTCAAATCAAGACACAAGAGAGCTCTATTGTAGAGTACAACCGTCTGCGCACGT
Source organism: Vanessa atalanta (assembly GCF_905147765.1). Lineage (NCBI taxonomy): Eukaryota > Metazoa > Arthropoda > Insecta > Lepidoptera > Nymphalidae > Vanessa > Vanessa atalanta. Next base: position 7,187,560 of record NC_061901.1, read on the forward strand.
TATACCACCCCTACTTGGGCAAATTAAGTATAAACAGAAAACGCGTAAAAAATATCCGGACACTAAATGGGCAATTCACTCGAACATTTCAGAGGTACCTACAAGAAAAATAAGAAAGTATAAAAAAAAGACAATTATACCCCGTAAACATAAGAAAATAGAATAGTTTAACAAAAACCATTTGGTATTAATTTTGTTATTAATAAGTACTTACTAATAATTTATATACAAAAAGTAGTGATATCCCATCAAAAACATAAATGTAAAAATGAGAGCCAAGTTAAATATTATGATATATACCTTGGTTGTTGTCTTCAACGACAAAAGAAGTGAGATCTAAATTTGTGCCAAGTTAAATAGTGCTTTCTGAAATTTATTTATAACTACATAAAATATCATTTCTTCTTATAACTTGGGATAATATATTGTTGCCTAAGGTCTGACTTGGCTAGTTCTCATATACGAATTATAAATACAAATTAAGCACGCAAATATTCAATGGTACTTGTCTGGATATGAACTCGCAATATCTGGTTAAGATTCATGTTTTCTAGTGACTGGACCATCGCAGCTTTTAATGTACGTTAATACTAACTAAGCAATACTGAACTGTCCTCCATTCTTCTTAGATGTTCTGAGTTATGAATTGTTATTCTAAGCACAAACTACAATTTGTGTTTATAAACATGTAAGAACTAGCCAGGTCAGACCTTAGGCAACAATATATTACCCCAAGTTATAAGAAGAAATGATATTTTATGTAGCTATAAATAAATTTCAGAAAGCACTATTTAGCTTGGCACAAATTTAGATCTCACTTCTTTTGTCGTTGAAGACAACAACCAAGGTATATATCATAATATTTAACTTGGCTCTCATTTTTACATTTATGTTTTTGATGGGATATAATGTTAACATCAATAGAATAGGTGATCTGATTCTACCAGAACAGTTACGTGACCCAAATTTATTTATTTATTTATTTATTTATTAGATAATCCAACAGTTTCGATACACAACTTTTTACTTAAAATATAATATATCAATTACTAAAAACCAAAATAGGATTACACCGTTTGTTCTATAATATATTCTTTTACAAACTAGAAGACAATCTTAAGAAAATTTACAAAAAATTAAGTTGAGAATCTAATTGAATGAGAATTGTTGTGTGTGTGTGCGTGTGTGTGTGTGTGTATGTGTGCGTGTGTGCGTGTGTGTGTGTGTGTGTGTGTGTGTGTGTGTATGTGTGTGCGCGTGTGTGTTGGTGCGTGTGTTTTAACTAACTGCATCTTTACTTTTCAGTGTTTTTTTTAAAGTTGTTTTTGACATGTTGAACAAATCTATTTCTGAATATGACTCATTGTATGTATTGACTTTACGGCTAAGGATAGAATTACGTGCATAATTTGTATGTACTTTAGGTGTATAAAATAGTTCTGTGTGACGGGTACGACGATTGGGTACTCTGAAATATAAAGCACTGACCAAGTCGTTACAATCTATATGTCCAGCTAGTATATCGTATAACATATACATATCACATTGCCGACGTCTGATTTCTAAAGCTTCTATTTTATAATGTTTACAGGTTTCTGTATAATTTTTATATTCTCTAAAATCCACAAAGCACAGAAATCTTAAAAAATGATTTTGTATCGCTTCTAGTTTATCCCTATACTTTGAATAATTTTGTGACCATATGCTACAGCAGTACTCTAAAACACTTCGAACGTATGAAAAATATAACATTTTTATGGAATCAACATCAGTAAATGTTTTGCATACACGTTTAATATAGCCTAGTTGTTTATAGGCTTTGTCAGTTATAATTTCTATATGTTCTGTCATCAGTAATTTATGATCCAACTGAATTCCAAGATCTCTCACAGTGTTTACCTTTTGAATGGGGTCATTATCTATGTAGTAGACAAATTCAATATTTTTTACTTTTCTTGAAAATGTTATATTTACTGTTTTTTTAATGTTGACGAGTATTTTATTTTCTTTGTAGAAATTGGAAAGACTATTTAAGTCATGCTGCAATTCCACACAATCCGAAATATTATTTATAGCCTTATAGATTTTCTTATCGTCTGCAAATAGTAAGAAACGAGAATATTTGAAATATCTATATATGTCGTATAAATAAGAGTTGTATAATAATGGGCCTAGAAGAGAACCCTGTGGGACACCTGAGGTTGCGTGTACAAAATCACTACGAGCACTGCCTATGACAACAGCTTGCTGTCTTTTTGATATACATATACCTTGGTTGTTGTCTTTAACGACAAAAGAAGTGTGATCTAAATGGGTGCCAAGTTAAATAGTCCTTTCTGAAATTTACTTATAACTACATAAAAAATCATTTCTTCTTATAACTTGGGATAATATATTGTTGCCTAAGGTCTGTCTTGGCTAGACTTTTGTCGTTAAAGACAACAACCAAGGTATATATCATAATATTTGACTTGGCTCTCATTTTTACATTTATGTTTTTGATGGGATATCACAACTTTTTTTATAAAAAATATTAGTAGGTATTTTTTACGCGTTTTCTGTTTATACTTAATTTGGCCAAGTAGTGGTGGTATAACGTGCGCAGACGGATGTACTCTACAATAGAGCTCTCTTGTGTCTTGATTTGACTTGGACCTAAATTGATAAGATGTACTCTATCTAAAGTTTTAACTCTAGAAAGGCCAACGTAAGCCTGCTCTTTACTAAATATAGAGGAGCCTATGTCGAGAAGAGCACCGTCAAGGCGAAGGCCTTGTGATTTGAGTATAGTAGTAGAATATGCTAAGCAAATTGAGATTTGTTTCCTTTGAACATATATGTACATTACTTTATATCTGTAACTAGGTTTTGAATTTTAGTTCGCAAATTAATTTATGTTTAAATTGAATTGTTATTTTACGCGCGCTATTGCTGATGTCGACGTCCCAGTGTACCTTCTCTATTTTTTCATTGGACCCATTCACCAGTCAATTGCTGACATCAGCATGCTTGCTCGATACTATTCTTCCAAGCAATAAGGATCCCCGTTTGTAGCACTAGAGTACATACTTAAATCATCCCAGTTACGATATACATACACTACTACAGTCTCACAAAACATATTTTTTTTAGTTGTATACTAGTATACTCAAACAAAGAATATGCAATCGAATAGGCTAGGCAGCTTCCATCGGAAGGCATTGAAATAATTCTTATGAGCGCGGTTGCCACTCGCTCAGACACGTCCGCGTTTAGGTTTAATCGCAACGCTCCTACCCCACTGCTCCAGCGTCGCGTCGCGCGCCGTGTACCGAAATGCCTATTATTATTTTTTTTTTAAGTATAATGATTTTACACCATTGATGTGCGCTAAATGCTAGTTAATAACGTAATAAATACGAAAGTCGGCTATACTGATAAGTAATAAAACGGAAATATTTGGATTTAAAAAACTTAAGGGTGGTATTCAACTTGTTATATATTCACGTGAAGACCTTAAAATCCACATTAGGACAAGCTGTCATAAGTTTTGATTGCTGGTTCTTACATCATTTATTACAGTTATTACAGGAACTAAGTAGTGTTCCTAATAGACCAAATAAAATGAAAAATTATAATAAAATGATGAAAAATTACCAGTTTCAGAATTTTTTTCCTTTATATTGGCCTAATTATCTACCTGCATGCCAAATTTCAACTTTCTAGGTCACCTGGAAGTAGGTTATAGTTTTAATCTATAGGTCAGTCAGTGATAAAAATGACGATTTTGAGACGTGAATATCTAAATAACCATTTGAGATGCGCTTATGAAATTTGGAACACATATGTATCTCGCGAGTCTCAATATATGAGCCAAATTTGACACATTTATGTCAAATAGTTTTTGAGTTATGAGGAGGTCAAAAGTGGCTCCAAATGGTTCGTGTAATATTACACACGGTGCTGCTCGCCAGTTCTGTTACTAGAACTTGGCTGACACGCTACCGCGTGTCTAGATTATTAGATATAAATAAAATTAACAAGTGGGTACTAAGATAGTAAAGTCGAGAAAGTAAACATTAGAAATTACTTTTTTATCAGTCTCTTAGTACGTGTAACAATTACCTTGTCAACACCTTTGGAGTCACAAGACTTTGTTTGAACCGGCGACTTCGTAGTAGACGCAGTGGGTATGCTGTTGAGGTCCGACAGGCTTTCAACTCGATGACGAGCACCATCCGACGCTATTACGTATACGAAACCGTCCCGCGTCCAGCACTTATTTATGCCAAAGCGTCTTCTGGCTTCGAGGAAAACATCGTGCCTGCTTTTCGTCAAGAACTCCGACTGTGTTAATCCCGTGCCTTTAAATTTGGTTTTTGCGAACCAAACTTTATCGCGGATGCTAACGTCAGTGAATTTTACCACAATAGGCCTGGGTTTCTTATCTGACCGTTGGCCTAAGCGGTATGAGTGCTTAATGCTGGCGCTTGAAAAGTTTGGAAGCAAGAGATGATCCGCTACAAGACCCGTGACGCGAGCCGAAATGTCTTCAGTCTTCTCCTCTGGGACACCATGAAGAAGAAGCATCTTCCGTCTATGCCGCATCTCCAGATGGTCAAGCCTTCTCCCAAGAAATTCTACTTGGCACTGAAGAGTGTTTAAAGCAGATATTACAAAGGATTTAAATGTAATAAAATCTGATGCCAAAGAAGTCGTAGATCCGGGAGAGGAGGTTTTATTTAGATCGTGCTGGAACTCTTGCATCCTGTTATTAAACAACTCTGTCATGGCTGCCAGTGATTGCTTGATAGAGTCCATATTGAGTGTTTAAGTTGGTGGTAATTGTTTAGAGGGAACTTTATTAAACGAAAACCCTTGCTGACGGTAAATGTAAGCTACATATATTAATTTTTCATTACACTGTATATAAAATATGAATATGTATATTTAATTAAAATAAAAAGTTCAAGAGCAAAATTTTGTGCGGTGCATTAAGTCCTACCCGCCAAAAAAATGTATAGAAGCAGAACAAAAGACAATAAAAAAGAAATGTATTGCCCGTGGATCCATTAAAGAACAATATTTTAAAACTAAATTACAAACTGCCAGACTAGAAAAAAAAAAATTTAATAAACAGGGAAAAAAGGGAAAATAACAAATATAAAATAGAAATGGAAATACTTCAATTGAGGAAGAGAAGATTCGATATGGTCGACCATAGTATTTTTGTAAATTTATCTATATTTTTATAAACATATTTACTGATTTGTTAAGGAATATTAATAACTTATTTTTTTGAAAATATGAGACTGATTTTTATTGTTAAATTATTAGATTTAAGTTTATTGTTTAAAAGATGCTTATACGAAATTGAAAATAACATAGTGATTAATAAGTAAAATATGTATTAATTATTGATGATCGAACAACAAAATTCTGATTGCCTTCATGGATTGTTTCATCAGTTTGTATTTCCTCAACACTGTTTAAAGTATTCTATTCAACTATTATGTTATAGCACTGCACATGCCACAATAATTGGTGGAATATTTTTTACATTTACTCCTAGGCCGTTATGTAAACATGGAAATCTACATTTGAGAACACCAAAAATCCTTTTAATAGGGTCCCTCGATGATACCTGAGCTCTATTATATGCTTCTTCAGCTATTGTATTTGGATTTAATAGAGGGGTAAGCAAATAATGTCGACATGGGTAACCACTGTCTCCTAAAAGCACAAAATTTGCATAATCACCACGCTCAAATTGTGCACATAAATGAGAGAGTCATTAAAAATTGTACTGTCATGTACAAAGCCCGGCCATCTTGCTACCACATTTCGGATGCATAATTTCGCATCACATACAATTTGCACATTTAACGAAAAAAAACCCTTTTGCGAAAAGTTTCAGCTTGATATCCCCCTGTAAACAAAATTTAAAAATTTAATTGTGTTCCCATTTAAGCGACACATATTACTACTTCTTGTACTAATGTAAGTAGGTACCTGGTGAATTGATTTTAATGTGTGTACAATCAATAGCTCCCAATATCCTCGGAAATCCTGCAATGGAGTAAAAGTCGTTTGCCACTTCTATTCGTTCTTGGGAATCCGGCATTTTAATGAAATTGCAACTGAGTTTTGCTATTGCAGCTATGACTTTATGTACCACACGGTGAACAGTTACTTTTTCGACGTGGAATATGTCTCCTATAACTTTTTGATAACTGCCAGTAGCGTAAAATCGAAGAGCTATCAAAATTTGGTCTCTTGGCTGTGAGGCTCGGTTGCGTTTCGTCAAAGGCGCGATTTCCTTGCCAAACAATGACTCCAGGTATAATACCGTATCTTTGGAAACACAGAACCGACTTAGAAATTGGTTGTCATCATATTTTTCGAAGCCATTTAACTTTTCTTCATTCTTACGGCTGTTACGGGATGTCGTTTCGTCGTCCGAAAGTGAAGAAAGTGAAGATAGTGACATTTTTTAAACTTATAAAACACTGAAAAACGATTTAAGATAGCTAGCGACCACTCTCAAATTTAACGGCGTCTCAAATAATTTGAGTGGGCTTTTTGACATTTGTCATTCGTTGAGTGGCGTTTCAGTATACGGTTTTTACTTTGAGTGGTGTTTAAAGGCTAGTTATTTTAGGCTATTAATTTTGAGCGTCACTCAAATTTGAGAGGGACTCAAATTTGAGCGTCACTCAAATTTGAGTCCCTCTCAAAATTGACGTTTGAGTATGCGAAATTTTAATTTAACGGCGTCTCAAATAGTTGAGTTGGACTTAAATATTTAAGTGACGTTTCAGTATTCGGCCGTAAGACTAAGAAATTGTTACAGGACTCGACTGGTACTGACCTTGCTAACTCTTCAGCTGACGTTGGCTCTGGACATAAAACTTGAACACCTAGAAAATGGACCAGGACTCCTCCCTTTTTATCTTGGAAATGCCAAACTCATAACCGACTATCATTCCTTTATTCAATACATAGAACTGACTGAGTTCGAATGTCATCTTGATTCAATCGATTCACAGTTAAACCATTTTAGAACTCAAAGTCAAAGTCAAAAACCTTTATTCAATATAGAAGTGTTTACACTTGCTTATTAACTGTCAAAAATCTACCACCGGTTCGGAATTTAGCACCTCGGACCTGAGAAGAACCGGCGAAAGATACTCAGGAGGATATATATATATATTTTTTAACCATTTTCCATGTACAATGATAAACTACTCTGGATAAAGATATCCCATCAAAAACATAAATGTAAAAATGAGAGCCAAGTCAAATATTATGATATATACCTTGGTTATTGTCTTTAACGACAAAAGAAGTGAGATCTAAATGGGTACCAAGTTAAATAGTCCTTTATGAAATTTACTTATAACTACATAAAATATCATTTCTTCTTATAACTTGGGATAATATATTGTTGCCTAAGGTCTGTCTTGGCTATATACCTATGGATATATATATATGGATACCCATCGAATTAAACGAGGCTTAATTAATGGTATTGGCTCTATTATCAAAAGTATAACTGGTAACCTGGATCAAACAGATGCTGAAAAGTATAATAGTGCGTTAGAAATCTTGGAAAGTAACAATGAAAAGTTAGTATCCGAATTTAATGACCATATTAGTTTAAATAAAGAATGGATGATGAAACATATTTCACTCTTTACGAATATCGTACAGAACCAAGTTAAGATTAATAGCACATTAGAGTTACTGTTAGAACATGACGCCTACGCAAACAATATCCTGATTAAATTTGCATAGTTTGCCCGATTATTGATAATTATTAGTAAGAATGCGGAAGACCTAATGTTAGAATTAAGTAGATTAGAAGATATATTAGCGTTTGTGCGTGCATCGAGCACCGATCTCAGCATGTTAAGTACTAGTAGTTTAGAAGATATTTTAGATAAACTAAGACACATTTATAACTCCCAAGAGTTAATAGAGGCAGATCTTAGAGATTATTATAGTATTATCAGACCCGGTTATTATTATGTGGGAAAGCGAACAGTAATAATTTTTAAATTCCCGATTGTTTCTCCTTTTTTTTTTTGTTTAACGAGGAGGAAATGCATTTACGCATGCCGCCCGGTCGGGGGACCGGGACGGGTATGTGGGACTCAACCGGGAAGTAATGCCCCGTGCCAGGGCACGCTAGTGCTAATGCCCTGTCCTACCCACTAAAACCATCCTCGGGTTTCCACCATGCCGCCGAGTGGTGAGGCCACGGGATCGTCAAGGGCATGCAATAGCGACCCCACCAGCGGCAGCCGCCGTAAGGCGGCTAAATATTCATGGAAAGCGCGCCTAGTGCGCGCCTTCCCCCTCATCCTCCACGCGGGAATGTGGCGAACTCCCCCGAGTCCGCCACTGGAGGCTGGGCGTCAACGAAGCTGACGCCCTGCGGCGGATAAGATGGTAGGCTCCGCCGCTGACCGCCGGTGTAAAGCATCTGGAAGGCTCGAGTAGCGAGCCCTCCCATTCCCTCCTAGCCAACGAGGCCACTCACATGGTCCGCCTTGACGCCAATCAGGGACGTACCAGGAGCAGCCCCGCGGCATCCCTCCCGCCAGTTTTAGCCGTGGCCGACGAGCAAGCTCAAGCCGGCCCCGTTGCCCAGGGTACACCACGAGGAGGTGACTGACATGTACCCCCCGATTGTTTCTCCTAGACAATTCAAATTATTTAAACTCTCAATTGTTCCTAACAAAGACCAATATACCTTTATCCCACTATACCCTCTCATAGCAACTGATGGTAAAGCTTTCATGTACATGGAGGCTGAATGCCCGAAGTTTAATCAGCAATATCTCTGCGAGGAAAACATCCGACATCAGGCCCGAGAAAAGTCAGAGTGCGTCCAGACCCTCATCACCAGTCAATCTATTAAAATGTTAAAATTACGCTATACGAAGAAACAATAGAGCAACTAGATGATCAGTACTACACTCTTATCTTCCAACGCCCAACGAAGGTTGAGTTAGAATGCAGCAGCCATGAATTTACTACCCTATTCGGAAGTTATCTAGCCACGATTCCGCAGACGTGTTCACTACACACTGACGAATTCACCATCGCTAATATTTAAAATAAACTCAAAGGACAGCCGCTGAAAATAACCGAAATTCCAGAACATTATACAACTACAAAGAACATTACAATCCCTCACCTGAAACTGAAAAATATAAATACACCGGGGCTACGCAGCATTAAAGACAGGGTCCTCAATGAGCAACCTACAAAACTAGATCATCTCCATGGAAGTATATATCAAAGTCAAAGTCAAAGTCAAAAATCTTTATTCAATATAGAAGTGTATACACTTGCTTATTGATTGTCAAAAATCTATCACCGGTTCGGAATTTAGCACCTCAGACCTGAGAAGAACCGGTGAAAGAAACTCAGCGGGATATATTTTTTTTTTTTTTTTTACCATTTTCCGTGTACAATGGAAATTATATTTTAGTTATTTGAAACAGCCTGGAGGCGATCATTTCATTCCCAAGGTGTGCAGTCAACTTAAAAGTCATTAGTGTTGTAATATCCTTTAGCACACAAACGCTCTTTAACGATTCTTTTAAATTTTATAATTGAATAATTTTAAACGTTTTCTGGGATCCTGTTGTAAAAACGTATACATTGCCCCAAAAAAGAGTTACTAACCCTGTGTAATCGGGTACTTGGAGTAACAAGTTTATTCTTGTTCCTAGTGTTAACAGAATGTACGTCACAATTTCTGGGAAAATCATTTATGTTTTTGCGTACATACATAACATTATCAAAAACAAATTGAGAAGCTACAGTCATTATTTTAATTTCTTTAAATTTACCTCTTAACGAATCTTTTGGGCCCAGATTATAAATTGCACGAATAGCCCTCTTCTGCAGTACAAAAATAGTATTAATGTCAGCTGCATTACCCCAGAGTAGGATGCCATACGACATTATACTATGGAAATAACTGAAGTACACAAGGCGAGCCGTATCCACATCAGTCAAAAGTCTAATTTTTTTTACCGCATAGGCTGCAGAGCTGAGTCTATTCGCCAATTTATTTATATGGGGGCCCCATTGGAGCTTAGAGTCTATTGTCATACCAAGGAACTCTGTTGATTCTAAAACATCTAATGCTTCCCCGTTTAAACGTACACTCGTTTTCACACATCTTACATTGGGAGTAGTGAATTTAATACATTTAGTCTTTTTACTATTTAACATTAAATTATTAACACTAAACCAATTTACTATTGTAGAGAGAGTATTGTTCACATCGTCATATATTGAAAGACGTCTTTTTATTTTAAAAATTAAAGAAGTATCATCAGCAAACAATACTATCTCGAGTTTATCACCTAGGAGATGTTGCAGGTCATTTATATAAACAAGGAAGAGAAATGGTCCAAGAATTGATCCTTGAGGGACCCCCACAGTAACTGGAGACCCGGGAGATCTCTTTCCATTTACATCAACCCTCTGAATCCGATTGCTCAGATACGAAATCAGAAGACTGAGTGCAGTGTCCCTAATTCCATAATGACGTAGCTTCCTGGCCAAAGTTTCGTGTTGCACACAATCAAAGGCCTTAGATAAATCACAAAATATCCCTAAGGCATCCTGTGACTCCTCCCAGGCCCTGTAAATATTTTTAACGAGCTCAACACCAGCGTCAGTTGTCGAGCGACCCCTTGTGAATCCAAATTGTTTCTTGTGTAGCAACTTGTTATTGTTAAAATGTACTAGCATTTGATTTAGTAATAACTTTTCAAAGATCTTGCTAAGAGTTGGTAGTACAGAGATGGGCCTATAGTTGTTGGAGTCTGATGTACTACCTGACTTAAATATTGGTAATACTCTACTATGTTTCATGAGGTCAGGAAACACGCCACTAAGGACACATTTATTAAATATAGTGACAAGGTAGGGTGCGATTACATCAATTATTGAATTGACTACCTTGACAGAGATCCCCCACAGATCGGCCGTTTTCTTAATATCTAGTGATCTGAAGGAACTTATTACATCACTTACACTTACTGTATTAAATTTAAAGCTAATATTACATTCTTCCACATGGTTTTTTAATAATGATTCAGCAGCGGTAGGAGAGGAATTTAATGAGTTAGTAGTCGAAAATGGAATGTCAGCAAAAAAAATTTTCAAAAACAGTTGCAACATCCCGATCTGAGGAAAATAAATTGTTGTCAATAGATAAGCTAAAGTCGGAGATGTTATTTTTGACTCTTCCAGTTTCACAATTAATAATTTTCCATGTCATTTTAATTTTATCAGGTGCGTCAATAATTTTTTTTTTATATGCAATGATTTTGCTGTATGACATACACGTTTGAATAGTTTAGAGTAGGCACTAACATAACTGATAAATGAAAAAGACCGGTTGTATGATCTTTCACTATAAAGTTCATACAACCTCTGCCTACTCTTGTGAATTTCGACAGTCGCCCAATCATTAAATTTAAGAAAATTCCTAGAATAGACTGTCTTGGAAGTAAATATGGCATTAAATTCTGTTTTAATTAATTTAAAAAAAATTGTTATAAAGCTCATTAGAATTATCATTTAATTGTAAATATGAAAGCTTTGCCATGATATTACTTCTGAACTTCTCAATCCGATACAAATTGATTGGAACAAATGTCTGTTTTAAATCCTTAGCATTCTTTTTTATTTGCGAATTAAATGAAGCCAACTGTCCACAATGATCAGAACTTAACATATTTATAATACATTTACGATTAGGTACACAGTTGGTAAATATGTTGTCAATACATGTGTGCAGTGGATTCAGTGATTCTAGTCTAAGAATAAGTTAATTAGGTTATATGAATATAATAATGATCTGAATCTAATACTTGTGCTATAGTTTTCTAATAAATTTATGTTGAAGTCACCACAAATAAAAATATATTTACTTGATCCAGATAATTTCAATAATGCACTTTCCAATATTTTCTCAAATGCTTCATATAACCCGCTAGGAGGTCTGTATACGCATACAACAATGACATGCTCAAGCTCTGCACAGGCTATTTCAATAGTCTGCTCAATAGAAAGGCTCACAACATCCTTACGTTCTTTAAATTTTAGATTTTTGTTAATAAGTATTAATGAGCCACCACGTATAGCTTTTTTTCTACTGAACATACTAGCCATCTGGTGACCACTGAAGTTAAACATAAACTGATAATTTACAACCCAATGTTCTGTTATACATAAAATATCAATGGCATTACTGTTTATGAATAACTCAATTTCTAAATCTTTTCCTGTCATTCCTTGAATGTTTTGGTGCACCAGGTTTACAAGTTTACTATTATTATTGTTTTGATTATTTCTAATTTTAAAATTTAAGAATTTATCCAAGGTTAAATATCATACAACTATTCCATTTTACATACTTTTGTTCAGCGCACTGGTACTTAGTATTGCCATACTCACTAAGTGGTACATTCACCATGTAAAAAGGAATGAATCGGTTAAAAAAGATAACGGGACCCATAACAAACCTGCTGAAGAGCCTGTGCAGGCCAGGAACGAGACATCGTTGCCAGCGACATTTGCACTCAATGCTTTCAAATAGTCGCTGATCTACGGGGGGAGGTGTTATGTATGCGACCACCCTATGGAGGTACATTAGGACATCGCGTTCGCCGAGACCACCGACGATGGCCCGGTACCAGTAACCCTTGCGCAACATCACGCCGCCCAACAACGGACCACACCGATCTTTCTTTATAATTTCTGTGTCTCTTAGAATTAAGAAAAGTATTAATATAAATAATATAATAATTGGTTCTGAGGGCATTCTGTGTTACAACCTCAACACATGAAGTAGTCTAATTAAATTAGTATTAATATTTGTAAAATAAGTTTGTGAATTAAAATAAATTCACTTTTAAAGTACTTTCGGTTTTGTTTTTTAAGTCCTTCGGCTGCGAACGACGTAATTACGCATATACACCACTAAATCTAAACAAAAGAAGAATCGAGTCGACTGTCATACTCTAACGGCCGCTTGACTTGAAATCTTCTACGTAAACCCGGGGAGTATTTTGTTTTAATGTTTTATATAGACATTTTTACACGTTATAAGCCTGATTCGAACAAGGTTTACATGTTGTGGATAGCATCTGTCTTCTCCTTTGTCGTGATTACTGTCTCACTTTGCTTGACAATTAGCTGGACGCAAAGTTGAAGATTTTAACATAGTCCTCAGATAGTTCTTCACAATATCTATGCTGTGCATAGGACTCAGCTTATTTCGTAAGCTGCAATCCTTGTGTGCAGTATACACTAAGCTTATAATATTGTTTGAATTAGTTAAGAACCAAATACCTACAGATTTATAAAAAGAAAATAAGAAATAATTAAAAACATTATATTATATGATTCACATAGTGCACCTTTAGTAACTGACATAACATAATATAAAAGATCATATAAAATTCCTTAACTTTGCACAAATTAATTGCTATTACCTTAACTGATAATATATAATTGATCACATTTTATTATATCACATATTAAGAAAATAATCATATTAACACATAGATTTGAACAACCCTATTTAATAATATTATATACTAATAATATTATATTATCTCTTTAATAGTATTTAAATATGTACATATTTTAATAAATTTACTGTTAAACATCATGGAGTATACTATTATGGCCAGAAAAACATTAATAAAAGATATCAAATTCCAATTGACCCTCAAGGAATTAAAATCCTCCAAAGAGTTAAACAGACAACTTTTTTAAGAGCGTGAGGACAGCGAAGAAGAGATTAAAAAAATGTGAAAGAAAACACTCAACTCAAAAGTGAGCTAGCCAAGTTGAATGAACATTGTTTAGATGTTGTTATCCAGCGGGACAATCTTTTTGAGATTGTGACCTTATTTAAAGAGTGTAGCGATAAACATGAAAGAGCTTTGAGTCGCATTTCCGAACTGGAAGTAAGTTTTTTTTTTTTGGCTTTTATTTGTACCAGAAAGGCACAGATTATTTCGCCAATGTCACGTGCGATGGAGAAGACACGGTAGAGATTGATCGGTGCATCAGCAGCCTGTAAATTTTTCCACTGCTGGGCTAAAGGCGTCCTCTCCCTTTGAGGAGAAGGTTTGGAGCATATTCCACCACGCTGCTCCAATGCGGGTTGGCGGAATACACATGTGGCAGAATTTCGTTAAAATTAGACACATGCAGGTTTCCTCACGATGTTTTCCTTCACCGCCGAGCACGAGATGAATTATAAACACAAATTAAGCACATGAAAATTCAGTGGTGCCTGCCTGGGTGATCGGTGCGGTCGAGATAATTTACAGGCTCAATTTAATTTTGAAGGCATAATAGAAGTAGACGGAATAAAAAACCCACAACCTAAAACAACACAATAACAATAATTAGATAAAAAATAATTGCTATTTAAACACAAAAGAAAAATCACAAAACTATTTACAGCTTAATCTTAATACGTTCAATATATTTACATAGAAATTTTAAAAAATGGACTTTTATTCCATTTTGTAAACACACATTAACAAACATTCAACATTAATAGGGCGAGGAACTTTAGGAGGGAGAACGTCGTATACGGGGTAGAGGAGTTCGGGGCAAGAGAACAGTATGTGGGGTAGGGAACCTTCGTCTAGGCCACACTCACACAAAGAATGATCTCTAACTCTAATTTTACTTAGATGTATGGGAGTACATGCATGTCCAAGGCGTAGTCGACAGATAGTTGTGGTGATCTAACGATTAGCTTGCCTGTGAAGAGAAAACTAAGGTCGCCTTGGAATGTCTCATTGTAGAGATGCGTAAAATCTACCGTTAGATATTGATGAAACTTTCCAAACAGAGTTCCAGGATTTATCCAGATGAGTTTTCGCTAGAGCACACAAATCCTGAGTTGATTTTTTTAAATGATCTAGAGAGCCAGTTGCTATAGCAGCTCTAGCAAACAAGTCTGCAGCTTCAGCTTATACCAAAATGACTTGGTATCCAGACAAGCGATATTTCAAGCCCTTTTTGGTGACAGGAGAACAAAGCCTCCCTGATCTTAAGGATGATCGCTTTGTGCCACACGCGATCGAAGGCCTTCGCTATGTCCAGACTGGCTGTTAATGCCCCCTTGCTCTCAACTGCTTACGCCCATTTATGAGTAGAAGATCACCGGCTGAGCGACCCCGACGGAAACCGTACTGGCGGTCACTAATCAGCTGGTACTCCTCTAGATACCGCAGGAGCTGGCAGTTTACTATGGACTCCATTACTTTAGAGAACAAGGGGGTGATAGCTATAGGCCTATAATGGGATGGGTTTAAGTGGTTACCCTTTTTAGGAATCGGATGCACCAAAGCAGTCTTCCAGGAGATCGGAACGACGCCTAATGCGTAGGATTGCCGGAAAAGACGCGTTAAGACCGGTGCCAACTCGGGAACATATGTCCGTAGCACGATTGGAGGAATGCCATCGGGTCCACTCGACTTATGAAAGTCCAAGGAAAGAAGTGCTTTACAAACTGCACTTTGCCGGGATTTAAGCTCTAGAATCATGGTATCGTGAGATTATTGGTGGTAACTTTCCTCGGTCATCCAGAAACGAGTTCGACGCGAAGAGAGAGCCTAAAAGATTTGCCTTTGAGGTATGGGCCAATGACTCACCGTCCCTGTGTAGAGATGGAAAGGAAGGCTGACAGAAATTACTAAAGAAATTACTAAAGAAATTACTAAAGAAATTACTAAAGAAATTACTAAAGAAATTACTAAAGAAATTACTAAAGAAATTACTAAAGAAATCACTAAAGAAATTACTAAAGAAATTACTCAAAAAATTACTAAAAAAATTACTAAAGAAATTACTAAAAAAAATTACTAAATGACTAAGATAGCCTAAGTGAGAGACCAGAACGCACGTGTTCCTGAAAAAAGGCGCACCAGTCTTTCGCCAATTCCGCCAATGTACTCCATCTTCGCCTCAGCAATCACGTTTTTGAAGGACTAACAGGCAGAGTTATATTCCTTTCTGAATGCGAATGGTGCTTACATGACGAGTCAAAGTTTTGGTAACGTTTCCAATTTCGGCTTGAGGCCGTTTTGCAAAAACGACCAAACCAGGGCTGGGACTTGCCATCAATGGGCACCGCAGAATATGGAATGAATAGCGCCACATCAGCAACAGAGTCAGCAACAACGTTTGGATCTTCCGGCGAAAAAAACCTAAAAAATCCTAACCTTAACCTAAACCTAAACCTGCCCTCATGGGTAAGATGCAAAGAAGGACGCATCCCATCCATTACGTTTTTAAATCGGGTCTCTGGGACTCTTACATACCGGGCAAAATGCGGTAGCATAGCTACCACTTTGCGCCGATTTTAAGTGAGAGTGTGGTACATCCCTGTGCGTGCCGGTTCATTCGGCTGCAACCCGAAAATATGCAGTGTGGCACTTGTAAACGTACTATGTACTATCGAATAATCCTGCGTGGTACTCACTCAGTAGAAGCAAAAGAAACAACATCGGCTCCGTAAAAAAAAAAAACATAAAAAATCGAATTTCGAGCCGATAGCTTCCAAATAAGGCTTAAGCGATTCTCAATAGTGTGTTGCATTAGCACAAGTGGAGATAGCTCTCCAGGACCAAGACGATCCCGATCAGGACGACCAGAAACTTCGCCTCGGATTATCTCCAAGGAGAAGCGGAGGACCAGCGCGCGAAAAAAATCAAAATCATACCTGGGAAAAAACCTACCCGACGACACCCTCATTGAAGAGATTGGACACCACCCGGCCAAAATAAAATAAAAAACAAGGCAGTAAAGGGGCCAAATATTTAACATAACGAAGAAGGAACGTGACAGACGCACGCGCAAGTCTCCGGAAGGCTGTATAACCCCGTTTAGTCACGCGCGACGTTTCGGCACGTGTGGCCTCGTTACCTTGTTATATATACGCGAAAGATCGGCACGTACGGTCTCTTCCGACGAAGACTCCTCAACATAAAATTTTTTTTAAATCGGATCAGTGGTGAAAACTACACACAAACATCATCAAAGATACCCCGAGTTTAGTATCATACAACCGGGACGAGGAGACGAGGACACTGGACCACAACACCAGCAGCACAACTATACAATTGCATAAGCCATAGTACCAAAAGTTGGCGTACTCAACATCGGCAGGGCTCTACTAAGGAAATCGCACACCACCAGCGACACGTGAGTCCACACTGACATAAATGTATAATATATAACATGTATAATAGTTACTTATAAATTAATATTATATAATTACTAAATAATAAATAACCCACAGCAATCATTGATAAATTTGGCTAGATTTCGCTAGAATAAGCTGTAATATGTTATCTTTTTTTTTTATGGTATAGGGGGCAAACGAGCAGGAGGCTCACCTGATGGAAAGCGACTACCACCGCCCATGGACATCTGCAACACCAGGGGGGTTGCAGGTGCGTTGCCGGCCTTTAAGAAATAAGTACGCTCTTTTCTTGAAGGTTCCCAAGTCGTATCGGTTCGGAAAAACCGCCGGCGAAAGCTGGTTCCACAGAGTGGTTGTGCGAGGCAGAAAATGCCTTAAAAATCGCGCTGTTGTGGATTTACGGACATCTAAGTGGTGTGGGTGAAATTTAGAATTTTTTCGAGATGTCCGAAGATGGAATTCAGCTGCCGGGATTAATCCAAACAATTTCTCGGAACACTCCCCGTGGAAAATTCGGTAGAAGATGCAGAGTGATCCAACATCTCTACGCAACGCCAAAGGATCGAGCAGATCAGAAAGGGCTTGATCGTCGATAATTCGAGCTGCTCTACGTTGGATACGGTCAAATGGAAGGAGCTGGTACTGGGGAGCACCCGCCCAGAGGTGAGAGCAGTACTCCATGTGAGGCCTAATTTGCGCCTTGTATAGTCTTAGGCGATGGGCCGATGTGAAATACTGTCTTGCCTTGCTGAGCACAACAAGCTTTTTTGATGCCAATTTGGCTTTGCCTTCCAGTTGACCGCGGAACTGAACGAGGCTCGAAACATCAACGCCAAGTATTCCGATACTAGCTGTGGCGACTAACGGAATGTTCTCGAATCGTGGAGATACGACGAATGGTGTTTTTTTAGCGGTTAACGCGCAAACTTGCGTCTTTTTGGGGTTGAAGTGGACTAGGTTTAGCCGGCCCCAGTTCGAGACTTCGTTTAACGAAGACTCGATTTCAGACACAAGTTTGTTCCGGTTTTCTTCGACGTTTTCCCGAGAAATATTAGCACGGCCGGTGTATGAGGTGTCAACGGTACTGTCGTCTGCATAGCAGTGAATGTTCCTGATTTGCAACAAGTCATTGATATGCAGAAGAAACAGAGTGGGTGACAGAACGCAGCCTTGTGGAACACCAGCGTTGACGAATTTTTGGTCGGAGCATGCACCGTCGACAACGACCTTGATGCTCCGATCTGCCAAAAAGCTGGTAATCCAACTGCATAATTTCCCGGGAAGCCCATAGGAAGGAAGCTTCGAAAGAAGCGCTTTGTGCCACACGCGATCGAAGGCCTTCGCTATGTCCAGACTGGCTGCTAATGCCTCCCCCTTGCTCTCAACTGCTTCCGCCCATTTATGAGTAAGGTAAACTAGAAGATCACCGGCTGAGCGACCTCGACGGAAACCGTACTGGCGGTCACTAATCAGCTGGTACTCCTCTAGATACCGCAGGAGCTGACAGTTTACAATGGACTCCATTACCTTGGAGAACAAGGGGGTGATGGCTATAGGCCTATAATTGGACGGGTCTGAGCGGTTACCCTTTTTGGGAATCGGATGCACTAAAGCAGTCTTCCAGGAGATCGGGACGACGCCTAATGCGTAAGATTGCCGGAAAAGACGCGTTAAGACCGGTGCCAACTCGGGAGCACATGTCCGTAGCACGATTGGAGGGATGCCATCGGGTCCACTCGACTTATGAATGTCCAAGGAAAAAAGTGCTTTACGAACTGCACTTTGCCGGAATTTAACCTCCGGCATCGTGGTATCACATCGCGGTATTGTTGGTGGTGAATTTCCTTGGTCATCCAGGGTCGAATTCGACGCGAAGAGAGAGCCTAAAAGATCAGCTTTCTCTTTCGCGGTATGGGCCAATGACTCACCATCCTTGTGCAGAGATGGAAAAGAAGGCTGACAGAAATTCCCAAGAACAGCCTTAGCGAGAGACCAGAACGCACGTGTTCCTGAAGGGAGACGCACCAGTCTCTCGCCAATTCTGCCAATGTACTCCGTCTTCGCCTTAGCAATCACATTTTTGAAGGACCTAGAGGCAGAGTTATATTCCTTCCTGAATGCGCTGGTCTTTACATCACGAGACGCTGATGCGTTAGCCCAGTCATTGTAACGTTCCCATTTTCGGCGTGAGGCCGTTTTGTAGAAACGACCAAACCAGGGCTGGGACTTGCCACCGATGGGCACCGTAGAAAACGGAATGAACAGTTCCATACCCTGAAGCACCACATCGGCAACAGAGTCGGCAATAATGCTCGGATCATCCAGCGAGAAACAAACCTGCCCCCATGGGTAGGAGGCAAAGAAGGACCGCATCCCATCCCAATCCGCTGACTTGTAGTGCCACACGCGGCGGCAGCCCATGAAACGAGGTCGTGAGTACCGCATAACCGGAACTGTACTCCGAACGAGACAGTGGTCCGACGAGCCCAGAGGGGGATCGACGATAACCTGATAGCTATCCGGATGAGAAGTCAGCAGAAGGTCCAACAGGGAAGGTGTATGATCCTCCACGTCCGGTATTCGCGTTGGCGAGGTGACCAGTTGTGTCAAATCATATGCTAAAGCGAAGTCGAGAACAGATCTACCCGCATGATCAGTAGTACGTGATCCAAGCCATTCGGCATGGTGGGCATTAAGTGAGTCTCGGTAAGAAAGAGCAAGGCCGGCTTCGCCGTCTCAAGGTGAAAGTGGACGGCGTTCAAGTTCAAATGAGTCCCCTTATGTTGCAGAAGTCCACAGTGAGGGTGGTAGGGTTTGCCTTATGATGCCTGCTCCGCTTGCCCCGAACAGTGGCGAGCGCAAAATTGAACCCCAGAATTCGGAGGGCAGCCTGGGCATCCCTGCTCAGGTGGTGTACGTCCTGAGCATGGATGCCCAGGGAGGGATTCTCCACCGCAGTCGCTGATGGTACCCTCCTGGGGTAATGTAACCAAATTCTGCACAACCATCATGTTTAGGGGGGGGGGGGATCGGGCCTCCGGGACTCTCACATACCAGACGAAACGCGGTAACATAGCTACCACTTCATTTTAAGTGAGAGAGTGGTACTTCCCCGGGCGTGCCGGCCCATTCGGCTGCAACCCGAAGGTATGCAGTGTGGCACTACCACTTTAAAACAAACAACAAAGTCAAAGTCAAAGTCAAAAATCTTTATTCAATATAGAAGTGTTTACACTTGCTTATTGATTGTCAAAAATCTACCACCGGTTCGGAATTTAGCACCTCAACCTGAGAACCGGCGAAAGAAACTCAGCGGGATATATTTTTTTAATTTTTTTTAACCATTTTCCATGTAGGTACAATGATAAGTATATTTTAGTTATTTGAAACAGCCTGGAGGCAATTATTTCATTCCCAAGGTGTGCAGTCAACTAAAAAGTCATTAGTGTTGTAATATCCTTTAGCACACAAACGCTCTTTAACGACTCTTTTGAATTTTATAATTGAATAATTTTGAACGTTTTCTGGGATCCTGTTGTAAAAACGTATACATTGCCCCAAAAAAGAGTTACTAACCCTGTGTAATCGGGTACTTGGAGTAACAAGTTTATTCTTGTTCCTAGTGTTAATAGAATATACAAGCGACAGCGCCCCTTTAAAACCACTCAAAGCAGCGGATTTTGCACCACAACGATCTAAGGACGAAAATCGCCGACCAACAGCAGTTATCGTCTCAGGCGAACGTGGCGGAAGTAATAGTTCGATACGACCACCCACAACAACAAACGGAGTCTCACATGACTAATTTTGACGACATGGAAATGTTGTCAGTGGGGTCCGGTGCCTCTGCGTTTAATATGTGGGTCAGCCTCCTATATACCACACCAAACCGAGGCACGAGCGTCGAGATGGATACGGTGACGGGGATAGCAAACGAGTTGTTACAAAAGGGTAAAGAGGCCTTGGAGTCAGCAGAAAAAATAATGAGGCCAAGACCAAGAGACCAAGGCCTTATGCCACGAATGCCTGCAGGGCCTATACGAGACCGTCCTATCACTCTCGGACTCAAGAAACCGACACAGGTGCAACTTAGAGAAGGAACGCTCTCGGGACGCCAAGAACTAGTGCGGATCGAGAAAGAACATAATAAGGAGATCCAGACAATCCGGAGCTCCGCATTACAAGAGTTGCACCTGGCCCGAGCTGACATATCCGGGACCACGAAGGAAGCCCAAGCGGTCCGTAGCTGGCTCGGCTACGAGAGTGCTGATATATTTGGGATGATAAAAGATATCCGAGAGGTGCAAATGAGGGTGGAGGGGAAGCTCAGAACAGAGGCCAACCCGATTAAAGACACCGGTGGCCAGAAATGGGAGAGGTTGAAGTCTGGAATAGTAGGGTTTCACAAAACCATCAGCAACCTGGGAAACCAGCTAGACGTGCTTAGGCAAGAGGTCGAAAAGACCAAATCACTCGTTGCTGAGGCATCGCAGCCTTCGCAATACAACCTGGACATCAAAAAAAGGAGAAAAAGGAGCGAGGGTCAACAGAGTCCCGAAGGCTAGAGATCAGAAGGTCGTAATAAGATGTGCGCCTAAGGAAGACATGACATTAATAAAGAGTCGTGTCCAAACTGACAAATATTTAAACATCATTAGCATTTAGCATTAGTAGCCTGTAAATTTTCCCACTGCTAGGCTAAAGGCCTCCTCTCCCTTTGAGGAGAAGGTTTGGAGCATATTCCACCACGCTGCTCCAATGCGGATTGGCGGAATACACATGTGGCAGAATTTCGTTGAAATTAAACACGTGCAGGTTTCCTCACGATGTTTTCCCTCACCGCTGAGCACGAGATGAATTATAAACACAAATTAAGCACATGAAAATTCAGTGGTGCCTGCCTGGGATTGAACCCGAAATCATCGATTAAGATGCACGCGTTCTAACCACTGGACCATCTCGGCTTTTATTTTAAACATCAGGGAGCCTGCAAATCAAAGCCCCCTCGTTTGCGTGCGAGGCGTCCTGGCATGCTTTGCCAACGACGAAATAGAAGAACATATAAAATCGCAGAACAAACACCTTCTGCACGGTGTTGGCGAGGCAGACCTAAAAATGAAGGTCCGCTATAAAAAGCGTGCGGGTTCCTGCACGAATGCCATCCAGTCCTCGAGTTGTCCCCTGAAGTGTGGAGGCGGTTAACGCAAGCCGGAAAGATTTACGTCGGATTCAGCAGTTGCTCGGTGGAGGACCGGTTTTCCTCATCGAATGCGCCAAGTGCCTCGGTTTCGGTCATACTACGAAACAATGTACTGTAGCTGTAGTGTAGCTACTGCAGCGGCGAGCATACAGGCAAGGACTGTCCTGCCAGGACAGAAACTCTACGCTGTATAAACTGCACACGAGCAAAAAGGGACAGCTTGGAACTGGCGCACATGGCTTACAGCCCTGAATGCCAGGAAGAACAAAAGTGGGACCATATAGCGAGATTCAGGGTCCAGTACTGCTCAAGGCTCCATTAAAATTAACACACCGGTCCCACCTCAAAGTCCCATTGATACAGCGAGCGGGATCTTGTTTTTACAAGTCAAACTGCAACGCTCGAAACTAGCCACAGCTGAACTACTAAAAACAGCTCAGGAAAAAGGGGTTAGCGTCGCACTTGTCCAAGAACCCTATTTAGGACGGACAGGTGAGATGAAACACTACACCGGCATGAAAATTATCCAGTGCACCCTGAACCGCCAAAAGCCCGCCAAAACCGCTTTAATCGTTTTCGGTGACAAGCTGGAGGTTATCCATGACCCGCAGATCATAACAGAAAATGTTGCGGCAGTATTCCTGCAGGTGGGACAGCTGAGGCTAGGATTTATATCGGTCTACTTCGAGGGGAAACATGACTTGCACCCCTACTTAACCCAAATTAGGGCAGCCACTCAAAAAATCTCAACCAAAAACTTGCTAGCTGGCAGGAGACGTGAATGCTTGGAGCCACTGGTGGGGCAGCAACTCTGAAAACCATCGCGAAGAGGAACTTTACTCCTTCATCACGGAAATGGACCTCCACATCCTAAACACCGGCAACGTACCGACCTTCGAATCGAGGCGAAAGGTTGTACACGAGCTGCGTGGAAGTGATCAGACAATCTCTGGTAGACAGAGTGGAGGACTGGAGAGTGGATAGAAGTCTCATAACATCAGACCATAATGCAATTACATTCACCCTGCGCTTAGAGAAAGCCCTAGTACCCTTGAAGCCTATCTCCATGCGCAGATACATCGATTATCCAGAGTCGTGTGAAGACACGATTCCGAAACTAAAGCCTTGGAAATGCAATCCTAGACCACCATGGTGGTAAGCCGTCCTAGAAGACCTTAAAAAGGATGTGCTTCGGAAAAAACGCCGAATACGTAATGCTGCACCCAGTAGGAAACAACTCACAGTCGAAGAATACATAAAGGCCAGGGAAAATTACAAGAGGAAAGCTTGCGAAGCAACTACTCAAACCTGGAAGGAGTTTTGCTCGACCCAGGACCGAGAAAGCGTCATGTTTACAGAGTGATAAGGAAGAACTCGAGAAGGCGGGACGACATGCTGCTGAGCAACTCAGGTGGTGAAATACTGTTGCCAGATCAGTCAGCCAAGCTTCTCGCGGAAACGTTCTATCCAGATGACTCTGTCCATGCCGAAACAGAACAGCAAAAGTCCATGAAAAAGATCACAGAAGACAAAACTCCAGCGGAGATTAAAGACCTATCGAACGGTGACCCACCTTTCACAACAGCGGAGCTAGAATTGGTTCTTTCGAGTCTCAATCCAAAGAAAGCTCCAGATCTGGATGGACTAACGTCCGATATCTGCACCGCAACAATAAACTGTAACAGGGAGGTATTCTAAGCATTAGTAAATAAGTGCTTATCGCTATCGTACTTCCCCAAACACTATTTGGGGAAGTACACTGCAGAGAAAGCTAAGAAAGCTGCCCATGTATGCATTCTTCGCAAACCAGGAAAACAGGATTACACACACCTTAAGTCCTACAGATCAATCGGATTATTACCAATCCTTGGTAACGTAGTAAAAAAAGTTATGGTGTGCAGGCTTTAATGGCGCCTACTCCCCACTTTGCACCTGAGCCAGTACGGATTCATGCCCCAGCGAGGAACGGAAGACGCTTTCTACGACCTAATCGACTATATCCAGGAGGAAGTAAGATCAAAGAAATTAGTAATTCTGGTATCACTCGATATAGAGGGTGCTTTCGACAATGCATGGTGGCCAGCCCTTAAGAAACAGGTGGTACGCAAACATTGCCCACGCAACTTGTATGCCTTGGTGGCATCCTATCTACAGGATCGGAGGATAAAAGTCAACTATGCCAGAGCGAGAGCCGAGATGGCCCAGTGGTTAGAACGCGTGCATCTTAACCGATGATTTCGGGTTCAAACCCAGGCAGGCACCACTGAAATTTCATGTGCTTAATTTGTGTTTATAATTCATCTCGTGCTCGGCGGTGAAGGAAAACATCGTGAGGAAACCTGCATGTGTCTAATTTCAACGAAATTCAGCCACATGTGTATTCCGCCAACCCGCATTGGAGCAGCGTGGTGGAATATGCTCCAAACCTTCTCCTCAAAAGGAGAGGAGGCCTTTATCCCAGCAGTGGGACATTTACGGGCTGCTTATGTTTATGTTATGTATGCCAGAGCGACCAGTGAGAAGGGAACTACGAAGGTATGTGTCCAAGGATTTACTGGCGGACCGACCTTCCGGAATCTCATCCTGGATTCGCTATTACAAAAAATTGCAGCAATGGGGGTACAATGCCAAGCCTTCGCAGATGATTTAGTCCTTGTTTTCTCCAATCACCATACCAGCGGGTTGCAGACTACAGTTGAATCCACCTTAGCGGCCGGACAGGAGTGGGGCGGCGAAAACAAACTGAGCTTCGCAGCGCACAAGACCAACGCGATGCTTATCACCAAGAAGCTCAAATTCGATGCTCCAGTGATCCATATGTCTGGTACCCAGCTGAGTCTAGTAACCGAGATCAAGCTGCTGGGTCTCATAATAGACTCCAAACTCACCTTTAACGCACATGTGGCCTCTACCTGTAAAAAGCGGCAGAAATTTACAAAATACTAGCACGTGCAGCAAAGGTGATATGGGGTCTCAATGGACAAATAGTCAGAACCATCTACGTGGCGGTTATAGAGCCTATCGTCCTATACGCGGTTAGCGTATGGTCTGCCGCAGCAGAGAAGTTGACGCTAAGGAATAAGTTAAACTCGCTGCAAAGAGGCTTCGCCCTAAGGATTTGCAAGGCGTACAGGACAGTATCTCTCACATCCGCACTAGCCCTAGCAGGACTACTCCCCCTTGACCTCCACGTCCGAGAGGTTGCCACCCTATTCAAGATAAAAAAAGGCTACAGCGTGGACGTCTTACCACGTGAACTAGAGCTCAGGGTGGGTCCTCTGCAAAACCGCCACTCATCGTTACTCGAAACAACTGAGTATGTGCGCCTAGAGAGCCTGGATAAACAAACCCTTGAAGAACACCATATAGGCGGCCCCCTTATATTCACCGACGGCAGCAAGATAGAAGGGAAAGTCGGTGCTGCCCTTACATGGTGGGATCAAGGAAGAGAATCCAGTTACTCCACGTTCCGTCTGGAACCGCACAACACAGTCTTCCAATCGGAAATGT
Source organism: Vanessa atalanta (assembly GCF_905147765.1). Lineage (NCBI taxonomy): Eukaryota > Metazoa > Arthropoda > Insecta > Lepidoptera > Nymphalidae > Vanessa > Vanessa atalanta. The sequence continues at coordinate 7,213,521 of NC_061901.1, forward strand.
ATGCACTCCTCAAAGCAATCAAAATGGTCAAGAAATCGAAGCAACTCTCTACTAACATCTTGAGCGACAAGATCCTTGCTTGACCTACTAGTGTGTCCATTGGTAACTCATCCTTTGGCCCTTGAGATGAAGGAGTGCATACGAGAAATCCAAGAGGATGGAAGAACTGTGCGGTTTTTCTGGTTACGGGCCCACGTAGGAACGCCGGGCAATGAGAGAGCGGACGAGCTAGCCAAAAAAGCAGCTCTCACAAAAAAGACGGCTCCTGACTACGATAAAGTCCCAATATCGTATGTCAGGAGGCAAATACGAGAGGAGACTGTCAAAAGGTGGCAGCTACGCTACGACTCCTCACAAACCGGTCAGTCACTAAATTATTCTTACCAGATATAAAGAGAGCCAAAAAATTGTTAAGAACATCGGTACTAACACCAACCGACACTCAAATTCTGACCGGCCATGGGGGGTTCGCGGCGTACCTCCACCGATTTAAAATCAAAGATAGCTCTTCTTGCGTCTGTGATCCCGAATGCGAGGAAACAATTCTCCTAGAATGCCCAAGATTCGGCCTAGGAAGTCAGGAACTGGAAAGCCAGATTCAAACCAGACTGGACCAGTCTTCTCTCCAAACCATCATGGAGAAGGAGGATACAATAACACCGTTCCTCGCATTCGCCAGAAAAGTCGCCCAAGTAGCTGCAAAAAGAAATAGTTCGTCCGCTGCTTCATTTTTAACCTTCCCACAACCACAAATTCAAAACACAATACCCTCAACAGCACAGACCACACCACAAAGCACACAACATAAAACTCAAAATAAAAACCCGATGTCGATTTCCCAGCAAAGTCAGACCCGGGCCACCGGTAACACTTTTAGGCAAAAACTACAGGCTCTCCCACATACTCTACGGGGATTGCTTGTAAAGAGAGACCAGCCCATCACGTCAAACTAGCCTACTCAATTCACCGAGTTCACAGAGCTGTTGCAAAACATGGGTGAACGTGGTACACCGGACATCAAAATCAAAGGTGTGACTCTCTTTATGAGTGGAGATACTGAGAGGGTGGACATTGGATTCTGTTGATCAGATCGCTTGACTGTGTCTCCTGGAATAGCCTTACTCATTATAGAGAGCACTTTCAAAGTTAGCATCAAGTGGACCACCATCGACGCGCTAACAACGCAAATGCCGGGTACTTTGACCTGTTGACTGATGCGACTACGAAACAAAGTAGTCGCAGTCAGGAATTTCGATGAGGACAAAGAAGTGGTAGTCACCTACACAATCGAAGCCGCCAAAGACCTGAAAGAACAACTTACACACCGATTTGGTGATAAAGCTAAATCAAGGGTACGAACTATGGCATCCCATTGATGCTGTATATAAAGTAAATGTTGCCCCACGAAGGTTTTCAGGGGTAAATTAGATTAATATCGTGCTGCCATTAAATTGGTAGGTTATATATTTTTTTTTTAAATTAGCTACATCCACAGGCTCGCATTTGCCCGTGCCTTTTTTTTTACAATTTCATATTATATTTATGTGACTATTTTAGCGCACTGGGATTTACAGTAGTTACTATTCTAACAGTACTAGCTTATTAACTACTGTAGATTGAAGAGCAGCGAAGATCTTCTCCGCCTCCGCCGGCGATGTCTTCTTGCCGGAGGCTCTTGCCCGTACTGACTTTGTTTTTTTTTTTAGGTTTTTTTTTTTACTATTTTAGCATATTTGTGGGTTATGTGTTCCTTATCAATAAATGATTCAGGTTTCTGCGCCGCCAGCTTCTGCTGTAGTCGCTCGGTTCCACTTAAAGGGGACTCCATGATTGTCGACACCGCAGGGGGGAGAGATGGTGTGGCCTCAGGTTTTAAGAATCCTAGGTCTTCCCCCCTATCTTCGTATATGACAACCTCGTGTATTTTAGAGGCTGTCAGGCAGCTGAAGCGGACTGCTACGTCGCCTGTTTCAGAGCCAACTCTCATGGCGTCCACGCTTATCCACCGTGGGGTGCCATCCCGGGCCCGCCCACTGAGTCCCGAGAGCTGTTGACATGCCAACGCAAATGAGGTTTCCCTTTCCCATTCGAAAACAAAGTGGTCGCACACTTTGTTTTGTGATCGCACCAGTCGGCAGGTCAGGGCTCCCGGCATCTGCATGGTAAGCGCTTCAATGGTGGTGCGCTTAATGCTCACTTTTGAAGTGCTCCCTTTGATCAGCAGGGCCAGTCCAGGCGACACCGTCACGCGGTTCGAGCTTTCATGGTGACAGAAACTGATGCCCATTCTTTCTGTGTCGTCGCTCATGAAGAGGGCCACGCCTTTTACTGTAATCCCTGGAACGCCACATTCTCCTACGTCTTGGATTACTTCTGCAAATGTGGCGTAGTGGGTGGTTTGTAGGGACGCGGTAGAATGGTGTCTCTTCATGAGTATTCCCCGCATGGTGGAGGAGAGAGTTCGAATCCCCCTGCTCAGGGTGGTCTGCGTTGGTGTTTGCGTCGGTGGAGTCTGCTTTGTCTTTGTTTGTCGATTTTGTATAGTCTATAATCTCTTCGTTGGTGAAGCAGGCCAAGACTCCCCGCACACAGACGAGTGGGTTCCGATTTGCCGGCTCCTTGATGTTTAGGTCTTTGTTGGTTTGGACCCGGCTCCTCACTAGGTTTAAGTCCTCTTTTGATGCGCACCTGAGGACTACCTTCTGGTCCCTGGCTTTTCGGACCCTGTCCACTTTCGCCCCGGTGGTTTTCAGATCCAGGGCGGTTCTGATCTTAGTTTTCACAGCTTCACTGGTCTCTTCCGGATTTTTTGAAGAGATGATCAGCGTGCTATTGAGGGGTTGAGCGGGCTTTGGTGGTTTGGCAGCCGCTTGTGCGAAAGTGAGCGGGCCGGTTGTCGGCTTTTTGCTCAACTCTGTAACCCCCTTTTTAATGGTGGCCAGGGTCTGCTTCACCTCCTGTACCGCCAGTTCAGTCTCTAAGGACGGTCTCGGAGGCGAAGCGGACTTGGGTTTGGTTTCTTTTAGGGTGCGCAGGTCTGAGGACATTGTTGTCAGTGTTTTTTTTAAATCCTATAAGTGGGGAGTCGGGTCTTGCGGTGGAGTGTGTGGCTTTTTCTTTTCGAGTTGGGATTGTATTGCTGTGAGTTTTTGTTGTAGTATGGTCATGTGTTCTTTGAGGCTGCTGTCGACCTCAGGGGGGGATGGGGGGACGACTATTATTGGCGTAGACGGTAGGTCTGCGACAAGGCATTGGGTCTTCTCGGCCTCCTGTCGAAGGACATCGAGCTGGTTACTTAGGGAACCAATACATCGTTGGATCCCTATGATGCCGGCCTCCATCTTCTCCCATCTCTTACCGTCCTTTGTGGTGGTGGTGATGGAAGTTTGGGTCATTAGTTGTCCCTCCATCCTCCCCTGCACCTCTCGGATCATTTTGATGTTAGAGAAAGGCTCTGCGGTCTCGTAGCCTAGCCAGCTTCGGACCGCCTGGGTTTCCTTTAAGACCTCTTTAATAGCCTTCCTGATCTCTAGTTATTCTTCCGCCACAGATGCCGCTTCGGCCTGGAACAGTTTAATTTGTTTGTTGTGCGCCCTCTCGGCCTGCACCAGTTCTCTAGCGTGCCGGGAGCGCTCCTGTTCCAGGTTATTTTTGTGGCGGTTTCTTGAGTCCGAGAGGGAGAGTACGGTCTCATACAGCCCCTGCAGGCAATAGTGGACGGTTATTTTTGCCTCCTTTTTCATTGTGACTGCAATTTCCAATGCCTCCTTGCCCTTTCGCAGGAATTCATTAGCTGCTCCCGTGACCATGTCCATTTCGACTCCGGTGCCTCTCCTCGGAGTTGTATATAGTAAGTAAGAAAGTAAGTAAATCTTTATTATTTATTTATGTCCCAAATAAATATTTGACAAACATTGAAGACAAGAAACAAAATATAATAAAACTATAATATAAGTAGGTAAAAAAAATAACATAAAAAAAAAAAAAAAACTAAAACAAAACCAAAGTATAAAAAAAAAAATGCAAAACATACTTAGAACCAAAGACTTAATTAAAAATAATAATAATAATAATAACAAAAATAAAAAGTACTGCTTATGTCCCAAAAAGGTATGCCACTCAGCATAACCTAGGAAATACCTAGAAACTGGTTTTCAGTGGCAGCCTTTTCATCCATGACGTGCAGTGACAAAACTAATTTCTAAAATTTATTACTAAAATGGCAATCAATTTATAAAATCAGACCTGAATTATAAAACAAAAAAATAAGAAAAAAGATTAACAACATAAAACATAAAACAATATACATTACAAAATTATACCAATTTACTTATCCAAAACTTTATTAACATTATTCTCATTACTGTTTTGTGTTAATTAATATAAACTTAGAAGGTCGTAGGTAATCTATCCTAAACTGGAAAAAACCACTTAGTGTTAAGTTAGTTCTTGGCTCAGAGGCCTCCGTGCGACGATTGCGGACGGCATCGTATAAGCGTGAAAGCAAGAATAATAATAATTATTTAAATACATAAATATCATAGATAATAAATATAAACATTTGACGGCAAAATCAAGAGAGAAAATGCATAACATAGAAGTATTATAATGCAAAGGTGTATAATTAAAGTAATAACACCATAGTATAAATCGGTAGCGAATTAATATTATAGTGTTATCTTGCTCCCGTCTCGCATCAGTGATCACGCCATAGGGTGTCATGGCGGCCGGTGTTATCCCTAGACGACAACAACAGATGAAGATTTTGAGTACCGGTAAGTGTTGAATGGTAATAACTTAAAGAAGTAAAACAAATTATGTACTTTATTTTTTTTTATGTACAACTATGAACAATTATATCCAATGTTATTATTATTATTTTTATAGACAACGAGTCCTAATGTTGCCTTGGAGTATTAATCTGCATTCAGCTTGATGGCCATATCATGTCAGGTATATTTAAAATACATCAATATCAAATTATTTATTTTATGAAATTGTTATTTATACATATATATACATATATAAATATTTTCTTATTATGTTCATTTATAGTTATAATTATTAAATTAAAATTCTATCCAATCCTACACCACGTAATCCTATGTTTAACAAAATTCAATTGTTTCAGGTTACGAAGAGAGAGGGTGGCAGATTATTCCTGCAGTTGGTTGCTGGCGGCGTCATTCTTAGATTCCAAGGACGTGTGCACGTAATTAAAATATTATCAATTATTATTAGTAGGTAGCTTTAATTGTAATTTAAGCAAATGCATTTTATACTTTATTCTAAATGTGTTAGTTGTTTGCGAAAATCGAATAGGAGGTGGTATATTATTCCAAATTTTCGTGGAATTGTGACGAAAGCTACCCTCAAAAGCGGCTGATCTGTGAGGTTGTGTTATTAACCGATCCGGTGACGCTCTTAAATGATATTTGTAATTGTCAGAGAACCAGAATATAGGAGACTAACTCTCCTTTTGTAAGCAGAGGCACCCGAACCGACTGAGGAAGTCTCCATATCCTCGCCAATGTCTGATTCTACCTGCTGAAACCGGTCCTCTAGGTGGTGTGTGAGGACAATTTCTGCCACGTTTGACTGTGACGGTTGTGGTTGGTCGGAGGTTGGTCGCGATGGCTGCGAGGATGGTTTTTTAGTTTTGGTGAGGACCGTTTGCCTAAGGGTCCTTTTTTCAGGGGCAGCTTCCGCTGTTTTGCGTAGGCTGACAATGTCAGATTTGGATGACATTTTTAATTTACCACAATGTAAGGCTACTTATATGCTATTTATTTGTCTGTTTTATCATCATCATCATCATGTCAGCCGAAGGACGTCCACTGCTGGACATAGGCCTCCCCCAAAGATCGCCACAACGACCGGTCTTGTGCAGCCCGCAACCAGCGGCTTCCCGCGACCTTCACCAGGTCGTCGGACCACCTTGTGGGGGCCCTACCCACGCTTCGTCTTCCGGTCCATGGTCGCCATTCGAGAACTCGTCGGCCCCATCGGTCATCGGTTCTTCGAGCAATGTGCCCCGCCCACTGCTACTTAAGTGTGGCAATTCTTCGGGCTATGTCGGTGACCTTAGTTCTTCTGCGGATCTCCTCATGTCTGATTCGATCTCGCAGAGAAACTCCGAGCATAGCCCTCTCCATTGCCCTTTGGGTGACCTTGAGCCTTCTTATGAGGCCCATTGTGAAGGACCACGTTTCAGAGCCGTAAGTCATCACTGGCAACACACACTGATCAAAGACTTTCGTCTTGAGACACTGCGGTATATAGGACGAGAAGATTTTTCGTAGCTTCCCGAACGCTGCCCAGCCGAGTTGGATTCGACGGTTGACCTCTTTATCGAAGTTGGACTTACCTAATTGGATCGTTTGTCCCAGGTATATGTAGTCATCGACAACTTCGAGTGTAAATTCACCGATTTTTATGGGAGTGGGCACAACATGGATGTTCGACATAATCTTCGTCTTATCCATGTTCATTTTAAGACCCACTCGTTCGGAGGCTTTACCCAGGTCATCGAGTATTGTGGTTAGGTCTTCCATGGTTTCAGCCATGACTACTATATCGTCAGCAAACCGAAGGTGACTGATGTACTCGCCGTTAATGTTGATGCCAAATCCTTTCCAGTCCAGAAGCTTGAAAACATCTTCCAAAGCAGCGGTGAAAAGTTTCGGAGAAATAACGTCTCCCTGTCTCACTCCTCGCTGCAGTTGAATAGGTTTTGAGTTCTGGTCCTGTAGTCGGACTGACATAGTGGCGTTTTCATACAAGCATTTGAGCACTTCGATGTACTGATAGTTAATTTGGCACCTCTGGAGAGACTGTAGCACAGCCCAAGTCTCGATCGAATCGAAAGCTTTCTCATAGTCCACAAACGCTAAGCATAATGGCATGTTATACTCTTCGGTCTTCTGTATAACCTGCCGCAGCGTATGTATGTGGTCTATGGTGCTGAAGCCTTTACGGAAACCGGCTTGTTCGGGAGGCTGGAAGTCGTCAAATCTGCGTTCGAGACGATTCGTAATGACTCTCGAAAATAACTTATAAACGTTCAGAAGTGAGATGGGTCTGTAATTCTTCAGTAGGGTGTTATCGCCCTTTTTGAAGAAAAGCACCACCACACTTCTGCTCCACGCTTGTGGCGTTTTGCCCTCGAGTATGACGGAATTAAAAAGTTTCTGAAGGGCTTTAAAAACCGGCTTTCCACCTGCTTTCAGCAGCTCAGCCGTAATTCCATCATCACCCGTCGCCTTGTTATTTTTAAGCTGTTTGAGAGCCATACTAATCTCGCACAGACTGACGTCCGGGATATTTTCGGTATCGTGTCGGGTTAATCTGGCTCTGGGGTCTTTCTCCAGATTTGTGACAGATTTTCGTGTCGACGTGTATAACTGTCCGTAGAACTTCTCAACCTCTCTCAAAAGCTCAGGCCTGGACGATACAACCCTGCCATCGTCGGTCTTCAGTTTTGTCAGCTGGCTTTGCCCGATAGACAGATCTCTTGCGAACACCTTAGAGCCCTTGTTCCGCTCTATAGCCTCTTTGATACGGTTTGTATTAAATTGGCGTCATAGTCTTTGAGATCTGCCTATTTAGCTGCCGGTATTTGGACGTATCGTCCGAAGACTGCAGAATCATATCGCGTCTGTCCGCCATCAGCTTGAGAGTAAGGTCCGAGAGCTTTTTGGTTCTGTTTGTACGACGGGTCTTGAAATACCTAATATCCTACCGTATGGACAGTTTCCACGAATCTGTCATTGAGTTCATCCACGTCAACGCAGTTTTCCAGGCATTCAAAGCGATTGTGGAGTTCCAACTGAAAGCTATCGGGGTTTTGGATGTTGATGGGTGCAGGACGGAGCGTTGACTTCATCAGTCGGGACCTCTCGAGCTTGATATTAAGATTCAATGTGCCTCTTACCATCCGGTGAACACTTCCAGTTTTGACGGCGTTGATCACAGAGACATCATTGAATATCTGCTTCCTCATCGACATGATGAAGTCAATCTCATTTTTAGATACACCATCAGGACTCATCCAAGTCCATTTTCTGTGCTCACGTTTCTTTATCCGTGCAGTGACGGAGTAAGAATACAATTCACTGCCCCTCTCTCTCCCATGGGTGTCGTAAGAGGCGACTAAGGGACATCTGAGCGACCATCTGCTCATCTGGTGGTAGGATGTCAATCATCCGCCTGGCTTGTTACCACCGTACGCATGGTGAAACACTCGTGAAGTGGCTGCTTGCAGCCGCGTTTCGAGATCATCCGGCGTACAGCCAGTGCCCGAGCGCGCATTGTCGCGATAAGTGTTGGTCCGGTGGATGTTGCTGTTGAACCAATGCTGGAGGAAAGTATATTGACCCGCCGGTCAGGGAGACCCGTAGAAACGGTTGTTCCGCTGGCCGCCCGTGGCAGAGTACAGGGGCCCAAGCGTTCCTAACCAGCTCGCGAGGCTGCCCCACCAGGCCACGCATAATCCCGGTGTGGACCGTCGTGCCGGTTGGTGACCGGACGGTGGGGTCCCGGCGGCCACTACCGGGAGGGTTCGGGGGCCCTTCCGCCCGGCGGGTCGGTTTATTTTCTCTTCTGGCAACTTATTGGGGAAACACAGCTCCACACTACGACCGTCCTTATCGTGGCAATGCATCGCTCGCTTCCACCATTCCCACGCTGTTTGAGGTTGAGTTCGTTAACATCCGTGGACTCCACGCTAACCTCAATGCTGTCCACCACCATCTCGAGACAGCACGGCCAGCAATGTTGTTTCTGACGGAGACTCAAATACTCCGTCCTGTCGATACCAGCTACCTTAATTATCCCGGCTACATGCTTGAAGAATCCTTCAAAGCGAAAGCCGGAGTATGCTTGTTCGTCAGGACGGATGTTTGTTGTCACCGTCTGCGCTGCTTGGAGGACCCTTCCTTCTCCCTGTTAGTGGTACGTGTGGACTTGGTTCGTCAGAGTCGGGTCTACGTGTGCCTCTACAGATCCCACAATGGTGACTTGGAGACAAGCCGACTATTTGACCATCTTAGTCAGGTGGCAGATGCTGCGCAAGAGCAGTTTCCTAACGCGGAACTGGTGTTTTTGGGGGACTTTAACGCTCACCATGAATCATGGTTGAAGTCCTCCAAAACTGACCATGCGGGAAGGACTGCCCATGCTTTCGCTCTCACGCATGACTTGACCCAGTTGGTTGATCAGCCCACCAGGATCCCAGACATTGACGGGCAAGCGCCTTCCCTACTGGACCTTCTGCTGACTAGCCACCCGGTGGAATATCGGGTTGAGGTTCGGGCTCCACTTGGTTCTTCGGATCACTGCCTGATATCTACCAAAGTGCCACAGGCCAAGCTGCCGCCACCAATGGTAAGCAAACGTCGCATTTGGCACTATAAGTCGGCAGATTGGGACGGTTTGCGCGATTACTATGCGTCAGTCCCTTGGAAGGAGCGTTGCTTCAGTGAGAATGACCCGACAGCTAGCGCCGCTGCTATTGCTGGTGAGATCCTGTTGGGGATGGAATACTACATTCCTAACTCAGACCTCGCCAGTAAGGGTACGCGTAACCGTTGGTTCACTCGCGAATGTGCCGATGCTGTGTCTTCTAAGCAGGCGGCATATCGCGCGTGGATCAATGGCTGCGTTAGTGGAGCATCTAACATTGACTCACTGAAAGCAACCTACAATAAAACTTCCAAGTCTTGTAGGAAGGCATACACAAGAGCGGATGCACAGCGCATTGCGCGGTTTGGCCATGACCTTATTTCACATCCTAGAGGCTCCCGTAGCTTCTGGCGTCTGACCAAATCTGTGCAAAGCAATTTCTGCCAACCTTCGCTGCCACCGCTCAGGTATCCGGACGGATCGCTAGCTCACAGTCCGCAGGAGAAAGCTGATCTTCTGGCAAAACTCTTTGCGGATAATTCCGTAATCAATGATTGTAGTGCGCTGCCACCAACAATTCCTTCATGTGGCTACACGATGCCTGACATCAAAATCAGGCAACGTGATGTACGTGCAGAGCTACAATCACTTGATGTGCTTCCGCACATCAAGTGATTGTAGCTAGCGGTCCCGATGGAATACCAGCCATAGTGCTGATGAAGTGTGCAGCGGAGCTGTCTCCTGTGTTAACGCGCCTGTTCCAGCTGTCTCTTTCTATAGGATGTGTGCCGGATTCTTGGAGAGAAGCTAATGTGCAAGCGGTTCCCAAAAAAGGGGATCGATCTGACCCGGCAAATTATCGGCCAATAGCTATCACCTCAGTTCTTTGTAAGGTGATGGAACGGATCTTAAACAACCAACTGATCCATTACCTAGAAGATCACTGTCTAATTAATGATCGTCAGTACGGATTTTGACCAAAACGGTCCACAGGTGATCTTCTAGCGTACGTAACACACCTCTGGGGTGAAGCTATCGATAAGCGTGGAGAGTCGTTGGCCGTCAGCCTCGATATCTCCAAGGCTTTCGACAGAGTCTGGCACAGAAGTCTTCTCTCCAAGCTGCCGGCATACGGTCTGCCGGTTCAGCTCTGCACCTGGATTGCTAGCTTCCTACACAAGCGCAGCCTTCGCGTTCTAGTTGATGGTTGCGCTTCAAAATCCCATGTAGTGAATGCTGGAGTCCCCCAGGGGTCTGTGATATCCCCCACGCTCTTTCTTCTGGGGTATGTATAAATGGTATTGGAGGTAAAATTCAGTCCAAAGGTTACACTGATGTCATCTTATTTCATCGTGATCAAGAGTTTCATGTTGACTTTAATATAAGGCTACATGTTTTCAATAACTTACCTTTAAAGGCTGACGGTATTTTAGGTTTAGATTTTCTGTGTCGCTTCGTATTAAGTATCAACTTTGAAAACAATTCTATTACCTTAAACAAATATGGAATGGAATGTTCCTTACCACTTTATGATTCGTTGAATTATTCCAATGAAAGTTTACTTATACCTGCGCGTTGTGAATCATTTCATTACTTACTTTTGGATAATGATTCGGAAAATGACTGTGTTATCCACAGTCAGCAATTAGCTGATAACGTTTTCCTTGCAGGTTGTATCAGTAGGATACGAAATAACAGATTACTTGTTAAAATTTTAAATACCAATGAACATGATGTTACTTTGCCAATGTTTCAACCGGAAATATATTCGATTCAAGATTATGAGTTATGCGACTTTAGGTCAACTGCTAATGACTTAAATAGGGCTAAAGCTTTATTAAACATTTTAAATTTAAATCACCTCAATACAGAGGAGCGTAAATCCATTCAGGATATATGTGCAAAGTATTCAGATGTTTTCTTTTTGCCAGGCGATAAATTAAATACTACCAATATTTATCAACAATCAATATATATCAATAATAACTTTGAAACCAAATACGAGTCCGGTATATGTTAAGCAGTATAGATTACCCCATTCTTTAAAAAATGAAGTTAATAATCAAATTACAGAAATGCTTAAGAATGACATTATAGAAGAAGCTAAGAGCGAGTGGTCAAGTCCAATTTTGTTAGTACCGAAAAAAAGTGATACTGATAAAAAGTGGAGACTTGTTATCGGCTATCGGAAACTTAATGACTGCATTGTGGACGATAAGTTCCCTTTGCCAAATATAAATGAAATTTTAGACTTTCTTTGTGGTTCTATCTATTTCTCACACTTAGATCTTAATCAAAGTTACCAGGTAGAGTTAAATAAACGAAGTAGGAAATACACGGCTTTTACGATTGATTACGGTCAATACCAAATGAAAAGATTATAAGAATGGGTCTTAAGACTAGTCCTAGCGCTTTTAGCAGAGCCATGTCAGTTGCAATGTTAGGGTTATCATTTGATAAGTGTTTTGTTTATTTAGATGATTTAGTTGTATTTGGAAGAAATTTGAGCGTACATAATTTGATTGACGTTATGGAAAGGCTAAGAAAAGTTAATTTATAATTAAATCCCAAGAAATGTAATTTTTTTGAAGAAAGAAATTCTTTATTTAGGACATTTAGTTTCAAAAGATGGAGTTTTACCTGACCCTGCAAAAATACAGCCCATACCTACTAATATTGACGAAGTTAAAAGGTTCGTAGCGTTTTGTAATTATTATCGAAAATTTATCAAAAATTTTGCCGAAATAACATATCCCTTAAATAAATTAACGAGAAAATATGAACGATTTGTTTGGAATGAAGAGTGTCAAAAAAGTTTCGAAACATTAAAACAGGCTTTGACAAGTCCCCCAGTATTAGAATTTCCCGATTTTTCAGAAAATAATGAATTCGTCATTCAAACTGACGCTTCAGGTACAGCAATTGGCGCTGTTTTGTATAATCAAAATATGAAACCGGTAGATTTTGCAAGCAAAGACTTTTGCTTAATAAAGTCGAAACAAACTACCCCACTATTCAAAAAGATCTACTTGCTATAGTGTAGGCAGTAAAATACTTTAGACCATATGTCGTATACATATGGTAGATCTTTTACGATTATGACAGACCATAGACCTTTATTATATCTATTCTCAATGAAAGACCCCTCAAGTAGACTTCCTAAGTTTAGGTTAGCACTAGAAGAATACGACTTTAAAATTATATATGTAAAAGGTAAGGATAATAGCGTAGCGGACGCTTTGTCTAGAATTAGCATAACATCGGACACTTTAAAACAAATGAACGAAGAAATATTGTTAGTTATGACTAGAGGCCAAAAGAGGCGTTTAGAAAATAAAGTAGAGCAGGATAATACAATTAAAATTAGTAAACCTAACGAATCGTGGCCTGATCAACCACGAATAGTTGAGGTACTAAAGATACCAAATGATTCAGTGGAAATGACTTTTATAAATAATGAGGAGTTAAATAAATTGAAAAATAATGATAATTTATACGAAGAGAAAGAATGTTTTATTTATAGTCTACGTAGAAAAATATTAGTAGAGTTTGTATCTACTGTAATGGAACAGGTATGTAAAATTTTAAATATACAAAAATTTACTTCTACAGCTTATCACCACCAATCTATCGGTGCACTTGAAAATTCGCATAAAAATTTAGGTGCTTTCTTACGCAATCAGTGTGATGGTCAGAAAGACACCTGGAGTCAATGGTTATCTTTTTGGTGTTTTAGTTTTAATAATACTGTTCACACAGAAACGAAATACACACCATTCGAGCTAGTTTTTGGTAGACCTAGTGTAATACCTTGTAGAGTAAGTCAATATATTGAACCATTATATAACCCAGATAATTATGCTTTAGATTTTAAGTTTAAGTTACAAGTAGCGCAGCAAGATGCTCGTGAAAATTTAAGCAAACAAAATCGTAAATGTAATTACGATAAATATACAAATAATGTAACTTATACAAATGGACAACTAATTTTAATTAAAAATGAAACGGCAAATAAACTGGACACACAGTGGATTGGACCATTTGTAATTTTAGAAGATTTAGGACTAAATGTAAAAATTTTAAAATGTAATAAGCCTTATATTGTTCATAAAAATAGAACTAAACCATTTAAAACCTAAATTCAATTATTATGAACCTATTCCTAAAAAAAAAATTGTATCAAAACTTTGTTTTTTTTTTTTTTAAATTCACCCCCCGAGGTGTAATGTAATAAGTAGTATGTAAGTCAGATGGCGTATAAATATTAAGATCGTTGCACTAATTATTCAGTAATAAATTATCTTCTACCAAATACACTCGTTTCAATAACATAAGTCCCCTCACCCTCCTGTTCCACGGTCCACGGCAAGGACCCTCAACGCATTTATTACCATCCCATACTCCCGAAGCTTTTGAAACAGACTTCGAAAGTGATGTTGATTGAGGAAATCGTCTAGGTATGCGTAGACAAAGTCTAAGCCTCTGGTCATTTCGTCAACAAAACGCTAGAAGGTCTGGCCGGCGTTTCTGAGTCCAAAGGTCATATATGGGAACTCATAAAGACCAAACGTTGTTGTGATGGCCGTCTTTGCAATGTCCTCAGAGAATACTGGAATCTGGTTAAATTCTTTCACGAGGTCGATTTTGGAGAAAACACGACAACCCGATATGTTATGCGTGAAATCGTGAATATTCCGAATCGGATAGCGGTCAGGAATTGTTCTTGCATTAAGCATCCGAAAATCACCGCATGGACGCCATCCACTTTCCTTCTTTGGGGCTAGATGCAAAGGTGATGCCCATGGACTCTCTGATGGTCGAGCTGTTCCATTTTTAATCATAGCTGCAAACTCTTCCTTGGCTATGAGCAATTTATCTGGAGCCAAGCGACGTGGCGAGCAAGATACTGGGGGTCCAGGTGTAGTCCTGATATGATGGACAGTGTTATGGTTAACAACCTTCTCGTTTCCAGCAGGACGTGTGATCTCCGGTAATTGACGTAGCAGTATATGGTAGTTTGAATCACCGAGCAATGTCTTCACTAAAGAAATCGTGCTGGATGATGATACTGATTCTGCTGAAGTCGTCAGGGTTGTGGTGCTATCGATGAGACGCTGGTTACGGCTGTCGACTATAAGACCATAATATGACAAGAAGTCGACGCCAATTATAACCTTAGTGATATCTGCCACTATAAATCGCCATGTGTAGTCTCGACGCAGGCCAAGATTCAGCTCAAGGTGAGCAAAGCTGTATGTTGAAATAGAAGTCCCATTCGCGGCATAGAGTTGGTAATTGGTCGGAGATCTTCTTTCACGTAGTGCTGTGCGAGGGAAGACGCAGAGATCGCTCCCTGTATCAACGAGAAACTGCATCTTCGATTTTCGATCCGTTACGAAAAAGCGCCCAGATACGTTATGGCTATCGGATTAGTTTTCCGACTTAAAATCGCATTCTTCACTTCATGGCTTCACACATTTATTGGCATTCTTTCAATGGATATTTTCTGTAGTTGGACTGTGATCTCATTTGTACTGTCTGGCTACGTCGTCTTCTTGATCTCGATCTTGGTCTGTGACTGCGAGCAGAGAGAGCTTTACTTGCTTTGTGAGCTCATCTATTTGTTTCGCCATTGAATCAATGGTTGACTGGGGAGCAGATGTTGAAGCGACTTCAGGTGTGCACGGTACCAATTCATGTAAGCTGTCGGCTAAGTCAGCCAAAGCTTGAAGGTCATAAGTCTTCTGAGCCACAATAATTGGTTGAAGAGCAGTAGGCAGACGACTTATCCAAATAGTTTTAATAAAATCGTCTGGAACTGATGGACCTGCCAATCTTTGCAGGTGCCGGAGAAACTGAGATGGTCTCCGATCTCCTAACTCTTCGTGAACGAGTAATTGTTTTACCTCTTTCTCGCGCAAGGCTGACAGACGCTTGATTAATTCAGTTTTAAGTTGTTCGTACTTCCCTGTCTTTGGTGGTGAAATAATTATATCCTTCACTTCTGCTGCGTAACGGTGTTCCAATGTCAAAGTAACGTAATAAAATTTTGTATCGTCGTCAGTGATTCTCGACGACACAAAATTGCCTTCCAGTTGTGAAAACGAAACTGCAGGTTCTTCTGCCCAGAACGGTGGTGGTCGCACTCCGACTCGAAATATGTCGGTCGTGTCGTGAGGTGTAAATGGTCGTCGTGACTCGGCATTTAAGTTCGAGTTAGCTCCATTTTGTGGTTCCATTTTATTCCACCAAATAATCTAGTGTTCCTTACTTGTGCTGGTTAATTAATCCTCTTCGTTTTCAGCTTCTTTGTTTTCAGCGGGGTCACCAATGTAGCGGAGTTGTGAATGATGTTGTAGATGAGGTTTGATAAAAACAAAGTTTCTTCCACTACTAATTTATTTCTTGTAGAAATATTAAACACGAAGATAGGCACAGCACAGAATAGAATGAGAAGAACGAAGTATGAAGATAAGTTTAGATGAAAGAAGGAAGTATGACTTATTACAAAAACTTAAGGTGCAAAATCTTGTAGCAAATTACAAGCAATAAGCGACGTGCGTTCAGTACGAGATCTAGGATCCGAATGGTCGGCGGAAGGCGGCCGAGCCGATGCGCTTACGTTTCTTTGTTTAAAGTAACGGTATATTATTTAGAAAAGACATTTCTATTATACGATCGCGCGGCGACTGCCTTCCGACATTACATAAATTATTATATTCTATTTTAATTATTTATATGATTTTAAAATGTAAATATTTATATTGTGTATTACATGTATATATTATAATATATAATATGTATTTATTATATAATTTATATAAGTATATAAAGTATTATAGTATATATAGTATAGTTATATGTACATATCTTATAGTAAAATTTGTATTTATGTTACATTTATTGTTTTATGTATGAAAAATATATAAGATATTATATGATTATATATATAATGTTTTATTTATATAAGTTATATAGGCTGTAGGGATCTGGTAAGTGTCGCGTTCGCCACACCGGCGTCTATATTCCGGCGTAGTGCGGTCGATGGCGCTGTATGGTGCCCCGATCTGGGTAGACGCCCTCACCGCTAATAATCGGGCCCTTCTGCGAAAGCCGCAGAGGGTCATAGTGGTGAGAGGCATCAGAGGGTACCGTACGGTATCGTGGACAGCGGCGACACTTCTCGCGGGCGATCCGCCCTGGGAGCTCCAGGCGGAGACGCTCGCGGAAGTGTACCGGTTCCGGGTCGAGGCGAGGAACCGCAGCGACCGTCCAGGATCGACGGAAGTCTGGGCTCTAGCCCAGCGAGCCCTGATCGTCCGATGGGAGGAGGGGTCACCCACGGCGGGCCTGGCGACAGTGGAGGCGATCCGTCCCCACTTGAGTCGCTGGGTCGAGAGGAAGAAGGGCACACTCACCTTCAGGATGATGAGGAGGATGGGGAAGCGCGTAACGCGTTTTTCCAGCTATTAGGTCGTTAGGTTGGAAGGCTCTTCACAAAATGAAAGGAGAGGCTATGGGTTCCGGGAGCGAGTCGGAAACTCGTAGCGGCCATAAAGCCATCATTGAAAGAGTGGGTCGAGCGAAAGCACGGCTCACCAACTTACACCTGACACAGCTTCTGACCGGCCACGGATGTTTTGCAAAAAATCTGTGTGACGTGGCCGGCAGAGAGCCTTCGACGACGTGCCACCATTGCGGCAACGGAGCCGTGGACACGGCCGAACACACGCGCGCAGAGTGCCCAGCTTGGGCGGAGCCTCGCGCAGCCCTGTCTACGGCCATTGGACGTAACGCTTCCGACCTTGATACATAAAATAGTCGTGAGCGAAGAGGCGTGGGCGGCATTACGCACTTTTAGCGAAGTCGTAATGTCCGCTAAGGAGGAGGCTGAACGGCAGCGGGAGGACGACACCAACTCCCTCCCGCTGCGTCGATGAAGAACTGGTCGACGGCGCCGCGACTATTTAGGCCGAATGCCCTGATTGTGACGAAACATGGTTGGCAGCGGAAATTTCTATCTGATCCGCTGCGGGGCGTCATTCTCTGATGCCCAGTCTCCAGTGGCAGACTCGGGGGAGTCTGCCACGGTCCTCACGGAGACAGAGACGTGAAGTCGTGCCGTAACACCTTGGCACGTCTTCGAGGCGGGTCGCCCTTTTACAGCGACGGCCGCTGGCAGGGCCGCGGTGTTGAGCCACGCGCGTTCCCGTAGCCCTGTCGCCTTGCGGTGAGCCATTAAAGTAAAAAAAAAAAGTTTATTATGTCGAGCTGAGATTGCCCAGTGGTTAGAACGCGTGCATCTTAACCGATGATTTTGGGTTCAAACCCAGGCAGGCACCACTGAATTTTCATGTGCTTAATTTGTGTTTATAATTCATCTCGTGCTCGGCGGTGAAGGAAAACATCGTGAGGAAACCTGCATGTGTCTAATTTCAACGAAATTCTGCCACATGTGTATTCCGCCAACCCGCATTAGAGCAACGTAGTGGAATATGCTCCAAACCTTCTCCTCAAAGGGAGAGAAGGCCTTTAGCCCAGCAGTGGGAAAACTTACAGGCTGCTAATGCTAATGCTTATGTCAAGCAATATAATTAAATTTTATCGTTAAACCAAGAATTAGAACGTTTTAATTGAATCGAAAATTCTTTACTATTTTTAATTATTTCCGTTTGCTTTTATTATGAAACCCTGATGATGAAGTAAGTACCAGTTTTTGTATTTTTATTTTCAGAATTCAATAGTGCGAATGAAACCGATACATTATAATTATATAATTTTTACGTTAAATGGCCGCTACGCTGGTCATTAAATATATGCCTGTGTAGATTTACTGTATTCTTTCATTTTCAACCTATTTAGAAAGCATCCTGAAGACGCTACTGCTAAAAAATTGTACTACATAATATACAACTACAGCTTTTAGTGATTACTTTATCCTAAATTGGTTGATTCAAATCAATTTTCAGAAATTAAGTATAGTATAACATGTGTATGTTATAATACGGCTTATATTCTTTTTATTACTATTTCATTTATTTTAGGGATACCATTGATGCTTACAGCATACCAGCATGGCTGAAAAAATGTGAAAATGGAGGAACAGCATCTGGCACAAGAACATCAAATTTGACCGCATTGTGCAAAAATGTTCCAACCCTCGTTACCAGGACACCAGCGACGTGAAATAGCTTAGTTGTAGATTTATCATACAATCGAAATGCTAACGCAGGGTTTTCATTCTGTATAATTTTATTAACTAATACATCACTTTTATTTATTTATTTATTTTAATGCTTTATTGACCACCATAAAGTTAATGGGACAAAAGGCGGGCTTAATGCCTAAAGGCATTCTCTGCCAGTCAACTTTTAGGTCAAACAGAAAAACCATGAAGGCGGTAATTAAAAATAATTAACAATATATAACAATATATGCACATACTTATATAAAACTACATAAAAAAACATAGACATACATATCCATATAGTATCTACAAAATAAATATTGATATATACTGTCTATCGTAAAAACATATATATAATATAACAATAGTTAATTTAATAATAATAGTGCATAACAGAAATCACAAGAGCTAGGGGCTTTCTGACAATATGTGCTCACATAGACAAGTTTTAAAAGTTAATTTTGAGGTAGCTTTTCTAATATGTTCGGGTACTTTGTTCCATAAACAGACAACTTGAACGGAGTAGGAATTAGAGACGAAACCGGAAGTGTGAGTAGGGACAGAATTTAAATTTGCCTTTTAAACAATCGGGAGAGAGAGGATCAAAGAGAATACAGAAAAGAGATGAAATTTACTAGTGGTAGTGCCACACTGCATACTTTCGGGTTGCAGCCGAATGGGCCGGCACGCCCGGGGAAGTACCACTCTCTCACTTAAAATCGGCGTGAAGTGGTAGCTATGCTACTGCGTTTCGTCCGGTATGTGAGAGTCCCGGAGGCCCGATCCCTCTCCCCCTCAAAACATAATGGTTGTGCAGAATTTGGTTTTATTACCCCAGGAGGGTACCATCAGCGACTGCGGTGGAGAATCCCTCTCTGGGCATCCATGCTCAGGACGTACACAACCTGAGCAGGGATGCCCAGGCTGCCCTCCGAATTCTGGGGGGGGCAATTTTGCGCTCGCCACTGTTCGGGGCAAGCGGAGCAGGCATCATAAGGCAACCCCTACCACCCTCACCGTGGACTTCTGCAACATAAGGGGACTCAACTCCAACTTGAACGATGTTCACTTTCACTTTGAGACGGCGAAGCCGGCCTTGCTCTTTCTTACCGAGACCCAGATATCCTCTCCTGCCGATACGACTTTTCTCTCTTACCCCGGGTACAAATTGGAACATTCCTTTGTACCACGAGCTGGGGTGTGCGTTTACATCAGAGATGATATCTGCTCTCGACGCCTCGGCAGCCTTGAAGGGCAGGACCTATCGAATATCTGGCTGCGTGTAGACTGCGACGACCATCCGCGAATCTACGCGTGCCTTTATAGGTCCCATAGCGGTAATGCCGAAACCAACCGACTGGTTGGCTACCCATGGGGGCAGGTTTGTTTCTCGCTGGATGATCCGAGCGTTATTGCCGACTCTGTTGCCGATGTGGTGCTTCAAGGTATGGAACTGTTCATTCCGTATTCTGCGTTGCCCATCGGTGGCAAGTCCCAGCCCTGGTTTGGTCGTTTCTGCAAACGGCCTCACGCCGAAAATGGGAACATTACCATGACTGGGCTAACCCATCGGCGTCTCGTGATGTAAAGACCAGCGCATTCAGAAAGGAATATAACTCTGCCTCTAGATCCTTCAAAAATGTGATTGCTAAGGCGAAAACTGAGTACATTGGCAGAATTGACGAGAGACTGGTGCGTCTCCCTTCAGGAACACGTGCGTTTTGGTCTCTCGCTAAGGCTGTTCTTATCAATTTCTGTCAGCCTTCCTTTCCATCTCTGCACAAGGACGGTGAGTCATGGGCCCATACCGCGAAGGAGAAAGCTCATCTTTTAGGCTCTCTCTTCGCGTCGAATTTGACTCTGGATGACCAAGGAAATTCACCACCAACAATCCCGCGATGTGATACCACGATGCTGGAGGTTAAATTCCGGCAAAGTGCAGTTCGTAAAGCACTTCTTTCCTTGGACATTCATAAGTCGAGTGGACCCGATGGCATCCCTCCAATCATGCTACGGACATGTGCTCCCGAGTTGGAACCGGTCTTAACGCGTCTTTTCCGGCAATCTTACGCATTAGGCGTCGTCCCGATCTCCTGGAAGACTGCTTTGGTGCATCCGATTCCTAAATAGGGTAACCGCTCAGACCCGTCCAATTATAGGCCTATAGCCATCACCCCCTTGTTCTCCAAGGTAATGGAGTCCATTGTAAACTGCCAGCTCCTGCTGTATCTAGAAGAGTACCAGCTGATTAGTGACCGCCAGTACGGTTTCCGTCGGGGTCGCTCAGCCGGTGATCTTCTAGTTTACCTTACTCATAAGTGGGCGGAAGCAGTTGAGAGCAAGGGGGAGGCATTAGCAGCCAGTCTGGACATAGCGAAGGCCTTCGATCGCCTGTGGCACAAAGCGCTTCTTTCGAAGCTTCCTTCCTATGGGCTTCCCGGGAAATTATGCAATTGAATTACCAGATTTTTGGCAGATCGGAGCATCAAGGTCGTTGTCGACGGTGTATGCTCCGACCAAAAATTCGTCAACGCTGGTGTTCCACAAGGCTGAGTTCTGTCACCCACTCTGTTTCTTCTGCATTTTTTTTTATGTCAAAGGTGGCAAACGAGCACGAGACTCACTTGATGGAAAGTGACTACCACCGCCCATGGATATCTGCAACACCGGGGGGCTTGCAGGTGCGTTGCCAGCCTTTCAGGAAAGAGTACGCTCTTTTCTTGAAGGTTCCCAAGTCGTATCGGTTCTGCAAAACTGCCGGCGAAAGCTGGTTCCACAGAGTGGTTGTGCGAGGCAGAAAATGCCTTAAAAATCGCGCTGTTGTGGATTTACGGACATCTAAGCGGTGCGGGTGAAATTTAGAATTTCGACGAGATGTCCAAAGGTGAAATTCAGCAGCCGCGATTAATACAAACAATTCCTCGGAACATTCCCCGTGATAAATTCTGTAGAAGATGCAGAGCGATCTAACATCTCTACGCAAAGCCAAGGGGTCAAGCAGATCGGAAAGGGCTTGATCGTCGATAATTCGAGCTGCTCTACGTTGGATACGGTCAAATGGTAGGAGCTGGTACTGGGGAGCATCCGCCCAGAGGTGAGAGCAGTATTCCATGTGAGGCCGAATTTGCACCTTGTATAGTCTTAGACGATGGGCCGACGTGAAATACTGTCTGGCCTTGCTGAACACACCGAGCTTTTTTGATGCCAATTTGGCTTTGCCTTCCAATTGACCGCGGAACTGAACGATGCTCGAAACATCGACGCCAAGTATTCCGATACTAGCTGTGGCGGCTAACGGAATGTTCTCGAATCGTGGAGATACGACAAATGGTGTTTTTTTAGCAGTTAACGCGCAAACTTGCGTCTTTTTGGGGTTGAAATGGACTAGGTTTAGCCGACCCCAGTTCGAGACTTTGTTCAACGAAGACTCGATTTCAGACACAAGTTTGTTCCGGTTTTCTTCGACGTTTTCCCGAGAAATATTAGCACGGCCGGTCTACGAGGTGTTTACGGTGCTATCGTCTGCATAGCGGTGAATGTTACAAATTTGCAACAAGTCATTGATATGCAGAAGAAACAGAGTGGATGATAGAACGCAGCCTTGTGGAACACCAGCATTGACGAATATTAAGTCAGAGCATGCACCGTCGACAACGACTTTGAGGCTCCGATCTGCCAAAAAACTGGTAATCCAATTGCATAATATCCCGGGAAGCCCATAGGAAGGAAGCTTCGAACGAAGCGCTTTGTGCCACACACAATCTAATGCCTTCGCTATGTCCAGACTGGCTGCTAATGCCTCCCCCTTGCTTTCAACTACTTCCGCCCATCTATGAGTAAGGTAAACTAGAAGATCATCGGCTTAGCGACCCCGACGGAAACTGTACTGGCGGTCGCTAATCAACTGTTACTCCTCTAGGTGACGCAGGAGCTGGCAGCTTATAATGGACTCCATTAACTTGGAGAACAAGGAGGTGATGGCTATAGGCCTATAATTGGACGGGTCTGAGCGGTTGCCCTTTTTAGGGATCGAATGCACCAAAGCAGTCTTCCAGGAGTTCGGGACGACGCCGAATGCGTAAGATTGCCGGAAAAGATGCGTTAAGGCCGGCGCCATCTCGGCAGCACAAGTCCGTAGCACGATTGGAGGGATGCTATCAGGTCCACTCGACTTATGAATATCCAAGGAAAGAAGTGCTTTACGAACTGCACTTTGCCGGAATTTAACCTCCGGCATCGTGTTATCACACCGCGGGATTGTTGGTGGTGACTTTCCTTGGTCATCCAGAGTCGAGTTCGCTGCAAAGAGAGAGCCTTAAAGATCTGCTTTCTCCTTCGCTGTATAGGCCAATGACTAACCGTCCTTGTGCAGAGATGGTAAGGAAGGCTGCCACCGATGGGTACCGCAGAATACGGAATGAATAGTTCCATACCCTGAAGTACCAAATCGGCGACAGAGTCAGCAACAACCGAAGTCGAGAACAGATCTACCCGCATTATTGGTAGTGCGCGATCCAAGCCATTCGGCATGGTGGGCATTAAAATCGCCAAGAATTACGATCTCTGTGGATGGGATCTGCTGCAGCACGGAATCTGTAGCCATTTGGACGTGCTCAACCAGTCGGTCGGTTTCGGCATTACCGCTATGGGACCTATAAAGGCACGCGTAGATTCGCGGATGGTCGTCGCAGTCTACACGCAGCCAGATAATCCATAGGTCCTGCCCTTCAAGGCTGCCGAGGCGGCGAGAGCAGATATCACCTCTGACGTAAACGCACACCCCAGCTCGTGGTACAAAGGAATGTTCCAATTTGTACCCGGGGTAAGAGAGAAAAGTCGTATCCGCAGGAGAGGATATCTGGGTCTCGGTAAGAAAGAGCAAGGCCGGCTTTGCCGTCTCAAGGTGAAAGTGAACGTCGTTCAAGTTGGAGTTAAGTCCCCTTATGTTGCAGAAGTCCACGGTGAGGGTGGTAGGGGTTGCCTTATGATGCCTGCTTCGCTTGCCCCGAACAGTGGCGAGCGCAAAATTGGACCTCCCCTCCCCAGAATTCGGAGGGCAGCCTGGGCATCCCTGCTCAGGTTGTGTACGTCCTTAACATGGATGCGAGGGATTCTCCACCGCAGTCGCTGATGGTACCCTCCTGGGGTAATAAAACCAAATTCTGCACAACCATTATGTTTTGGAGGGGAGGGGGATCGGGCCTCCGGGACTCTCACATACCGGACGAAACGCAGAAGCATAGCTACCACTTCACGCCGATTTTAAGTGAGAGAGTGATACTTCCCCGGGCGTGCCGGCCCATTCGGCTGCAACCCGATAGCATGCAGTGGGGCACTGCCACTAGTGTCACACTGCATACTTATTTATATCAATGACTTGTTGCAAATCAGGAACATTCATTGCTATGCAGACGACAGTACCGTTGATACCTCATACACCAGCCGTGCTAATATTTCTCGGAAAAACGTCGAAGAAAACCGGAACATACTTGTGTCTGAAATCGAGTCTTCGTTAAACGAAGTCTCGAACTGGGGCCAGCTAAACCTAGTCCATTTCAACCCCAAAAAGACGCAAGTTTGCGCGTTAACCGCCAAAAAAACACCATTTGTCGTATCTCCACGATTCGAGAACATTCCGTTAGCCGCCACAGCTTGTATCGTAATACTTGGCGTCGATTTTTCGATCCTCGTTCAGTTCCGCAGTCAATTTGAAGGCAAAGCCAAATTGGCATCAAAAAAGCTCGGTGTGCTCAGCAAGGCAAGACAGTATTTCACGTCGGCCTATCGTCTAAGACTATACAAGGCGCAAATTCGGCCTCACATGGAGTACTGCTCTCACCTCTGGGCAGGTGCTCCCCAGTACCAGCTCCTTTCATTTGACTGTATTTACGGTCGTTTAAAGTAAGCAGGACTTTGAACCTCCAAAGTCAAAGTCAAAGTTAAAAATCTTTATTCAATATAGAAGTGTTTACACTTGCTTATTGATTGTCAAAAATCTACCACCGGTTCGAAATTTAGCACCTCGGACCTGAGAAGAACCGGCGAAAGAAACTCAGCGGGATATATTTTTTTTTTTTTTTTAACCTTTTTCCATGTACAATTTTAGTTATTTGAAACAGCCTGGAGGCGATCATTTCATTCCCAAGGTGTGCAGTCAACTAAAAAGTCATTAGTGTTGTAATATCCTTTACCACACAAACGCTCTTTAACGACTCTTTTGAATTTTATAATTGAATAATTTTGAACGTTTTCTGGGATCCTGTTGTAAAAACGTATACATTGCCCCAAAAAAGAGTTACTAACCCTGTGTAATCGGGTACTTGGAGTAACAAGTTTATTCTTGTTCCTAGTGTTAATAGAATGTACGTCACAATTTCTGGGAAAATCATTTATGTTTTTGCGTACATACATAATATTATCACAAACAAATTGAGAAGCGACAGTCATTATTTTAATTTCTTTAAATTTACCTTTTAACGAATCTTTTGGGCCCATGTTATAAATTGCACGAATAGCCCTCTTCTGCAGTACAAAAATAGTATTAATGTCAGCTGCATTACCCCAGAGTAGGATGCCATACGACATTATACTATGAAAATAACTGAAGTACACAAGGCGAGTCGTATCCACATCAGTCAAAAGTCTAATTTTTTTTTACCGCATAGGCTGCAGAGCTGAGTCTATTCGCCAATTTATTTATACGGGGGCCCCATTGGAGCTTAGAGTCTATTGTCATACCAAGGAACTCTGTTGATTCTAAAACATCTAATGCTTCCCCGTTTTAACGTACACTCGTTTTGACACATCTTACATTGGGAGTAGTGAATTTAGGAACATTTAGTCTTTTTACTATTAAACATTAAATTATTAATACTAAACCAATTTACTATTTCAGAGAGAGTATTGTTCACATCGTCATATATTGAAAGACGTCTTTTTATTTTAAAAATTAAAGAAGTATCATCAGCAAACAATACTATCTCGAGTTTATCACCTAGGAGATGTGGCATATCATTTACATAAACAAGGAAGAGAAATGGTCCAAGAATTGATCTTTGAGGGACCCCCACATTAACTGCAGACCCGGGAGATCTGTTTCCATTTACATCAACCCTCTGAATCCGATTGCTCAGATACGAAATCAGAAGACTGAGTGCAGTGTCCCTAATTCCATAATGACGTAGCTTCCTGGCCAAAGTTTCGTGTTGCACACAATCAAAGGCCTTAGATAAATCACAAAATATCCCTAAGGCATCCTGTGACTCCTCCCATGCCCTGTAAATATTTTTAACGAGCTCAACACCAGCGTCAGTTGTCGAGCGACCCCTTGTAAATCCAAATTGTTTCTTGTGTAGCAACTTGTTATTGTTAAAATGTACTAGCATTTGATTTAGTAATAACTTTTCAAAGATCTTGCTTAGAGTTGGTAGTACAGAGATGGACCTATAGTTGTTGGGGTCTGATGTACTACCTGACTTTTTTTTTATGGCATTGGTTAGCGGATAATATGGGCCACCTGCTGGAAAGTGGTCACCACCGCCCATAGACAAAGGCGCTGTAAGGAATATTAACCATTCCTTACATCACCTATGCGCCACCAACCTTGGGAACTAAGATGTTATGTCCCTTGTGCCTGTGATTACACTGGCTCACTCTCCTTCTAACCGGAACACAACAATACAGTGTACTGTTATTTGGCGGTAGAATATCTGATGAATGGGTGGTACCTACCCAGACGGGCTTGCACAAAGCCCTACCACCAAGTACTTAAATATTGGTAATACTCTACTATGTTTCATGAGGTCAGGAAACACGCCACTAAGAACACATTTATTAAATATAGTGACAAGGTAGGGTGCGATTACATCAATTATTGAATTGACTACCTTGACAGAGATCCCCCACAGATTGGCCGTTTTCTTAATATCTAGTGATCTGAAGGAACTTATTACGTCACTTACACTTACTGTATTAAATTTAAAGCTAATATTACATTCTTCCACATGGTTTTTTAATAATGATTCAGCAACGGTAGGAGAGGAATTTAATGAGTTAGTTGTCGAAAATGGAATGTCAGCAAAAAATTTTTCAAAAACAGTTGCAACATCCCGATCTGAGGAAAATAAATTGTTGTCAATAGATAAGCTAAAGTCGGAGATGTTATTTTTGACTCTTCCAGTTTCACAATTAATAATTTTCCATGTCATTTTAATTTTATCAGGTGCGTCAATATTTTTTTTTTATATGCAATGATTTAGCTGTATGACATACACGTTTGAATAGTTTAGAGTAGGCACTAACATAACTGATAAATTAAAAAGACCGGTTGTATGATCTTTCACTATAAAGTTCATACAACCTCTGCCTACTCTTGTGAATTCCGACAGTCGGCCAATCATTAAATTTAAGAAAATTCCTAGAATAGACTGTCTTGGAAGTAAATATGGCATTAAATTCTGTTTTAATTAATTTAAAAAAATTGTTATAAAGCTCATTAGAATTATCATTTCATTGTAAATATGAGAGCTTTGCCATGATATTACTTCTGAACTTCTCAATTCGATACAAATTCATTGGAACAAATGTCTGTTTTAAATCCTTAGCATTATTTTTTATTTGCGAATTAAATGAAGCCAACTGTCCACAATGATCAGAACTTAACATATTTATAATACATTTCTGATTAGGTACACAGTTGGTAAATATGTTGTCAATACATGTTCCAGTGGATTCAGTGATTCTAGTTGGCTCTAAGAATAAGTTAATGAGGTTATATGAATATAATAATGATCTGAATCTAATACTTGTGCTATAGTTTTCTAATAAATTTATGTTGAAGTCACCACAAATAAAAATATATTTACTTGATCCAGATAATTTAAATAATGCACTTTCCAATATTTTGTCAAATGCTTCATATAACCCGCTAGGAGGTCTGTATACGCATACAACAATGACATGCTCAAGCTCTGCACAGGCTATTTCAATAGTCTGCTCAATAGAAAGGCTCACAACATCCTTACGTTCTTTAAATTTTAGATTTTTGTTAATAAGTATTAATGAGCCACCACGTATAGCTTTTTTTCTACTGAACATACTAGCCATCTGGTGACCACTGAAGTTAAACATAAACTGATAATTTACAACCCAATGTTCTGTTATACATAAAATATCAATGGCATTACTGTTTATGAATAACTCAATTTCTAAATCTTTTCCTGTCATTCCTTGAATGTTTTGGTGCACCAGGTTTACAAGTTTACTATTATTATTGTTTTGATTATTTCTAATTTTAAAATTTAGGAATTTATCCAAGGTTAAATTCCTATTAGGTAAATTAATATTAGTATTAATAATACTTGAGCCAGAGACTACCTCTTTTGTCTTAAAATTCAATTTAAATTACTTTTATCAGTGTTAATATAAATTAAATTGTTATTTTTATTATGCATATGATCCTTGGTAACATTAGGCGTAAAATAATTATTAATATTGTAAGCAATTAGGTTACCAATTTGTCTTCTCGATTTTATTGGTAGGTACATAGTACCCTCTGTCAACTTAAATCTATATATGAATTTATTATTGTCAAATAACATAAGTTCCAAACCTTCTCCTCAAAGGGAGAGGAGGCCTTTATCCCAGCAGTGGGACATTTACGGGCTGCTAATGCTAAAAAAAATGCTAAAATAACATAAAATCATTGCTACAATAATAATAATAATAATAATAACTCTTTATTGTACACACACAAGAAAAAAAAAACTTACATTCAATAACACAATATTAAAAAAGAGAAATGTACAACAGGCGGTCTTATCGCTTAACAGCGATTTCTTCCAGACAACCAGCATGGAGGAGTTAATGTGAAAAAGCGGAAAGCGGGTGTACAGCACAGAAGTTAAATACTATATGAAATTATATTTATACACAAATTATTACACTAAACAAGATAAATATACTACCCAAATACATATACATATATATCGAAACATAAAACATACATACCAACATACATACATACATACATACATACATACATACACATATACATACATATAGATATAGATAGCATGTCATAAACTTATGTACGAGTACAATCGAATACAAATATAAATAGCTAGTGATAATGTAATTGACAGCAAACTTAAAGCCTTAAATAGTATTCCTTAACTTTATTTTTAAAAGATTCAAGTGATTTCGCATGCCTAATGTGTAACGGAAGGGTATTCCACAAGCGTGCTGCTTCAATACAAAAAGACTTGCTGTAATAAGTAGTGGAGTGATTGCGAACTTTCAAAGTGAGACGTTCACTGGAACGAAGCGATCTATTATGGGAGTCACAGAGAAATTCAAAGTTTTCCTTTAAATACGAAGGGAGAATAGGACTAAATAATATAGAATATAGAAGAGATAGTATGTGCGTACTCCTGCGAAGACGTATAGGAAGCCACTTGAGCCCTTCACGAAACTCAGAAACGTGGTCATACTTGCGAAGTCCAAATATAAACCGAATACAGAGGTTTTGAAGACGCTCAAGTTTATTCAGCTGATCCTCCCTTAAGTCTAGGTAGCAAGTATCGGCGTAATCAAGGATAGGATGAAGAAGAGACTTGGCAAGAGCAACTTTAGTTGGAAAAGGAAGAAAATTACGCAACCTTCTTAGTGAACCGATTGATGAAAATATTTTCCTGCTAACTTCACATATCTGTGGATCCCACGACAAAAATTTATCAAATGTTATACCTAAGTTCTTGACTGTTTCACTGTAAGGGATATTGACACCGGCAAAAGTAATTTGAGGCACATTCGAGCAATTAATCCGCGAAATAAGCTGCTGACTTCCGATAATTATAGCTTGCGATTTGGCAGGATTAACCTGCAAACCAAACTCTCTGCTCCATCTGTTGATATGTTCGAGGTCTTAATTATGATACCTATCGTACTAGGCAGATCTTCTATGTTTGTGTGCATGTAAATCTGGAGATCGTCAGCATACAGGTGGTAGGAAGAAAAAATATATTTGGTAATAGTATTAATAAAAAGTGAAAATAGAAGTGGAGACATCACGCCACCTTGCGGTACACCAGCTTTGACGGTAGTCCAGTCAGAAAAAGTGTCGTTAAGTCGCACTCGATGCCGGCGACCGTGCAAGTAAGAGTGAAACCAGTCAATCGTTATAGGAGAAATGTTAAGAGAACGCAATACGGCAAGCAAGATGTCAAAATCTACACTATTGAAAGCATTACTGAAGTCGAGTAAAATCAAAACAGTGAGCTGACGCTTGTCTTTAGCCATGCGAATATCATCAGTGATTTTTACTAATGCCGTAGTCGTACTATGGCCGGAGCGGAATCCGGATTGAAAGGGATTGAAAAGATTGTATCTACAGAGGAAAAGGTTAAGTTGATTATAAGTTAGATTTTCAAGAACTTTAGAGAGGAAAGGAAGAATAGATATAGGACGTAGATCGGAAAAGGAAGTCGAGGTGGGTTTTTTTGGCAAGGGAATGATTAAAGCATCTTTCCAACAAGAAGGAAATGTGCCACTCTCAATGGAAAAATTTAAAATATTTGTTATTATAGGAACTAAATTATCTATAATAGGAATTACCATTTGGCGACTAATGCAATCAAAACCTACACTGTTAGATGATACGGCAAGAATATTCTTCTTAACATCACTACACGTGAATTGACTGAATCGAAAAGAGGGAAGATCAGGAGTTGTGGAAGAAGAAATTTTAGAAATTGTATTTAATTTTGTTGTATTATCAATAGTGACAGAGGATGAGAAATGCTGATTTAGTAAATTTAGATTTATGTTTTCAGAATATAGATCTTGTTGTTGTTTCCCAACTCCTAGTGATTTGAGGAAATTCCAAATTCGGGCTGAGTCATTTTCCTCAATAACTGACTTATAGATATGGCGTCGATGTTCATACCTACAAAGCCTGTTACAGCGATTCCGAGCTCTCCGGTACTACTCACGATTTACGTCATTGGGATCAAGTCTAAAATTAGCTTTGGCTATATTCCTTTTCTTTTGCAAGGATTTCACTTCGTCAGTCAACCATGGTGCCGGCAGATGTTTCAGTAACACTGGTCGAATAGGAGCATGCTTGTCATAAAGTTGAGTTAAGAGGATATTGAAAGTATTTAACTTCTCATCAATTGATGAAGCATTAAGCACTCCGGACCAGTCGATATTCGACACATCCTCAACGAGCCTTTCAAAGTTAACCCTACAAAAATTACGCCTCATAACAATTTTACGTTTAGCTTTAGGAGGTCTTAGTTTGTAAGACAAGAAAAGAAGGTCATGATAGGAAAAGGCAGTAGCAGCAAATTGACCGAATTTTTCGACATGAGTGTCAGAAGAGACAAGGATTAAATCGAGCAGAGAAGGTAAGCAGTTAGGAAATGTGTGGGTCGCAGACAGTGGCAATATGTGCATGTCAGCTGCTTGTACAATAGAAGTAAAGCGTGAAGTTCGAAAGTCATTTTTAAGAAGACAAGTATTAAAATCGCCCATTATTATTTTATGTGTATACAGAGGAGCATATTTTTCTAAAAGGTGTTCAAAAGACATAAAATAATCGATGGTAAGGCTAGGATTATAGTAAACGCCTAAAAGAAGCTTGGTGTTGAAAAATAGGACCTCAATAAATAGATGTTCTGCTCCGGGGCTATTTTGGTGTTGCGATAAATCAATAACAGTAAAAGGAATGTGCGATCGCAAATAAATGGCAACACCGCCTCCAGAACGACCTAAACGGTCATTCCGAATCAAGCGAAAACCCGGTAAGCTGAATGATGTCGAAGGGTGACATGGTTTCAGCCATGATTCTCAAACCAAAATAGCATGCAAATTATTATTTTGAAACGAAGTCAACATATCCGAAAAATGAGCGGGAACACTCTGAGCATTAATGTGAACCAAGTTAAAAAGCTTTGAAGCGTCGCTAAACTGTGCATTTAATTAATCGCAAAGTGAGGGTAGACTAAGAAAACTGTCATTGCTATCTGTTTCACTACAAGTACAAAATGTGTCCGACGAATCGACGACGACGAATGTGTTTGACTTGGCTCTCATTTTTACATTTATGTTTTTGATGGGATAGACATTTAAATATGGATTTGGCATTGGGATCTTGGTGTTATGTGTTTTTTATTTTTTATTTTATTGTCAGTGTTATTATTGTTCTTTTATTTTTTAGTTATTTTGGTTTTTCTTTTAATATTATTATTTGCTTTTTTATTACATTATTTGGTTTTTTATTACTATGATTTTTTTTATTTTTTATTTTTGTTTAAGTTTATGGGTTACATGTATGATGCATGAATCCTGCTTTGTTAATTTTATATTGATTTTTGTTTTTGAGTGTAATAAATGTGCTTTGTTTTCCTTACAGCTGGCGGATAAATGGACATTATACTAAATTTATTATATTTTTTTAGCAGTTATAGACATTTTATAATATTGAAATATATATAATTATATATTTAAAATAATTTATATACATATTTATTATTATTTATACTTTACTTACAGTTGTAGTTACAATGGCTTTTAATGACAGCTCTGATAGTGAATCTTTTTTTTCTTTATCCTCAAATGGTTCGAACAGTGACAGTAGTTTTCATAGTATACATTCCGTCAACGAGTCCCTTGATACTTATTTCTCTGATGTTGAAAAAAATTTTAATATAGTTCATATTAATGCGCAAAGTATTCCTGCACATTATCCAGACCTATTATCCTCTTTCCAGAATAAAAATCTTCATGCAATATTGATATCTGAGTCATGGCTTAAACCCTGTTTGCCGTCTACAACGTATTCACTCCCTGGTTTCCATCTGATCCGAAATGATCGTTTAGGGCGAACGGGCGGGGGTGTTGCCATATATCTCAGATCTCATATTGCATACTCGATTGTTAGTTACTCTCAGTCTCACACCAGTGAAGAGGCAGAACACCTTTTCATTGATGTTACACTTTCACACACCAAACTTCTTTTAGGTGTTTATTATAGTCCGTCGCAGAATGTGGATTATTTTTTAAGTTTTGAAAATCTGTTGGAGTCCTTCGTACCCTCGTACAGTCATACGGTGGTCATGGGTGACTTCAATTCATGTCTGCTTAAAAATGATTTTCGATCATCTCGTCTGACATCGCTTGTCAACGGGGTGAACATGACAATCTTGCCACTTTCTGCTACGCACTGTTTTCCTCATTCTGTTCCTTCTCTCCTTGATTTAATCATTGTGTCATCTATTGACCATGTTGAAAAACATGGTCAATGTGATGCGCATGCCTTTTCTTACCATGATCTTTTATATCTATCCTATAAAATCAAACCCCCGAAGGCAAAATCAAGAATTCTTCTGCAACGCAATTTTGCTGGGATGGATTTAGAGCGTCTGCAAGCCGATGCTGCTGAGATTGATTGGTCGGTGGCATTAAATGGAAATACTGTTAATGAACAGGTTGGTGTATTCAATTCGCTTTTAACTAAGCTTTATGATACACATGCACCTGTTCGGCGTATTCGTATCAAACATTTACCGGCACCATGGCTTACCTCAGATATAAAACGTCTCCAAGAAAAGAAAAATTTAGCTAAAGCCAAAATATAAATCGAATCCGTCAGATACAAATAAAGAAAAATATATAAAGTATCGAAATCGTTGCAACAGGCTGTGTAGAGACACACATCGACGGCATATTCACAAAGCTGTAGTTGAGGAGGGCGATACCTCTAAAGTTTGGAAATTTCTGAAATCTCTTGAAGTTGGGAAAGCTCAGTCGGATACAAACTTTAATAATGTCGATCTTAATCAGCTCAATAATCATTTCGCGTCAGCAGTTGCTATCGATGGCACTGTCAAATCAAAAACAATAAATAATCTTTCTGCTTCATCCACTCCAGCATTCCCATCTTTTAGTTTTAGTCAATTAACGGAAAGTGATATTAAGAAGAATATTTTAGCTATAAATTCTGATGCTGTCGGCTCTGACTGCATTAGCCGTAAAATGATAATTCCTATCATTGATTACCTTATTCCTGTCATCACATGTATCCTTAATAATTCCATTAATACTGGTATTTATCCTTCCTCCTGGAAAGACGCTCAAATTGTCCCATTACCGAAAAAAGTTAATCCATCGTCCTATAGTGATTTCCACCCTATATCCATACTTCCTTTTCTCTCAAAAGTCCTGGAGCGCCTTGTTTACCAACAACTTAATTTATTCCTAACCAAAAATAACCTATTTAACCCACTTCAGTCGGGATTCCGAACTTGTCATAGTACGGCTACTGCTTTAGTTAAGATCACCGATGACAGCTATGGATAACCAGGAAGTTACAGTTTTGACATTACTGGATTTCAGTAATGCCTTCAATACTGTTGATTTTTTTTTATTTATTTTTTTATTTATTGAATAAGGCTTACCAACTAGAGTACATACACAAATACAATTAGCAAAATAACATTACATATTTTCTTTTTGTATATAACTCTAAATTAAAGGCATGCACAACATTTTATAACAATAATAAATTTTACTAGCAACATACTATAAGTTTAAATATTAAAAGATATTTACTACACGCTCTGCTAAAATAGTAATATTAGATAAATATATATATTTATTTTATAAATAAAAAGTATAACACTACATGACTTCCTTAAGATACTTTTTAAAATTGTACATTTTATTAGAGAAAATATCTATATCAGGATACTTGCTAAAGATTTCGTTATAGTTTCTTAAAATTTTGTTTAACGGCGAGTTTTGCCCGAATTTATTGTGTCTTAAATAAATGTAAAATGGCTGATAATTATTTAATCGCGCGCAACAGCGTGCAATTTGCAGTCCAATCTTAGATAGAATATAAGGTGAGTCTACACAGTTATTTACTATTTTGTAGAGAAACATCAATCCAAGGAATTTTTGGCGCTTAAATAATGACTCCATATGAAATACTTTCAACCTGTCCTCGTATGTAATATATTTTCTGTTCGTTACATAATTGGTGGTGTAAACAAGTCTCGACGTAAATTTCCTTTGATTTTTTTCAATTCTTTCAATATCGTTTCTATAGTATGGATACCAAATTGCACAACAGTAGTCTATATTGCTGCGTACCAAAGCATAGTATAAAGTTTTTAAAGCAAGTACAGATTTAAATCCTTTTGTATTGCGGTAGATAAAATTGAGCAACCCAAAACAAGTTCGTATAGTTTTATTGATATGGCTTTTAAATTTCATTTCGGAATCTATTATAACACCAAGGTCTTTACATAAGCAGCCCGTAAATGTCCCACTGCTGGGATAAAGGCCTCCTCTCCCTTTGAGGAGAAGGTTTGGAGCATATTCCACCACGCTGCTCCAATGCGGGTTGGCGGAATACACATGTGGCTGAATTTCGTTGAAATTAGACACATGCAGGTTTCCTCACGATGTTTTCCTTCACCGCCGAGCACGAGATGAATTATAAACACAAATTAAGCACATGAAATTTCAGTGGTGCCTGCCTGGGTTTGAACCCGAAATCATCGGTTAAGATGCACGCGTTCTAACCACTGGGCCATCTCGGCTCTAGGTCTAGGTCTTTAACTTCGTTAATTTCATTTAATTTTGTTCCATTAATATAATAGTTTGATAAATATTTGTTTCTTTTTCGCGAATACTTGATATGGTAACATTTGGATATATTTAATTCCATTCGATTGAGTTTACACCAATCATATAGGTTATCAATGTCAGATTGTAGCATTTTACATTTATTTATTTATTTATTTATTTAATACTTTATTGCACACACAATGAAAGGACATACAAATAAAGAGAACAATTACAACAAAGACAAGAAAATAAGAGCGTGCAAAGGCGGTCTTATTGCAAAAGCAATCTCTAACAGACAACCTTTGGTGAAAGGATTTGCAAAAGCAGAAACAGGATAGTGCAAAAAAAATAAAATAATATTCAAGATAAAAGAGAATAATGACTAATAATATACATACTAATGTGAAATATATATAACCTACATACGTTACATATAAATATATATGTATATACGTACATACAAAGATACATATAAATATATACATACACACATATAACATTTTTGTATATAATACATAATCAATAAACGTACATACATTACTTATTGTAAGGAAAGATAGTGAGTTTTCACACGACGTTTAAATATATAAATAGAATCAGAGCGACGAATTTCCGGGGGAAGCATATTCCATAGCTTCACAGCTTTAACAGTAAAAGATTCATTGTAAAAGCGAGTATGAGCTGTTGGCATCTTTAAGCGATTGTCACTTCTTGACCGCAGATCAAGATGACAATCAATGTTAGTGCCTAAAAAAGAGAAACGAGTTTTTAAGTAATTAGGAGAGTAAGAATTATAGAGGATAGAATAGAGAAGGGAGAGTATATGCAAGTTGCGGCGATGTCTAATTGTAAGCCACTTCAGTTGGTTACGGTATTCGCTGACGTGATCGAATTTACGTAGCGCAAAAATAAATTTGATACAGACGTTTTGTAGTCGTTCGAGCTTGTTTAGCTGTTCTTCTGTTAGGTCTGTATAACTACAATCAGCGTAGTCCAGTATTGGGAGCAGTAGTGATTGAGCCAGGTAGATTTTTGTTTTAACCGGTAATAGGTGCTTCAAACGATTGAAAGAGCTAATAGTGGCAAAAATCTTTCTACTCACTTCTGCAACTTGCACGGACCAGGAGAGGTTACTATCTATAAGGAGACCAAGGTTTTTTACATGGGAACAGAGGGTTAAGGAAACATTGTCATAAAGAATAGCAGGTAATTTAATACAATCAAGTTTGGAGAGTTGAAAGGTGCTACCGATTATAATGGCTTGGGACTTGGTAGGATTAACATGAAGACCATACGCCTTGCACCAGTTGGAGATATTAAGCAGGTCCTGATTGAGTCTTGCGATGGCATCATCAATGTCATGTGCTGTACAAGTAACATAAACCTGCAGATCGTCGGCATAGAGATGGAAAGAGGATGAAAGGATTTTTGGGATGGTATTAATGAAAATAGAAAACAGGAGAGGTGAAAGGACACTACCTTGCGGTACACCAGTTGTGAGAGGGAGATAGGAAGAAGAGTGGCTGTTAATGTGAACACTTTGCCGACGACCAAACAGGTAACTACGAAACCAGTCAGTTACGTCCGTAGCAACATTGATGGACTGGAGGACAGCCAACAGGAGCTCGAAATCAACCGCATTGAATGCATTGCTAAAGTCCAGCAATGTAAGGATGCTCAGCTGCTTGTTGTCCATATTGGAACGTAAGTCATCACATACTTTTACCAGAGCGGTAACTGTGCTGTGGCCCATACGAAAGCCAGATTGATATTCGGAGAGGATGTTGTACTTTAAAACGTAGTCGTTTAGCTGGCGGTGCACAATACGTTCCAATACTTTCGACAAGAAGGGAAGGATCGATATAGGACGATAATGGGAAAAGGATACTGGATTTTTATTTTTAGGAATTGGAAGGATCTGAGCAATACGCAATTAAATCATCGGCGTATAAGGAAAATTCTGAATTAGCGATGGTGTATTTAATATCATCAATAAACATTAAAAACAATAATGGACCCAAATGAGAACCTTGAGGTACCCCAGATGTCGGTGTTATGGTTTTTGATCGAAAGCCATTGATGACTACATGTTGACATCTATTAGTTAGATATGAATTTAACCAAGTTAAAATATTGCCATGTAATCCAAAATAATGTTGTAATTTAAAAATGAGCAATTCGTGATCGACTCTATCGAATGCTTTACTAAAGTCGCTGTATATGGCATCGACTTTGTTGCCTGAACTAATCTTGTTTAAGACATCTTCCACAAATGTAACCAGGTTTGTCATTGCGGATCTCATTTTGAGGAATCCATGTTGGTGATCGGATAGCATTTGTTTTATGTGCCAATAGAGAATAGGATAAATTAAGGATTCGAAGACTTTAGCTATAGTGCATAAAAGGCTTATGGGTCTGTAGTTAGAGATTTCAGTTTTATTCCCTGATTTTGGAACTGGAACCACTAGCGCATCCTTCCATTTTGAAGGAAAAACTGCTTCTTGTAGGGATTTATTGAACAGAAGGAATAAAGGAGTTGACAGTGTTTTCGCACACATTTTGTAAAAAATGGGTGGAAGGTTGTCGCTTCCTGTACCCCTGTTCACATTTAGGTTACTCAATTTTACTTCTACGTCCTTTGGAGATATTTTATTATACTAAGAGAGCTTGTATTATCATCGCAGGCGTTGATTTTGGACATGGTTACGAATTTTGAGGAGACAGTATTATGTGACTTTTTAAGATATACGGATGAAAAATGTTCAGCAAAAAGATTTGCCACTCCTTCACTGTCACTAGCTTGCCTATTTGCCCATTTCATTGTCCCTGGTATGGTACTTTTTACTTTCCTTTTGCTTTTCGTGTAGGACCAGAAAAAATTCGGATATTTAATAACTGCTTCCTCAACTCTTTCGCAATATGCTGCGTATAGTTTGTTAATGAGTTTAGTAGTTCTGTCTCTTAATATGCCATACTCATATTCATCAAGCTTGTTGCCAAATAACTTTGATAGGTTCCTGTGTTTTTCTTTTTCTTTTCGAAGTTTTATAAGATTCCTGCTGAACCATCGTGGATACTTATTGTTGCGGTTGAAGTTATACTTGGGTATATTTTCTACGACAATTTTACCTATAATACTATAAAATTTTGCAACAGATTCGTCGATACTAGAGAATTCATTCAATTCTTCAAGCCAGTTTATCTTGCTTAATTGTTCATTAATTTTATTGTAGTCAGTTTTGAAGAAGTTATGTTGTAAAAAAGGTTTGCATTTTAAGGATTTTATTTTAGGCAAGCTTATTGTGATTTCGACAGGTGGATGGTACTGGTCCACTTTAGACAAATAGCTTGTACTTTTTACAACAGCAATATCGTGATTCCAATTTGTCAGTACCAGATCCAAGATTCTATTTTGATTATTTTTTACGCTATTAAATTGATTTAAATTGTTGGATGACATAAAATCGATTAGAGTGTGCCCCAACTTGTTATTAAAGTTTAGAGGGTGTGTGTGTATATATTTATCTTTTATCCAATAAACACTGCTCATATTAAAATCGCCGATTATGAATACATTATTTAGTTTATCTATGAAAGTGGATGCTTTAATAGTGAATTTTTCCAAATTAGCAACATTAACAGGTGGGGGTATATAAATCGCGCAAATATAAATTGCAATAGTAGATTTATTTTGCATTGGTATATCTATTTTTAACCAAATATCTTCACATTCACTTTCGTATGAGCAAATTCTTGTTGCTTTATAAC
Organism: Vanessa atalanta; assembly: GCF_905147765.1. Taxonomy (NCBI): domain Eukaryota; kingdom Metazoa; phylum Arthropoda; class Insecta; order Lepidoptera; family Nymphalidae; genus Vanessa; species Vanessa atalanta. The sequence goes on from NC_061901.1 coordinate 7,252,513, forward strand.
GCCTGTCTACAGCAATGAGGACTCCACCTCCGTTTTTATTTCTTTCTGATGAATAATTATATCCCTGCCTATCTCTCCTAAAAACTTCATACCGACAATCAAATAATTCTGCATCGTAAATATTACTGTCCAACCATGATTCTGTAATAACAATTATGTTGTAATTATTAACTAAAACATTTGTATTAATATCGCGTAATTTAGTTTTCATTCCTCTTATGTTCTGATAATATATGTTTAAAGAATCGAATACAAAATCGTTATGTACAAACAATATATTAACACAATAACATAATAATAAAAATAAATAGAAATTACAGATGCATTAAACTGTCCAATTTTGTTATTACTTTAGCAGGTGAATTTTCATCCTTTCTTATCAATATCTTACCGTTTCGAACCCACACGAAACGGTATTGCTTCTCCTTAGCTTTAAGGCGGGTGACTGCATGCAGTTGCTTATTTTGTGGAGTCAGGTGTTCTCCAAAGTATACCGGCGATGAGTTGTCCCCAAATCCTAAAAGGGATGCGTTTAGCTTTTCTTTAGGATGTTTTTTATTGTAGATGTAAACTGCGGCTAAGAAGTTGTCTCTTTTCAATTTGTTAACAAACCTGCATACTATCGTTCTTGGTTTTTTTGACAATTTGTCTATTTTTTTAACTCTACTACGTCGTTGTCGGCCAAGGGAAAACTCACTACACGGCTTATCAGTTCAATAGTTTTAATTAGATTTTCGTTACTAAACTCCGGTAAGCAGTGAATTTCTATATTGTTTTGTCGAGCGTCTTGTTGCATTTGTGACAAAGTAATTTCAAGATTTTTGACCGTGCCTAACAAATTGTTCGATTCTGAGATTAGAGCTTGAACTTCTTCGGACCGTTTTTCTAAGGATTTTTTCATGTCCTCGTATTGAGAATTGACGAAATTAATAGATTCTTCTAATGAACTTATCTCTTTTTTTACGGCAGCAAATTCCGAAGTTATTGTTTCTCTTATTATTCCTGGTAGTTCAGACCTTAGTATACTCAAAATTTCAGTCCGGAGGTTTGTTGAGTTACAGTTGCAGCTATTACTAGCATTTGGAGAGGTTTTGTGACGAGGGATTGTGACATTAGCATCGTGAGTGATATCGATAGCAGTTTTAACCGGTGTATTGTCGTTTGTCACCCCAGCCTTTCGTTGCTTAGATAGAAGAATCACCGAACAACTTGGGCATTTCCAGTTTATTTTTATCTTCAACTGCTATGTTAACACAAGCCAGATGAAATTCGTTATTGCAAGACTGTGAGCTACACTGAATTTTTTCATTTGTCTTTTTAATATCTTTATTGCATCCTTGGCATATATTCATTGCGCTAATGTTAATTTTATTTGCTTTAGATAAATTACTAAATAAATATTAAAATAGAAAATAATCTAAGTTTAGTGGGGATTGAACTCGAGGTCGCATGGATATCAAGTCTTGGATCGCCTCCGCAACGACTCTTCCAATTGTATCGTTATGCACGTTGGCGAATTTCTGATATACGAGAGCCTCATAAGTCACAGATAAACAACATTAAGTAGTTATAATATTTACTTCTACCGACTTTATATTTTTATTTACAAAGTTAAAATAAATTTCTCTTTATGGAGTTAATTATTATGAAGTAAATCGTCACAATCGTATTTAATTCACTTATTTCACTTGGTTCAGTTCACACTCATTCTTAGATCATTATACTTTATTACAAGCTCACTAAATACACTTTATAACAGTTTTTGCGCGAAATCACTATCCATATGTTTCTTCCTCCAAAAATTATCAAAGAGTTGCTTCTTGCAGTAGATAACACTTGTAGCTAACCTTTGCTAAGCATTAATCACTTTTATTGTATAATTTGTCGAAATAATAAAGACTTTGTATTTTTAAAACACGTAAATAGGCGGAGCGTATGAGCGTGTGTATCAGCGTGTAAAGTGAACTGATTTTGACATATTACTGGCTATTTTTAGTTCTCTTAATATATGTCCTACTGTTATTGACTGGTTTCGTTGTTATCTACATGGCCGCAGACAAAGAATCCGAGTTCAGGACTCTTATTCTGATTGGTCAATTTTAAATGCCGGTGTGCCCCAAGGCGGAGTGCTTTCACCTCTGCTATTTTCGATTTTTATTAATTCCATAACTCACAATATATCTTCTCTCTACCACCTGTATGCCGACGATTTTCAGATTTACTGTCACTCTAAGTTAATAGATTTACCACTGACAATACAGACAATTAACTCAGACTTAAAAAAGATCTTAAGTTGGAGCAATTCATTCGGTCTCAAAATAAATCCACTTAAGTGTCAATCTATTATTATTGGCAGTCCAATATTAATCTCACGAATAGATTTTTCTCTTTTATCCCCTATATTATTTGACAATGCCATAATTCCATACAGTGATAAAATTAAAAATCTGGGTATAATATTCGATAAAACCCTTTCTTGGGATCCACAAATGAGTGAGGTAAGCAGAAAAGATCCCCGCCACCCGTGCGCTGTGTTACATGTCTAATAGTTTACCCATTTATAATTTACATTTATTTTAACAATAAATTTTACGTTTATTTTAACAATTTTCATTGTAATATTTGCTTATAATAATTATTAGTGCGTGTACAGTTAAACGAGAATATATTTTGCCAAAAAGTGTAATTTAAATAGTGAGTTTTGTTCGATAATACTTTGAAATATTCAACACTGAGTGCCATTAAGTGTCTTTGTTTAGTGAGCTTGCGCGGTTGGACGCGCCACAGGTCAACGAACTCTGGTGCTTCCATCATTGATGTCAAATAGGATCTCCATATTCGCTCTATTATCCTAAGCATTGTTTGGCTCAGTGGTGCAGCTATTGCTTTTTACGCTTGAGTCCTTGGTTCGCGCCTCAACCTGCTCTGCACTTTGTCTAACATAATTATTTATTTGTATTTAAAACATGAAGTTTGCGTGTTGCAAGTCTTTGGTGGGTGGCGCTTCTGAATGCATGACTTGTATTAAATGTGGCCAGAATTACCACTTTCATTGCATTCATCCGTCTGGTAAAACTAAGCCATCTCAAGAACAAATGTTAAAATGGACTTGTCCTGATTGCTTATCGTCTATGCCTCGTCAAATAAACAAAGACAATACGCCTGTACGCGGCCATAGTTCACAAGCCAAATCTGACTATAGTGAGAACATCACATTGCGTAGATGTAGGTCGACCTGCGGAGTGGTTTCTCCCCGTAGTCCCGAAGACTCCAATGAGTCGTTTTTGAGAGAGATACGGCAGATCATTTCATCAGAAATGTCATCACTTAGATCTGAGCTTAAATCAACTATTGCTCCTATCCAAACAGATCTAAAAGTGTTACGCGATGAGGTATCAAGTCTGAAAGATGGTTTAGATTTTATTAACAATAAATATGAGGAATTTAGAGGTAAAATCGACAAATGCGAATCGGATTTGAGACTTATTTCTGAGCGTTGTGACAGAGTAATGTCTTTAGAGTCGAGAATACAGACAATTGAAACGGATTCCAACAACCGTGAGCAGTGTTAAACAGTTTTTAACAATATTGAATAAAATAATCAAATCACTTACTTTGTTTTTTAACAATATTAAATAAAATAGTCAAATCACTTACTTTTTTAACAATATTGAATAAAATAGTCAAATCACTTACTTTTTTAACAATATTGAATAAAATAATCAAATCACTTACTTTGTTTTTTAACAATATTAAATAAAATAGTCAAATCAAATACCCTTTAACAAGCTTAAATGTCAAATGAAAGACTTACTTAAAAACTAATGTAATTGCTTTAGAACATAGATAAACTAATAAAACAAGTAATATTTAAAAATAAAATACAAATTTTGAAAATCATCACACTTGTGAGCAACACGGATACGAAAAATAATAATCGAGTGAGTCCGTTCCTTTTTATTTCCTATCTTTTCCTTTTAACTTCTTTGCTTATCCATTTTAAAGTACACTATAATAGCATATTGACATCTATTCATATTTTAACGCTAATCGTAATTAAATCAAATCAAATCAAATCGAATCGAATCGAATCGAATCGAATCGAATCGAATCGAATCGAATCGAATCGAATCGAATCAAATCAAATCAAATCAAATAATCTTTATTTGGACACACACACAACTTATGCAAACAATATAAAATATATATATAATAGGAACGTATAAGAATAAAGAATACAAACTAAAATAAAAAAAAAATAAAATAAAAAAAAACAATGTGTGATGCCCAAATTGGTAAGCCACTCAGCATATATGTTGAAAATCATTGTTGATCAAATCAAAGAAGGAAAAAAAGAAACAACTGTAAATACCTTAGTCATAGATTGGACGCTCGCTTGATCGAACGTTACCATAATAAATTCGTCACGGGCCTTACCGCGATAAAGTGGGTACTTTTAAGTGACAAACTTTACTAAGTAGACGACTTATCACATATTAGAGGGTTTAAATTTTATATACAACATTTTAAGCCAACGATAAATTGTATAATACATAAAATATAGTACATATGAAGCAAGTAGGTACTGGAGAGTGTAAGTTCAATATGACATTGCTAAATTATAATTATGTAATTATTAATATAATAGATATAGTACAATATGATATAATACAATATTTTTCAAACTGTATTTTTTTTTTTTTATAGGTTTTAATTAAAAGTTAAACCAAAACTTCAATGTAATCAAAGACCACATCACGATCCACAACCAACGCGTTTAAGCAATGATACTATAGTTGCTGAGAGTACCGGAGCCCTGCCAGCTTGCCCACGAGTCATAACAGTCAGGTAAGCATTACACACGACAAAGTGCTAAGCCACATAGTATGTCATAAATATATATGTTTATTGAGATTGTAATTGAATATCCATTAAATACTGTTTAAATTTGCTTCTAAAAGTATTAATTGTTTTTAGGTTACGAAGAGGCGGAGGCAAGTTATTCCAGCACTTTGTCGCGGTGTAAATAAAACTACCTCGAAAGGCAGCAGTCTTATGTGCTGGCATAACCAACATGTAGGACGAGGCTCGTGTTTCGTGAGTTAGTCTTTGCTCACATGACCATTATAATTTATGATAAAGGTATGGAGGCATTTTGTATTTTACTAAACCAAACAATAAAGTGGCAAAGTGTAGCTGTCTACGATAGTCCATCTTTAACATTTTTGCAGAATTCAGAAATGGGGTAACATGTGAGCGTGGTGGAACGTTAAAGCAATATCGAGCACAGGCATTTTGAACCTTCTGGATAAGATTCTTGGTACGCACAAGTAACCTCGGGCCTATTACAATGTCAGTATAATTTAATTTTGACAGAACGAGTGCCTCACATAAAACTACTCTCACCTTTGGTTTTAAATATTTTCTGATCCGATATAATAGTCTTAATCGATAAAAACAATTACGAACAGTGTGCATAATGTATTTATCGAATCGTAGGTTTTCGTCTAATATAATTCCCAGATTTCGTGTTTCGGTAACTCGTTCGACTTCAATATTTTGCAGTTTAATATTTGGGGTTAAATCTGTAATTTTCCGTAGTTTGTGTTGGCGTTCCCAAGATCATATATTTAGTTTTCTTTGGGTTTAAGACCAGACAATTAGAATTTGACCATTCAGTAATTCTTGTTAAATCGGCATTAAGCTTATTTAACGCTATGTTTAAGTCAGTGGGCTTAAAAGATATGTACAATTGTATATCATCGGCATAAATATGGTAATTGCAGTATTTGATGGAACCGATGATATCGGCACAATAGAGAGAAAAGAGAACAGGTCCAAGGATCGAACCTTGCGGTACCCCTCTCGTAGTAGTACTACTACTTGATACATGTTTAGTCCCATCCTCCAGAGTCACTTCTACAACCTGTGATCTATTTTTGAGGTAGCTGTCAAACCATCTAATAGTGTCTGAAGTAAATCCATAAAAATGAAGTTTAGCCAATAACAATGGCAAATTTATAGTATCAAAAGCGCGTGAAAAATCAAGAAGCACTAGTATGGTACCTTCACCGGCATCTTGTGCTCTCAATATATCATCAAGTACGTTAGCAGAGCAGTGGAAGTGGACTGGACACAAGGAAGAATGTCATATGTTTCTAAATAGTGTGTGAGTTGACAACACACTACTTTTTCTAACACTTTTGATAGTGTAGGTAATACACTAATGGGCCGTAAATCACTTTTATTAATTGGGTTATCAACTTTTGGAATTGGTTTTACAATTTATTTCTGCCATAGTTTAGGAAAGGTAGAAGTCCGTATTGAGGTATTAACTATATTTACGATTGAATCAGAAATAAACGGCAAACCACTTAAAATCATTTCTATGGAAATACCGTCGGATCCTAAAGCCTTAGATTTAATACTCCGTATGGTTTTTATAATTGTTTTCTCGTCCACCTGGTTAAGTGAGAAGACATTAGAAGAATGTCTATTATTAGTGTAGAAATGTATTTGGGATAATGTCACGTCACCATTTCCGGGCAAGTGGAGAAAAAATGTGTTAAGCTGATTCGGGTCCGACAAGTGATCTGGTAGACAGAAATCCCGTTTTTTCTATATACTAAAACATTTTTTAAATGTTTCCACATGTGCTTAGGTATTTTAGCATTGTTGTTTATGTAGTGGGTAAAGTAAGCACTTTTCTCTCTATCGATTGCCATTATAACCTCTGATTTCAAATTCTTATAGTATGCTATGTGAGTATCTTTGCGAGTATATCGAGATCTTGTATGAGCTTCATTTCGAGTGGGAATCATTTCATTAATATTGTAAGTGATCCACGCATATTGGGATCCCTTAAAAAGCCTACAGATCAGGGGTGCTAATGTATCGAATACAGACAGGAAGATACTATTGAATTGGTGAACAAAATTATTAACATCATGTGGGTTGTGACATTGTTGATTAAAATCTGTAAATCAATTTATCATATTATATGAACATATTTTTTATAATAGCTGACAGCAGCAGCGCATCTATCTCAACGCTATATTGCTATATATGCATTTATTATCTTGTTATTGCATTGCTACTGCGTCGAGCTGCTATTGCGTGCCGCGTGGCGGCCGGCCATCTGTTGTATTATCTACTTATCTAGCTATATCTACCTATCGCTTGCTTTGCATTATCGTAAATCATTTCTAATCTTTACATTCATTTATTTTTTTATGCACTTTTTATTATTTCTCGTTTAGTAACTTGTTATTATTATATATTATTGATTAATAATGGCTGAAGCTCGTATTAAGGACATTATTAAATTACGCGGGAATGTTAAAAGCAAACTAACGCTATTTAGTACATAATAAAAAAAACATAAATAACATAAGCAGCCCGTAAATGTCCCACTGCTGGGATAAAGGCCTCCTCTCCCTTTGAGGAGAAGGTTTGGAGCATATTCCACCACGCTGCTCCAATGCGGGTTGGCGGAATACACATGTGGCAGAATTTCGTTGAAATTAGACACATGCAGGTTTCCTCACGATGTTTTCCTTCACCGCCGAGCACGAGATGAATTATAAACACAAATTAAGCACATGAAATTTCAGTGGTGCCTGCCTGGGTTTGAACCCGAAATCATCGGTTAAGATGCACGCGTTCTAACCAATGGGCCATCACGGCTCTCATCTCGGCTATTTAGTACTTATTTAAAAACAATAGATATTAATCAGCCGTTAACAAAGTCAAAGTCAAAAATCTTTATTCAATATAGAAGTGTTTACACTTGCTTATTGATTGTCAAAAATCTACCACCGGTTCGAAATTTAGCACCTCGGACCTGAGAAGAACCGGCGAAAGAAACTCAGCGGGATATATTTTTTTTTTTTTTTTAACCTTTTTCCATGTACAATTTTAGTTATTTGAAACAGCCTGGAGGCGATCATTTCATTCCCAAGGTGTGCAGTCAACTAAAAAGTCATTAGTGTTGTAATATCCTTTACCACACAAACGCTCTTTAACGACTCTTTTGAATTTTATAATTGAATAATTTTGAACGTTTTCTGGGATCCTGTTGTAAAAACGTATACATTGCCCCAAAAAAGAGTTACTAACCCTGTGTCAAACTCAAACTCAAACTCAAATTCCTTTATTCAATATAGAAGTATTACACTTTCTTATTGATTGTCAAGTTAAACACTACCACCGGTTCGGAAAAGAAAACACCCTGACCTGAGAAGAACCGGCGAAAGAAACTCAGCGGGACTTTTTTTTTTTTTTACGTCAAATTAATTATATACATAATTATATATGAGTAGAAACAGCCAGGAGGCGATCGTTTCATTCCCAAGGTGTGCTATCAAACATAAACTCACTAATTGTATAGTAACCTTTCGCACACAAGCGTTCCTTAACAATTTTTTTAAATTTCGCAACAGAAGCATTTTGAACGCTTTCTGGGATCCTGTTGTAGAAGCGTATACATTGCCCCACAAAAGAGTTACTGACTCTATGCAGTCGAGTAACAGGAGTAACAAGATTGTGTTTGTTCCTTGTACCAACGTTATGAGAATCACATTTTCTCATAAAAACATTAATATTTTTCCGTACATACAAAACATTACAGAATATATATTGAGAAGCAACAGTCAATATCTTAATTTCTTTAAATTTATACCTCAAAGATTCCTTGGCTCCCAGGTTATAGATTGCGCGAATAGCCCTCTTCTGCAGCACAAATATAGTATGGATAGCGGCTGCGTTACCCCAAAGCATAATACCGTACGACATTATACTGTGAAAGTAACTGAAATAAACTAGGCGAGCCGTATCAACATCGGTAAATAATCTAATTTTTTTGACCGCAAATGCCGCAGAACTCAGTCTACCCGCCAATCCGTTTATATGGGGGAGCCACTGTAATTTGGCATCAAGAGTAAGGCCAAGAAATTCAGTTGTTTCAACTGGATCCATCGATTCCCCATTGATAAGTACATCGGGTTTTACATTTTGCACGTTTGGTGTGCTAAATTTTACAATTTTAGTTTTTTTATTATTCAGCCTAAGATTATTTACGCTAAACCAGTGTACTATATCAGACATAGCATTGTTTACATCGTCATACTGTACCTGTTTCCTATTAATTTTAAAAACCAAAGAGGTATCATCAGCAAACAATACTATATCATGTTTGTTCCCAACAAGAAAGGGCAAGTCATTAATATATATGAGGAATAGAAAAGGTCCAAGAATTGATCCTTGTGGGACCCCCATACCAACTAAGACCCCAGGAGACCTTGTCCCTTTAACGTCAACCCTCTGAATTCTATTGTTAAGATAAGAAGTCAGAAGGTCGAGTGCACATTCTCTAATTCCATAGTGATATAGTTTCCTGACCAGAGTTTCATGTTGAACACAATCAAAGGCTTTGGATAAGTCGCAGAAAATCCCTAAGGCATCCTGCGACCTCTCCCAGGCTTCATAGATATTTCTTATTAGTTCGATACCTGCGTCGGTAGTCGAGCGACCCCTCGTAAATCCAAATTGTTTTCTATGAAGCAGATTGTATCTATTGAAATATGCTAATAATTGATTTAAAATAATTTTTTCAAATATTTTGCTGAGGGTTGGTAGTATCGAGATTGGCCTATAATTGTTAGGATCTGAAGAGCTACCAGATTTAAATATTGGAATGACTTTACTATGTTTCATCAGGTCAGGAAATACACCACGTTGAACACAATCATTGAATATTATCGCAAGATAAGGTGCAATTAGATCAATAATTGAATTAATCACCTTTACAGAAATACCCCATAGATCAGCAGTTTTCTTAATGTCTAATGACCTAAATGTACAAATTATGTCATTGGTGTTTACAGGGGTAAAATTAAATTTTGATTTGCATTCACGTACATTTTCTTTCATTAATGATTCGGCAACTGCTGTAATCGGGTACTTGGAGTAACAAGTTTATTCTTGTTCCTAGTGTTAATAGAATGTACGTCACAATTTCTGGGAAAATCATTTATGTTTTTGCGTACATACATAACATTATCAAAAACAAATTGAGAAGCGACAGTGATGAGTGAAATTAAAATAATGATTTTAATTTCTTTAAATTTACCTCTTAACGAATCTTTTGGGCCCAGGTTATAAATTGCACGAATAGCCCTCTTCTGCAGTACAAAAGTAGTATTAATGTCAGCTGCATTACCCCAGAGTAGGATGCCATACGACATTATACTATGGAAATAACTGAAGTACACAAGCCGAGCCGTATCCACATCAGTCAAAAGTCTAATATTTTTTACCGCATAGGCTGCAGAGCTGAGTCTATTCGCCAATTTATTTATATGGGGGCCCCATTGGAGCTTAGAGTCTATTGTCATATCAAGGAACTCTGTTGATTCCAAAACATCTAATGCTTCCCCGTTTAAACGTACACTCGTTTTCACACATCTTACATTGGGAGTAGTGAATTTAATACATTTAGTCTTTTTGCTATTTAACATTAAATTATTAACACTAAACCAATTTACTATTTCAGAGAGAGTATTGTTCACATCGTCATATATTGAAAGACGTCTTTTTATTTTAAAAATTAAAGAAGTATCATCAGCAAACAATACTATCTCGAGTTTATCACCTAGGAGATGTGGCAGGTCATTTATACTATAAACAAGGAAGAGAAATGGTCCAAGAATTGATCTTTGAGGGACCCCCACATTAACTGCAGACCCGGGAGATCTGTTTCCATTTACATCAACCCTCTGAATCCGATTGCTCAGATACGAAATCAGAAGACTGAGTGCAGTGTCCCTAATTCCATAATGACGTAGCTTCCTGACCAAAGTTTCGTGTTGCACACAATCAAAGGCCTTAGATAAATCACAAAATATCCCTAGGGCATCCCGTGACTCCTCCCAGGCCCTGTAAATATTTTTAACGAGCTCAACACCAGCGTCAGTTGTCGAGCGACCCCTTGTAAATCCAAATTGTTTCTTGTGTAGCAACTTGTTATTGTTAAAATGTACTAGCATTTTATTTAGTAATAACTTTTCAAAGATCTTGCTAAGAGTTGGTAGTACAGAGATGGGCCTATAGTTGTTGGGGTCTGATGTACTACCTGACTTAAATATTGGTAATACTCTACTATGTTTCATGAGGTCAGGAAACACGCCACTAAGGACACATTTATTAAATATAGTGACAAGGTAGGGTGCGATTACATCAATTATTGAATTGACTACCTTGACAGAGATCCCCCACAGATCGGCCGTTTTCTTAATATCTAGTGATCTGAAGGAACTTATTACATCACTTACACTTACTGTATTAAATTTAAAGCTAATGTTACATTCTTCCACGTGGTTTTTTAATAATGATTCAGCAACGGTAGGAGAGGAATTTAATGAGTTAGTTGTCGAAAATGGAATGTCAGCAAAAAATTTTTCAAAAACAGTTGCAACATCTCGGGATGGAAAATAAATTGTTGTCAATAGATAAGCTAAAGTCGGAGATGTTATTTTTGACTCTTCTAGTTTCACAAATAATAATTTTCCATGTCATTTTAATTTTATCAGGTGCGACAATTTTTTTTTTTTATGCAATGATTTAGCTGTATGACATACACGTTTGAATAGTTTAGAGTAGGCACTAACATAACTGATAAATGAAAAAGACCGGTTGTATGATCTTTCACTATAAAGTTCATACAACCTCTGCCTACTCTTGTGAATTCCGACAGTCACCCAATCATTAAATTTAAGAAAATTCCTAGAATAGACTGTCTTGGAAGTAAATATGGCATTAAATTCTGTTTTAATTAATTTAAAAAAATTGTTATAAAGCTCATTAGAATTATCATTTAATTGTAAATATGAGAGCTTTGCCATGATATTACTTCTGAACTTCTCAATTCGATACAAATTGATTGGAACAAATGTCTGTTTTAAATCCTTAGCATTATTATTTATTTGCGAATTAAATAAAGCCAACTGTCCACAATGATCAGAACTTAACATATTTATAATACATTTATGGTTAGGTACACAGTTGGTAAATATGTTGTCAATACATGTTCCAGTGGATTCAGTGATTCTAGTTGGCTCTAAGAATAAATTAATGAGGTTATATATATGAATTCAGTAACCTCTTGTAATATTTTATTACAAATATAGTACTTAGAAACAAGTGGTTTTTTCTTTCTAGTATATTTTATGAAAAAGCATTTGTTATCATTAAGAGTCATATTATTTTCATTACACCAGGTAGATATCCTATTTAGATCTTCTTGAACCAGTAGGGCATCTCTGTTGTCATTATTAGTTCTATAAATTTTTAAATCGTCAGCAAATAATGAGCTTTTACAATGCAATATTTCATTAGTGATGTCATTTATGAACACAAGAAACAATAGTGGCCCGAGGTGTGATCCTTGTGGTACCCAGATTTTGCGTAGTACGTATTTGATTCAAAACACATTGGGATCGCATGTCTAGATAAGATTTAAACCATTTTAATAAAGATCCCTCTATTCCATAGTGCTTTAGTTTGTTTAGCAATAAGACGTGGTCGACTTTATCAAATGCACTGCTAAAATCAGTATAAATTGCATCGATTTCTTGTCCCATATCAATAGCACGTGACAGGTCTGAAATAAATACTGATAAATTGGTTTCGACAGAGAGACCTTTCCTGAAACCGTGCTTGGCACTTGTAAGAAAACGGCCAACATGGTTAGATATTATGGGATATACTAATTTTTCAAATAACTTCGAAAAACAAGAAAGAATTGATATGGGTCGATAGTTTTTTATATCCATCCGATCGCCTTTTTTGTAAACGGGAACAATTCGTGCTTTTTTCCATTCATCAGGAAAAATACCTTCATTTATAGACTGATTAAAAATTAACGTTAATGGAAAAGCGATTCTTTAATAATCTTTATTTGAAGAATATAAGCATTACAGTAATTACACCAAGTCGCTTATATCTACACTATTTACTTAACAATTTTTTATTTTTTTTAAATATTCATACTAATTTGACTAAAACATACTACTAAGGATGAAAGAGATAAAATTTAGTAAAAATAAAATTTATAAAAAAAAAAACAAAAAATAAGCTTAAATCTATTTAGGAACTACAAAACATCTTTAAAGTTCTGGAATATATAGAATTGTTTAAATATAGTATAAAAGGGATCACAAAATATGTCTACATCTCGACAACAAAGTAGGAAGTTATTTAAAAGTTTAACAGCCCTAGCAGTGGGGCTGTTGCTAGCGTGGGGAGAATGCCACATAGGTGGGTAACAAAATAATCTATGTTGCCGTCTTCCAACACCACCCATATATTGGTCGGGAACATACAAATATATGGATTCACGTACAGCAATGCTATCCACTCTATTCATTAGAATTAAATAGTAAAATTTTATATGTGCGGATTGCCGCCTAAGCTGAAGTGTATCTAAACCAACCATACCTGACACAAATATAGAAGGATAGAGAAAAGGGTAGTATCCATATTTACGTTTAAATAAGTATCTACAGAATTTACGTTGAATTTTTTCTAGCAGTATAGTACATTGCCTCGCGCGGACTCCAAACAATTAAATTATATTCTAATTTACTACGGACATATGCATTATATAATTGTTCTATTACTTGGGTATTCTTAAATTGTGATGATATTCTAATAATGAAACCAAGGCATTTATTAGCATCTTTGCAAGTTTTAACTATATGGTCATGAAAATTTATTTTGCTATCCATTATAACTCCTAAATCCTTGATTTTGATTACATGTTCCTTTGGTGTGTCCGCCGAAGCACATCGCTTAATGAAAATAGGAGGAATGTCATCTGGGCCGGAACCTTTCTGTATATCTAAAGATTTTAATTGCTTCAAAACCGCATTTTCATGAAACCTTACATTACCAATGTGTGGGATGTGTTTAGATTAAAATTTCTAATTGTATTGTGGCTATTGTTTGTAAAAACTGAGGAAAAGTGGTTAGCAAATAAATTAGCAATTTCAACACCTGAATTAGCCGTAATGTTGTCTAAAGCCATTGACGCAGGTAAAGAAGATTCATCGCTTCTTTTGTTTTTAAAGAAATTCCAAAACGCTTTAGGATTCTTTGAGATATTGGCTTGAGTTTGGTTTTTAAATTTAACGTAGCATCTGTTTAAAAGTTTATTACAACGTCTGCGAAGTATCTTAAATTCTAAATTGTCTCTTGGATTTCCGTATTTATTAAATCGTTCACGAATTCTCTCCTTTTCAGCAATTAATATAATAAAATTTTGTTTAAACCATATGGGAAATCTAGCATCGCGTAGTTTACGCATAGGTACAAATTTTGTAATAATGTTGAACAGAGAAGTATAGAAAATCTTGACCATGGCATTAACATCGTTACAAGTAGAAAATTCTTTAAACCAATCTATGTGTTTTAATTCGTTAACAATTGAAGTGTAAAATAATAATAGCTTTATAATAGTTATATTTAGGACATCGTTTAGGCTAAGACAAGAAACATGTGTATATAAATTTTTTATTAATAACTGAGGATGGTATGAATCAAGTTTGCTTAGCAGATCTGGAGGTTTACTAACTGATAAATTTGATAAATTACTTATAACCAAGTCTATAAGTTTATTGTCACAATTTTTAACAGTATTGAATTGAGAGAAATTGTTAATAGACAAAAAATCAACTAATGCATAATCCAATGGAGAAGTATAATTTGAAGGAGTGGCATATTGACTGTTACAATTCGTATTCCAGTTTATGAAGCTCACGTTAAAGTCTCCCAAGATAATTATATCTTCCACCTGGATAATAACATTATCAACACTCTCTAGAAATTTATTTAAAGTCTCTAATTTTACCAGGGGGGTTAGATACACTACACAAATTGCTATTTTTTTACAGTATTATCTACATTTATTTCTAGTACAACCCATAAAGCTTCATTATCAATTTCCCAATTCAACATTCGAGACGAAGATATTTCGCGTGAGATTGCAATCAATACACCTCCTCCATCTTTTTTGGTATTTTGACAACACAATCGATCTCTTCTATATACGACATAGCGGGCATCAAACAATTCGTTACTAGAGATACTAGAATTTAGCCAAGTTTCAGTGAAAGCAATTATTTTATAATCCGTAATTAATATACATATTTTTGAACACATCATTTGTTTTGGATCTTAAACCTCTAACGTTTTGATAGTAGATTTCGAGCATTGGGATATAACTGAGCACTATAACATTTCCGTTTTTTTTATTTCCTTCAATTTATTAGTTTTAGAGAATCTTCATTTTTTATTAATTTTGCTTGACTGAATTCATCCTTTCGCACATAAATTCTTCCATTGCGCACCCAAGTGAAATGATAGCCCATTTGTTTAGCTTTTAAGCGAGCAGCTGCGTGCAGAGCTTTATTTGTAGGAGTTAGATGTTCGGATATGTAAACGGGTTTCCGTGTGCCACCAATACCTAGATGATGGGTGCTTAGTTTGTCTTGAGCATTAGCTTTATTAAAAATCACGACAGCTGCCAAAAGCGCATCACGTTGTCTACCACTACGCAATTTAACAACAACTGAGCGTGGTTTATCGCTACTTCTATTAAGCTTAGAAACTCGAGTAACGCTCTGGACATCATCAATAGAGAGAGGATGGCTTACGACTTGCCCCAACTGAATTACAGTGCATACTAAGTTTTCCGATTTGTGTTCAGGAATACCATTTATTTCGACATTACATTCCCTCATATGTAATTCTACGGTATTAAGTTTATTACTAAGTTCTCTTACTGAAGATTTAAGGTATTCATTATCAGTTTTTAACTTATCAATTACGGCAGTTTTTTCTTCCAATTTTGTTTTCATTTCTTCATACTGGATATTAATGAATGAGAGAGATTCACAGAAACTTGCCATTTGTTCGTTTATTGCGTTTAATTGTGATATAACTAATGACTTTATTGTATTTGAGAGTTCTTGTTTAATAATATCACGAAGTGTACTCTCGGTTACAGAGCCATAGTTATCGCTGCTCGTCGAAACACCTTGAGATTTGCTTAATTTCTTACGTGTAGTAACGTTTGAAGATTCTGATAATCCTTTAACCAATTTAGTGCCACTAGCGCCAGTAAACGTTTGTCGAACGGGTGTATTTATGTTTCCTACTTTCGGTTGCTTACTATAACATTCTGGACATTTCCAGTTATACTTATCGACCATCTCATTGAACTGTTTTAAACTAATATTTACGCATTCAATTTCGTATTAAGACTCGCATGTTAAGCAAGTAAGAAATTCGATATTGCGTAGTTTATTTTTACAACCAGAACATCGCTCAATATCGTCTGTCGCCATCTCTTCAGGTCTAAGACAGTTAAATAATTTTTAAAGAAATAAAAATAAACGGAGGTTCTGGGATTTGATCTTGCGGCCTTCGAGCGCTACAGAGTCGTAATTCACACTAGTCACCACTGCGCTAGTAGCTGATACTTTGGCTAAGCGATAGTTTATTAATCCCAATATTATATATTAATTTATTCTTTTATAAAATAGTCGTATCATAACACATATGTACGCTTTTGTTTTGTTTTATTTTAACAGTTCAATTTGCACTTGTAAAGTAGTTTATTGAATTTACACATATAGAAACGTCTTGTAACACTTGTATGTTTATTGTTGATTTAATAAGGAGTCTGATAATAATTTTAGAATACGTTTCCAATATAACAAGAAGTTCACTTTTTTCACAGATTTTGCAAATTTTATAATGTTATCATATAGATTCACACTAACACTAATCACGTATGTCCTAATAATTTAAAAACTATAGTTTTTCATCACTAAAAATAACTATGAACAATTTTAATTTTGATTTATGTGCGGAGCTGAATGAAACACTGTTTATGCCCCGAGAGCGCGTACGATTAATTCGACGGGAACCCCAATATTCTTACCCGATTTATCAAAATATGTGACCAAATAGTGATACAGTATTTAAAAAATGAACCAGGTTACGAGTTTAGTAATTTATGTTTAACTAACGGGATTTTAAATAAAATTACCGGCCCTGCTGCCAGGACAATTAACTCGAATGGGATTCCTAATAGTTGGGCAGGAATTAGGAACGCAATAATTAATAATTTTGCTGATCAAAGGGATGAGACAGCCCTATATAACGACCTTTCGTTACTCTCTCAGGGAAGCGATACTCCTCAGGAATTTTATGACAAATGCCAGACACTTTTCAGTACTATAACGACATATATTTCATTACATGAAAATATACCTACTACCATAGAAGCAAAACGTGATCTTTACCGGAAACTCACCCTAAAATCTTTTATTAGAGGTTTGAATGAACCTCTTGGCTCACACATTCGGTGTATGAGGCCCGAATCCATTGAAAAGGCTCTGGAATTTGTACAGGAAGAAATCAATTTCATGTACCTACAGCGTCGGAGCAGTAATAGCGATAGAAAAAACTTTAATTTGCATGCCAATAATTCACATAAAGTACCTGTGTCTACGCCATTTATCTTGCATAACCCCAATATGTTAGCATTGCCAAATACGAACTGGCAGAAGCCTTTGTCCTTCCAAACACCAATGCAGCCTTGGAAACCTAACATCCAGAATGGTGTACCTCAACGGCCTGCTTACCAGGTAAGTCACCCCCAACAGCGCTTGCCTTACAATATGCCGTCTCGCACGCAGCAGATGTTCCGTGCACCACCACACAATTATAACGCGCAGAATACTAGTTTTAGGATACAAGGTAGACCACCCCAGTCTCAACAAAACCTGGGACCTAAACCTATGAGTGGCGTTAGCCATTACGTAGCTAAGCCTTTTTCACCCGCGATTAGAGGACATGAT
This sequence comes from Vanessa atalanta, assembly GCF_905147765.1. NCBI lineage: Eukaryota > Metazoa > Arthropoda > Insecta > Lepidoptera > Nymphalidae > Vanessa > Vanessa atalanta. The sequence continues at coordinate 7,270,437 of NC_061901.1, forward strand.
TGGACAAAGTTTGGCAATCCACCCCCTTCTACACCAACTACTTCAAATCTAGGGAAATGAATTATAATGAGACATATCTATAGATATATCCATAGACATATTGACCAAAATCCTGACTTAGATTATTACTATGACCCCAATGAGTACTATTACTCATCCCACGACTATGACTATGGCTATTATTATAACACAAATATTCCAGACTACACTTACGAATCCAGCTCATCACACATAGAACAACCCCCTCTTAGAGAAATTGAACCGAAACTTTCATCTTTAGGAGAGCAGGATTTTCACAAAGGATGTTCCAATACGGGACAAAAATAGAGTTGAACCTGCAATCTAAAAAGGAGTTGAGATATATACAGATCGCGGACCCCCCTCTTAAATTATTGGTGGACACCGGGGCTAATCAATCTTTTTTAAGCCCTGACGTAATTAAGCAATATTTTTCTTGTGTTCCACTTAACTACGACCCCTTTGAGGTAACAAACTCTCAAGTTACCTCGTATCATGAACACTCTATCACAATTCCACAATTTGCAGAATTTAATGAACAAAGGAACGTAAAGTACTTCATTTTTAAATTCCATACCTATTTCGACGGTTTAGTAGGACTAGATTTGTTAAAAAATTGTATAATACATATTAAACATAATATACTAGTGACAGATTATACGAACATTCCATTATTAAAATACAAATGTCGAACCATCAATTTGCATGAAACTATCCTCGCGCATTCTCAGAAAATAGTTAACGTACCTATGGCTTATCCACCTGGTGACGTATACGTGTCTGAACAAATAATATGTAACTGTATTATTCACGAGTGTGTCACGACCGTTACGGATAATTCTGGTTTTGTAGAGATAGAGAACCCCACTGACTATGATATCACACTGACTTTTGAACAACCCTTATCGAAAGAATGTTATGACATCGATTGCACCCTTCCAGAACCCCCAGTTACACCCATTAAAAACGTACTGAACCGACTTAGGACTGATCACTTAAATAGTGAAGAAAAGCTTAATCTACAAACTCTTTGTTCGAAATTTGCTGACGTGTTTTACTTATAGGGTGAACTACTTACATTCACTAATAAAATCAAACACAATATTAAGACTACTGACGAGATTCCTGTTTATACAAAAAGTTACCGGTATCCATTTATTCATAGACAAGAAGTTAGGGACCAAATTGCAAAAATGCTTGAACAAGGAATAATACGACCATCTGACTCTGCCTGGAGTTCACCTATCTGGGTGGTACCTAAAAAAGCAGACGCTTCGGGTAGACAAAAATGGAGACTAGTAATAGATTTTCGAAAATTGAACGAAAAGTCTATAGATGATAAATACCCAATACCAAACATATCTGACGTCTTAGATAAGTTAGGAAGGTGCCAATACTTTTCTACGCTAGACCTGGCATCCGGTTTCTATCAAATTGAAATGAACCCTGAACATGAAACATACCCAAGTGTACCTTCAATGTTGAGCATGGGCACTTCGAATTTCTTGGAATGCCTATGGGACATAAGAACACTCCTTCTACTTTCTAGAGAGTCATGGATAATGTCCTCAGAGGCATGCAAAACGAGATTTGCCTTGTCTACATAGACGATATAATAGTATTCAGCACCTCTCTACAAGAGCATATGATTCACTTTGAAAAAGTCTTTAGTAGGTTGCGTGAATCCAATTTTAAAATCCAGATGGATAAATCTGAATTTCTGAAGCTGGAAACCGCATATCTCGGTCATATAATTACTAGAGATGGAATAAAACCTAACCCAGACAAAATATGTGCAATCCAAAAGTACCCCATCCCTAAGACTAGTAAGGAAATTAAACAGTTCTTGGGACTGATAGGATATTACAGAAAATTTATCCCAGACTTTGCGAAAATTACTAAACCGATGACTAAATGTTTGAAAAAAGGCTGTAAAATTACTCTAGACAATGACTATATAAACTGTTTCGAAAAGTGTAAGACCGTATTGACTAACGACCCAATATTACAATACCCTGACTTCGACAAAGAATTCAATTTGACAACAGACGCATCCACGCATGAAGCAATAGGCGCTATACTATCACAAGGACCTACCGTTATGTTCCGACAAACCTATCTGTTATGCCTCGCGAACTCTCAATGACAATGAAATTAATTATGCCCCGATAGAAAAGGAACTCTTAGCTATAGTTTGGGCTCCAAAATACTTTAGGCCTTACCTATTTCGACGAAAATTTAAAATAATAACCGATCACAAACCCTTACAATGGCTAATGAATGTTAAGGAACCCAACTCCCGACTGACTAGATGGAAACTGAAACTTGCTGAATATAACTATACTATAGTATACAAATCCGGCAAATCTAACACCAACGCCGACGCTCTATCTCGTATAGAGATTAATAATGAAACGACTGACTCAGTAATAGTTAACGTATCTAAAAGACCGGCCTCTCCTTCGGGATCTACCACAATAACTGCCCACACTAGTGCTGAAAACCCTATCCTTGAAATTCCCTTCACTGACGAACAACTTAATAAATTTCATAGACAAATACATATAACTATAGTAGGTGACATGAAACGTAAACCGACAACGACAAAACCTTTTGAAACTCACACTAGGACATTAGTACAGGTATCAGAATCTAATCTGGAACAAGATGTTGTAGACGTAATAAAAGAATTTGTTAATCCAAAAATTAAGACAGCTCTTAGAATTACCCCTCCATTAGGTATGTATTCTGTTTTACCTACAATTCAAAATAATTTCCGTAGTTCTTCTATGAATTTAGTCTTAGCAAAGGTAGAGCTAGAAGACGTAAAAGATTATCTTAAACAACAGGAAATAATTAAACACTATCACGATGGAAAGACAAACCACCGAGGTATTAACGAGTGCTATTTAGCCTTGTCTAGGAAATACTATTGGCCTAGAATGAAAGGCAAAATTTCTAAATTTCTAAATATGACAGAAACCCTATTAGACCTATATTTAATATCGTACCCCCAGCTACAAAACCATTTGAATTAGTACACCTAGATTTATTCACTGTACATAATGAAAAATATTTGACATTTGTAGACTCTTTCTCTAAATATGGACAAGCCTACCATTTGAGAGATGGTACTGCAATTAGTGTCCTTCAAGCCCTTTTAGCTTATAGCACAACACGGACTTCCTTTGACTATCATAACTGACAATGGGACTGAGTTCACAAATCAACTATTTAGTGAATTTACTAGGCTACATAAAGTGAATCATCATAAAACTCTACCTCATTCACCTAACGATAACGGACTTATAGAACGTTTTCATTCTACTTTGTTAGAACACTTACGCATATTGAGATTACGTAATAAAGAGGAATCTGTCACAAATCAAATGCCCTATGCGATATTAGCCTACAATAGTTCAGTTCACAGTTTTAAAAAGTGCAGACCCCATGACATTATTAGAGGACATTTCGACCCTAGAGACCCTTTAGACTTAGACCTGACTAAACATCTAATACAACAGTACATTATTAATCATCGCGATAAAATAAAGACTGCCTATAACTTAATAAACGATCATACTCATAGCGAACGAACCAACATAATGAGTAATAGGAACGAAAATAGGGAACCTGATGTTGAATAGTCAACTGAACAACAAGTCTTCATAAAGAACCCCGCTGCTAGCAGACAAAAATTAGCTACCAAGTATACCCATGACACAGTACTTGCTGACTTGCCTATTCATATCTACGTTTTCAAGAAGAAAAGTCCCACAGCCAAATCTAGACTTAAACGAGTGACTTACGGCCGAATACTGAAACGTCTCTCAAATCAAACACTCAGTTGAGCGCAATTTAACTTTGAGTAGCACCTACATTTAAATGGTATTCTCAAACGTCACTCATACAATTTGAGGGCGTGATTAGCTGAGTGGCTCTCAAATGTTTGTTTATGGAAAATTATAAATAAAGCAGTCGGTTTTCGATGATCATTTTATTTTAAGTTCGGTGTTGCGGCGCTTCACTACCTATCATCGCGGGGTGCGGGGACGCGCCTACCAACTACTTCACTGGTCGTCTCGACTCGCGTGCGCGACACACATCAGTTCTTCATCTCATAATTTTTGTAACATTTTTAGCTAGTTCGATGACAGAAGCGACAGAGTCGCCCCCACTGAGGTAGTCGTCGACATAAAAAAAAGTGAATCACGTAAAAATCTGCGTTCCAAGGAAAGAAGACGACGCTTCGCCGCTGCGTAGGAATCCCCGAGTATTTCAGGTGAGTCTTTTAATGGTATTGTGACTACAAACCTGCCGTCGCTGTTTCGTGCTGTGGTCTCCGCGAAGGTTTGCTCACAAGCTCGTTCCTCCTGTGATAAGCAGTGCTCGGAAGATACCGCCTCCAGCTCCCAGAACCGGTTAAGTATTGACTCATCATTTTGAAGAAAGTGACAAGAAGAAGAATGTTCTGTATTCTTATTTGTGTTGTTATGTTTTGTGTGTGTATGTGTAATGCCTGAAACTAACCAACCTAATTTAGTCATTTGCAACTTAGGACGCTGCTTACCTAAATCTATGTAATTGTTAGTTATAACTTCCCAAAATATTTCTGCCCCGAGCAGTATGTCTACAGTCGAGGGAATATTGAAAGAGGGGTCTGCTAGTTGAATGCCCGAAGGAAGAGGCAAATGTGTGATATCTATATAATTATGTGGTAATAATTTAGTTATTTCTGGGAGAACAAAACATTTTAAATCAACATGATAACCACCCGAAATAGACTGGATAGTTATGACGCAAGACTCTGCACTATAGAAACATTGATTGGTTATACCTACAATAGTGGAGCTCGTATCATGTTTCGTCAAACCTAGTTTCTCACAGAGGTGCTGCGTGATGTAGTTAGAAGTGCTGCCGTTGTCTAGTAGAACGTGCTAGTAGCTGTGTTCCTATAGAATCCATCACCTTCACCAACGCTGTGGAAAGCAGTACGAAAGAGATTTTAGTATTTTGTATATAAGTATTTGTAGATGAAGTGAGTGTTACTGGTAATTCTGTTTGATTTTGTATGTGTGTGTGTAAGAGTGTATTATGTTTAAGCTTACAATACTTGCAGTGTGATAATTTACAATGTTTATCTATATGACCTGGACGTAAACAATTTTTACAGACCTTAAAATTATTTATTTTCTGTAAACGGCTATTGACGTCAAGGTTTCTAAATTCCTGACAACTAAATAAGAAATGACTCTTTTTGCACATAGGACATGTAGTATTAATATTATTTTGCTTTGTATCTGTTTTTTGTGTGTGTTGTACTTGTAAATTAAATGTATTTTGTTTTTGTTGAGTGTTCTGTTTATATGTCATTTGTTGTTGTATAGTGTCTAATAAATCAGATCTGTTTGTTAAAAAAGTTATGAATTGTTTTAGAGTAGGGTAACCTGTTACTGTACTACGAAATTCTTCCCACTCCTTAAAAGAAATTTCATCTAATTTTTTAGACATGATATGAATGATAAGCGTATCCCAGTGGTCAGTTGGTTGGCCGAGACTGGCAAGTGCACACAAGTTTTTATTAGTGACATCAATGTTTTTCAAACACTGACTTGATTCTTTTTGTGCTTGTTGTAAATTAAATAATGCATTAACATGATTATTAATTAAGAGACGTTCGTTGTCGTAACGATTAGTTAATAAATTCCAAGCTATTTGATAATTATCTACAGTGAATTCTATATTCTGTACAATTAAAGACGCAGTACCTTTAAGAGCAGCGCGTAAATAATGAAATTTATTAATGTCACTGATACTTTTATTATTATGAATAATAGATAAATACGTATCTCTAAACTCCAGCCAGCGCTGAAAGTCGCCATCGAATAAGGGCAAGTTGATTTTTGGCAGCTTTACGAAGTCATGATGCACGGATTCGGTAGATGATGAGTCATATCTATGACGGAGGTGATCTCGTTTCTGGCGCTCTGCATTCGTCAACGATGTGGCTTGAGCCACAAGCGAATAATATTTATTCTTAAATTGTATACGCTCATAGAATTTCCCATCTCCTTCAGAAAATATCTCGAACTCCGTCTGTAATTTATCAAATTCGTTATATGTAATTTCTAATTTTGACAAACGTAATTCTATTTCCGTTATCTGCAGGTCTGTTTAATGCATGGAGACAGCTTGTCTCTGAACAAAAATAATCTAATTAAGGATATAAAATTATTATGTGAAATTCAAAATCTAAAGAAATGCAAATTTATAATTAGTACATTTCCATATTCACATACCTTGACAGATGCACAAAATTTACATATTTATGACTTAAATGTATCTTTATACAATTTGACCCGACATTGTAGCAATGATTTTATGTTATTTGACATTAATAAATTCATATATAGATTTAAGTTGACAGAGGGTACTATGTACCTACCAATAAAATCGAGAAGACAAATTGGTAACCTAATTGCTTACAATATTAATAATTATTTTACGTCTAATGTTACCAAGGATCATATGCATAATAAAAATAACAATTTAATTTATATTATCACTGATAAAAGTAATTTAAATTGAATAAAAAGTAATTTAAATTGAAAAAGAAATTATTGTATGTGGAGATTTTAATATAAATTTACTGCATAATACAACCACAAGTATTAGATTCAGATCATTGTTAAGTTCATATAATCTGGTAAATCTGTTCTTAGAACCAACTAGAATAACAGATTCCACAGCAACTTGCATAGATAACATATTTGCAACCCATATTCCACAAAATAAAATTATAATTAATAAACTAAATTCAGATCATTGTGGACAACAAGCTTTATTTAACTTCCATGTTAAAAAAATAAGCAATTCCGAAAAAATAATGTTTGTTCCTTTGACCACTAGTCGTATTGAGAAGTTTAGAAGTAATATTTTGGCTAATCTACCACACTTATCTTTTAGTGATAACCCCAATGCTTTGTATAATAATCTATTTAAATTAATTAGAAACAAGTTTGATGCAATATTCACTTCTAAAACAGTTAATACAAAAAACTTTTTAAAATTCAATGATTGGGCTACTATTGGAATTCATAAAAGTAGGCAACGAATGTACGAGCTTTACAATGAAAGGACGTACAATCACAGTGCCACTTTTGCCAACTATGTAAGTAACTATTCAAAATTATTTAGAAAAGTGTGCTTTTTGGCAAAGTCTTTAACTATAAAAAATAGAATTAAGAATGCACATGACAAAATAAAAATGACTTGGAAAATTATTAATTGTGAAACTGGTAGAGGTGGCAGTCGCAGCTCCGAATTGAACTTTAATTATAATAATAAAGTCATAAATAGTGAACGGGAAGTTGCTTCAGTTTTTGAACAATTTTTTGCTGACATACCAGTTTCTACAACTAAGTTACTTATTTCTTCTCCAGCAGTTGCCGAATCATTAATGAAAGAAAATGTACGTGAATGCAAATCAAAATTTAATTTTACCCCTGTAAACACCAATGACATAATTTGTACATTTAGGTCATTAGACATAAAGAAAACTGCTGATCTATGGGGTATTTCTGTAAAGGTGATTAATTCAATTATTGATCTAATTGCACCTTATCTTGCAATAATATTCAATGATTGTGTTCAACGTGGTGTATTTCCTGACCTGATGAAACATAGTAAAGTCATTCCAATATTTAAATCTGGTAGCTCTTCAGATCCTAACAACTATAGGCCAATCTCGATGCTACCAACCCTCAGCAAAATATTTGAAAAAATTATTTTAAATCAATTATTAGCATATTTCAATAGATACAATCTGCTTCATAGAAAACAATTTGGATTTACGAGGGGTCGCTCGACTACCGACGCAGGTATCGAACTAATAAGAAATATCTATGAAGCCTGGGAGAGGTCGCAGGATGCCTTAGGGATTTTCTGCGACTTATCCAAAGCCTTAGATTGTGTTCAACATGAAACTCTGGTCAGGAAACTATATCACTATGGAATTAGAGAATGTGCACTCGACCTTCTGACTTCTTATCTTAACAATAGAATTCAGAGGGTTGACGTTAAAGGGACAAGGTCTCCTGGGGTCTCAGTTGGTATGGGGGTCCCACAAGGATCAATTCTTGGACCTTTTCTATTCCTCATATATATTAATGACTTGCCCTTTCTTGTTGGGAACAAACATGATATAGTATTGTTTGCTGATGATACCTCTTTGGTTTTTAAAATTAATAGGAAACAGGTACAGTATGACGATGTAAACAATGCTATGTCTGATATAGTACACTGGTTTAGCGTAAATAATCTTAGGCTGAATAATAAAAAAACTAAAATTGTAAAATTTAGCACACCAAACGTGCAAAATGTAAAACCCGATGTACTTATCAATGGGGAATCGATGGATCCAGTTGAAACAACTGAATTTCTTGGCCTTACTCTTGATGCCAAATTACAGTGGCTCCCCCATATAAACGGATTGGCGGGTAGACTGAGTTCTGCGGCATTTGCGGTCAAAAAAATTAGATTATTTACCGATGTTGATACGGCTCGCCTAGTTTATTTCAGTTACTTTCACAGTATAATGTCGTACGGTATTATGCTTTGGGGTAACGCAGCCGCTATCCATACTATATTTGTGCTGCAGAAGAGGGCTATTCGCGCAATCTATAACCTGGGAGCCAAGGAATCTTTGAGGTATAAATTTAAAGAAATTAAGATATTGACTGTTGCTTCTCAATATATATTCTGTAATGTTTTGTATGTACGGAAAAATATTAATGTTTTTATGAGAAAATGTGATTCTCATAACGTTGGTACAAGGAACAAACACAATCTTGTTACTCCTGTTACTCGACTGCATAGAGTCAGTAACTCTTTTGTGGGGCAATGTATACGCTTCTACAACAGGATCCCAGAAAGCGTTCAAAATGCTTCTGTTGCGAAATTTAAAAAAATTGTTAAGGAACGCTTGTGTGCGAAAGGTTACTATACAATTAGTGAGTTTATGTTTGATAGCACACCTTGGGAATGAAACGATCGCCTCCTGGCTGTTTCTACTCATATATAATTATGTATATAATTAATTTGACGTAAAAAAAAAAAAAAAAAGTCCCGCTGAGTTTCTTTCGCCGGTTCTTCTCAGGTCAGGGTGTTTTCTTTTCCGAACCGGTGGTAGTGTTTAACTTGACAATCAATAAGAAAGTGTAATACTTCTATATTGAATAAAGGAATTTGAGTTTGAGTTGAGTTTGAATGTTAAGACAAAAGAGGTAGTCTCTGGCTCAAGTATTATTAATACTAATATTAATTTACCTAATAGTAATTTAACCTTGGATAAATTCCTAAATTTTAAAATTAGAAATAATCAAAACAATAATTATAGTAAACTTGTAAACCTGGTGCACCAAAACATTCAAGGAATGACCGGAAAAGATTTAGAAATTTAGTTATTCATAAACAGTAATGCCATTGATATTTTATGTATAACAGAACATTGGCTTGTAAATTATCAGTTTATGTTTAACTTCAGTGGTCACCAGATGGCTAGTATGTTCAGTAGAAAAAATGCTATACGTGGTGGCTCATTAATACTTCTTAACAAACATCTAAAATTTAAAGAACGTATAGGAGATGGTAATAGGCGAGTAAAACTATTAAGATTTACACGGCGATAGACAGTCTTTAATATCACACATACAGTTCACACACAGAAGGAGAAAGAGTAAGCGTACGGAAGATGGAAGTGAAGCTACAAAAGTTTATAGAAAGCACAGTACGAAGGAATAACACAAAACTATTAACTAAGTATAAATATGTATAGCGTAAGCGTATAAGCTAGCGAGCGCATAAAAAAATGGCACGGGTTTCGCGTCTAGCGTCTGGATCGTGACTGACTCGAGACAAAAATGCGAGGCTCCGGAGACGACCGCAGGTGCGCTGACGCAGGGAGCGGTCCGTGTTACATATATATAAAACTTGTCGCGAGTTTTATGTGCGTCGATTTAAGATAATATGTATAAAATTTATTATATAAATATGCGTTGTATTTTTGTTTTAAATATATAATTATATATTTATATTTAAAGTGTAATTACTATATTGTATTTATTTATATTTTGTTACTTATGTTTACGTATAATTTATAATATAATAAATATATGTATGTATATGTATGTATATAAATAATTATATTAGTGTAAAATATATAATTGTAAATGTGTATGTTCGCCACATCACTCCCCTCCAGAGACCGTGCTACGGGCGAAAGTAGTCCGGCAACCGAACATGACGTCCCGACCGAGTAGTTTTTACGTCTGGAGTTTGAGTGGATTTTAATATGGGAATGATGATAGGGGTTGTAGGTGTAGGAGTTTCAATGGAGGTGTTAGTGTCAGACAGTATGTAGGCAGGTTTCAATCGGTCTACTGATACTGTGACATCTTTACCTTTAATTTTAATTTTGAAAACCTTAGCATCTCTAGTCGCCACTTCATATGGGCCAGTATATGCTGGTTGAAGAGAACCTCTCAATGCATCCTCGCGTAGAAATACGTGAGAACAAGTGGAAAGGTCCTTGTATACAAATATTTTTTTATTAATTGCCGAGTGGTGCTTAATGGGGACTGGTTGCAAATTGTTGGCAAATGATCTGATTCGTGCTGAAAAATCAATAACATCAGTTGTGCATTTGTCAACACTGCAATCAAAAAAGTCGCCTGGGAGACGTAAAGGTTCTCCGTATACGAGCTCAGCTGAGGAACATTGAAGGTCGTCCTTGAAAGAGCTTCGTATACCGAGTAGTACAAACGGCAATGACTCAGACCATCGACAGTCCGCATGGCACATAATTGCGGCCTTTAGTTGCCGATGGAATCGCTCGACTAGACCATTGCACTGAGGGTGGTAAGCAGTTGTCTTTCGATGTTTAAAACCAATGGTTTTCGAAAGCTGTTGAAACAGTGAAGACTCAAACTGCCTACCTCGATCAGTGACAATGTCAGTCGGGCAACCAAATCGGGCAACCCACCCAGAAAGGAATGCCTTGGCCACAGACTCTGCCGTAATATCGGCAATAGGTACAGCTTCAGCCCATCGCGTAAAGCGATCGACCGCTGTCAGACAGTACCGATATCCGGCAGATGGAGGTAGTGGTCCGATGAGGTCTAAGTGAACATATTTGAAGCGCGCGTTTGGTAAATCGAGAGTGCCTAATGGAGATGACACATGTCGATTTACTTTCGCGCGTTGGCAGTCCAAACATGTCCTAGACCACTCGCGACAGTCTTTTCTCATCTGTGGCCATACATAGCGTTGAGCTACAAGTTTGGCACTTGTATTAGCACCGGGGTGACTAAGGGCATGTAAACTGGTGAAAATTTGTCTGCGTAATGGTTGAGGTACGAAAGGCCTAGGTGCCGGTGTGCTGACATCGCAGTACAAAGTAGTACGGCTACCAGGGATAGTCAACCTCTTCATACGCAGAGAAGATCCTTCTGCGAGATATTTAGCTAGCTCTCTGTCCGATTCCTGAGCTTTAGCTAGTATCTCTAGATCTACAGGCAAGTGCAATTCCTCAATGCGTGATAAAGTATCTGCCACGACATTGTCCTTACCTGCAATGTGTCTAACATCGGTGGAAAACTGAGATATGAAATCTAAGTATCTATACTGACGAGGAGTGCAATTATTTTTACGCTCGCTAAACATGTAGCATAATGGTTTGTGGTCAGTATAGATTGTAAATGATGTTGCTTCCAACCAATGTCTGAAATATTTGACACTCTCGTAAATAGCTAGGAGCTCTCTATCGTAAGGTGAGTATTTCCTTTGCGATGGGCTTAATTTACGAGAGAAGTATGCCAATGGTTGCCAATGTCTGTCTTTCAGTTGTTGTAAGACACTTCCGATGGCAAGATCTGATGCATCAGTTACCAAACTCAGCTTCGAATTTGAGTCAGGGTGCGCTAGCATAGCTGCGTTACATAAGCTAGCCTTACACTCCTCGAAAGCGGTTAACGAGTCTCCACATATGTCCACTGGCTGTGATGCTTTGACGGAACCCGTGAGTAAAAAATTTAAGGGAGCTTGGATCTGAGCAGCTCGAGGTATAAACCTCCTATAAAAATTAACCATCCCCAGAAATCTGCGAAGCTGTTTAGCTGTCTTGGGAACTGGGTAATTCTTTATAGCCTCTACTTTTCCTTCCAAAGGCTTAGTACCATTTTGTGAAATATGGTAACCTAGAAAAGCGACCTCAGCTACCCCAAATTGACATTTCGAGACATTTATTAGTATTCCATACTCTTGCAGCCTCGTAAAGAGTTCACGAAGATGTTTCTCGTGAAGAGTTTCGTCTTTGGAAAATATTAATATGTCGTCGAGGTAAGGGTAACAAAAGTCTATGCCACGTGTCACTTCATCTATAAACCTTTGGAAAGTCTGAGCTGCGTTCCGTAAGCCAAAAGTCATATATGGAAACTCGAAGAGTCCAAACGGAGTAGTAATGGCCGTTTTCGGGATGTCCTGCTCAAAAACTGGTAACTGGTTATACGCTTTAACTAGATCTATTGTCGAAAAAATTTTGCAACCCGACAGATTGTGTGCAAAATCCTGAATATGTCGGATAGGATATTTGTCCGGAATTGTCCTAGCATTGAGTAATCTGTAGTCACCACAAGGACGCCAGCCGTTGTCCTTCTTGGGGGCTAGGTGCAATGGTGACGACCAGGAACTTTCAGATGGTCGAGCTGTACCGTTTGCCAACATTTCCTCAAACTCAGCCTTAGCGATCTTAAGCTTCTCTGGAGCAAGTCTTCGTGGGGAACAAGACACTGGGGGGCCTGATGTTGTACGAATGTGGTAAGTAATTGTGTGTTTAATAATGCGCACCGGTCCAGTTGGTCGTGTAATCTCCGGGAACTCTGCAAGTAAATCGTTATATTTAGAATTACCGGCCATGACCTTAACGCTAGACACTAAACAGTCTGCTACATTTATTGATGCTATCGTAGATAAATTAGTACTGTTATCTAAAAGGCGTTTATTTCTAACATCTACTGACAAATTAAAATAAGATAAAAAATCTACGCCAATGATAGCTTTGGAAACATCAGCTACTACAAAACGCCACTCAAAGTCTCTACGTAAACCTAAATTAAGTTTAAGATGTACATAACCATAGGTGTTAATTATAGTACCATTCGCCGCACACAATTGATAGTCAGTTCGCACACGTGGTTGACGAAGCGCAGCTCGAGGAAAAACACTTAAATCACTTCCCGTATCGATAAGAAATTGCATCCTCGAACCGCGATCGGTGACGAACAGGCGACCAGTGGTGGAAGGGCAATCGGACGTCGCCATTACCGACTGCCGCTTACTTTTCCCGAATTGTAGTCACAGGGGGGTATGCACTTTTTCGCGAGGTTACCGAATTTGTAATGGTACCAGCATACAGGAAACTTCTTGTAGTTTGAAATTGATCTTCTAGAAGTCGATCGAGTCCTCTGATGTGGCATCTGTCGGCTTCTGGAACGCGGGCGATGGTGTCTGGTGGTGAGCTCACTGACCTGTTTCGTTAACTCGGTTATTTGTCGAGCCATCATGTCCATCGCCGACTCCAATCTGGATACTGAAGCCACCGCCAGCTGCGGTGATGATGGTGCAATGTCATGCACCCTATCTGCCAAATCAGCCAGATCCTGCAACGTCATGTTGGCCTGCGAAGCGATTATTGTTTGCAGGTTGCTTGGTAAGCGGCTGGTCCACACGTCAGTGATAAAGTCATCGGGCATATTCGGTCCGGCCAGCTGCTGCAGATGTCGTAGAAATTGGGAAGGCTTACGGTCACCAAGCTCCTCCGACTGTAAAAGCTGCTTGACTTTTTTCTGCCTCGATATCGAAAGTCGTTTTATCAGCTCGGACTTTAATTTTTCGAACTTTCCGGAAGCAGGTGGATTTTCTATAATATCCTCCACTGTGGCGGAATATTGTCCGTCCAAATACGCCAGGACATAGTAAAATTTGGTGTTATCGTCCGTTATGCGCGCTAAATTAAATTGTGCTTCAATTTGAGCGAACCAAATCTTTGGTTTTTCGACCCAAAATGGCGGCACTCGGACGCCAACGCGGCATAACTCCGCAGATGGGTCCCGATCCGTTGATACACGCTCGCACTTTTTAACGCGATGGCGGACACGTGCACTTCTCACCGATTGTCCCGATTCAGCGGTCTCACCGTCGCTACTCATTGTATATAATGTTCCACGGGGTCACCAGTTATAGGAGATGGTAATAGGCGAGTAAAACTATTAAGATTTACACGGCGATAGACAGTCTTTAATATCACACATACAGTTCACACACAGAAGGAGAAAGAGTAAGCGTACGGAAGATGGAAGTGAAGCTACAAAAGTTTATAGAAAGCACAGTACGAAGGAATAACACAAAACTATTAACTAAGTATAAATATGTATAGCGTAAGCGTATAAGCTAGCGAGCGCATAAAAAAATGGCACGGGTTTCGCGTCTAGCGTCTGGATCGTGACTGACTCGAGACAAAAATGCGAGGCTCCGGAGACGACCGCAGGTGCGCGGACGCAGGGAGCGGTCCGTGTTACATATATATAAAACTTGTCGCGAGTTTTATGTGCGTCGATTTAAGATAATATGTATAAAATTTATTATATAAATATGCGTTGTATTTTTGTTTTAAATATATAATTATATATTTATATTTAAAGTGTAATTATTATATTGTATTTATTTATATTTTGTTACTTATGTTTACGTATAATTTATAATATAATAAATATATGTATGTATATAAATAATTATATTAGTGTAAAATATATAATTGTAAATGTGTATGTTCGCCACAAACGTAAGGATGTTGTGAGCCTTTCTATTGAGCAGACTATTGAAATAGCCTGTGCAGAGCTTGAGCATGTCATTGTTGTATGCGTATACAGACCTCCTAGCGGGTTATATGAAGCATTTGAGAAAATATTGGAAAGTGCATTATTGAAATTATCTGGATCAAGTAAATATATTTTATTTGTGGTGACTTCAACATAAATTTATTAGAAAACTATAGTACAAGTATTAGATTCAGATCATTATTATCTAGACACGCGGTAGCGTGTCAGCCAAGTTCTAGTAACAGAACTGGCGAGCAGCATCGTGTGTAATATTACACGAACCATTTGGAGCTACTTTTGACCACCTAATAACTCAAAAACTATTTGACATAAATTTGTCAAATTTGGCTCATATATTGAAACTCGCGAGATACATATGTGTTCTAAATTTCATAAACGCATCTCAAATGTTTATTTAGATATTAACGTCTAAAAATCGCCATTTTTATCACTGACTGACCTATAGATCAAAACTATAACCTACTTCCAGCTGACCTAGAAAGTTGAAATTTGGCATGCAGGTAGATAATTAGGCCAATATAAAGGAACAAATCTGAAACTGGTAATTTTTTATCATTTTATTATAATTTTTCATTTTATTGGGTCTATAGGAACACTTATATACTTAGTTCCTGAAATAACTGTAATGTAATAAAAACAATAATGTAAGAACCAGCAATCAAAACTTATGACAGCCGGTCTTAAAGTGGATTTTAAGGTCTTTACGTGAATATATAACAAGTTGAATACCACCCTTAAGTTTTTTAAATCCAAATATTTCCGTTTTATTACTTATGAGTATAGTCGACTTTCGTATTTATTACGTTATTAACTAGCATTTAGCGCACATCAATGGTGCAAAATCATTATACTTAAAAAAATAATAGGCATTTCGGTACAAGGCGCGCAACGCGACGCCGGAGCTGCGGGATAGGAGCGTTGCAACTAAACCTTAACGCGGACGTGTCTGAGCGAGTGGCAACCGCGCTCATAAGAATTATTTCAATGCCTTCCGATGGAAGCTGCCTAGTCTATTCGACTGCATATTTTTTGTTTGAGTATACTAGTGTACAACAATAAAATAGGTTTCGTGAGACTGTAGTAGAGTATGTATATCGTAACATGAATGATTTAAGTTTGTACTCTAGCGCAACAAACGGGGATCCTTATTGCTTGGAAGAACAGTATCGAGCAAGCATGCTGATGTCAGCAAAGGACTGGTGAATGGGTCCAATGGAAAAATAGAGAAGGTAAATTGGGGACGTCGACAACAGCAATAGCGCACGTAAAATAACAATTCAATTTAAACATAATTTAATTTGCGAACTAGAAGTCAAAACCAAGTTACAAAGGAAACAATTCTCTATTTGCTTAGCATATTCTACTACTATACACAAATCACAAGGCCTTCGCCTTGACGTTGTTCTTTTCGACATAGGCTCCTCTATATTTAGTAAAGAGCAGGCTGACGTTGGCCTCTCTAGAGTTAAAAACTTAGATGTAGTACATTTTATCAATTTAGGTCCAAGTCAAATCAAGACACAAGAGAGCTCTATTGTAGAGTACAACCGTCTGCGCACGTTATACCACCCCTACTTGGGCAAATGAAGTATAAACAGAAAACGCGTAAAATAAATCCGGACACTGAATGGGCAATTCACTCGAACATTTCAGAGGTACCTACAAGAAAAATAAGAACGTATCAAAAAAAAAAGACAATTATACCCCGTAAACATAAGAAAATAGAATAGTTTAACAAAAACCATATGGTATTAATTTTGTTATTAATAAGTAATAATTTATATACAAAAAGTAGTGATATCCCATCCAAAACTTCCCCGTTTTTGAATGCTTCCCCGTTTAAACGAGTGTACGTTTAAACGGGGAAGCATTAGATGTTTTAGAATCAACAGAGTTCCTTGGTATGACAATAGACTCTAAGCTCCAATGAGGCCCCCATATAAATAAATTGGCGAATAGACACAGCTCTGCAGCTTATCGAATTGTATCAATATAAATTTTATATTGTGGGTTCCAGAGTACAGAACCATATTCCAACAATGAACGGACAAAGCAATTATATAAAAGGATAAAGTTTGTGTCATTATTAAAATCTTTACTAACCCTGAGGATAAAACCAAGCATTCGATATGCCTTTGCAACTATACAATCTATATCGAATTTGAATTTCAATTTGCTGTCCAGATATATGCCTAAGTCTCTCACCTCCGTTACTCTGGTAATATTGTCATTATTCAATTTATATTTTATATTAGATTTGGTTTTCGTGTAAAAGAGATAATGCAACATTTTTTAATATTAATATTCAGTGAGTTTTCGTTACAATAACTGCACAAGTTATAAAGATCATTCTGCAAAAGGCTACAATCCGAAGGCTTATCAATAATTCTAAAGATTTTCATGTCATCAGCATATAACAGTATATTATGTAATTTACAAAAATGTTAAATAATAACAGACCGAGGTGAGAGCCCTGTGGCACACTAGAAGAAACTGGAACAAAAGAAAAACAAAAGTCCCTGATCGTCACCGCTTGACTTCTGTTACGAAGGTATGAGGACAACCAACGAAGCAGGTCGCCATGTATACCAACTTGCTCTAGTTTATGCAATAAGATTGTGTGCGATATTTTGTCAAAAGTCTTAGAGTAGTCAGTATACACAACGTCTACCTGATAGCCCCTATCCATAGCTGTGGTCACATGATGTGTTAACTCGCATACATTTGTTTCAGTAGATCGTCTATTCACAAAACCATGTTGCTCGTTAATCAATGCACCCCTTACGAAGGGAGAGATCCCGTCATAAATGATTATTTCGACAGTTCTATATGGCCAATATCCAAATTACTATTTCTAGAACAATTAAGTACTGGAAAGGCGACAGGAATTTCAATAACAGACTGGAAATAATCATTAAAAAGTGAGCATATATCACTCCCCCCACAAGCAGTACGATTCATTAAAAATAGATTATTAGGTAGACCACAAGATGATTTTGTGCCTACGTATTATCTTTTGTTAATGTAAGCAAATCTTAAATACATCAGAAGGACCAGTCGAAATTAAATCTAACTTATGTTTAAAGATTGAATCTATTAATAAATACGATTATAATCCCATTAAAAATTGCAATAATGCACTAAATAGAAGCCAAGAAGTTTTAAAATCTCTTAGAACTTCTCACTTGAATCAAGAAGAATCAGACGCCATAACCTTTGCCATAACTTCTCAGACATCTTTCATTTGCCTTGTGCCTACGTATTATCTTTTGTTAATGTAAGCAAAAATCACTGTCCATAATGGCATCTAGAAACAAGTCGATATTCGATATGTTACATTGTCAATTAATATATTATTATATGTTCTGTCGCCAGTCGCCATTCTAACATCGCACCGTAATATCGTCGTAACAATTAAATATTGTAAATTATATTACAATACATATATCTATACTCAATTGCCTTTTATTACATCATCCACAAGACATTTAAGGCAAATTGGTGACCCCGACGTGATAAGAGATTTGGAAAATTTGGCTACTATTGCAGACAAAATTATGGAAAATACAAGGCCTATTCAAATAACGGAGGTTAGTAGTAAACCGTAGACGTCACCCGTACCGACGACCGTAGCACAAGTAGCTCAAAAAGCTTTAAGTGGTAGTGCCACACTGCATACCTTCGGGTTGCAGCCGAATGGGCCGGCACGCCCGGGGAAGTACCACTCTCTCACTTAAAATCAGCGTGAAGTGGTAGCTATGTTACCGCGTTTCGTCTGGTATGTGAGAGTCCCGGAGGCCCGATCCCCCCCCCCCCTAAACATGATGGTTGTGCAGAATTTGGTTACATTACCCAAGGAGGGTACCATCAGCGACTGCGGTGGAGAATCCCTCCCTGGGCATCCATGCTCAGGACGTACACCACCTGAGCAGGGATGCCCAGGCTGCCCTCCAAATTCTGGGGGGGGCAATTTTGCACTCCCCACTGTTCGGGGCAAGCGGAGCAGGCATCATAAGGCAACCACCCTAAGGCATCATAACCCTACCACCCTCACTGTGGACTTCTGCAACATAAGGGGACTCAACTCGAACTTGAACGCCGTCCACTTTCACCTTGAGACGGCGAAGCCGGCCTTGCTCTTTCTTACCGAGACTCAGATATCTTCTCCTGCCGATACGACTTTTCTTTCCTACCCCGGGTATAAATTGGAACATTCCTTTGTACCACGAGCTGGGGTGTGCGTTTACGTCAGAGATGATATCTGCTCTCGACGCCTCGGCAGTCTTGAAGGACAGGACCTATCAATTATCTGGCTGCGTGTAGATTGTGACGACCATCCGCGAATCTACGCTTGCCTTTATAGGTCCCATAGCGGTAATGCCGAAACCGACCGACTGGTTGAGCACGTCCAAATGGCTACAGATTCCGTACTGCAGCAGATCCCATCCGCAGAGATCGTGGTTCTTGGTGATTTTAATGCCCACCATGCCGAATGGCTTGGATCACGTACTACTGATCATGCGGGTAGATCTGTTCTCGACTTCGCTTTAGCATATGATTTGACACAACTGGTCACCTCGCCAACGCGAATACCGGACGTGGAGGATTATACACCTTCCCTGTTGGACCTTCTGCTGACTTCTCATCCGGATAGCTATCAGGTTATCGTCGATCCCCCTCTGGGCTCGTCGGACCACTGTCTCGTTCGGAGTACAGTTCCGGTTATGCGGTACTCACGACCTCGTTTCATGGGCTGCCGCCGCGTGTGGCACTACAAGTCAGCGGATTGGGATGGGATGCGGTCCTTCTTTGCCTCCTACCCATGGGGGCAGGTTTGTTTCTCGCTGGATGATCCGAGCATTATTGCCGACTCTGTTGCCGATGTGGTGCTTCAGGGTATGGAACTGTTCATTCCGTTTTCTGCGGTGCCCATCGGTGGCAAGTTCCAGCCCTGGTTTGGTCGTTTCTGCAAAACGGCCTCACGCCGAAATTGGGAACGTTACCATGACTGGGCTAACGCATCAGCGTCTCGTGATGTAAAGACTAGCGCATTCAGAAAGGAATATAACTCTGCCTCTAGGTCCTTCAAAAATGTGATTGCTGAGGCGAAGACGGAGTACATTGGCAGAATTGGCGAGAGACTGGTGCGTCTCCCTTCAGGAACACGTGCGTTCTGGTCTCTCGCTAAAGCTGTTCTTGGGAATTTCTGTCAGCCTTCTTTTCCATCTCTGCACAAGGACGGTGAGTCATTGGCCCATACCGCGAAAGAGAAAGCTGATCTTTTAGGCTCTCTCTTCGCGTCGAATTCGACCCTGGATGACCAAGGAAATTCACCACCAACAATACCGCGATGTGATACCACGATGCCGGAGGTTAAATTCCGGCAAAGTGCAGTTCGTAAAGCACTTTTTTCCTTGGACATTCATAAGTCGAGTGGACCCGATGGCATCCCTCCAATCGTGCTACGGACATGTGCTCCCGAGTTGGCACCGGTCTTAACGCGTCTTTTCCGGCAATCTTACGCATTAGGCGTCGTCCCGATCTCCTGGAAGACTGCTTTAGTGCATCCGATTCCCAAAAAGGTTAACCGCTCAGACCCGTCCAATTATAGGCCTATAGCCATCACCCCCTTGTTCTCCAAGGTAATGGAGTCCATTGTAAACTGTCAGCTCCTGTGGTATCTAGTGGAGTACCAGCTGATTAGTGACCGCCAGTACGGTTTCCGTCGAGGTCGCTCAGCCGGTGATCTTCTAGTTTACCTTACTCATAAATGGGCGGAAGCAGTTGAGAGCAAGGGGGAGGCATTAGCAGCCAGTCTGGACATAGCGAAGGCCTTCGATCGCGTATGGCACAAAGCGCTTCTTTCGAAGCTTCCTTCCTATTGGCTTCCCGGGAAATTATGCAGTTGGATTACCAGCTTTTTGGCAGATCGGAGCATCAAGGTCGTTGTCAACGGTGCATGCTCCGACCAAAAATTCGTCAACGCTGGTGTTCCACAAGGCTACGTTCTGTCACCCACTCTGTTTCTTCTGCATATCAATGACTTGTTGCAAATCAGGAACATTCACTGCTATGCAGACGACAGTACCGTTGACACCTCATACACCGGCCGTGCTAATATTTCTCGGGAAAACGTCGAAGAAAACCGGAACAAACTTGTGTCTGAAATCGAGTCTTCGTTAAACGAAGTCTCGAACTGGGGCCGGCTAAACCTAGTCCATTTCAACCCCAAAAAGACGCAAGTTTGCGCGTTAACCGCTAAAAAAACACCATTCGTCGTATCTCCACGATTCGAGAACATTCCGTTAGCCGCCACAGCTAGTATCGGAATACTTGGCGTTGATGTTTCGAGCCTCGTTCAGTTCCGCGGTCAACTGGAAGGCAAAGCCAAATTGGCATCAAAAAAGCTTGGTGTGCTCAGCAAGGCAAGACAGTATTTCACGTCGGCCCATCGCCTAAGACTATACAAGGCGCAAATTCGGCCTCACATGGAGTACTGCTCTCACCTCTGGGCGGGTGCTCCCCAGTACCAGCTCCTTCCATTTGACCGTATCCAACGTAGAGCAGCTCGAATTATCGACGATCAAGCCCTTTCTGATCTGCTCGATCCTTTGGCTTTGCGTAGAGATGTTGGATCACTCTGCATCTTCTACCGAATTTTCCACGGGGAGTGTTCCGAGGAATTGTTTGGATTAATCCCGGCAGCTGAATTCCATCTTCGGACATCTCGACAAAATTCTAAATTTCACCCACACCACTTAGATGTCCGTAAATCCACAACAGCGCGATTTTTAAGGCATTTTCTGCCTCGCACAACCACTCTGTGGAACCAGCTTTCGCCGGCGGTTTTTCCGAACCGATACGACTTGGGAACCTTCAAAAAAAGAGCGTACTTATTTCTTAAAGGCCGGCAACGCACCTGTAACCCCCCTGGTGTTGCAGATGTCCATGGGCGGTGGTAGTCGCTTTCCATCAGGTGAGCCTCCTGCTCGTTTGCCCCCTATACCATAAAAAAAAAAAAAGTTATCTTTACAAGTGATGGAATTGCAGAAAATTCAAAGATTTCAACACAAAAAACGAAATTATAAAATTCATAATCGCTACCGATCAAAATCCCGTGGCCGTAATATGATACGGCGTAAGTCTCGGAGCGCCGATGATCTTTGCTACTATCATGCGCGATTTCGCCATAGAGCTAACAAATGTACAGAGCTGTGCGCATGGAATAAACAAAATACCCAGAACAAGTAAAACTAAATTAGGTGCAGTCAGTGGCGGATGTCTGCACCCTTTTACCATGCCACCGCCTTTGCGTGACCGACTTAAACAGTGGTCTACGTTTTTTGGTGGACACGGGAGCCAACGTTTCTGTTTTGTCAGCCGTTAAAAAACCCTACAGACATAGTGATAGTGACAGTTATAGACTTTATGCCGCGAATGGGAGTGAAATACGAACATATGGAACTAAGCGCTTAGAGTTAAATTTAAAATTAAGAAGACCTCATGCTTGGAATTTTATACTCGCCGACGTAACACAGCCTATCCTTGGTGCCGATTTTTTAAATCACCACAAACTCTTAGTGGATGTAAATGGTCGAAAACTTATCGATTCTGTTACGAGTCTAAACGTTATTGGGTCTATGGTAAATTGCAAACAAGACACTATCAAAACAATACAGGTCACCAACCCGTACTACGATTTATTGTAAGCTTATCCCGATATAACAAAACCTATGTGTTACAAAAATGTGCCAAAACATAACGTTATGCACCACATCGAGACTAATGGACCCCCTGTCTTCGCCCGCGCTCGACCTCTTTCCGCCGACAAATATATGAGAGTTAAGAAAGAGTTTGAATTCATGCAAGAAATAGGCATATGTCGACCTTCGAAGAGTTGTTGGGCCAGTCCACTTCACGTTGTTGCTAAAAAGAACGGTGAAATACGATTATAGCAGTCTTAATGCCATCACCAAGCCGGATAGATACCCGATTCCGCGTATTCATGACTTTACATACCCACACTGGCTGGAAAGAAGATATTTTCCCGAATTGATTTACATTGTGCATACCACTTTATTCCGATGGCGCCGGACGACATTGAAAAAACAGCAATGATAACTCCATTTGGCCTGTTCGAATTTCCACGAATGACTTTTGGCTTAAGAAACGCAGCCCAAACTTTTCAGCGCTTTATGAACCATGTTGTTTTTGAAGGTCTGGTTTTGTATTTAATTACATCGATTATAGCATTATTTTTTCAAACTCGGAATCGGAACATCGAATGCATTTGAGTAATAGATTGAAGGTCATTACAGACTATTCCAAGCCAAAAACAGTATCACAATTGCGCCGCTTTATGGGAATGATTAACTTTTACAGAAGTCATTTACCTAAAGCCGCTAAATACCATGCAATTTTGAATGCATATTTACATAATACAAAACGTAACGATAGAACCCCAATCACATGGAGCAAAGACGCTGAAGAGGCATTTGAATTGTGTAAAAATAATTTAAAAGAGGCCGTTTTGCTGTCGCATCCTGTTTCCGGAGCACCTTTAGCTATTATGACTGACGCATCCAACACGTGCGCAGGCGCTGTTCTACAACAAAAAATTGGCCAAAAATGGAAACCGCTATCCTTCTTTTCCTGCAAATTTAGCGAAGCTTAGCAACGTTATAGTGCTTACGACCGGGAGCTACTATCTATTTACATGGCTGTAAAACATTTTAAGTACACGATTGAAGTTCAACAAGTGACCGTATTTACGGATCATAAGCCGCTCGTGTACGCCTTACACATAAAAGCTACGAGTGGCACCGATACACCTAGACGCCTACGACACCTGGATTTCATAAGTCAGTTTTGTAAATCAATAGAGTACATTCAAGGCTCGCAAAATATCGTGGCGGATAGCTTATCAAGAATCGAACAGATAGACATGCCTTCGCCAATCGACTATACAGAAATATCCAAAGCTCAACAAAACGACGAAGAATTAAAATACTTGCTGAAATCAAAAAATTTAAATTTTAAAGCCATCGTAGATCCAAAATGCAATGAACCGATATATTGTGAAATATCAAAAGAGTGCGCGCGCCCTTACCTACCGCATGACTATCGTATTACAGCCTTTAAAGCTCTTTTCCATCTTGTAGCCGTTTTGAACATCTACACATGGACATTATCGGTCCATTAACGTATTGTCAAGGATATAGATACATACTGACTATGATAGACAGAGCGACTGGGTGGCCTGAGGTAAAATGCTTAAAGGACATCACCGCAGAAAGCGTCGCACGCGCATTATATACTCAATGGATTACGAGATTCGGTTGTCCCTCCAAAATTACCACAGACCAAGGCCGCCAATTTGAATCAAATCTTTTCTGTAAATTGGCAAAATATATGGGTATATCAAAAATTCGCACTACAGCTTACCATCCACAAGCCAACGGTACGATAGAAAGGTGGCATAGAACGCTAAAGACAGCACTGATGTCACGTGGAAATACTGAAAATTGGGTAAAGGAGCTACCAACCGTTTTATTAGGCCTCAGAGCAAGCTTACGAGACGATACAGGCATTTCTGCCGCGGAAATGGTTTACGGCACTACTCTAAAATTACCAGGAGATTTTTTTGAGCCGTCAAAGCAAGCATCTCCGAATGACGAAACATTATTGCAAGATTTGCGTATGCATATTCGTAACCTCGCCGCCGTACCGAAGCGACCGCACAGACAAGGAAATATATTTCTACACCCAGCCTTATCATCGTGTACGCATGTATTTGTACGCTGCGACCATGTCACGAAACCCCTAACAACCCCATATTTTGGGCCTCATAAGGTCATTGAGAGAGGAGATAAATATTTTAAAATTATGATCTCCGATAATATAAAAACAATTTCAATCGATCGATTAAAACCTGCATTTCTAATGCACAATAACTCAGAAATACAATACGCTCCATCAAATAAGGCCGAAGAATTCATAACAAATTCCAAAGTGCATAGCGGCAGCAGAGAGGGCCACGATAACAATAACAACCAGATGCGAACCCGATACGGGCGACTCATCAAACCTACAGTGCGATTTATGTCTGCGTAAAAAAACTTCTTATAATTATTCATACTTTCATCCGACGACAACTAATGCGCTACGATTTCGTGTAACATCAGGATGGGAAAACCACAAAGCAAAGAAGAAATTATCATTGCCCAAAACGGGCAGGCAAATCAGGCGAACACAAGCCTACTGCATGATTACGCATGATAAATTAAACCTTATAGTCATGCTAATCATCACGGCTGTCATCACTGTCACCTGTTTAATATGTTGGAGATACTGCAAACAAAAGTACACTAAGTACCTGAGAAGAGAAATCCAGGGGTTGCGCGATAGCCGTAGAGATCGCGACCCACCTCATCCACCTCACTCAGTGCCAACATACTCCGTGGCGTAAAAAGTGAACTCGTGTTGTGCAATTAATAAATATGAATAAATAAATGTGCTAAAAATAGTGAAGTTACAATATAACTGTTGTAATCGTAGGTATATTGTGTCGTGTATTGTATCTTTAAATTTAAGAATATACCCATTTTTATATATATGTCGCAACCGGGTGAATTATTTCTGACAACGCCATCTAGTGGTATACGTTCGAGACTACGTTATGGAATCGTTTCAGGAACGCCAGCGCCACGTAGCGGCACTCGATGGAGTTTGTGTAAGCATGCGCCAGAGGGGAACGTCGGACATCACTACTCTCCGAGCGTTCGGCGCGTGCAGTCACAGAACCATCGCGCATTCCGGTCACCTACTTAAACTGTGTTACTGAGTCATTATACTGTGGTTGATTGTACAAGTGTGTTTTCTTGATCCTACGTCACCCACCGATAGACGCCCACATAAGAAAACCATGAACTATAACTGTGGTGATGGCCCTCCGCCGTCAAATATAATAAATAATATTATTAATATTAATATAATAATATAGAAAAATCAAAAAAGTAACCCTAAATATAAGATTTAGAAGTTTTTTTTTTATTTGATTTTATAACTGTTTTCAATTTAAATGTTTACTGTAGTTTAGTAGTGAGTTACTTAATTCTAAATATAAGTATGACTGTCCTACTACTGTGATCTAGATATCTTTGTAAATTGTAAATGTGTGATTTAATTATCTTTTTTGAGACTGAAACTAAGAGTGTAATAGTTATTTTTGTAATTATTATTTTTATATAAGACCTAACAGAGATTGATGATTCTTCTAAGTACAAATACAAATCAAAGTATTAATTAATAAGATTTTGAAATACCCATGCTTAGTATTTAATAAACAGTAACAATTAGTGATTTGATTATTCATTTAAAAAAAAAAATTAATTAAGAACTTAATTTGAAAAAAATATAAAAATACTACTCATATTTTTATATTATCTTAAAAAAATGATAACAACAAACTTGATATACTGTGTTTCTATTTCATATCCTAATTAATGCAGAATAATGGGTAAACTGAAGCTAAGGCCGAATATTCGGTTTCGGTTTCGGTTTCGACCGGAAAACCAATTTCGGTCGGACTCTACTTATTAGTTGCTTGCGAAGAAATTGAATCGTTTTACCAAAAAATTCAAACAACTTGTTTAGTTAGTGACCAAGATTTTAGCACCATGACTGACTTTGACATGAAAACTGCTACTTCTCTTCTACCTATTATGACAGAAGATGAAGAATTTACTAAAAAATTAATAGATTGTATCGAATTCTATAGCCAAACCATTAGGAAAGAACATGAACAGTTACATATTTCTTTTGTCCTTAAAACTCGTTTAACTAAAAATGCCAAATTACGTTTGTTATCTAACTATGAATCTTCCACAGAACTTATTGCCGACATGAAAAATAATCTGTTGGCTAAGCAGTCAACCACGGCACTACAAATAGAAATGTTAAAATCTAGACAAGGTTCGCAGAGTATTGAGGAATTTGGTAAGAAACTTGAGGATTTATTTGTTGAATTGACTATTTCCCAAGCTAACGGTGACTATAACGCGTTTAAAATATTAAGACCCGTAAACGAAAAATTAGCAATACAGCGATTCACCGAAGGTTTGAGAAACAGTCGATTAAGCACTATTTTAGCGGCCCGCAACTACTCAGAGCTGAAAGATGTTATAAGAGCAGCCAAAGACGAGGAACTGTCGCATCAAGGCTCTTTTACATCAGCTGAAACGATTTTCACGACTCAACTATCTTATAGGGGCATAGTAGAGGTCGAGTATTAAACAACGCACGCCAACATTACACGCCAAATCGTTCATTTAGGCCGATGCCGAATCAAACATCTAGTTTATACCACCGAGGAAACAATAGAGGATCCACAAGTAATTCTCGAGGACGCGGACATAATTTTGAACGTGCAGTATCGTGAGGTAGAAATAATAACGGTAGAAAACAGCATGGGTATCTTATGAATCAATCCCAAAACGATATACAGGTTACTACTTCGGAAAATAACCAAAACTTAGAGTTTTTTCGATCCTAACTTTATTCTAGCATGCAATACATATAATAATTTCGTAGAGTTTACAATATTAGGTACCAAATATAGAATGCTAGTTGACACGGGCGCCTCGATGTCAGTGATTAAATACGATGTAATAAGAGATAGGAATATTCCAATACATCCAAAACGCGTAGCCGTAAAAGGTATTGGTGGCACCTCGTACACCGAGGGCTATGTTTACATACCGTTTACCTTATGTGGAATAGAATTCAAACATAAGTTTTATGTCTTAAAGAATTTGCCTTGTATTCAAGATGGTTTAATCGGACAAGAATTTTTAACTAATTATAATTGTGTATTAAAATACGAAAATAATACATTTACTTTAAATAGCTTCGACAAACCAATTACGCTCTCCTTAGGTTTAGGAAAATTAGGTAAAAATACATTTATAAAGGTACCTCCGAGGTGTGAAAAGTTTTTTCAAGTTGATTCTTATTTGAATGAATCGTATGTTATATTTCCCAGAGAATTGTGTGAAGGTGTATTTATCGCTGGAAGTATTAGTCAACAGAAAGAGGGAAAAATATTTATTCAAATTTTAAATACTCGCGAAACAGAAATTAATCTTAGTTATTTTAGGCCTGAAATTGATTTATTATCGAATTATAATATTTGTTCGTTTAACAAAGAAAATTTGGACGGAAAAAAAGTTCGGAAATTGTTATCATTAATTAAATGGAATCATTTGAACAAAGAAGAAAGCATTAGTATACAAAGTATTTGTGCGAAATATGCTGACGTATTTTTCTTGCCAGGAGACAAGTTAGGTACGTGTAATCTTTACGAACAAAATATACAACTAAAAGCTAATACGAATCCGGTCTATACTAAACAATATAGATTACCGTTTTCTCAACGTAATGAAATAGAAAAACAAGTAAAAAAAATGTTGGCCAATGATATTATCGAACCCGCTAACAGCGAATGGTCTAGCCCAGTACTATTAGTACCAGTATTAGTATTAGTAATTTATAAGTGGTAGTGCCACACTGCATACCTTCGGGTTGCAGCCGAATGGGCCGGCACGCCCGGGGAAGTACCACTCTCTCACTTAAAATCAGCGTGAAGTGGTAGCTATGTTACCGCGTTTCGTCTGGTATGTGAGAGTCCCGGAGGCCCGATCCCCCCCCCCCCCCTAAACATGATGGTTGTGCAGAATTTGGTTACATTACCCAAGGAGGGTACCATCAGCGACTGCGGTGGAGAATCCCTCCCTGGGCATCCATGCTCAGGACGTACACCACCTGAGCAGGGATGCCCAGGCTGCCCTCCAAATTCTGGGGGGGGCAATTTTGCACTCCCCACTGTTCGGGGCAAGCGGAGCAGGCATCATAAGGCAACCCCTACCACCCTCACTGTGGACTTCTGCAACATAAGGGGACTCAACTCGAACTTGAACGCCGTCCACTTTCACCTTGAGACGGCGAAGCCGGCCTTGCTCTTTCTTACCGAGACTCAGATATCTTCTCCTGCCGATACGACTTTTCTTTCCTACCCCGGGTATAAATTGGAACATTCCTTTGTACCACGAGCTGGGGTGTGCGTTTACGTCAGAGATGATATCTGCTCTCGACGCCTCGGCAGTCTTGAAGGACAGGACCTATCAATTATCTGGCTGCGTGTAGATTGTGACGACCATCCGCGAATCTACGCTTGCCTTTATAGGTCCCATAGCGGTAATGCCGAAACCGACCGACTGGTTGAGCACGTCCAAATGGCTACAGATTCCGTACTGCAGCAGATCCCATCCGCAGAGATCGTGGTTCTTGGTGATTTTAATGCCCACCATGCCGAATGGCTTGGATCACGTACTACTGATCATGCGGGTAGATCTGTTCTCGACTTCGCTTTAGCATATGATTTGACACAACTGGTCACCTCGCCAACGCGAATACCGGACGTGGAGGATTATACACCTTCCCTGTTGGACCTTCTGCTGACTTCTCATCCGGATAGCTATCAGGTTATCGTCGATCCCCCTCTGGGCTCGTCGGACCACTGTCTCGTTCGGAGTACAGTTCCGGTTATGCGGTACTCACGACCTCGTTTCATGGGCTGCCGCCGCGTGTGGCACTACAAGTCAGCGGATTGGGATGGGATGCGGTCCTTCTTTGCCTCCTACCCATGGGGGCAGGTTTGTTTCTCGCTGGATGATCCGAGCATTATTGCCGACTCTGTTGCCGATGTGGTGCTTCAGGGTATGGAACTGTTCATTCCGTTTTCTGCGGTGCCCATCGGTGGCAAGTTCCAGCCCTGGTTTGGTCGTTTCTGCAAAACGGCCTCACGCCGAAATTGGGAACGTTACCATGACTGGGCTAACGCATCAGCGTCTCGTGATGTAAAGACCAGCGCATTCAGAAAGGAATATAACTCTGCCTCTAGGTCCTTCAAAAATGTGATTGCTAAGGCGAAGACGGAGTACATTGGCAGAATTGGCGAGAGACTGGTGCGTCTTCCTTCAGGAACACGTGCGTTCTGGTCTCTCGCTAAAGCTGTTCTTGGGAATTTCTGTCAGCCTTCTTTTCCATCTCTACACAAGGACGGTGAGTCATTGGCCCATACCGCGAAAGAGAAAGCTGATCTTTTAGGCTCTCTCTTCGCGTCGAATTCGACCCTGGATGACCAAGGAAATTCACCACCAACAATACCGCGATGTGATACCACGATGCCGGAGGTTAAATTCCGGCAAAGTGCAGTTCGTAAAGCACTTTTTTCCTTGGACATTCATAAGTCGAGTGGACCCGATGGCATCCCTCCAATCGTGCTACGGACATGTGCTCCCGAGTTGGCACCGGTCTTAACGCGTCTTTTCCGGCAATCTTACGCATTAGGCGTCGTCCCGATCTCCTGGAAGACTGCTTTAGTGCATCCGATTCCCAAAAAGGGTAACCGCTCAGACCCGTCCAATTATAGGCCTATAGCCATCACCCCCTTGTTCTCCAAGGTAATGGAGTCCATTGTAAACTGTCAGCTCCTGTGGTATCTAGAGGAGTACCAGCTGATTAGTGACCGCCAGTACGGTTTCCGTCGAGGTCGCTCAGCCGGTGATCTTCTAGTTTACCTTACTCATAAATGGGCGGAAGCAGTTGAGAGCAAGGGGGAGGCATTAGCAGCCAGTCTGGACATAGCGAAGGCCTTCGATCGCGTATGGCACAAAGCGCTTCTTTCGAAGCTTCCTTCCTATGGGCTTCCCGGGAAATTATGCAGTTGGATTACCAGCTTTTTGGCAGATCGGAGCATCAAGGTCGTTGTCGACGGTGCATGCTCCGACCAAAAATTCGTCAACGCTGGTGTTCCACAAGGCTACGTTCTGTCACCCACTCTGTTTCTTCTGCATATCAATGACTTGTTGCAAATCAGGAACATTCACTGCTATGCAGACGACAGTACCGTTGACACCTCATACACCGGCCGTGCTAATATTTCTCGGGAAAACGTCGAAGAAAACCGGAACAAACTTGTGTCTGAAATCGAGTCTTCGTTAAACGAAGTCTCGAACTGGGGCCGGCTAAACCTAGTCCATTTCAACCCCAAAAAGACGCAAGTTTGCGCGTTAACCGCTAAAAAAACACCATTCGTCGTATCTCCACGATTCGAGAACATTCCGTTAGCCGCCACAGCTAGTATCGGAATACTTGGCGTTGATGTTTCGAGCCTCGTTCAGTTCCGCGGTCAACTGGAAGGCAAAGCCAAATTGGCATCAAAAAAGCTTGGTGTGCTCAGCAAGGCAAGACAGTATTTCACGTCGGCCCATC
Source organism: Vanessa atalanta (assembly GCF_905147765.1). Classification (NCBI taxonomy): domain Eukaryota; kingdom Metazoa; phylum Arthropoda; class Insecta; order Lepidoptera; family Nymphalidae; genus Vanessa; species Vanessa atalanta. The sequence goes on from NC_061901.1 coordinate 7,301,741, forward strand.
GCCTAAGACTATACAAGGCGCAAATTCGGCCTCACATGGAGTACTGCTCTCACCTCTGGGCGGGTGCTCCCCAGTACCAGCTCCTTCCATTTGACCGTATCCAACGTAGAGCAGCTCGAATTATCGACGATCAAGCCCTTTCTGATCTGCTCGATCCTTTGGCGTTGCGTAGAGATGTTGGATCACTCTGCATCTTCTACCGAATTTTCCACGGGGAGTGTTCCGAGGAATTGTTTGGATTAATCCCGGCAGCTGAATTCCATCTTCGGACATCTCGACAAAATTCTAAATTTCACCCACACCACTTAGATGTCCGTAAATCCACAACAGCGCGATTTTTAAGGCATTTTCTGCCTCGCACAACCACTCTGTGGAACCAGCTTTCGCCGGCGGTTTTTCCGAACCGATACGACTTGGGAACCTTCAAAAAAAGAGCGTACTTATTTCTTAAAGGCCGGCAACGCACCTGTAACCCCCCTGGTGTTGCAGATGTCCATGGGCGGTGGTAGTCGCTTTCCATCAGGTGAGCCTCCTGCTCGTTTGCCCCCTATACCATAAAAAAAAAAAAAACCTAAAAAATCAGAAGATAATAATAAAAGCTGGCGTTTAGTGATAGATTTTCGGAAATTAAATGATTGTATAATGCATGACAAATTTCCCCTTCCGAATATAAGTGATATATTAGACTCACTTTCAGGAGCTATTTATTTTTCTCAATTAGATTTAACACAAGCTTATTATCAAACGAAGCTAAATGATGACAGTAGGAAATATACCGCATTCACAACACCGTCTGGCCAGTATCAAATGACCCGTATGCCTATGGGTTTGAAAACCAGTCCTGGTTCATTTTCACGCTTAATGACAGTAGCAATGTCGGGACTTAATTACGATAAATGTAACAAGGCTTAGAAAAGTTAATTTAAAATTAAATCCTGATAAGTGCGATTTTCTTCGAAAAGAAATTTTATACCTCGGACACGTGGTATCAGCGGACGGCATTAAACCAGATCCAGAAAAAATTAAGGCATTAATTAATTATCCGGTTCCTAAAAACGTAGACGAGCTCAAACGATTTGTAGCCTTTGCAAACTATTATCGAAAGTTTATTCCGAATTTCGCCCAAATCTGTATTCCATTAAATGATTTATGTCGTAAAAATGTAATATTTAATTGGGGATAAAAACTCATTTAGTACTTTAAAAGAAATGGTAATGAGCCCTCCAATATTACAATATCCTATTTTCGATTATAATAACACATTTATACTACATACGGACGCCTCAGGGTTATGCAATAGGCTCGATTTTATGTAATGGTGATCGTAGACCAATAGCTTACGCCAGTCGTAGTTTAAATAAAGCTGAACGTAGGTATCCAACGATTGAGAAAGAGTTTTTAGCGATTGTTTGGTCTGTTAAATATTTTAGACCGTATCTCTATGGACGAAAGTTAATTATAAAAAGGGATCATAGACCCTTAATATTTTTATACAATATGACAGATCCTTCCAGTAGATTGTTAAAATTTCGGCTAATACTTGAAGAGTATGATTTTAAGGTTACTTATGTGAAAGCGTGTGATAATTTAGTTGCAGATGCATTATCACGCATAGAAATTAGTAGTGAAGAATTAAAGGCGATGAATGATCATATTTTGTCAGTACTTACAAGGGCACAAAAGAAGAAGCTTGATGAAAAACCTTGTAATTCTACTTCGGTTTCTAATATTTCTACGGACAATTGGACTGATCACAGCGCGGGATTATTGGTGGTGACTTTCCTCGGTCATCCAAAGTCGAGTTCGCCGCAAAGAGAGAGCCTAAAAGATCAGCCTTCTCCTTCGCTGTATGGGCCAATGACTCACCGTCCTTGTGCAGAGATGGTAAGGAAGGCTGACAGAAATTCCCTAAGACAGCCTTGGCGAGAGACCAGAACGCACGAGTTCCTGAAGGGAGGCGCACCAGTCTCTCGCCAATTCTGCCTATGTACTCCGTCTTCGCCTTAGCGATCACGTTTTTGAAGGACCTAGAGGCAGAGTTATATTCCTTTCTTAATGCGCTGGTATTTACATCACGAGACGCTGATGCGTTAGCCCAGTCTTGGTAGCGTTCCCATTTTCGGCGTGAAGCCGTTTTGCAACGACCAAACCAGGGCTGGGACTTGCCACCGATGGGGACCGCAGAATACGGAATGAATAGTTCCATACCCTGAAGTACCACATCGGCGACAGAGTCAGCAACAACGCTCGGATCATCCGGCGAGAAACAAACCTATCCCCCATGGGTAGGATGCAAAGAAGGACCGCATCCCATCCCAATCTGCTGAACTGTAGTGCCACACTTGGCGGCAGCCCACGAAACGAGGTCGTGAGTACCGCGCAACCGGCACTGTACTTCGGACGAGACAGTGGTCCAACGAGCCCAGAGGGGTTCGACGATAACCTGGTAGCCATCCGGATGGGAAGTCAGCAGAAGGTCCAACAGGGAAGGTGTATGATGCTCCACGTCTGGTATTCGCGTTGGCGAGGGGACTAGTTGTGTCAAATCATATACTAAGGCGAAATCGAGAACAGATCTACCCGCATGATCAGTCAAAGTCAAAGTCAAAAATCTTTATTCAATATAGAAGTGTTTACACTTGCTTATTGATTGTCAAAAATCTATAACCGGTTCGGAATTTAGCACCTCGGACCTGAGAAGAACCGGCGAAAGAAACTCAGCGGGATATTTTTTTTATTTTTTTTAACCATTTGCCATGTACAATGATAATTATATTTTAGTTATTTGAAACAGCCTGGAGGCGATCATTTCATTCCCAAGGTGTGCAGTCAACTAAAAAGTCATTAGTGTTGTAATATTTAGCACACAAACGCTCTTTAACGATTTTTTTGAATTTTATAATTGAATAATTTTGAACGTTTTCTGGGATTGTAAAAACGTATACATTGCCCCAAAAAAGAGTTACTAACCCTGTGTAATCGGGTACTTGGAGTAACAAGTTTATTCTTGTTCCTAGTGTTAATAGAATGTACGTCACAATTTCTAGGAAAATCATTTATGTTTTTGCGTACATACATAACATTATCAATCACAATCACAAAATATCCTTAAGGCATCCTGTGACTCCTCCCAGGCCTTGTAAATATTTTTAACGAGCTCAACACCAGCGTCAGTTGTCGAGCGACTTCTTGTAAATCCAAATTGTTTCGTGTGTAGCAACTTGTTATTGTTAAAATGTACTAGCATTTGATTTAGTAATAACTTTTCAAAGATCTTGCTAAGAGTTGGTAGTACAGACATGGGCCTATAGTTGTTGGGGTCTGATGTACTTAAATATTGGTAATACTCTACTAAGTTTAATGAGGTCAGGAAACACGCTACTACGGACACATTTATTAAGTATAGTAACAAGGCAGGGTGCGATTACATCAATTATTGAATTGACTACCTTAACAGAGATCCCCCACAGATAGGCCGTTTTCTTAATATCTAGTGATCTGAAGGAACCTATTACATCACTTAACCTTACTGTATTAAATTTAAAGCTAATATTACATTCTTCCAAATGGTTTTTTAATAATGATTCAGCAACGGTAGGAGAGGAATTTAATGAGTCAGTAGTCGAAAATGGAATGTCAGCAAAAAATTTTTCAAAAACAGTTGCAACATTTTTTTTTTTTTATGGTATAGGGGGCAAACGAGCAGGAGGCTCACCTGATGAAAAGCGACTACCACCGCCCATGGACATCTGCAACACCAGGGGGGTTACAGGTGCGATGCCGGCCTTTAAGAAATAAGTACGCTCTTTTCTTGAAGGTTCCCAAGTCGTATCGGTTCGGAAAAACCGCCGGCGAAAGCTGGTTCCACAGAGTGGTTGTGCGAGGCAGAAAATGCCTTAAAAATCGCGCTGTTGTGGATTTACGGACATCTAAGTGGTGTGGGTGAAATTTAGAATTTTGTCGAGATGTCCGAAGATGGAATTCAGCTACCGGGATTAATCCAAACAATTCCTCGGAACACTCCCCGTGGAAAATTCGGTAGAAGATGCAGAGTGATCCAACATCTCTACGCAACGCCAAAGGATCGAGCACTCAGAAAGGGCTTGATCGTCGATAATTCGAGCTGCTCTACGTTGGATACGGTCAAATGGAAGGAGCTGGTACTCGGGAGCACCCGCCCAGAGGTGAGAGCAGTACTCCATGTGAGGCCGAATTTGCGCCTTGTATAGTCTTAGGCGATGGGCCGATGTGAAATACTGTCTTGCCTTGCTGAGCACACCAAGCTTTTTTGATGCCAATTTGGCTTTGCCTTCCAGTTGACCGCGGAACTGAACGAGGCTCGAAAACATCCCGATCTGAGGAAAATAATTTGTTATCAATAGATAAGCTAAAGTCGGAGATGTTATTTTTGACTCTTCCAGTTTCGCAATTAATAATTTTCCATGTCATTTTAATTTTATCAGGTGCGTCAAATTTTTTTTTATATGCAATGATTTAGCTGTATGACATACACGTTTAAATAGTTTAGAGTAGGCATTAACATAACTGATAAATGAAAAAGACCGGTTGTATGATCTTTCACTATAAAGTTCATACAACCTCTGCCTACTCTTGTGAATTCCGACAGTCGCCCAATCATTAAATTTAAGAAAATTTCTATGTAAATATGCGAGCTTTGCCATGATATTATTTCTGAACTTCTCAATTCGATACAAATTGATTGGAACAAATGTCTGTCTTAAATCCTTAGCATTATTTTTTATTTGCGAATTAAATGAAGCCAACTGTCCACAATGATCAGAACTTAACATATTTATAATACATTTATGATTAGGTACACAGTTGGTAAATATGTTGTCAATACACGTTGCAGTGGATTCAGTGATTCTAGTTGACTCTAAGAATAAGTTAATGAGGTTATTATTAGCAGCCCGTAAATGTCCCACTGCTGGGATAAAGGCCTCCTCTCCTTTGAGGAAGAGGTTTGGAGCATATTCCACCACGCTGCTCCAATGCGGGTTGGCGGAATACACATGTGGCAGAATTTCGTTGAAATTAGACACATGCAGGTTTCCTCACGATGTTTTCCTTCACCGCCGAGCACGAGATGAATTATAAACACAAATTAAGCACATGAAATTTCAGTGGTGCCTGCCTGGGTTTGAACCCAAAATCATCGGTTAAGATGCACGCGTTCTAACCACTGGGCCATCTCGACTCTTAGTTAATGAGGTTATATGAATATAATAATAATCTGAATCTAATACTTGTGCTATAGATTTCTAATAAATTTATGTTGAAGTCACCACAAATAAAAATATATTTACTTGATCCAGATAATTTCAATAATGCACTTTCCAATATTTTCTCAAATGCTTAAATACTGACCAAGAAAATTCCATATTAAATATACCAATTACAGACGACCCTCTCAATAAATTTAGCATGCAAATATGCTTAACAGTTGTTAGTGACGTTAAGCGAAAACCCAAGGTAAGCCATTTGACAACCAAACACGAACATCCATACAAGTATTAGAGTCTAACCTAGAAGAAGACGTTGTTAACGCTATACAAGAGTATGTTAATCCAAAAATTAAAACCGGTATTCTCATAAATCCACCCCTCGCAATGTATTCATAATACAAAATAAATTTAAGAGTTCATCTATGAATCTCGTTTTAGCAAAATTTGAAATTGAAAATATAAGGGATTATTTACAACAGCAGGAGATCATTTATCATTATCATAACGGAAAAACGAACCACCGCGGTATAAATGAATGCTACTTAGCTCTGTCTCGGAAATATTATTGGCATAAAATGAAAGAATTTATAACGAAATTCATTGCCGAATGCACAATATGTGGCCAAGCTAAATACGATAGAAATCCAATAAGACCACAATTTAATATCGTACCTCTAGCCAATAAGCCATTTGAGATTATTCATGTAGATTTATTCACAGTTCATAATGAAAAATATATAACTTTCCTAGATGTTTTTACGAAATATGGCCAAGCATATCATTTAAGGGACGGAACAGCTGTTAGCATCTTACAAGCCGTATTAAAATTTTGTACCCATCATGGTGTACCCCTAACAATAATAACCGACAACGGAACTGAATTTACTAATCAGTTATTTTCAGAATTCACAGGATTACATAAAATCAACCATTACAGAATATTAGCTCATTCCCCAAACGATAACGTTAACATTGAACGCTTACGCTCCGAATTTTAAAGCTACAACGTACCGATGAACCTATTATTAATCTCATACCATACGCCATCTTAGCTTACAATAGTTCTATACACAGTTTTACTAGATGTAGGCCCTTTGACTTGTTAAACGGACACTTTGACCCTAGAGACTGTTCTGATATGGATATCACCCAACATTTATTACAACAATACGTAATTAATCACAAAGAAAGTACGCAAAAGGTCTATGAAATTATTAATAGTACTTCCCTTGAGAACCGCACTGCTTTAATAAATAATAGAAATAGGAATCATGAACCAGAAGTTGAATATACACCGCAACAACAAGTCTTTATTGGAAACCCCCTTGCTAATCGCCAGAAAACCGCACCCCGTTATATTCAGGATAAAGTTTTAGCTGATTTACTTAATCACCATCCCCGTGAAATGTTTCATGAAAACTACGGAATTCACCATTATAAACGACAGCGATGAAACGAAAGGCCAGCCGCTAAAACTGATGCGAATACCATTCAGCGCAGCAAATCAAGATAACGTTCCTACTCATCTCAATCTAAACTCAGTAGATTTGCAAGATCTCTACGGTATTCAAGATAAAATAATTAAAGAAACCCCATTACAACTACAAAAGTCGAATCCGGACAGCCTATATCATACTACGATACCCCTATACATCTTTATGTTAAGTGCATGTGCACTTATTATAACTATATTAAGGATACAAAAAACAAGAAAACTTGATGAGACCACAATTTCCCCTTCAAATGATAATGGCAGTGAGCAACCAGAAGAAGGGACATCAGAGCAGCACAGGAAGATACCAGCCACATTTTATCTCAACGTTCTAAAATAGTTGCTGATCTGAGGGTGGAGGAGTTACACAACCCTGCTCCATGAAGATAGCTGATGTAGATTTCCCTCGAACTGAACAATAGCGTGCATTTACCGAGAATGCATAATTGCAATTTCTAATAACTTTCTTTTGTTATAATTTTTCTAATCAATATATTGTAAAGCTTACATCGAGTAGGTTGTACATTAATTGTAAAATTAGATTTTAAATAGTTTTTGGTTTTTTTTCGGCCCTCCGTCTGTAGCTTACGTAACTGGCGCAGTCGGTAGGATACGAGAATAAGGACAGTTAGGTCATCGCTAGTATCCTGAACCTACGGACCAGCGGCAGCACCGGGAGGAGAATCCAAACTTCGATTCGCAAGGAGAAACCAGAGATGTATTTAATGTGAGTACATTTGAACTATTCTCGTGTTGCTCTTATCCTAGTTGTAGTCCAACTCCAAGATTTATCATCCCAGAGTTTGTAGATATCGGGAATCTGCATCGCAGCAGGCCCGTCATCGTAGCGTAGATAGTAATAGGATTTTAGAAAATAAATTAGAGTTAACAAATAAATAAAGTCTTGAAATAAAACTAGTTTTTAACGGGCAGTGGCCCGTGACCACGAACACTGCAAAGTGCTCGAAACGTCGGGATGTTAAAATAATTAATATACGCTATTAAATCCGTTAAAAACTAGTTTTATTTCAATGTGTAATAATCGCGAAAATCTAAGACAACAAATAAAGTCTTGTAATCTCACAATTGAGTCTATTTATGGTGACTATTCTTTTAACATTGATTGCCTAGTACAGCCGGTGATCACTTCACTTCTGCCATCTAAGGTGATTTGTTAATCATATTTGTTTGTTAATCATAGAGATAACACCCTTATACCTACGAATATACGTCTAGCTGACCCTACATTTAATATTCCATCAGTCGTAGACCTGTATCTTGGTAGGAGCAGAGGTCTTTTGGAGCATCATACAATGCGCTCGCATTGACCTAAGTAATTGAATTGAAATATACTTTATTGTACACCACAAACAAAATGAAACACACAGAAATAAAAGTAAAACAAAATTAGTAAAATAAAAATAAAAAATAAAAAACGTAAATACGAATTACGTCGTTCGCAGCCGAAGGATTTAAAAAAAACCGAAAGTACTTTAAAAGTGAATTTATTTTAATTCACAAACTTATTTTACAAATATTAATACTAATTTAATTAGACTACTTCATGTGTTGAGGTTGTAACACAGAATGCTCTCAGAACCAATTATTATATTATTTATATTATAATATTATTTATGTTAATACTTTTCTTAATTCTAAGAGACACAGAAATTATAAAGAAAGATCGGTGTGGTCCGTTGTTGGGCGGCGTGATGTTGCGCAAGGGTTGCTGGTACCGGGCCGTCGTCGGTGGTTTCGGCGAACGCGATGTCCTAATGTACCTCCATAGGGTGGTCGCATACATAACACCTCCCCCCGTAGATCAGCGACTATTTGAAAGCGTTGAGTGCAAATGTCGCTGGCAACGATGTCTCGTTCCTGGCCTGCACAGGCTCTTCAGCAGGGTTGTTATGAGTCCCGTTATCTTTTTTAACCGATTCAATCCTTGTTACATGGTGAATGTACCGCTTAGTGAGTATGGCAATACTAAGTACCAGTGCGCTGAACAAAAGTATGTAAAATGGAATAGTTGTATGATATATACTTCCATGGAGATGATCTAGTTTTGTAGGTTGCTCATTCAGGACCCTGTCTTCAATGCTGCGTAGTCCCGGTGTATTTATATTTTTCAGTTTCAGGTGAGGGATTGTAATGTTCTTTGTAGTTGTATAATATTCTGGAATTTCGGTTATTTTCAGCGGCTGTCCTTTGGGTTTATTTTGAATATTAGCGATAGTGAATTCGTCAGTGTGTAGTGAACACGTCTGCGGAATCGTGGCTAGATAACCTCCGAATAGGGTAGTAAATTCATGGCTGCTGCATTCTACCTCAACCTTCGTTGGGCGTGGGAAGGTAAGAGTGTAGTACTGATCATCTAGTTGCTCCATTGTTTCTTCGACTAGCGTAATTTTAACGGGCCGGCAGGATCTATCCATAGATTGACTGGATATGAGGGTCTGGACGCACTCTGACTTTTCTCGGGCCTGATGTCGGATGTTTTCCTCGCAGAGATATTGCTCATTAAACTTCGGGCATTCAGCCTCCATGTACATGAAAGATTTACCATCAGTTGCTATGAGAGGGTATGGTGGGATAAAGGTATATTGGTCTTTGTTAGGAACAATTGAGAGTTTAAATAATTTGAATTGTCTAGGAGAAACAACCGGGAATTTAAAAATTATTACTATTCGCTTTCCTACATAATAATAACCGGGTCTGATAATACTATAATAATCTCTAAGATCTGCCTCTATTAACTCCTTGGAGTTATAAATGTGTCTTAGTTTATCTAAAATATCTTCTAAACTACTAGTACTTAACATGCTATGATGGGTGCTCGATGCACGCACAAACGCTAATATATCTTCTAATCTACTTAATTCTATCATTAGGTCTTCCGCATTCTTACTAATAATTATCAATAATTGGGCAAACTTTGCAAATTTAATCAGGGTATTGTTTGCGTAGGCGTCATGTTCTAACAGTAACTCTAATGTGCTATTAATCTTAACTTGGTTCTGTACGATATTCGTAAAGAGTGACTTATGTTTCATCATCCATTCTTTATTTAAACTAATATGGTCATTAACACGTTCGCGCGCTGTAATGCATGACAAATTTTGGCATTTTGACACACGTTTTTTCCATACTAAGTCCATAGGCGTACTTGCGTAGGTCCGCTTACCAATACCATACCAAATGACAGAACGTCTTCAGGCGTCGCACGTCCTAGGGCGTTCTGGCAGATTTCTTTCTATCATGTGGGTGTTCTGCCCCTTAACATTTTGAGGCGTTCAATAATAAAACATATATTTTTTGTACTAAAATGTTTAATTAATCTTAAGAATAAGGTATCAATATTTGAAACTATAACTAGGTAAGGCACTTTTACTTATAATAAATCAACTTACAAAACAAAACAATCTTAGGAGGGTGAGATCAATTATATGTTGAACTATAATTAGCGACTAAACATTTACTTATAATACATAGGAGTGTGAGATCAATAATAATGTTAATTAATAATTAGGTAGGTACGAAACTTTTACTCATAATAAATCAACTTTCATAATAAAAAATTAGTAAACAAAATGACCTTAGAAATTACTGGTAATTATGTTATTATAAATTAATTTCGTTATGCCAGGCCTCGAAGCAAGATGGACAAAGTGGAGGTTTTTGTGGACATCCTTTGCAACGGTAACTAGTTTCTACGCGTTTTCCATCTTTGGAACAAACACGGCATTTTAAAAAAGCATATTTTTTTCTTGCTGCCAGGATTAGATTCAATTCGTTCAGGCCAGTGGCCCTATATTCTATCTAAAGATCTCTCATTACGCTCAATTGCTGGTATATTATTGTGTAGCCTGTTGTAATGCATACTTTTCTTGTTGACCAAGTCCTTTACATTTATATTAGTATCGAGTTTTATCAAGTCTTTTATCAATTCCTCTCTAAACATAATAAATTCGTAACTTTTGTCATTATTTTTTTTGTATTTTTTGTACAAAAAATATGCATTCCACACTGATATGTCTAAAAGATGAAATAATACTTTTTTATACCAACGAATTGTTTTTCTAGGGCTTGAATAATAAGAGACCATTTGGTCTAAGCGATCAATTCCTGACATATGATTATTATAAGTCGCCACCTCAAGAGGTTTCATCTTCTTTCTCCCAAATCTGTTTTGTACTTCAACCATTGTAGGATGAGTGTTTGTAGAAATCATCAGGACAGGGCGACTATCCCTCCATTTAGATACGTAAACATTGTTCTTTCGGACCCAAACGTGTTCACCTTTCTTTAATTTTTTCTTTACAATACTGTCAGGATTACCTTTCCTATTTGACCGCAACGTTCCAACAGTGTGAGTTCTCAAACCGAGTAATTTCTTGCACAAGCTAACAGAGTTATAAAAGTTGTCCATATATAAATGGTGTCCCTTCAAAAGGTAAGGTCGCATTAGCCTCAAAACTAGGTCTTCAGTCTTTGAAATGTTTTCTTCTAGATTTTCTTTACCACAATACATGTAAATATTCAAGACATATCCATCCGACGTTGTGAGCTCATAGAACTTGATACCGTAACGAGCCTTTTTAGATTTAATATATTGACGAAATTGCAATCGCCCTCGGAATAGAAGTAAAGATTCGTCTAAAGAAAGATTTTTACCAGCATTGTAAATCTTTTGAAAATGTGCTGTAGCTGTGTCAATAAACGGAGTTATTTTTCTTGATCCCTTAGCATCAACTTCAGAAGCGTAAAGACAACGCAATAATTGCTCATGTCTTCTAGCAGACATAACATATGTAAAAATTGGGTGATAATACAAATGATTTGTGTAGGTAAACAGGTTACGTTGTTTAGGGCATTTAACATGTCCTTTCAGCAAACATAGACCCAAAAATTTCAATATTTCTTCATTATTGGTCTCTCGAAATACAGCCCTTCGACTATGTCTGGTGTGGGGTCTGTTAGTAGAACACAACTTATTACCATAGGCATTTGTACACTGCACAATATAATCGACGAAATGTTTAGGAAAAACAATATCAAACATATCCCGAGGATTGTTTACATTCTCTTTGTTTACTGATATGCCTTCTATTGATGAATCAAAATTAAATTCTGGAATGTCAACTAGTGTAGAGGACCAATCCTGACTATCGAAGTCGTCGTTGTTTGGCTCGTTGTTACTATTAGACTGGAAATTAATAGTAAAGACGAGTAGATCTCTTTCTATCTCAGTTCTACTAGTAGAAGGCTGAACATTTTCGTTTTGCTGAGATTCTTGCTCAGTTTCTGGTGGTAGGATGTCAATCATCCGCCTGGCTTGTTACCACCGTACGCATGGTGAAACACTCGTGAAGTGGCTGCTTGCAGCCGCGTTTCGAGATCAGCCGGCGTACAGCCAGTGCCCGAGCGCGCATTGTCGCGATAAGAGTTGGTCCGGTGGATGTTGCTGTTGAACCAATGCTGGAGGAAAGTATATTGACCCGCCGGTCAGGGAGACCCGTAGAAACGGTTGTTCCGCTGGCCGCCCGTGGCAGAGTACAGGGGCCCAAGCGTTCCTAACCAGCTCGCGAGGCTGCCCCACCAGGCCACGCATAATCCCGGTGTGGACCGTCGTGCCGGTTGGTGACCGGACGGTGGGGTCCCGGCGGCCACTACCGGGAGGGTTCGGGGGCCCTTCCGCCCGGCGGGTCAGTTTATTTTCTCTTCTGGCAACTTATTGGGGAAACACAGCTCCACACTTTGACCGTCCCTATCGTGGCAACGCATCGCTCGCTTCACGTCTCTTCCTCTTTTTTCCCCCTATCCATGACAGTGCATAAAAGAAATGACGGTCGTACAGCGGTGCACACCCCCACCATTCCCACGCTGTTTGAGGTTGAGTTCGTTAACATCCGTGGACTCCACGCTAACCTCAATGCTGTCCACCACCATCTCGAGACAGCACGGCCAGCAATGTTGTTTCTGACGGAGACTCAAATACTCCGTCCTGTCGATACCAGCTACCTTAATTATCCCGGCTACATGCTTGAAGAATCCTTCAAAGCGAAAGCCGGAGTATGCTTGTTCGTCAGGACGGATGTTTGTTGTCACCGTCTGCGCTGCTTGGAGGACCCTTCCTTCTCCCTGTTAGTGGTACGTGTGGACTTGGTTCGTCAGAGTCGGGTCTACGTGTGCCTCTACAGATCCCACAATGGTGACTTGGAGACAAGCCGACTATTTGACCATCTTAGTCGGGTGGCAGATGCTGCGCAAGAGCAGTTTCCTAACGCGGAACTGGTGTTTTTGGGGGACTTTAACGCTCACCATGAATCATGGTTGAAGTCCTCCAAAACTGACCATGCGGGAAGGACTGCCCATGCTTTCGCTCTCACGCATGACTTGACCCAGTTGGTTGATCAGCCCACCAGGATCCCAGACATTGACGGGCAAGCGCCTTCCCTACTGGACCTTCTGCTGACTAGCCACCCGGTGGAATATCAGGTTGAGGTTCGGGCTCCACTTGGTTCTTCGGATCACTGCCTGATATCTACCAAAGTGCCACAGGCCAAGCTGCCGCCACCAACGGTAAGCAAACGTCGCATTTGGCACTATAAGTCGGCAGATTGGGACGGTTTGCGCGATTACTATGCGTCAGTCCCTTGGAAGGAGCGTTGCTTCAGTGAGAATGACCCGACAGCTAGCGCCGCTGCTATTGCTGGTGAGATCCTGTTGGGGATGGAATACTACATTCCTAACTCAGACCTCGCCAGTAAGGGTACGCGTAACCGTTGGTTCACTCGCGAATGTGCCGATGCTGTGTCTTCTAAGCAGGCGGCTTATCGCGCGTGGATCAATGGCTGCGTTAGTGGGGCATCTAACATTGACTCACTGAAAGCAACCTACAATAAAACTTCCAAGTCTTGTAGGAAGGCATACACAAGAGCGGATGCACAGCGCATTGCGCGGTTTGGCCATGACCTTATTTCACAACCTAGAGGCTCCCGTAGCTTCTGGCGTCTGACCAAATCTGTGCAAAGCAATTTCTGTCAACCTTCGCTGCCACCGCTCAGGTATCCGGACGGATCGCTAGCTCACAGTCCGCAGGAGAAAGCTGATCTTCTGGCAAACCTCTTTGCGGATAATTCCGTAATCAATGATTGTAGTGCGCTGCCACCAACAATTCCTTCATGTGGCTACACGATGCCTGACATCAAAATCAGGCAACGTGATGTACGTGCAGAGCTACAATCACTTGATGTGCGGAAAGCTAGCGGTCCCGATGGAATACCAGCCATAGTGCTGATGAAGTGTGCAGCGGAGCTGTCTCCTGTGTTAACGCGCCTGTTCCAGCTGTCTCTTTCTACAGGATGTGTGCCGGATTCTTGGAGAGAAGCTAATGTGCAAGCGGTTCCCAAAAAAGGGGATCGATCTGACCCGGCAAATTATCGGCCAATAGCTATCACCTCAGTTCTTTGTAAGGTGATGGAACGGATCTTAAACAACCAACTGATCCATTACCTAGAAGATCACTGTCTAATTAATGATCGTCAGTACGGGTTTCGACCGAAACGGTCCACAGGTGATCTTCTAGCGTACGTAACACACCTCTGGGGTGAAGCTATCGATAAGCGTGGAGAGTCGTTGGCCGTCAGCCTCGATATCTCCAAGGCTTTCGACAGAGTCTGGCACAGAAGTCTTCTCTCCAAGCTGCCGGCATACGGTCTGCCGGTTCAGCTCTGCACCTGGATTGCTAGCTTCCTACACAAGCGCAGCCTTCGCGTTCTAGTTGATGGTTGCGCTTCAAAATCCCATGTAGTGAATGCTGGAGTCCCCCAGGGCTCTGTGATATCCCCCACGCTCTTTCTTCTGCATATCAATGATATGCTCTCTCTCGGGAACATACATTGCTATGCGGATGACAGTACAGTGCACGGGGGATACCACGGACGCGCAGCGGCTGGACGGGCGGAAACTGAGGAGAGACGGAGGGATCTTGTTGTTGAGCTCGATAGGACGTTAGGACTCATCGCCAAATGGGGCTCTGACAATCTTGTTGAGTTTAACGCCAAGAAAACACAGGTGTGCGCTCTCACAGCGAAAAAGTCACCATTTTCCCCTCCTCCTTCCCTCTGTGGCACCACGCTGGAGATACATAGCAAAGTCGCCATACTGGGAATCGACGTTCGGTGCGACCTCAATCCAAAGGATCACATCGAGGCTGCTATAAAAACAGCCTCACGTAAACTCGGAGTCCTGAACAAGGTGCGGCGTTTTTTCACGCCTGCTCAACTGCTCCTGCTGTATAAAACACAGGTACGGTCCTGCGTTGAATATTGCTCGCACCTCTGGGATGGCTCCGCTAAGTACCTACTGGAGGCCTTGGATCGGTTGCAGCGACGTGCGGTTCGCATTATTGGCGATGTAAAGGTCACCAACACCCTCGAGCCTTTACAATTGCGTCGAGAGATAGCGGCACTCAGCGCTTTCTATCGAATGTGTCACGGCGAGTGCTCAGAGGAACTATTCTCCCTTATTCCTGCTTCCCCTTTCCTTCACAAGTCCACGCGTGCTGGTTCTCGATGTCACCGCCTAACTGTGACATCAATTCCATCGCGTACAAAGAAATTTGGCAACTCTTTTCTTTGTCGCACTTCCAAAACATGGAATTCTTTACCAGCGCACGTATTCCCCTCCTCTTATGACCTGGGTTCCTTCAAGCGAGGCGTGAAGAGGCATCTTGCGGGCCGGCAAGGCGGGGGCGGCTAGAGCAGATCACCTTTCCCAACTGCACTAGCCGTCGTCGCGTTTGGACTCTACTACCACTTACCATCAGGTGGAGCAGAGTCATTTGGCCTCCCGGACAATAAAAAAAAAAAAAAAAAAAAAAAAGTTTGATGCTCCGATTGTGATAAATTTTGGTCAGGAACATCTGATAAATCGGTAGAAGACTTACTTGAATCAGACGATCTACCGACACGTCGTCGTGACTTGTTCGGTTGATGT
Organism: Vanessa atalanta; assembly: GCF_905147765.1. NCBI lineage: Eukaryota > Metazoa > Arthropoda > Insecta > Lepidoptera > Nymphalidae > Vanessa > Vanessa atalanta. Next base: position 7,317,479 of record NC_061901.1, read on the forward strand.
ACTCTTACCACGGTTTCTGAATCGGAACTACTGCAATTATCTTCATCAGAAGGTACGTAGCATTGGTCGGAACCATATTCTCCATCATCTGCATAAGGATCTTGGCTAGATTCTGACGATGAAGCTTCGTCAAACAATTTTTGTATACGATTTTGTTGTCTTTGGTATGGGTCATTGGATTCCATCTAAAGGGTAAAAACACAAACATATAACTTCGATTGGTAAATAAAATAGTGTAATAAATCACACTAAACACATATAATATACACAAGTACACGTAAATATTTTTATTATAAGGATATTACCTTGAAACCGCGCAAAACTCACACGCACCCATTCCAATTCGCTCGCAAATGCGCACTGACCGAACGAGTGAACCAAAGTCTATTGACCGCGACCGCCGACGGACGTTGTATCTGTGTGCAGTGTGTATTACAATTGTCAATGTAGTGGAGATATGGCTGTCCCTTTCTAGTAAGTTTTTACCATTCAATGTGACACTAGCAAATTTCTGAGGGTTCGTACGGGGACAAAAAAAATTTCCCGCTAATATTTAATAGGAAACAATACCGCCCGTCGACGTACGGTGGATTACTAGATTTCAAACTTGAACGACTGTCGACGTAGTGTCGCGTTAGTTTTTTTATCTTCTATCGCCCACCGACGTACCGCGCGCGAACGTGTTAAATTCGGATACTAATTTTTCATTGTTACTTTCTAAGATTTCTAACGCACTATTATACTTTTCAGCATCTGTTTGATCCAGGTTACCAGTTATACATTTGATAATTTATAGAGCCAATACCATTAATTAAGCCTCGTTTAATTCGATGGGGTTCCAAACTTTTAATCTGAGACCGTATTTTAGTTAATCTGTTAGATATATAATCAATTTTTAATTCATAGTGAGCGTAAATATCTTTATCCAGAGTAGTTCTAAAATGGTTTAACTGTGAATCGATTGAATCAAGATGACATTCGATCTCATTTAGTTCTATGTATTGAATAAAGGAATGATAGTGGGTTATGAGTTTGGCATTTCCAAGATAAAAAGGGAGGAGTCCTGGTCCATTTTCTAGGTGTTCAAGTTTTATGTCCAGAGCCAACGTCATCTGAAGAGTTAGCAAGGTCAGTACCAGTCGAGTCCTGTAACAATTTCTTAGTCTTAGTCACTCGTTTAAGTCTAGATTTGGCTATGGGACTTTTCTTCTTGGAAACGTAGATATGAATAGGCAAGTCAGCAAGTACTGTGTCATGGGTATACTTGGTAGCTAATTTTTGTCTGCTAGCAGCGGGGTTCTTTATGAAGACTGGTTGTTCAGTTGAGTATTCAACTTCAGGTTCCCTATTTTCGTTCCTATTAGTCATTATGTTGGTTCGTTCGCTATGAGTATGATCGTTTATTAAGTTATAGGCAGTCTTCATTTTATCGCGATGATTAGTAATGTACTGTTGTAATAGATGTTTAGTCAGGTCTAAGTCTAAAGGGTCTCTAGAGTCGAAATGTCCTCTAATAATGTCATGGGGTCTGCACTTTGTAAAACTGTGAACAGAACTATTGTAGGCTAATATCGCATAGGGCATTTGATTTGTGACAGATTCCTCTTTACTACGTAATCTCAATATGCGTAAGTGTTCTAACAAAGTAGAATGAAAACGTTCTATAAGTCCGTTATCGTTAGGTGAATGAGGTAGAGTTTTATGATGATTCACTTTATGTAGCCTAGTAAATTCACTAAATAGTTGATTTGTGAACTCAGTCCCATTGTCAGTTATGATAGTCAAAGGAAGTCCATGATGTGTGCTATAAATTAAAAGGGCTTGAAGGACACTAATTGCAGTACCATCTCTCAAATGGTAGGCTTGTCCTTATTTAGAGAAAGAGTCTACAAAGGTCAAATATTTTTCATTATGTACAGTGAATAAATCTAGGTGTACTAATTCAAATGGTTTTGTAGCTGGGGGTACGATATTAAATATAGGTCTAATGGAGTTTCTGTCATATTTAGTCTGTCCGTACACTATACACTCATTTATATATTTAGAAATTTTGTCTTTCATTCTAGGCCAATAGTATTTCCTAGACAAGGCTAAATAGCACTCGTTAATACCTCGGTGGTTTTTCTTTCCATTGTGATAGTGTTTAATTATTTCCTGTTGTTTGAGATAATCTTTTACGTCTTCTAGCTCTACCTTTGCTAAGACTAAATTCATAGAAGAACTACGGAAATTATTTTGAATTATAGGTAAAACAGAATACATACCTAATGGAGGGGTAATTCTAAGAGCTGTCTTAATTTTTGGATTAACAAATTCTTTTATTACGTCTACAACATCTTGTTCCAGATTAGATTCTGATACCTGTACTAATGTCCTAGTGTGAGTTTCAAAAGGTTTTGTCGTTGTCGGTTTACGTTTCATGTCACCTACTATAGTTATATGTATTTGTCTATGAAATTTATTAAGTGGTTCGTCAGTGATGGGAATTTGAAGGATAGGGTTTTCAGCACTAGTGTGGGCAGTTATTGTGGTAGATCCCGAAGGAGAGGCCGGTCTTTTAGATACGTTAACTATTACTGAGTCAGACGTTTCATTATTAATCTCTATACGAGAAAGAGCGTCGGCGTTGGTGTTAGATTTGCCGGATTTGTATACTATAGTATAGTTATATTCAGCAAGTTTCAGTCTCCATCTAGTCAGTCGGGAGTTGGGTTCCTTAACATTCATTAGCCAGTGTAAGGGTTTGTGATCGGTTATTATTTTAAATTTTCGTCCAAATAGGTAAGGCCTAAAGTATTTTGTAGCCCAGACTATAGCTAAGAGTTCCTTTTCTATCGGGGCATAGTTAATTTCACTGTGATTGAGAGTTCGCGAGGCATAACAAATAGGTTTGTCGGATCCTATAGGTCCTTGTGATAGTATAACGCCTATTGCTACATTGGATGCGTCTGTTGTCAAATTGAATTCTTTGTCGAAGTCAGGGTATTGTATTGGGTCGTTAGTCAATACAGTCTTACACTTTTCGAAACAGTTAATATAGTCATTGTCTAGAGTAATTTTACAGCCTTTTTTCAAACATTTAGTTATCGGTTTAGTAATTTTCGCGAAGTCTGGGATAAATTTTCTGTAATATCCTATCAGTCCCAAGAACTGTTTAATTTCCTTACTAGTCTTAGGGATAGGGTACTTTTGGATTGCACATATTTTGTCTGGGTTAGGTTTTATTCCATCTCTAGTAATTATATGACCGAGATATGCGGTTTCCAGCTTCAGAAATTCAGATTTATCCATCTGGATTTTAAAATTGGATTCACGCAACCTGCTAAAGACTTTTTATTTATTTATTTAAAAACTTTATTGACCAACAACAAAAGTTGGAACAAAAGGCGGACTTAATGCCTGAAGGCATTCTCTACCAGTCAACCTTTAGGCCAAACAGAAAGTCATGAAGGCGGTAACAATAAATTTTACAATAAATACTATAATAATAATAATAATAATGAAACAGAAATATAGATAAAATATTATATATATGCATGAGAATACACATTTATAATTAACAGAGACATAATAGAAATTTTAAAAACACAGCGTAGTGAGAGAAAGAAGGAGAAACTTAAGAGAGGTTTTTAATAAGATGATCCTGTAAACGACGCTTGAACAATGCCTTAGTAGAAGCCTTTCTAATTTCTACCGGAAGTTTATTCCATAATCTGACAGCTTGGACAGAGAAAGCGTTAGTTAGGAAACCAGAGAAGTGACTGGGAAAAGAGAGAAGGAGAGAATCAATAGAGCGTAGCTGTCGATCGTGATTGTCAGAAAGAAATTTGAATTTATCCTTTAAGTAATCAGGGGAAAGCGGGTCAAAAAGAATAGAAAAAAGAGAACACAGTAGCCGTAAATCTCTGCGTTGGCGGATAGGGAGCCATTTGAGTTCGGCTCGACAGTGGGAAATGTGGTCGAATTTTCGAAGGCAGAAGATGAAACGCAGGGAATTATTTATGAGGCGATCGAGTTTGTTTAAAAAAAATTCATTGAGATCGACATAACACACATCAGCGTAATCGATGATCGGATATATAAGGGCTTGCACTAGCAAAACTTTGGTTTTAATAGGGAGAAGATTTCTTAATCTATTGAGACACCTTAAGGTGGCGGTAACCGAGCGACTAACTTCATTAATATGCACCTTCCAGCTCAAAGTTGAATCAATGTGCAATCCGAGATCTTTAACATTTTGAGAGTAAGGTATGATATTGTTATTAAAAACGATATTTGGCAAAGAAGAAATATCGCACTTGGAAATGATACGCGAACTACCAACAATGATCGCCTGACACTTAGCTTGATTTACCATGATACCATATTTATTAGACCAGTTATATATGTAAGTAAGGTTTTGATTAATTTTATTTACAGCTGAATCGATATCCTCCAACTTAGTATGAATGTAGAGTTGCAGATCATCGGCGTAGAAATGGTAAGAACAGTCGATGTTATAAGTAAGAAAATTTATAAAAATAGAAAAAATAATAGGAGAAAGGATGCCACCCTGCGGCACGCCAGCAGATAGGTCAAGCCACCCGGAAAGAGATTGATCCAGCCTGACCGCTTGCTGGCGGCCGCGAAGATATGAGGAGAACCAGTCCAGAGCTGATGAAGAAAAGTTTAAATGCTTAAAAATGGCAAGAACAATATCATGATCTACCAAGTTAAACGCGTTGGAAAAATCAATAAGGACCAGTATGGTGATCAATCTATTCTCCATACCAATCCGAATATCCTCAGTTACTTTGAGAAGAGCAGTAGCTGTACTATGGCCTGGTCGGAAACCTGACTGATATGAGCTGAGAATATTATTGTTATTAACAAAGGAAGAGACTTGTTGGTAAATACTTAATTCTAAGACTTTTGACAAGAAAGGAAGAATGGAAATGGGTCTGTAGTGATTTAACTGGGAGGGGTTGGAAACTTTAGGAAGAGGAATAACATAAGCTCTACGCCATAGTACAGGGAACTCTCCTGATGAAATAGAAAAATTTACAATGTGAGTTATAGCTGGCAGTAAATAGTCTAGAATAGATGTTATCATATATCGATTAATGCCATCAACACCGGTAGCATTCGATGTGATTGACAGTATAATTTTACGAATTTCTTCATCAGACACTGGAGAAAGAACGAAGTCGTTAAAAGAAGGAGAGGCCATGGATTCAATTTCTGAAATAGTACGTAATTTAATATTAGGACATAATAGAGTAGAAGAAGAAAAATGTGAGTTTAAACTATCAGGAGACAATGAAGGCACAGAAAATTTATTGTTACGCTTATTTATGCCTAATGTTTGTAGAAACTTCCATATTGAGGCCACAGACGAGTTACTTACGTTAATATGACAATAGTGGCGTTTGGCTGTTCTTACCATCAAGTTACACCGGTTGCGAGCAGCCTTATATAATTCCCAATTTTCTTTGCACCTGTCATGTTTATATTTGCGGAAAGCACGATCACGACGAGACATAGCCATACGCACCCCTTTAGTAATCCAAGGAGCGGGCGGTCTTCTTATCTTGACAGGACACATTGGTGCATGTTTATCAAAAAGTGATGAAATGGATGTATTGAAGTGAGAAACTTTATCATTAATTGTTGATGAATTATACACTAAAGACATGTCAAGCGATTCTGCATCATTTTTTAAGTTTTCTAAGTTAATTTTAGCAAGATTGCGCATCCACACTGTAGGAGGTATAATTTTAGGAGGCTTAAGCTTGTAGGACACATATAAAAGATCGTGACGAGAGAATCCGGGAGCTGATAATTGACCATATTTAATGACATCATTTGTTGAGGAGACAATAATAACATCCAACCAAGTATCAGGCGAGTCAAAGTTATGATGTGTAGCTCCAGAAGGGAGAATGTTGAAATCAATAGAATTTAAGAGGCTAGAAAGTTTTAAAGAACGTGGAGTCATTTTTAACATATCTGTATTCAGATCGCCCATGATTACATGATGTGTGTAATCCGATGAAAGGGACTCAAGGACAGGTTCAAGTGAAGAGAAATAGTCAACAGCAGGAGGGCAGTAAATAACTCCAAGGACCACTTTCACACCCCTGAGACGGATTTCAATGAATAAAAATTCAGCAGAGAACGAGAATGAAGAAGGAGATGAAAAAAGAATAATATAGGGAATCTTAGAGCGTAGGTAAATAGCCACACCTCCGCCACCTTTGCCTATACGGTCGTTCCGAATTAGCACAAAACCAGGAAGACTGTATAAGCAAGAACTAAGAGAAGGTTTTAACCAACTTTCGGATATTAAAATGGCGTCTACAGGGGCATTGGAAAAGGCTTCAAGAAAATCAGGAAAATGAGAAGGTAAGCTTTGAGCGTTAAAGTCAAAGTCAAAGTCAAAAATCTTTATTCAATATAGAAGTGTTTGCACTTGCTTATTGATTGTCAAAAATCTACCACCGGTTCGGAATTTAGCACCTCGGACCTGAGAAGAACCGGCGAAAGAAACTCAGCGGGATATATTTTTTTTCATTTTTTTTAACCATTTTCCATGTAGGTACAATGATAAGTATATATTAGTTGTTTGAAACAGCCTGGAGGCGATCATTTCATTCCCAAGGTGTGCAGTCAACTAAAAAGTCATTAGTGTTGTAATATCCTTTAGCACACAAACGCTCTTTAACGACTCTTTTGAATTTTATAATTGAATAATTTTGAACGTTTTCTGGGATCCTGTTGTAAAAACGTATACATTGCCCCAAAAAAGAGTTACTAACCCTGTGTAATCGGGTACTTGGAGTAACAAGTTTATTCTTGTTCCTTGTGTTAATAGAATGTACGTCACAATTTCTGGGAAAATCATTTATGTTTTTGCGTACATACATAACATTATCAAAAACAAATTGAGAAGCGACAGTCATTATTTTAATTTCTTTAAATTTACCTCTTAACGAATCTTTTGGGACCAGGTTATAAATTGCACGAATAGCCCTCTTCTGCAGTACAAAAATAGTATTAATGTCAGCTGCATTACCCCAGAGTAGGATGCCATACGACATTATACTATGGAAATAACTGAAGTACACAAGGCGTGCCGTATCCACATCAGTCAAAAGTCTAATTTTTTTTACCGCATAGGCTGCAGAGCTAAGTCTATTCGCCAATCTATTTATATGGGGGCCCCATTGGAGCTTAGAGTCTATTGTCATACCAAGGAACTCTGTTGATTCTAAAACATCTAATGCTTCCCCGTTTAAACGTACACTCGTTTTGACACATCTTACATTGGGAGTAGTGAATTTAATACATTTAGTCTTTTTACTATTTAACATTAAATTATTAACACTAAACCAATTTACTATTTCAGAGAGAGTATTGTTCACATCGTCATATATTGAAAGACGTCTTTTTATTTTAAAAATTAAAGAAGTATCATCAGCAAACAATACTATCTCGAGTTTATCACCTAGGAGATGTGGCAGGTCATTTATATAAACAAGGAAGAGAAATGGTCCAAGAATTGATCCTTGAGGGACCCCCACAGTAACTGGAGACCCGGGAGATCTCTTTCCATTTACATCAACCCTCTGAATGCGATTGCTCAGATACGAAATCAGAAGACTGAGTGCAGTGTCCCTAATTCCATAATGACGTAGCTTCCTGACCAAAGTTTCGTGTTGCACACAATCAAAGGCCTTAGATAAATCACAAAATATCCCTAAGGCATCCTGTGACTCCTCCCAGGCCCTGTAAATATTTTTAACGAGCTCAACACCAGCGTCAGTTGTATGTAAATGTAATATGACATACATTAAAAAAGTGAGGAGAATTGAGAAAAGAACTACTAAGCAAGGACCCAAGCGTTTCAGGAACATGGAAAGAATCATCGTCTACGTCAGAGGAACAACTACTACTACATGCTGATAAAAATATATCATCTGTAGTGGACATAATTTTACAATTTTAATTGTACGTTTCGATAAATTGAATACAATATATAAAATATATATTTATATTATGAATAAAATAATCTGAATGATTTAATAAAAATAAGATAAATATGTATATACTCTTTCAATAAATATTAATACTATATCTATTAATCATAATTTCTGCACGTCCCGCCGGTTGACGGTTACATTAACACAATAACAAAATAATAAACACTAAATAAAAACAGGAATTTAAAAGGCCAAGGCAATAGGAACAAAGACATAGTATCATTAATTAATAACAACAAGTACAAGGGTATTCTTATTTTGTTATCAAAAACATCGTGTGAAAAAAGCAAAAATATTTAATGTTTATGCTGTTAGGCTGTACGGTATAATACCTTTGCTTTTCCGACATGACCAAAGTCAACAAGTTGTTGTGTCAAATGTCAACGTCAACTCAATTATTGAAATACCGGAGTTCTTATTTGTAAACTACAAATTGAAAGTTTGTCACCAAATAATAATTGAATTGAATTAAATTACAACATATTATCACGGAAAGCAACAAAAGTACAAATAAATAACGTGATACGCTCAAAAATGACAAAAGAATACCCTTATTTATAAGATATGCAATGGCTCGAGAATGTTATAACAAGAAGACAAAAATATGATACTATAAGAATAAGAAGGCAATAAGATTGAAGTTAACAATTATAAAAAAAATAAATAAAAATAAAATAATAAACACTATTTCTTAGCTCTCACTGCACGTTTGAGCTTGGAACTGAGACCAGTTGATGATTTATCCTGGGTACCTGATGAAGATCCCTCACCAGCAACATCGATTTTTCCAGTCAGCTCAGAAAGACTTTCTTTTGAGTCAATACGATGTCTGGAACCATCAGGCATCTTGACAAATATATTGCCATCTAAACTCCAGCAATTCCTCATACCCAGTTTATTACGAGCAAGTAGAAATAGAGATTGGCGTTGGTGCGTTAAGAACTCTGATAGCACAAAAGAGGAGCCCTTAAGACTAGCCTTTTTCTTCCAGATGGCACTTTTTAAGTTGAGGTCAACAAACCTTACAAGCACGGGACGATGCTTACCCTCAGAGTGTTTGCCGAGGCGATGACAGGCAATAATTTTATCCTTAGTTGCAACAGCAATACCAAGCTTGTTTGTACAGATCCCAGAAATAGTGTTTGTGAGATCCTCATTCGCTTCTTCAGGCACACCATTAAAAAGCAAATACTTCCTGCGATGTCTCATCTCCACATTATCAACAACTCGGCTGATTTCCATTATCTGCTGTCTGAGAAGGCTTAGAATTGACCAGACATGATCTTTAAAGCAATTAAATTCATCAGCCAGACCAGCGAGATTGATGTTACTCCCTGGGGTACTTGCCTTGAGCTGCTTCTCAAATTCCGACATCTTCTCCAGCAAGGAAGCTTCTAGTGCCTTTTGTGTTTCCATTACAGTATAATAGTTTGCCATGTTTGATGAAAATTGTACAAACTCAGTGTTTATAAAGATGAAGTTTGTTGTGCCGGCAGGACAGTGCAGGTGAAATGTTTAAATAAGCACTATATGCATATATTAAGCTGAGATAAAACTTGTAAGTATATAATAGAACTTAAACTTTAATAAACTGATGAATATTGTTGACTTAGATTAAAAATAGATAAAAAAATCGAAACTTATAATCTCAGAATAGTGTTGTAGTTTTCTTTGCCTACCGCCCAAAAAAAAAGTTAACAGTGTTTCCAAGAAAAATATAAACGTTTTGTCCATGCGCAAGGTGCTAAATAATAAAAATATAAAGTGGTTTGCTGGATACAACTGAGTGCCTGAGTAAATTTTTAAACCATCTACCTACTACCTACTACAATTTATTATACATCACGCCAATACAGTATTTAACATATAAGTCATACACTCGCTGGTGTCATGGACACTGCGCGGAAGTAAAGTCGAAGCTCGCGGTGAACCGAGTTCGATTCTCAGCAAGACTACAATTTTTTTATTTTTACAAATTATAAATTTCTTAATACTGGTAGACATAAGCGCCAAAATGGTATTTCTATGTAAGATATGCAATATCAATGTCGCAGTTACTCAAAAAAGAATTAAATGTACGGTATGTTCGCAGTACTATCATACCGATTGTATCAAAACGATTAAAGATCTTACAGCAACAAGAGCGCAATGGAAGTGTTCATCATGTCTGGAACCGCAGAAAAAATATGCTTTAAGCAACACTAATAATTCAGATTTAGAAGTTAAAAAAACTAGAAAGCAACAATTAGAGACGGATGAAAATAATCTTCCTATGTCCACATCAACGTCACGATCACCTTCCTACTCTTCTCCAGTAGATAATGCAGGTCAACCATTAGTCACTCCAGAAAAAAACAGTCCATCTGAATTTTTGGTACACTGCGAATCAATTATTGAGGAACGTTTGAAGCCAATAGTACAAACAATTGTGAATCAGCTAAAGCAATAGCTTATGGAAGAAATACGAAAGGAATTAACCGTCGAGTTTAAAAGCTTAGAAGATTCACAAAATAAATTGCGTATGGAATACGATATATTAGAGAAAAAATATAGTGAACTAGAATCATTGGCGCTTAAATCAGAGAGTGAACTCTCAGACTTGAAAGCACAAATAAATAAACAACAACAGTGGTCACGAATGACAAATATAGAAGTAATGGGCCTGCCAGAAACGAAAGGAGAATCGCCGATTAATATCATTATAAATATTGCAAAGCATGCCGGAGTCAATGTCAAACCTGAAGAGATTGAATTCGCAAATCGAGTGCAGCCGATGCAGCAAAAATCGGGTAGACCCAAATCACTCATGGCCAAATTAAAAAGTCGCGACTTAAAGGATTCGAGTCTATAGGATTAAGAAAATGCAGGGGTATCAATACGAGTCACATAGGATTGAATGGCCCACCTCGAAACTTTTTCGTCAACGAACACCTAACGCCCATGAACAAAGAGCTGTTCAGAAAAACAAAAGTTATGAACTTAGACTACTTATTTTAGTTGATGTGGCGAGGTGGGATTCAATATAAAAAATACATGTCATACTTACACTTACTTATAATTTACTAAGCTACACTACACTAAAACAATCTACACAATTACTTATACTATATTTATTTACTTTTAATCAAATCAATTGTATAGTTTGTTATGTATGCGACCACCCTATGGAGGTACATTAGGACATCGCGTTCGCCGAAACCACCGACGACGGCCCGGTACCAGCAACCCTTGCGCAACATCACGCCGCCCATCAACGGACCACACCGATCTTTCTTTATAATTTCTGTGTCTCTTAGAATTAAGAAAAGTATTAACATAAATAATATTATAATATAAATAATATAATAATTGGTTCTGAGGGCATTCTGTGTTACAACTTCAACACATGAAGTAGTCTAATTAAATTAGTATTAGTATTTCGGTTTTTTTTAAGTCCTTCGGCTGCGAACGACGTAATTAGCTGGACAACTTTTATTAAAATCACAACAAATACGAGTAATATGTCTAGTGAAAACTTTTAATTTACATTTACAAATTGATAATACTATTTCCTATTTTATCACATTTTTAGAATCATGCAACAATATTTTAAATTTAAACGTCACCATTAATGTTAATTTCAATTATAATTTATTCATATACTTAAGCTTTCCTTTAAATTGCCTATATAAATGATTAATGCTTTACAACTATTTTATCAGAATATCCGTGGATTGCGAACCAAAACTGAAGAATTTCGTTCAAATATATTAATCAAAGATTACGACATCATTCTAATAACCGAAACTTGGCTAACTGATGGCTTTTATGTCAGAGAACTGTGCGATGACAGATATGACGTTTCTCGTACGGATCGAAATATTAGCACATCGACCAAAAATACTGGAGGTGGAGTTATGATATGCGCCAAAACCATATTACAGCCTCAAGGAAGACTAGAGTGGAGTTCGCCCGGTGTTGAATCAGTTTGGATAACACTCCCTAAAAACGTCATGAAGCATAATCAAAGTTTACATATCGTAGTATTTTATATACCACCAGATATTGATCAAGTAAAACCTATTGAGACAGTAACTACTTTTTTGTCATCCATGTTAATACACTTACCTGAAGATTACTTTATAATAGCGGGTGATTTTAATCTTCTCCACATTGACTGGAAGGGAACAGGGCCATTGCACCTTAATCGTGGATCATCATTGTTACAGGCCGTATCAACTAATTTTATTGAAACCGGCAGCGGTTTTAACTTGACACAATTTAACAAAATATCAAATTGTAGTAACAACATTTTGGACTTAGTTTTTGGAAATACTTATCTAGATGTTCAAAGGTCGAATCAAAACTTAGTTGCTGAAGATAAATATCACCCCAGTCTCGAAATTGATGCCTCAGATTTTCTATTAAGAGAACTTAATGTACCTCCTTTAAGTAAATTGATTTTCCAAAAAGCGGATTTTAATGCTATTAATGATACTCTCATTAAGTTAGACTGGCGGCAATCTATTCTAAACGGTAATTCTATTGATGACATAGTTAACAACTTCTATACCGTTATTAACAAAATAATAGACGAACATGTACCAAATACCACAGGCAAATATCTTAACCACTACCCCATTTGGTATAGCAAATCCCTAATACATATAATTCGAGACAAACTTAAAGCTCATGCACGTTGGAAATCATCTAAAAATCCACGTGATTATGATGAATTTTCGCTATTACGATTCAGACAAAAGAAAGTTCAAAATAAGTATTATAAGCAATTTCAAACAAAAATGCAGGAGAACATTAAAAAGGATCCAACACGATTATGGTGGTACCAAAAATACTTACGAAACTGTAAGAATGGCTATCCGAGCTCTCTTTCCTTAGGAGATCGTCAATTCAATAATCCTACAATAAATAATCCTACCTCCTACAAGAAATATGCACGGGATTCTGTGAGTTCTTCGAAAGTGTTTTCACTAAGCGTAATGGTAATGCTTACAGCACACATATCCAAGAGCCTAATACAAATGATACTATTTGTAACCTCAACATTGACAAAGAATTAGTTTATAAAATACTTAAAGACCTGGATATAAAAAAGGAGCAGGAAGTGACAGAATCCCAGCCATATTTTACAGTAAATGTGCTAAAGCATTAGCAGAGTCACTGTCAATAATATATATAATAAGTCTGTCAACGTATTTAGCGCTTTTCCAACGAAATGGAAGGAAGCACTAATCATACCAATCCATAAATCAGGACCAAGGAATAAAATAGAAAATTATAGACCCATTTCCATATTAAATACAATAAGTAAAATCTTTGAAAGAGTTGTTTATAAGGCGATCGTACCTATTATCCATAACTCAATACCCGTACAACAACATGGCTTTATGGAAAAACGATCAACGGTAACAAACTTATCACTATTTACTAATTTTGTTTACATGGCAATGGACAATAGAGAGCAAGTAGATGTAATATATACCGACTTTCAAAAGGCGTTTGACATAGTAGACCATGATAAACAAAAAAATTCTTAAGCTAGACATTTAATTTTATTCATTTAATTCAATCGCTGTTATTATTATTATTATTTTTTTATTTATTTATTTTATCTATTTATATTTGTATTTATACACATGGGTATGTAAATTTATATACAAAATCAATTTATATGTCGTTGACAAAATTTAAATATAAATTATGTTAATATTCAAGTATACGTATATTGCAAAATTAAATTAATTATAATTTTACGACACGAACCCGTTTGGTTTGCGGTCCGATTGCTATAGGCATGAATCACGTTATCGCCTGGTGATCCCATGACCTTGGCTTCCACGCTCAGCTGCATTGTTATTTATGAGATGTCATCTTAACCGCTCCTATCTCATAACTCCTTAGTTCTTCAATCCATATCTTTAAGATAAAGCAAATTAAATTAAGATATTGGGTTTTTATGTTAGCGTGTAATTAAATATATATGCGAACAAAACTGAATTGTACTATAATCACATATATTTTATATATATTTCGTGTCATAAAAATACTTCTTACCTTATATTGTCTTTTCCAAATACTTAAAAATGTAGTACTATAATTTATTGTCAAATCGCAGTATGTATTTTTCTGTGTTCGTTTGGATATTTTTAATTAAGCGAACAACATGCTTACGGTTGAGCGTCAGACGCTGCGGGCTGCGCGGGCCGACTGGGCGCGTGAGCATTAAAAACACTTAAAATATTATGTACAATTTTACGTATAATTAAGAAAGAGGTTGCGCCCTGCTCCCGCGCGATCCGGCACACTCTGCGTAGCAAGTGCGACAGATATACTCGTACCTATTTCTATTTTTCACTGAGTGGATGTCCTTTTGGCTAAATTACACTGCTGCACACTATTTATTGTTTTATATTATTTTAATTATTAATTTTTTACTCTTAAAACTTGTTCTGTTGTAGTTGTATTTTTAGTTATTATTACTTTTTTTTTTTTTTGTTTGATGTATTTTAGGATAAGTGATATTTTGTTATGTTTCGTTGTTTATGTTGTGTGAAAGTAGTGTAATTTGCTCAATAAATGTTTATTATTATTATTATATACTAATGCAAAAGCTTTAAGAACTTGAAATCAAAGGTGACTTGCATAGGTGGTTTTGTTCCTATATATCAAAAAGGCAGCAAGCAGTTGTTATAGGTAGTGCTCGTAGTGACTTCATATACGCAACTTCAGGGGTCCCACAGGGATCACTATTAGGTCCGTTACTGTATAACGTATACTTGTATGATATATTTAATTGTTTTAAGCACTCCCGTTTTTTCGCATCGCAGATGATAAAAAAAATTATAAAGTAATAAGTAGCACATCTGACTGCATTGAATTGCAACGTGACCTTGATAATCTTTCACATTACTACGAAAAAAATAAAATAACGATTAATATTAAAAAAACAGTAAAAATAACATTTTCTAGGAAGTATAAAAATATTGAATATAACTATAATATTGATAACAAGCCGATACAAGAAGTTAAATCAGTGCGTGACCTTGGTATTCAATTAGACTCTAAATTATTGATGGCAGAGCATTTAGAACTCATTACTGATAAGGCATATAAGCAATTAGGCTATATTAAACGTATATGTCAATCTTTTAATAATATTGAATGCATAAAAATTTTATATTTTACTTATGTACGTTGTATTCTAGAATACGGTTGTAGTATATGGTCTCCGAATTATTTAACTTACAAAGAAAAACTGGAGAGAATACAAAAAAAGTTCATAAGATTTCTTTGCTTCAAGGAATTTAACGATTATGTTGATATATGTAAACAATATAATATTGAAACATTAGAAACGAGACGACGACATTACGATATGTTTATGCTACATGCAATAATAACCGGAGATATAGATTGCAACGATTTATTGAGCGTTTTGTACTTTAGAGTTCCTAATCGCCGCACACGTCACACAGCACTATTCCACACGCCTGAGCTAAACACTAATTATGCACACAACTCTGTCCTTAATCGCATGGTCCACACATATAATTCAAAATACTCAGAAATAGATCTGTTCAGCATGTCAAAACTAGCTTTAAAAAAAGCTATAATTAAAAAAGATAAAAATTCATTATAACACACACACACACACACACACACACACACACACACACACACACACACACACACACACACACACACACACACACACACACACACACAGACACTCACACACACACGCACATATTGGATTCCCACCCGTAAACAGTTTTACTTTTACTACCGTCTTCTAATTATTAATATGTTTAAGTTACCTGTGTAATCCTATTTTGGTTTTAATTATATGTTATATAATAGTCAATATATCAACTTACGTATAAAAACTGTTGGATTACCAAATAAGTAAATAAATAATCATATGCTCTTGTAGAGAGGTGCTGAATACTATTATATCGTCTAAGTAGACAAGGCAAATCTCGTTTTGCAAGCCTCTGAGGACATTATCCATGACTCTCTGGAAAGTAGAAGGAGAGTTCTTAAGTCCCATAGGCATTCGAAGAAATTCGAAGTGCCCATGCTCAACATTGAAGGCAGTCTTGGGTATGTCGTCAGGGTTCATTTCAACTTGATAGAAACCGGATGCCAGGTCTAGTGTGGAAAAGTATTGGCACCTTCCTCACTTGTCTAAGACGTCAGATGTGTTTGGTATTGGGTATTTATCATCTATAGTCTTTTCGTTCAATTTTCGAAAATCTATTACTAGTCTGCATTTTTGTCTACCCGAAGGGTCTGCTTTTTTAGGTACCACCCAGATAGGTGAACTCCAGGCAGAGTCAGATGGTCGTATTATTCCTTGTTCAAGCATTTTTGCAATTTGGTCCCTAACTTCTTGTCTATGAATAAATGGATACCGGTAACTTTTTGTATAAACAGGAATCTCGTCAGTAGTCTTAATATTGTGTTTGATTTTATTAGTGAATGTAAGTGGTTCGCCCTCTAAGTAAAACACGTCAGCAAATTTCGACCAAAGAGTTTGTAGATTAAGCTTTTCTTCACTATTTAAGTGATCAGTCCTAATTCGGTTCAGTACGTCTTTAATGCGTGTAGCTGGGGGTTCTGGAAGGGTGCAATCGATGTCATAACATTCTTTCGATAAGGGTTGTTCAAAAGTCAGTGTGATATCATAGTCAGTGGGGTTCTCTATCTCTACAAAACCAGAATTATCCGTAACGGTCGTGACACACTCGTGAATAATACAGTTACATATTATTTGTTCAGACACGTATACGTCACTAGGTGGATAAGCCATAGGTACGTTAACTATTTTCTGAGAATGCGCGGGGATAGTTTCATGCAAATTGATGGTTCGACATTTGTATTTTAATAATGGAATGTTCGTATAATCTGTCACTAGTATATTATGTTTAAGATCTATTATACAATTTTTTAACAAATCTAGTCCTACTAGACCGTCGAAATAGGTATGGAATTTAAAAATGAAGTACTTTACGTTCCTTTGTTCATTAAATTCTACAAATTGTGGAATTGTGATAGAGTGTTCATGATACGAGGTAACTTGAGAGTTTGTTACCTCAAAGGGGTCGTAGTTAAGTGGAACACAAGAAAAATAATTCTTAATTACGTCAGGGCTTAAAGAAGATTGATTAGCCCCGGTGTCCACCAATAATTTAAGAGGGAGGTCCGCGATCTGTATATATCTCAACTCCTTTTTAGATTGCAGGTTCAACTCTATTTTTGTCCCGTATTGGAAAGTCCTTTGTGAAAATCCTGCTCTCCTAAAGATGAAAGTTTCGGTTCAATTTCTGTAAGAGGGGGTTGTTCTATGTGTGATGAACTGGATTCGTAAATGTAGTCTGGAATATTTGTGTTATAATAATAGTCATAGTCATAGTCGTGGGATGAGTAATAGTACTCATTGGGGTCATAGTAATAATCTAAGTCAGGATTTTGGTCATTATAGTCATATGTCTCATTATAATTAATTTCCCTAGATTTGAAGTAGTTAGAAGGGGGTGGATTGCCAAACTTTGTCCAATCATGTCCTCTAATCGCGACTGGAAAAGGCTTAGCTACGTAATGGCTAACGCCACTCATAGGTTTAGGTCCCAGGTTTTGTTGAGACTGGGGTGGTCTACCCTGTATCCTAAAACTACTATTCTGCGCGTTATAATTGTGTGATGGTGCATGGAACATCTGCTGCGTACGAGACGGCATAATGTAAGGTAAGCGCTGTTGGGGGTGACTTACCTGGTAAGCAGGCCGTTGAGGTACCCCATTCTGGATGTTAGGTTTCCAAGGCTGCATTGGTGTTTGGAAGGACAAAGGCTTCTGCCAGTTCGTATTTGGCAATGCTAACATATTGGGGTTATGCAAGATAAATGGCGTAGACACAGGTGCTTTATGTGAATTATTGGCATGCAAATTAAAGTTTTTTCTATCGCTATTACTGCTCCGACGCTGTAGGTACATGACATTGATTTCTTCCTGTACAAATTCCAGAGCCTTTTCAATAGATTCAGGCCTCATACACCGAATATGTGAGCCAAGAGGTTCGTTCAAACCTCTAATAAAAGATTTTAGGGTGAGTTTCCGGTAAAGATCACGTTTTGCTTCTATGGTAGTAGGTATATTTTCATGTAATGAATATATGTCATTATAGTACTGAAAAGTGTCTGGCATTTGTCATAAAATTCCTGAGGAGTATCGCTTACCTGAGAGAGTAACGAAAGGTCGTTGTATAGGGCTGTCTCATCCCTTTGATCAGCAAAATTATTAATTAATGCATTCCTAATTCCTGCCCAACTATCAGGAATCCCATTCGAGTTAATTGTCCTGGCGGCAGGGCCAGTAATTTTATTTAAAATCCCGTTAGCTAAACATAAATTACTAAACTCGTAACCTGGTTCATTTTTTAAATACTGTATCACTATTTGTTTTGATAAATCTGGTAAGAATATTGGGGTTCCCGTCGAATTCGGGGACCGGGCGGAGCGCCTTATAAATAACATCGGGATCTACAGACATTTTAATTATTTCTAATTCACTATTATCTATCTTTCTATTAAAATCTAAGCTAGTATTTCGCGAGATCTGCCAATGTGAGGCAGATTTTTCACCGTTTTTTCTAGGGTGGAAAATTTTGGATTGGATAACACTAGATTATAAAGGAAGCAACGTTTAAGTAAAGTTTCAAAGTACTTACATTTGGTTTTCTTTAGTACTGATTTTCGAGTACGTCTCTGGTCACAAACACTCGTAGATTCAAGATGCCCAGTTGTGGGACTAGATAGTCTCTTGGATAGCTCGCGACGCGTAGCGGTATCAATGTGAAATCACCTTTATCGCGGAACTATTACGCACTGAGCATCTTACCGACTGCGCCAATTACGTCTTTCGCAGCCGAAGGACTTAAAAAAACCGAAAGTACTTTAAAAGTGAATTTATTTTAATTCACAAACTTATTTTACAAATATTAATACTAATTTAATTAGACTACTTCATGTGTTGAGGTTCTAACACAGAATGCTCTCAGAACCAATTATTATATTATAATATTATTTATGTTAATACTTTTCTTAATTCTAAGAGACAGAAATTATAAAGAAAGATCGGTGTGGTCTGTTGTTGGGTGGAGTGATGTTGCGCAAGGGTTGCTGGTACCGGGCCGTCGTCGGTGGTTTCGGCGAACGCGATGTCCTAATGTACCTCCATAGGGTGGTCGCATACATAACATACGTATAAATGGTGACAAGACCAGTTTGGTGTGCAGGAGGTGTCCTTACTTGCACTTTTAAATTAAAACATCACACTGTTGATAAGTAAAAACCAACCAACAAAGCATGGGTGAATAGTAACAGGTACAATAGCCACTAAACATCATTCGCCCCACTCACGTCTATGTAATCTTACAAATACAAATAATGTTCCCAATTTAAACAGTTTTTGGGAAATTGATTAAATCCTGTGGTAACAAGACCAGTTCGGTGTGCAGGAGATAAGTAAAAGTCGAGAGATGCGCGAATAATGGATTGATTGATTTATTGATTGCTATTGCTATCTTTATTTTGAGGCGTTGTATATTTATAGTAGTTAGAAACGTGCGTCATTACAGAATTTGCTGATGTATATTTTGATGCGTTGAATGTTTACAAAATGCGTCATTGCAGAACTTGCTGATGTTAATGTAGTCTTAGAGGAAAATCCGTCTCAACCAAGTACATCGGCGCGATGACGTCAGGTGGAAAGGGTTGTCAAAACGAGAACGGAGCAACACCGTGCGGCGCTTCAGCTTGGCATCGGCACTGGGGCGAGACGGTTGTGTGGTTGTGCTCTCAAGTGCTATTCGTAATATTTGTGATCGCTAATTCTGATTTCATTTATTTGTGCTAATTTTGCTTTTTTAGTTCCTATTTAGTTTATTTTGTGATTTGCTCATGTTAAGATTATTTGAATAAATAGAGGTTAGGATTGTTATTGTGTTTCTTTTTAAAAACTTAATTTGATCTTACCTTTATAAGATCAGAAGTGGGATCGTTCACGCGACTTTGATCATTCTCCATCCTCTTATTTTAGAACCACGTGGTCGATTAATCTTTTTCTGGTAGCTTAGTACTTTTTGTTGTAAATAGTTGCGGGTAGTAATTATGTCGAGCAGTGATTATTCTGGTGGTGAAACGCCACCCACGCGTCGAAGTAGGAGTCGTGATAATCGAAAACGTAGGCATGGTTCACATAAGCGTCGCGACCGTCGTTCAAAACGACGCGATCCGTTAGATCAGATTTTGCAAAGACTGAATGCACTTGAGGAGCGCCTGCCGGTAACGGCGACTAATTTGACCGCTCCGTCTCGTCCTTGCGTTAGAGGCAGCCCCCCATCTGTGGTCTTGGACGTTACCGAGACTGCTGCTGAGGTTGGCGTGGCAACGCCCTCTACGAGCCGGCCTGCAGAAATGCCGCGTGATACCATCAGCACGGCGGATGGGATTGTCGGTGCACTCTCTTCATTGTTACAAGTAAGATCTAAGCATTACTACATTTCAAATTTTGACCCAAGTATGCATGATTTTGATGTGTGGTGTGCGGAGGTAGACCGTGGTCGAAACCTGAACGGTTGGGATGATCATGAGTGTCTTGGGCGTATTGGTGGCTGCCTACGCGGTGACGCCAAAACGTGGTTGAACCATATTGGGTGACAGGCGATCGCTCGTGGTCGAATTTTAAAGCCGAGTTTCGATCGTTG
Organism: Vanessa atalanta; assembly: GCF_905147765.1. NCBI lineage: Eukaryota > Metazoa > Arthropoda > Insecta > Lepidoptera > Nymphalidae > Vanessa > Vanessa atalanta. The sequence continues at coordinate 7,338,263 of NC_061901.1, forward strand.
TGTCCACGTGAAGTCGATATAGCGACTGTGCTGTATGACGTTATGAGTACAACGTGTGATGTAGTAGCCTAAGGCATTCGCCTGTTGTACGTAACTTAGAACAGAATAAAGCAGAACCTGGGACAGAGCAGTCGTTTCATTGATCCCGACATTACATGGCGACCCTGCCAGTCGGTGTGCGCGCGCTAGCCTGCGACGCGTGCACCGGCTGGCCACCGATAAAATAATAAATAATAATGAAAAAACTTATATTATGGAAAGTAAATCGCAAAAAAAAAAAAAAAACTCGGATTGACAAAGAAAGAATAACGTGCAAAGAAAAAAGATAATAATTATGAAGTATTAAAAATGAATAATTATCTATACACATTCTATAATATGAAGAAAGAAAAGAAATTGAAAATAAATTATTTTGCACATATAAAATAATAAAGAAAGTCGCAGCCAAGGAAGACACAAGAATCGAAAATGCAAGAGGTATCTACTATTCGACTGACAATATATTTTTTAAAGATGATGCAAAAAGAAGAAAGAAAATTGAAAAAAAAGAAAATATTATCGAGGCATATTTTCAAGACAGCAAGTACGATTTCTAAGGAATACGCCGCGTGCATCGTGAAGAAAATGAAGCAAGAAAAAAGAAAAAAAAAAAGAAAAACAATAACTTCAGCAAGTGGCCAGTTTTGAAGTAATGAAAAAGTGAATAATTTTTTCTATGAAGAGAATTAAGAAAAATTTAAAGGACGATAATGGTATACAACAATCAATTTAATCAACGTAGTTGTGTGTAATTTTAAAATAAAGGTAAGTAAATTGTGGATTATGTTAAAAAAAAAAAAAATCAATTTAAATTATTATTCGTGTTAAAAAAAAAAAAAACATGTAAGTAATAAAAACGAATCAAATTAAAACTTAATTTATTGATGTAGAGAAAGATTCTGATATTTTAGTGCAATGTTTAAATAATTCTCTCAATTAAAAGTACATATTATTAAAAATTTTTTGTCATATTATATCAACTTTTCATCTGATTTAATTTCTATTATATATATGTATGTTTAAAATGTTATTTCAATATAATTAAATGCTAGAATGTTATCTATGTTCATTTTAATGAGAAAAAAGAAATGATATTATTAATTAAACGCACTTGTCAAATATAAAGCGTAACTTAAATATTATTCTACAATAGAGAAATGTTTTCTAAAATAGAAAAAACTAATTTTAAACATTATCTATGTAACAACAAATATCTTTTATACCTTTATCAAAAATTTATGTGAATTAACCAAATTGTTATAATATTCTTTTTATATTGGATAAATACTTATAGATTATACTCAATTTATTTTTAATTTTATGACATAATATTCGTACTATAAAACATTTGTCGTTATTTGATTCAAAATGTCTCAGAATATGGTAAATTGTTTTGATTTAAAAAAAAAATATTCACTATTATCACTTTATGTTACATTCGAATTTTCACATTCAATAAAACGATTTTTCGTATGTTATTACAAAATATATTGATAATTTAATTGTGTTTTCTATATATTATTGTAAACGTGTAAATATGTGCGATGCCAAACTTTAGATAACAAGCACGTGAAGCAGCCAACATGCTGAAATTTTGGGTATGTCATTTTAACTATCATAATTTGTACTTAATAAATTTTTTTTAACTGATAAAGTTTATAATTTTATATGTATATGTTTCAAACTGTAAATCAATTGTTGAATTGTCGGTTAATTAAGTTAAATTTTATCATTCATGAATTTGTATTTTCTCTTAAAAATCGAAAAATAAGTTGAGCTAAATAAGTTTTAATTACTATAAATTCTTTTGGATTAACATCTTAGCTTAAACTCTTGGATTATCATCTTCTAAACTTTTGGATTATCATCTAAGCTTTTTTTAAAAAAAAAAAAAAAGCTTTAATGCTACAAATAATAAGAGTAGTAAAATCTTTTGACTAATGAACGACTAACACGACTATTATTCACTTCAATAAACTAGAAATATTAATCGCGGATTATAATTTGTGTGTAATTTTGTTTTCAACACACTGTAGGTATATTGAATTTCGCTTTCCAATTTTATATTAATTAAATATAGAGTAGAAAAAGAGTATCGGTGTAATATAAAACTCAATGTAACTTCTTTAAAAACTAATTAAGACTTAAATTGAAAAAAAAAAAATTTAGATAGAAAATTAAATACTTAATGTTTATAACATACATTACTAAAATCAAAAACCTAAAAACTCAAATAAAATAGGATAAATGCATAATAAAAATATATCTACCGAAAACTCAATACAAAAATTCGCGTAAACTAATGTTGTAATTATTTTAAACAATGTAACTTTCGCGATTATTACTGTGAGTGTGTGTGAGTCTGCCCGTGACCACGAACACTGCAAAGTGCTCGAAACGTCGGGATGTTAAAATAATTAATATACGCGATTAAATCCGTTAAAAACTAGTTTTATTTCAATGTAACTTTATTCTCAATATGATGACATAGCACGGTTCATTCATTCTTCGAAACGTAACTCTGGGTTCCCATACACGGTGCAGCTCAAATTTATAAAAACGTTGACGCGAAGTTTTACGAATAAGGCGTGGAATTTGTAAACTAATAGGATATTGAAGATTCAGATTAAACGCTGGCGCTGATGCAATCATTCGTAGATACCATTGTTGTCTCCTGGCTTGCCTTTGTCATTAATTTTAATTTATATTGTTTGATATTTTTAAATAATACTTTATTAGTGTCGTAATTTAGACTAAAAATAACTTATTTTTTTTCTTCAAATAATCGAATACTTCGTTTTAATAATTTTCTTTTTTTTTCAAAGACAAGGAGTCTTAAATAAATAAAAAAAAAAAAAACACGGATAATGAAAAAAAAATAACGATAATGGAATAAAAATTAAATGTTGTCAATATTATGACATTGAAGTACAAAACTTAAAAATTTATTAATATGGATTAAAATAAAAATGTGATATGAAAGGTATGTTAAAGTAGAGTAATATTACGTTATTGTGTGAGAGTGGTACGATTATGTAGATTGTATGGTGTGACGTTGTTGTTATGGAAAATGTGCCTTTAAAGTTTAGCTTGGCTATTTGTAGTCGGATAGATCAACCGATGAATAATCGTGGACAAGTTAAATTTCCTTGGTACATATAGAATGTTGGGTATGAAAATTAATTGAAATAAAAAATATATGTAGCTTAATGCTACAATAATTGTATATCAATAGGTACTGGTTGTATGACTTATCATATTGTGCAGTCCTAAATAAAAAAAAAATAGAGCTATAGAAATGCTCTAAAGTAAAGGAGTAAGTTTTTGGCAGGGTTATAAAATGAAAGATTTTAATAGATCTAATGAAAGAAAGGGTTATATGAGTATAGTTACAGAATGTTTTAAATGTAAGAAAAGGTGTGTGAATATATATGTAAGGATTTATTAACTACGTCGATCTAATTCGCTAGTTATTGGTGTGATTGTATGAAATTGGCTATCGGATATTAGCTTAGCTATGTTTTGGGCCCTAACGTTAGTTATTCTAATATATGGATATGCTTAATTGAAAGGTCATGGAAAAAGGAATGATAGGGTTATTTATTTTTTTGAAAGAGGATAAAAATGAAAATAAAGTACTAGCACATGTCTTGATCATGCTGTACGCGAGTTCGTCTGCGTGAAAGATTGTGACATAGAGTACAAATAAATAAATAAGTGGTTAACCAAATAATTATAATAAAATATATTAGGAGTGGTCCGGGCCAACCAATCAAATATAAATAAATAATAATTAATAAAATAATAATTTAAAAAGGCCTATGGGCGCCCCTGAAATGAGAAGTTATATCTTAGATATAAAAGAGAAATTAATTAAGATTAATTAAAAAAAATAATAATAATAAGACGTCTTAAGGCCCAAAGTGTATACATACATTAATACTGACAAAGGCTAAGAAACAAAAATAGCTCGGTTCTATTACATGGATATAGACATATAACGTATAACGACAATAAATATGACAAAACTGGAAGTAGACAAAGAAAAATATTTCAACTAACATTTATAGATTAGAATAAGAATATAGTTTATAAGATATATTAATATTACTTTAGATTTTAAACGTCATATTTTATCATATTTTTTCAAGGTCATATTTGTTTTTCTCTTCTTTTTAGATTAAGATATCTAGGTTCTTTTCTTTTATTATTATGTCATCTTTTTTTAAAAATAAAATAAAACCCTTTTGTAATAAAATATGAAAAAGTCTATTTAGAATATAATAAAACTGATAAAATTGTTTTCGAAAAAAAATATATATGTACATTTTTTTTCTTAAAATGCCGTGGGAGGTGTGATGTAGTAGCCTAAGGCATTCGCCTGTTGTACGTAACTTAGAACAGAATAAAGCAGAACCTGGGACAGAGCAGTCGTTTCATCGATCCCGACATTACAAACGTCTAACAAGTTCACCACGTATGCAGAGTACGCTCGAATGTCCCTACTGCGGTTAAATATCGTACGAGGGCTTTCGGATGAGCTCAAAACCGCTATAGTAGTTCGTGGCATCTCCGACCCTCAGGTGAAAGCCGCGGCTACCAAGGCCAAACTGCAGCCGAAAGATTTGGTCGAATTTTTGTCCGCGTATGTGAAACCTAAGAACACGCAAAGTGCTACCGGTAATCCCATACGCTCGTCAGCTGCTGAAACGTCCAATCCTCGTAAACGCGAAGCGTTTAGGAGGGGACAGGTGACGTGTTTCTCGTGTGGCAAACACGGTCGCAAACAAGCTGAATGTTCAAAAAAATTAAAAGTTGATCCAGCCACTAATTCTAAATCTACCTCCTCTGAGACTTTGAATGTAAAAGACATGAAGTCTAATTCAAAACCAGTCAAAGTGATTTGCACCTATTGTAAGAGAACAGGTCATCTCGTTGATTCGTGCTATTTAAAGCAACGTATGGATTCTAAGTCCAATGATAAAGGTGGTAGTGACGTAAATTTTTGCGTAAACGCGAAGCGTTTAGGAGGGGACAGGTGACGTGTTTCTCGTGTGGCAAACACGGTCGCAAACAAGCTGAATGTTCAAAAAAATTAAAAGTTGATCCAGCCACTAATTCTAAATCTACCTCCTCTGAGACTTTGAATGTAAATGACATGAAGTCTAATTCAAAACCAGTCAAAGTGATTTGCAACTATTGTAAGAGAACCGGTCATCTCGTTGATTCGTGTTATTTAAAGCAACGTATGGATTCTAAGTCCAATGATAAAGGTGGTAGTGACGTAAATTTTTGCTCCGCGTCGATTCCGGACGAAAGAACTACGACTATTATTCAAAAACTACCCGTAGATGTTTTAATTGATTCTGGGTCTAATATTTCACTTATTTCTAGATAGGTTTTAAAGCATTTTAGCTTTAATCTGTTGCCAACCTATCGTAGATTGCGAGGTATCTGTAGTCAAGACATCGAGTCTACTTCTTTTGTTAAGACAATAATTGAGTTCCCTGAATTATCATTAGAGGCAGATCTTTATGTAGTACCACCAGATTGCATTCAGACACCTGTCTTGGTAGGGACTGACATTTTAAATCGCGATGGTGTCACCTACATTAGGACAAGTGACTCTCAACGATTGATGAGGGTTGATCAAGCGTACAATGTGTCGTCTATGGAGGTGGCCGACCAAGTGAGGACACCCTTAATTGGTGATGACAAGAAACGTTTATTATCTTTGATTGAGTTTTCTGAAACGTTCACCACTGGCACAGCGACCTCCACAGTAAACACTGGGAGCATGGAGATTAGGCTTAACAGTGACAGTCCAATAAATTATCGACCGTACAAGCTTTCGGCAGACGAGAAGTTACGCGTTCGCGGCATAATTAGTGAGCTTTTGAGTAAGGGATCATACGAGATCCCAATCAGACTATGCGAGTCCTATCATCCTCGTAAAGAAAAAGAACGGAGAAGATGTGCGTAGACTATAGGGCCTTAAACGCTGTCACTGTTAAAGAGAGATTTCCATTGCCACTAATCGATGACCACATCGATAAATTAGGCAACTTCAAGTATTTTACCAGTCTTGATATGGCTACTGGCTTTCATCAAGTACCAATGAAAGACGATGCCTCTATTAGTAAAACTGCCTTTGTGACGCCTGAAGGGAATTATGAGTATTTGAAAATGCCCTACGGGCTGGCTAACGCCCCTGTCGTGTATCAGCGCATTATCACAAAGACACTCAAACATCTTATAGACACTGGCCACGTATTGACCTATATTGACGACGTACTGATCATGTCCAATTCGATCGAGGAAGGCCTAAAGGTATTGCGAGAGGTTTTAAAAACCCTGTCAGCGGCAGGTTTCTCGGTCAATCTGAAGTAATGTACGTTTTTAGATACTGAGGTTGAATACTTAGGACGGCTGATTGGACATGATCAGGTACGGCCGAGTCCGAGTAAAACTGATGCTCTAGTTAAGTCCCCGAAACCCACAAATGTAAAAGAGGTGCGTCAGTTCTTGGGGCTTGCAGGTTATTTCCGCAGGTACATTGTTAAATACGCCTCAAAGACTGCTTGTATTGCCAAGCTACTGAGAAAAGGTGTGCCTTTTGTTTGGGGACCGGAGCAAGATGTTGCTCGCGATTATATCATTAAGTGCTTAACTGAGGAGCCAGTTTTAGCAATTTTCAATCCCAGTCTGCCCACAGAACTACATACCGATGCTAGTTCGATAGGATTCGGGGCTATTTTGCTTCAGGAACACGAAGGAAGACGTAAGCGAGTTGTAGGGTATTACAGTGAGTCCACCCAGGGAGCGGAATCAAAATATCACAGTTACGAACTGGAGACCTTAGCTGTGGTACGTGCTTTGCAACACTTTCGGCATTATTTGATTGGTATAAAATTCAAAATTGTCACTGATTGCAATTCCTTAAAATTAACTGAACGCAAAAAGGATTTACTACCTCGTGTAGCTCGCTGGTGGGTTTACATGCAAGACTTTCAGTTTTCTTTAGAGTACCGAAAGGGTTGCAATATGCAGCATGCTGACTTTCTCAGCAGACAGCCTGCTCACGTGTTCCAAATCCAAAATCCACGAAACTGGGCGAAAATTGCTCAAACTGCCGACTTGGAGACTCAGTATCTAATGCAGAAGGTTCGAGAGGGCCAGTTAGATAGCAGTCGATTTTTTATTAAAAATGACTTGCTGTACTATAAGTACACGTCTACTGGTGAAGACTCGCGCCTTCTGTGTTTCATACCGAAGGGACATAGGCTTAGTCTTTTAAGAGTCTTTCATGATGATCACGATCACATAGGCGTCGATAAGACTGTCGACTTGATACTGCGACACTTTTGGTTTCCTGGCCTTAGACATTTTGTTAAGAAGTATGTTGGTCATTGTATCGTTTGCTTAGCACACAAGAAAGTGCCCCGAGCACCTCACCAACGGTTATAAATACATCCTCATAGTTGTAGACTCATTTTCAAAATTTTGCTTATTATACGCGTTATACCGACAAGACGCGGATGAATTGAAAAGGGTGTTTTCCAATGCCGTCTCACTGTTTGGCACTCCGTCAACTATAGTCTGTGACAGAGCTAGGATGTTCGAAAGTGCTGCGTTTCAAGAGTGGGTAACTGAGCTTGGGTCCTCTATGCACCTTATCACACCTGGGATGCATCGCGAGAACGGCCAAGTCGAACGGTACTGCCGCACAGTCCTCAACATGCTGCGCATAGAGGTTAACAACAAGGGTGCTTCTTGGTCCAACGTCTTATGGAAAGTGCAGCTAACCCTTAACATCACGAAGCAGGCAACAACTCGCACTTCTGCCCTGCAGCTGCTGACCGGTGTTGAAGGAACCACTCCGGTTCTACGATCGCTGGTCCGAGACATTGCGCTAAGCGACTCTCATCCGAACCGAGAAGCCCTGCAGACTCTGAGAAGACAGAGGGTCTCTGAACTGCTCACTGCCAACCAGCAACGCCAGGATGCCTACGTTAATGAAGGTCGTCGACAGCCCCGTGCTTTTTCTGTTGGCAGTTTCGTGTTTGTCAGCAAAGGTTCACAAAGTACCGGCAAACTAGATTCCGGGATGCGAGGTCCGTACAAAGTTGTTCCGGGCATTGCCTCACCACCGTTACGAGCTTGAGTTATTGGCAGGCTCATATGGAAAGAAGACTCAGAGCGCCGCAGAACATATGGTTCAGTGGCGGGGTGAGTGGACCCCGGATACATGCGAGGCATTCTTCGGGACTGGTGAGTGAGCTGTGTGGTCCTGGTGTCCGTGAGTGGCAGCCAGAGTGACACGCAGGTGACTTTTGTGTTGTTTACCTGATACCCTTGAGGGGTAGTCAGAACGTCACCTAGGTGACCATGTGTGTGTTTACCTGGTACCCTTGCGGGGCAGCCAGAACGTCACGGAGGTGACCTTGTGTGTGTTGTCCTGATACTCCTCAATGCGGAGGTTTATCAGAGGGCCTCGGAAGTGGCTTCTAGATTTGTTGTTACTTATGTGTTGTCCTGGCGGAAGCCAGAGGGCTACTTTCGAGAGCCTCTTATTTTACTATTGCTCATACTATGTTTGCCGATATCGTTCATGAGTAGAGCTCCTCATTGACGATGCCTTCTTGCTTTGGTTACCCTTTGTAAGGGGATTGCTTGAGTGCACGCTTGCGGTCCGTTTGCATTGAGTCTCCATAGCCAAAATAATACATCTCTACAATGTTGTTTTAACATTTCAGAAGAGAATGATGTTGATGAGGAACCATCAAGTGAGGATGGACTACAAAGAGGCCCTGCTGCAGAAATCCAAGCTGACGAGGCCGTTCAGCTGTCAGGAACGGCCGTCTTAGAGGAAAATCCGTCTCAACCAAGTACATCGGCGCGATGACGTCAGGTGGAAAGGGTTGTCAAAACGAGAACGGAGCAACACCGTGCGGCACTTCAGCTTGGCATCGGCGCTGGGGCGAGACGGTTGTGTGGTTGTGCTCTCAAGTGCTATTCGTATATTTGTGATCACTAATTCTGATTTCATTTATTTGTGCTAATTTTGTTTTTTTAGTTCCTATTTAGTTTATTTTGTGATTTGCTCATGTTAAGATTATTTGAATAAATAGAGGTTAGGATTGTTATTGTGTTTCTTTTTAAAAACTTAATTTGATCTTACCTTTATAAGAGTAGGTTATCTACATAGTTTCTCCGTTTATTTAAATGTGATATTTGTTTATTTTAATAAATAAGTAATGAAATCAGCTGTTGTTTTGGCTTATTTACATTATTGCATTAGATTTACACTTTTGTCTAGTTGGCAAATCTAACTACTGGGCTTACAATTCTGCCACTTCTAGTTATTTTGAATTTATTGTTTTTTAATTTGGCGGGTTCTTGACCGGGTTTCAAGATGTTTTCTATTTGATCACTACGCGTTTGTTGCATTTTGGACTGGTCGCTGACCTCTGAGTCGATACGCGTGTATACTGGTTTCAATCTATCCACTAATATAATTGAAGTTCTGTTGGGTAATTGAATTTTGAAATATTTTTGATTTCGTCCCAAAACTTGAAATGGCCCGTCGTATAAATGCGTTAAGGGTTTTTTTACGTGATCTTTTCTTACAAATACGTGATCGCATGTGTTAATGTCCGGGTGTACGTAGAGTTTTCTATGTGCGTTATGTTTATGACGTAGCGGACTTAAATCGGCCATCACCCGCTGTAACTCGGCGGTATATGTGTCCGGATGAGCAGGTGGCTCTGAAGGCTCAAAAAATTCTCCCGGTAGTCGTATGTTACTGCCGTATAACATTTGTGCTGGGCTTACTTTTGCATCTTGTTTTAATGCTGCTCTTAATCCGAGAAGTACAATAGGTAATTCGTTATGCCAATTTGTAACATTATCTCTCGACATAATAGCGGCTTTTAGGGTTCTGTGCCAACGTTCTACGAAACCATTTGATTGAGGGTGATAACTGGTCGTTCGATTCCTTTGTATTCCCATTATTTTAGTCAGTGATAGAAACAAACTGGACTCGAATTGGTGTCCTTGATCTGTGGTTATTACGGCTGGACAACTAAATCTTGAGATCCATGTATTCACAAAGGTACTTGCCACCACATCTGTACTGACTTCGGGTACCGGCACGGCTACGAAAGTCTCCGATTGCAGTTGTATTGTGTTTGTTTACTTTTGATTTTTGACAAGTTAAGCATGTTTTTGCCCAACTTGCGATGTCTTTATTCATATTTGGCCAATAGTAATGTGACGTAATTAATTTACGCGTGCTTCGAATTCCAGGGTGAGTCACATTGTGCATCGCGTCGAATACTTTTTTGCGAAGGATATTCGACACGTATGGGCGTAGTTCTTTTGCGGAGGCTTCGCATGTTAATTTTGTAGTTTGATCTAAATTTATTATTTTACAATTGTGTCTATTTTCTGTAATGAATTGTTTTAGATGAGAATCGTGAATCTGTATATTTGAAAGAAAGAAAGAAGAAAGAAAACTTTTATTTGGGACCGTACAAAAATTATAAAAATATATATAAGTTACTTCAAAATTAGATAGAAAATAAAAAGAAGTTAACCAAAGAAAAAAAACAACTTAAATTACTATTAACATTTACACAAAAGAACATAAAAAAAAAATACTATATTATAATAAACATATATGACGTGTCCCAAATAGGTGTACCATTCAGCAATGAATATGCGTGGACACCTAATGCTGGTTTTCAATGGTACCCTCTTTGATAACTACTGACGGGCGGTGACCAAGTTATAATACGAATACTTAAATTAATATAAATATATATAGAATAGACAATAGACATTAAATATATAATATATTCATTAAATAAATCTGCACACATTAAATAGTAATTTTTCAATATAGGTATCTATTATTTTGTAAAAAAAAAAACCAAAACCAGTTACAGACAACTGGGAATGTCATCAGAATGCCACGTGCGCCGGTGGTCGTGAGACGTGCATGTTAGTATTATTTTTTTTTATTCTGCGTTTATTTTAAATAATGAACAAGAAAAGTGAGACCCAGAAAAACAAAAAAAATTGTTGGACGTTGAAGTCGATGGTGAGTTATAAATATATTATGTTTTTTTTTTATGGTATAGGGGGCAAACGAGCAGGAGGCTCACCTGATGGAAAATGATTACCACCGCCCATGGACATCTGCAACACCAGGGGGGTTACAGGTGCGTTGCCGGCCTTTAAGAAATAAGTACGCTCTTTTCTTGAAGGTTCCCAAGTCGTATCGGTTCGGAAAAACCGCCGGCGAAAGCTGGTTCCACAGAGTGGTTGTGCGAGGCAGAAAATGCCTTAAAAATCGCGCTGTTGTGGATTTACGGACATCTAAGTGGTGCGGGTGAAATTTAGAATTTTGTCGAGATGTCCGAAGGTGGAATTCAGCTGCCGGGATTAATCCAAACAATTCCTCGGAACACTCCCCGTGGTAAATTCGGTAGAAGATGCAGAGTGATCCAACATCTCTACGCAAAGCCAAAGGATCGAGCAGATCAGAAAGGGCTTGATCGTCGATAATTCGAGCTGCTCTACGTTGGATACGGTCAAATGGAAGGGGCTGGTACTGGGGAGCACCCGCCCAGAGGTGAGAGCAGTACTCCATGTGAGGCCGAATTTGCGCCTTGTATAGTCTTAGGCGATGGGCCGACGTGAAATACTGTCTTGCCTTGCTGAGCACACCAAGCTTTTTTGATGCCAATTTGGCTTTGCCTTCCAGTTGACCGCGGAACTGAACGAGGCTCGAAACATCAACGCCAAGTATTCCGATACTAGCTGTGGTGGCTAACGGAATGTTCTCGAATCGTGGAGATACGACTAATGGTGTTTTTTTAGCGGTTAACGCGCAAACTTGCGTCTTTTTGGGGTTGAAGTGGACTAGGTTTAGCCGGCCCCAGTTCGAGACTTCGTTTAACGAAGACTCGATTTCAGACACAAGTTTGTTCCGGTTTTCTTCGACGTTTTCCCGAGAAATATTAGCACGGCCGGTGTATGAGGTGTCAACGGTACTGTCGTATGCATAGCAGTGAATGTTCCTGATTTGCAACAAGTCATTGATATGCAGAAGAAACAGAGTGGGTGACAGAACGCAGCCTTGTGGAACACCAGCGTTGACGAATTTTTGGTCGGAGCATGCACCGTCGACAACGACCTTGATGCTCCGTAATGTTGTCTTAGATTTTCGCGATTATTACACATTGAAATAAAACTAGGTTTTAACGGATTTAATCGCGTATATTAATTATTTTAACATCCCGACGTTTCGAGCACTTTGCAGTGTTCGTGGTCACGGGCAGACTAAGGTGACATTTGTCTGTTTGAATTAAAAAGAAATATTATTTACTACTACCGCCAACGATTTCTTAATTGGTATCTTGAGTAGCGTTCCGGTTGCACGCAGAAGGCACTAACTATATCTTTAGGTCTTGCAAGACCTAAAGATGGAAAATCGCTATCTGAGACGCAACGCACATATGACAGAGAGCTGCTTGCTATATATATGACTATACACTATTTTCAACATTACATAGAAAGCAGAGAATTAATTGTTTACACCGACCATAAGCCGCTGAGTCACGCATTTACATCGAAACAGACAACTTCGAGCGATAAAGGAAACCCCAGACGATTACGTCATTTAGACTACATCGCGCAATTCACTTGCGACATAAGACACCTCGCTGGAAATGAAAACCCCGTCGCAGACGCATTGTCGAGAATTAGCCAAATAGATTTGCCAGCACCGATCAATTGGATTGAAGTTACAACATCCCCCCTCCGCTTCAGATACTGAAGTCCATAAAAACATTCAATATTAAATACAAAACATATTTATTTAATATACAGCTAGAATTGCAATAATAAATGTATAATTATGTGTATATGTATGTGTATGTATGTGTATGTATATATGTATATGCGTATATAAGTTTATAGTATACAAAAGTACTACCTATATATGATCTTAAAAATTGGCTTCGTTATCGAGTTACGTAACTATGGTCTAACACCGGCTTAATTACTTTATTTATAATTTTTTTTTTTTAAGTACTCGTATATATATCTAAATTGATATTCAATTACAAGTAAAAAGTATCTCGGTTGTATTTAATATACAGGGTGACTGGTGAATTACTATCAATATTTAAGGAGAATACTCGGTACATGATTCTCATTCGAATTATGTAAAAAAAATAGGTACTTAATTTTTGACCAAATTTCCGTATAAATAAATAAAGTGTGGACACGTTCCCAGCCTTGCCGGCGGCGCGTGCGTGTCGCTACCCCCAACCCCCGCCCCATGGCTTATTAGTCGGGCGAGCGCCGCCGTAAGGTCTGTACGTCCGTCTTCCCGCGCGCGCGCCTAGCGATCGATCTTACGCGTATACCTAATCTGTCGTGTGTGCGTGTGACCCGTTATTACTTATTAGTAATTAAGTATGGCTTATCAATACACAAATGCAGAATACTTGGACAATTACAGAGTATGTCAATAGAGAGGAGTTGAAATTAAAAATCACTAGTGCTTTCGAAACTATTAAAAGTGACCCATTCGTATTAAATCGTGTGAAAGCCAATATGCGTAAACGTGCCGAACTGTGTATCACACGAGAAGGAGCTCACTTTGAACATTTGTTAAGGTTAGTGTAGTTATGTAGGTAAATAGGTAGTTTAATGATTGACAATTGTTGTAAATAAGTATGATTCCATTTTTAAATACGCCGGAAATACCAAGATAGGTAAACAGTTCATATTATTTTTTGTGCCAAGTTCACACCATTTACCTAGTCAATAAATTGGTTGCTTAAACGAATGAAATATCTTGGTATTTTTGCCTGTCCTAAGCCAGGATTAAAGTATGAAGGGAATTGGATCATTTTTGTTTATCTAAGGTAGCCTGCTACCCTGTTAACACGCGGTGGCGCGCGGCGTTTGGATGTAGGTAAACTACCGCGCGATAACTAAATGTGGTAAGTACATAGTGGTAACTGTTTTGTGTCGATAACGCAGCTAGGGTGTTCACACGATGCGTAATTAATTACATAACTTTTGGTTAACTTTACTTAGAAGTTTATTAATATTTATGTTATATTAATTTTTATTTTGTCATATATGATCGTCAAATATCACGTCCTCAAGTATCGATAGTAATTCACCAGTCACCTGTATATTAGAAATATAACATATATTAAGATTATTATTATTATTTATTTTTTACCTAGATATATAAATACGTATTATCTTACCTTAATGGTATGGCTCCGTTGCCTGCATCGTGTTGTTCCATCGACTATATGTTAGTTATGCTGAGAAAATTGCCGTTAATAACGAGGTATTGTTACCTATTTGATTTTATCGTTGGGTAGTCTAGAAATAAAAGAATAATATTTCATTAATTATTTATATTTTTTATATGAGCTCATATACCCAATTACGACTTTTCTTTCCTACCCCGGGTATAAATTGGAACATTCCTTTGTACCACGAGCTGGGGTGTGCGTTTACGTCAGAGATGATATCTGCTCTCGACGCCTCGGCAGCCTTGAAGGACAGGACCTATCAATTATCTGGCTGCGTGTAGATTGTGACGACCATCCGCGAATCTACGCTTGCCTTTATAGGTCCCATAGCGGTAATGCCGAAACCGACCGACTGGTTGAGCTCGTCCAAATGGCTACAGATTCCGTACTGCAGCAGATCCCATCCGCAGAGGTCGTGGTTCTTGGTGATTTTAATGCCCACCATGCCGAATGGCTTGGATCACGTACTACTGATCATGCGGGTAGATCTGTTCTCGACTTCGCTTTAGCATATGATTTGACACAACTGGTCACCTCGCCAACGCGAATACCGGACGTGGAGGATCATACACCTTCCTTGTTGGACCTTCTGCTGACTTCTCATCCGGATGGCTATCAGGTTATCGTCGATCCCCCTTCCTTCTTTGCCTCCTACCCATGGGGGCAGGTTTGTTTCTCGCTGGATGATCCGAGCGTTATTGCCGACTCTGTTGCCGATATGGTGCTTCAGGGTATGGAACTGTTCATTCCGTATTCTGCGGTGCCCATCGGTGGCAAGTCCCAGCCTTGGTTAGGTCGTTTCTGCAAAACGGCCTCACGCTGAAAATGGGAACGTTACCATGACTGGGCTAACGCATCAGCGTCTCGTGATGTAAAGACCAGCGCATTCAGAAAAGAATATAACTCTGCCTCTAGGTCCTTCAAAAATGTGATTGCTAAGGTGAAGGCGGAGTACATTGGCAGAATTGGTGAGAGACTGGTGCGTCTCCCTTCAGGAACACGTGCGTTCTGGTCTCTCGCTAAGGCTGTTCTTAGGAATTTCTGTCAGCCTTCCTTTCCATCTCTGCACAAGGACGGTGAGTCATTGGCCCATACCGCGAAGGAGAAAGCTGATCTTTTCGGCTCTCTCTTCGCGTCGAATTCGACTCTGGATGACCAAAGAAATTCACCACCAACAATCCCGCGATGTGATACCACGATGCCGGAGGTTAAATTCCGGCAAAGTGCAGTTCGTAAAGCACTTTTTTCCTTGGACATTCATAAGTCGAGTGGACCCGATGGCATCCCTCCAATCGTGCTACGGACATGTGCTCCCGAGTTGGCACCGGTCTTAACGCGTCTTTTCCGGCTATCTTACGCATTAGGCATCGTCCCGATTTCCTGGAAGACTGCTTTAGTGCATCCGATTCCCAAAAAGGGTAACCGCTCAGACCCGTCCAATTATAGGCCTATAGCCATCACCCCCTTGTTCTCCAAGGTAATGGAGTCCATTGTAAACTGTCAGCTCCTGCGGTATCTAGAGGAGTACCAGCTGATTAGTGACCGCCAGTACGGTTTCCGTCGGGGTCGCTCAGCCGGTGATCTTCTAGTTTACCTTACTCATAAATGGGCGGAAGCAGTTGAGAGCAAGGGGCCTCCTCCATTAGCAGCCAGTCTGGACATAGCGAAGGTCTTCGATCGCGTCTGGCACAAAGCGCTTCTTCCGAAGCTTCCTTCCTATGGGCTTCCCAGGAAATTATGCAGTTGGATTACCAGCTTTTTGGCAGATCGGAGCATCAAGGTCGTTGTCGACGGTGCATGCTCCGACCAAAAATTCGTCAACGCTGGTGTTCCACAAGGCTGCGTTCTGTCACCCACTCTGTTTCTTCTGCATATCAATGACTTGTTGCAAATCAGGAACATTCACTGCTATGCAGACGACAGTACCGTTGACACCTCATACACCGGCCGTGCTAATATTTCTCGGGAAAACGTCGAAGAAAACCGGAACAAACTTATGTCTGAAATCGAGTCTTCGTTAAACGAAGTCTCGAACTGGGGCCGGCTAAACCTAGTCCATTTCAACCCCAAAAAGACACATTCATCGTATCTCCACGATTCGAGAACATTCCGTTAGCCGCCACAGCTAGTATCGGAATACTTGGCTTTGATGTTTCGAGCCTCGTTCAGTTCCGCGGTCAACTGGAAGGCAAAGCCAAATTGGCATCAATAAAGCTTGGTGTGCTCAGCAAGTCAAGACAGTATTTCACGTCGGCCCATCGCCTAAGACTATACAAGGCGCAAATTCGGCCTCACATGGAGTACTGCTCTCACCTCTGGGCGGGTGCTCCCCAGTACCAGCTCCTTCCATTTGACCATATCCAACGTAGAGCAGCTCGAATTATCGACGATCAAGCCCTTTCTGATCTGCTCGATCTCGGCTTTGCGTAGAGATGTTGGATCACTCTGCATCTTCTACCGAATTTTCCACGGGGAGTGTTCCGAGGAATTGTTTGGATTAATCCCGGCAGCTGAATTCCACCTTCGGACATCTCGGCAAAATTCTGAATTTCACCCGCACCACTTAGATGTCCGTAAATCCACAACAGCGCGATTTTTAAGGCATTTTCTGCCTCGCACAACCACTCTGTGGAACCAGCTTTCGCCGGCGGTTTTTCCGAACCGATACGACTTGGGAACCTTCAAGAAAAGAGCGTACTTATTTCTTAAAGGCCGGCAACGCACCTGTAACCCCCTGGTGTTGCAGATGTCCATGGGCGGTGGTAATCACTTTCCATCAGGTGAGCCTCCTGCTCGTTTGCCCCCTATATCATAAAAAAAAAATAACAATATATCCATATACTTATATAAAACTACATAAAAAAAAACATATACATATATATCCATATAGTATCTACAGAATAAATATTAATATATACTGTCTATCGTAAAAACATATATATAATATAACAATAGTTAATTTAATAATAGAAGTGCATAACAGAATTCATAAGAGCTAGGGGCTTTCTGACAATATGTGTTCACGTAGACGAGTTTTAAATGTAAATTTTGAGGTAGCTTTCCTAATATGTTCGGGTACTTTGTTCCATAAACGGACAACCTGAACGGAGTAAGAATTAGAGACGAAACCGGAGGTGTGAGTAGGGACAGAAAGAAGGTAAGAATCCTTAGAACGTAGTTGACGGTTGTGGTTATCACAAAGAAATTTGAATTTGCCTTTCAAATAATCGGGAGAGAAAGGATCAAAGAGAATAGAGAAAAGAGTAAAGAGAAAAGTATCAGAGTATCGACGCCAAATTAAAACATTATATTATTTAGTACATCACGTCTGTACATTCCCGACGTTTCAGTCGGTTTTAATTAATACTCCGTCCCGATCTCCAGGAAAAAGAGTATATATGTCCCCACCTATTTTATTAAATATAACCTATTTATTTAATTCGTTTTTTTTGTTTATTTAATTTTTTGTTTTTTTTTTCCTTAATATTAAGTAACAATTAATAATTAAGCGTATCTTAAAATTAAAAATAAATGATTCTCTTCAATGTTGAGTTCATAGCATATAATGGTATTTTTTTTTCTTGTTTAATTGAATAAAGTAAAAGGATGCAGTTGATTGTTGTGCGTAGGTAATGATAGTGTACGAAACTATTAATATTAAGAATCTAAGCGAGATTGTCAATTTCTGTTAAGAGTTCTATTACGTACTGTTTGCTTGTTATGAATGAGTGGTAAATACTGTGTCTCCGAGAACTTTGCTGATTATTGTGGATGAGTACTTTCAGCGGATGATATTTGCTGATTTTTTCTATTTCCTTTGCTCTAATGTTATAGTCGGATGGTACCGCAACATCAATAAGGTAAGTTTTATTGTTAGTTTTATCTATGTATATAAGGTCCGGTCTATTGTAAGTGATTGTGACGTCTGTTTGTATTGGTATTTCCCACATTAATTTAGCTGTACTATTTTCTTTTACAATGGGTTGCTTAAGTTTCTCTTTCCACCATAATCTATTGACTTCTATTTTGCTTTTTCTTGCCAAGCACCAGTAGATATACTGTACCAAGTTGTTATGTCTTCTAACATAATAAGTTCCAGCTAGTTTTACACACCCTGCGAGAAGGTGTTGAACCGTTTCGTCTTTAGTTGCACAGAAACGACCTTTACCATCTACGTTTCCTTTCAGTATATAGCGTTCGTGCTGACGAGTTAGTACCGCTTGATCTTGTATCGCAAATAAAGATGATTCCAGTGAAGCTGAAATTGGTCGTTTCTTCAGCCACCTGAATGTTAGTTCTGTGTCCACATTAGCCAAGTCAAGGACCTTTTTGGGGAATTGAAAAGAAAGAAAAAAACATTTATTGACATACACACATATAAAGAAAAAAAAAATACAAAAATGGATATAAAAACAACATAAACAAAGAAAGATATAATAATGAAGAAAAAAAAATATATAATGAATTAGACGGCGCATTCGTAATCCCGGAAGCCAAGTTGATTATTTCGTAATAAATTGAGGGTAGTTTTAGCGCCTTAGCGAAGCGAATGTTACTGACAGCTCGGTTAGGTGACATCTCGCTTGACGTAACTCGGGTGACTGGCGGCATTGTGCTCGGGTCGGTGAAATAGTCCGGTCATATTCGGCACATGCGTCACGTTGTCCGCGGAACGTCTAGTGATTTCAGTTAATATCAAGAGTGAACTGTATAATTGTTAATTATTTTCTCCTCGCCCGTTAATCCACGCCACTATGGAGCAAAGAAATAATTCTGATATGGGCCCAGTCCCTATAAATATAAAACTTGTGTGCAGTCAAAAGGAGACAGCTCAGGCTATGAGGGATTTTTATCCCTCTGCTGATTTTCAGCTGTCTCCCTTGTAGCCAAGCAATGACAGTATCAACTTAAACATAAACATACAGATAAACATTTGAGGGGTACGGGACGCGAGGCGCAGGTTGCGACCGATCACACCACCGTGTCGTATCGGGAGTGTTTATGAAAAAAAAAAAACAGGTTTCGCGCGGGGCGGGGGGTGCGCGGCCGCAACGTGGATGTGGACATAACGGAACACCGTCGACGTCCGTGTAATCGTCACCGCACGCCCCTGTAGATTGCGTCACGTTGCGTCATTATAAACCTATTATGTTACTTATTCTGTGACGTGTTATTACTACCTTAAAGTGATTTTATTTGCTAACATGAATTGTAAAAACAATATAAAGTGAACAACAAACATAATAACAGCATCATAAAAGAACTACCATAGGTCAATTTTTTTCCATTTTTATGCACTAAACGATATTCAGCAACACATAAATTGACATAATGCAAATGTCCTGTGCATTATGTAAGGTATGTTAGGTATTATTTTATTTAGTATATCTGTTAATTATATATAAAATATAATTATCAACTTATTTTTAGTCAAAGAATCTGTTTGTGTTATATATTATTTACTTTGAAATATGCATATTAATAATGTAATCATATTTTTGTATGTATTTTCAGGGAGTGAAATATCATAGGCGAGTCAAGGCAATCCGGCATCCGTGTTCAAGTAAGGAGCAACTTCCATATTGCAAGATGGCCATAACCGATAGGCAAGTAGTTTATCAAATTAAAAATAATTATATATTAAATACCTAGGTATACTATACGTAATATTTAAAAAGGTTGTTGAATAAGAAAAATTAGTTGAGTTTAGTAACATTAAATAAATAAATAATAATAATAAAATAAAAAAAAGTACCTAGTATATACCTAGTAGTACCTACTATAAATTATGTATACACAAGATCTATGTCTGCTTTTGTAAATTTAACAGATGGGTCTTGAATTTTGTTTTAAAATTATTAATGTTTTGCAGGCTACGGATAGGCGGTGGCAGGTTGTTCCAGATTTTGCTCGCGGAGTACCGGAAACTGCCTCGAAAACTAGCGGAGCTGTGCTAATGCTGTTTGAGCATGTATGTGGTTGCCCTGGTACCATACGAGGTATTTTCGTCTCTCGCCCATCGCAGTTTTTTGTAAAGGTGCAAGGGTTCCTTATTTTTCATTATGTCAAATAAAAGTGTTGCTAAATGTAATTTTCTACGGCTTTCCATCTTTAAACAACCAGAATTATTCAAAAATGGCGTGACGTGAGTGCGAGGGGGTATGTGAAAACAATATCGAGCGCAAGCATTTTGAACACGTTGTGTTACGTTTTTAGTTCTTGCAAGTAGTCTTGCTCCTGTAAGTGTATCAGCGTAATTCAGCTTAGACAAAACCAAACTCTCACACAATGTAATACGCAAATCAGTACTCAGTGAGTCACGGATACGATACAGAATCTTTAAACGGTAATAGCAATTGCGGACAATTTCAGAATAGTAGTTTTCAAAGCGTAGATTCTCGTCCATTAAGACACCCAAATTTTTTGCCTCAGAAACTCTCTGAATATTTTCACCCTTAATTTGTATGTTGAGGGTTTTAACAGATATTTTTTTTAATTTGATTAGGAGTACCCAGTAACATATACTTAGTTTTACTTGGATTCAGCACTAATGTATTGGACTCAGACCAGTTTGAGATATTACTAAGATCTTCATTAAGCTTTTCTAGCGCGTTATCTGTCTCTGAAGGTTTAAAGGAAATATACAGCTGAACATCATCGGCATATATGTGATAATTGCAATGTTTAATACACTTCGTAATGTCCGAGCTGTATAATATAAAAAGAAGTGGGCCTAGAATTGAGCCTTGTGGCACTCCTCTTTTAACTGAGGAACAGCCTGAGATTAAAGGCCTCCCATCTTCACACTTCAATTCAACTCTCTGTTTTCTATCATTAAGGTAACTTGAAAACCAATTTAGAGATGTATGATCAAAACCATAATATTTTAACTTGGACAATAGCAGAGGAATATTAATACAGTCAAATGCGCGGGAGTAATCTAGCATAACGAGAATATTGCCTTTTCCTTCGTCTTGAGCTGTAAGTATGTCGTCAACAACACAGGCCAGAGCGGTAGTTGTGCTGCGACCTTTTCTAAACCCAGACTGCTCTTCAGGTAGTATTCCATTTAATTCTAGATATTCTGTTAATTGACGACAGACTACTTTTTCAAGAACCTTAGAGAGACATGGTAAAATGCTTATAGGTCGAAGATCTTTTAAGCTAACAGGGTTATTATTTTTGGGGATAGGTCGAATTACTGACTCTTTCCACATGTCAGGAAATATATGAGTCATTATGGATTTATTTATTATGCACGTTATAATTCTGAGTGTATAGGGAAGAGTCAATAATATCATATCCAGAGATATGCCGTCCCTCCCTATGGCATTTGACTTTAAACTATGCAGCTTCTTCAAGACCATTTCTTCGCTTACTAGCTTTAATTTTAAAAATCATTAGTTTTCTATGTTGTCTTGGGTCTGGGTGTTTGTGGTACCGTCGTTACTTCTGATTTCCATAACACAAGTGCTTTAGCTACTTACATTGGGATCAGAGTAATGTATGTGATGTTGTCCAATATTTATTTATTATTTATTTAAAAAAAAAAAAAAAAAATTTCAAGTCATCATTAAATGAATGTAAATCAAAATATAATATGGCAGATAATGGTGCATTTTGTGACCCGGGAATATTCAGAAAGAACGAATTAATTGACTCCGGATCATTAATTTTTTCCGGCAATTGCAAAGTTTTTTTACTTTTAATTCTAACATGTTTTTTCAAATTTTTCCACATGATGGGGGAATTTTTCGCGTAATTGTTAATAAATATTTTTATGTAAACTTTCTTTTCATTTTGCATCGTTTCCTCGACTAATTTTTTTAACATTTTATAATATTCCCTATGAACCTCATTATTCGAGAGCTTAGCCTGTGTATGAGCTTCGTTACGTAAATTCATCATTAATTTTATATTATCTGTTATCCAAGGATGATGTTGCTCATTTACGTTTTTCATCTTTATGGGAGCTATTAGATCAAAGACCTCAATAATAACACCTGTAAACTCAGTAACTAAGTCATTTACGTTTTCTAGCCCAGCTAGAAAATCCCAATCTATATTTTCTAGGTATGCACTAAGTAATTCTCTATTGATGGTTTTTAAGCTCCTAGTAGTTATTTTAAGTGGTCGAGATTTTTCTACTTTAATGTTAAGAATACCGGTTATGAATGCATGGTGACTAAGGTCGGATATGTGGTCTACATTAGTCTGAATGTTAAGTGTGTCGGTACAAAATAAGTCGAGCAAGGTATTTGCGCCCGCCGTAGAATGAGTAGGTTCGGTTATATGTTGAGTTAGACCAGTAAACGAAAGAAAATTAACCAACGCTGTAAACCCTATTGAATTTTTGTTGAGATAATCTATATTAAAATCACCAACCAATATAATACTATCGTAATATTTAAGTGAGCCAAACGTTTCGGTTAAGGCGTCAATAAAAGTTTGCGGATTTAGCCACTGGGGTCTATATGCTGTGCCTTTTATGATGACCTTACTGTTAATTTTTACACTAAGCCACATTTGCTCCACATTTGTAGTAGCCGGGTGATTGAGAAAGTGTGCTGAGATACCACGCTTAATGTAAAACCCGACTCCTCCTCCACGTTCGCGCTTAGTGGATGCAGGTCGTGGTATATGATGCAAGCTATAGCCAGGCACAACCGGGGCGCAGCCCTCTTCGTCTGGTCTCAACCAAGTCTCATTAACTGCCATTATGTCAACTTCATGTTTTTGTACAGCTACGATAAACTCCTCATGCCTAGTTCTTAATGAACCCTTATTTAGGAAGCCAATTTTTAATTTCTTATTATTCAACATTGCAACATTTAAGAGATTTTTTAAAAATTTTAATATACAACCATTTATACTTTTTAGTTTTTATATATATTGTAAAGATAGGGTAGATGTCATATAATTCGCATGTTCTAAAATAAAAGTATACTATACTTATAAACATTAGTAAAATTGTAAGTTTTAATAGAATTGTAATATTTTTATATAATGAGTATTTATGTATATATGTATATTTATAAATTGTAGTTGTATAAGTTATTAAAAATATATGAGTTAAAAACATATATATAGCAACAAAACAATACCTTATCATTATACCACAGTTGCACACTTCTATTCGACACAGTATTGAGATATAAAAATAACACAAGAATATAATATAATTTTCTAAAATAATAACAAATATTATTATAACGTTTCTACAGATTTTTGCAAGATGTTGACTAAGTTGTACATACTTGCTAAGAAAGACGAAATATAAAGTATAATATTTAGCTAATGTAAAAATTAAAATTAAGAATACATTATGAGTGCCAGTATACATGTGTTTCCAATTTAATCGACTCCAAAAAATTTCATAATATCATTTTCAGACCGTATGCAATGAGACATGGAGTTGGCATCTTTTCGGACAAAGATACGACCTGAATTTGTCCAGATGAACTTCCACGCCTTGCGTCGACCTTCTTCGCGAGCCTTAAAGAATAGCTGGGCGTTCGTTCTTGTCAGACGTTCATTAATATAAAAACGTCGCGGCTCTCCTTCAATAATACCCGTCGAATCCACAGTACGACGCACTCGTGCCGCCCGTAGTAGCTGATCGCGCACCTCACGTCTAGTGAGGCGCACAATAAGCGGCCGGGGGTGCGGTCGCTCCTCGCCTTCATTGAGACCGCGGCGGGGCCCCGCTCGCTCAGCTGAGAATATCCCTGTCATCCAGCGTGATACCGATTTTGGACGCCACCAAGCTGACAATCTGAACTGTATTTTCCGCTGGCTTTTCTGCTAGGCCCTGTATAACAAGGTAATTTAAAAGTTTTTCTTGCTCTTTTTCGTTTAGTTCTTGTCGTAGTTGCGTTATTATATCTTGGTCCGCGGAAACCACAGAGGCATTCGGACAATCGGCAATACGTAATTCTAATGTTGAAAGTCTCTCCTCTATCTTATCAACCCGTGTGTTGAAGTCATTTATTAATAATAATAATAATAATAATAATCTTTATTGGCTGAATAAATTACACTACTACAGACACAAAATGTATAGTAATTAAAACAGAACAAAAAGACACTTATTCTATGTAATACAAAAATTATACACAAAACAAAAAATGAAAAACAAAAGAGAAAAAAAAAATAGAAAAAAAATAACAAATAAACAAAAATTACTTAGAAAAGAAATAGTAGTAGGTATGTATAAGTGCGCAGCAGTGTAATTCAGCCAAAAGGAGACCACTCAGTATACGTAGAAACATGTTAGCTTCTACACTGATTTTCAGTGGCCTCCTAATGTCGTTACTGACAGCCGTTGCAGATAAAAGATATAATTTAAAAGGAAAAAAAACAATATAAATTTATAAAAATTGAACATGAAGGAACCAAAACATAGAAAGTAAATTTATATAATATAAAGAACTAAGGACAAAAAAATTATGTTTAATTGTCGCGCCAGCGCTCAGCGGCGCGGGGCGTATCGGGGCGCGCGGGAGGACGGCATAAGCGATATTGGGTTTTATTAAGTATGAATGCAGCGTCTGACAGCAAACACCGTATTTCCCGCGCGCCGCTCGCTTGTCCCACATTCACGAACATTACAACAAATGCAAATAGTGACACAATTAACATATTGATTCAAGGTTAAAATTGGACAGAACAATATCAGGTAAGAAATTGTATATATAGTATTCATTGTTGTGTTTACACACATATTGACTTGGCCAATGATTAATATTCTAGACATAAGTAATTTATCTTGCCTTCTTTTTTTTTAGGTTAGGGATTTAAAAGTTACATACAAGCAAAGGAGGATAGACGGTTACAGTAAAAAACGGCGGTTAAAACAGTGGAAGTGTCCGAGGAAGCCAAGGTCAAGGGATGAGTTCCCCAAGCGCTGACCAGACCTAGCCTATTGCTTTCGTGCCGCAAACAGACAGGTTCGCGTAATTAGATCTTTAAAAATATGTAATAATTATATATGTATATATACATACACACATATATAGATACAAATACATACGTTATTGTTACACATACTCATTGTTAGAGAACCAAATTAAATAAATTAACAAATACATATATGAATTATATAACATTTTGATTAATAATAATAGGCAATAATTAACTACAATCTTTTTGTTTTTCTAATAAAAATAATTTATATTTATGTCTGAAATTTGTTATTGTTTTCAGGTTACGAAGAGGAGGAGGCAGGTCATTCCAGCACCTAGTGGCGCAGAACCTAAAGCTTCCTCGGAAACTCACCGTTCTATGTATTGGCATTCTAAGTTTTATCAATGACGCTCTAGTGACATGCTCACTATCATTATTTCCTAACCATATCATTATTGCGGTATTGATGTGCGTAAGTTCTTGCCTACATTGCGCCATCTCTCGCCCAAACGTTGAAAGTTCAGTTCGCAGCAATCTAATTTCATTTTCATTCATTTCATCAATTATCCATGCAGATTCTTATTTCGCCAGGATTCGCTTTGCTTCTTTATTATGCTCTTTTTTATTTCTATATCGGAATGTCTTCCGCTCGGTAATTTCAACTCTTCTTCTATATCTTTAGCTTCTTTAAATATGGAATATTTTTCTCTTCTTTGATCCTGCTGTACTATTGCTTCAATTAGGTAGTCATTTTTTTGTTCTAAATATTATTTATACTTTAAAATATGAGCTTTATATAAGTTTTCAAAATTAATTAGTCTTCTACCCCCTTTAGCTAAAGGTAAGTACAGTCTATCAACATCTGCTTTTTGTTGGTGGGCTTTTTTGATTGCTAACAATTTTCGTGTTTTAATATCAATCCGCTTAAGATCGCTGTTTTTGTAGTTGGTTACACCAAAAGAATACAACAAAACTGGAACGGCGTATGTATTTATCCCCCTTATTAGATTACGTCCATTTAAGAAAGAGTTTGTTATTTTTTTTTATTCGTCTGAAATATAATTTAGTTAATTGATCTCTAATATCAATGTGAATTATTTTTCCAGATTCATTAATTCCTAAATATTTATAATTTTGGTCTATTTTTAACTGTTTAAATTTATCTCCATTTAGCCATACGTGCTCGTTACCATCAGTGTAATTCCTATGTCCAGCTGTTAAGTGAAGTGTATTGCATTTATCTAAACCAAAAGTCATGCCTATATCTGCCGTAAATATTTCAACACTGTCGAGTAAAATTATTAAGTTATTGCTATTATTTGCATACACTTTAATATCGTCCATGTAAATTAAATGGTTTATCCATATTTTATCCTGTAGTTTATATTCCTTAGTTTCATACTTACCTAGCAATGTCGAGATCGGGTTAAGAGCTAAGCAGAATAACAATGGAGATAAGGAATCTCCCTGAAATATGCCCCGTCGAATATGAATCGGTTCAGTAGTATTAGATTCTGTAGAGCCCTTAGCCGTCATTACAACTTTCCATTTAAGCATAGCTCTTTCAAGAAAAGACTTAATGATAGGTGGATATTTATAAACATCAAGTACACGCAATAGCCGCTCATGAGATATACTATCGAATGCTTTTTTATAGTCGATCCAGCTCGTGCTTAAATTCTTTTGAGACTTATGTGCATCTTCCAGGATAGCTTTATTTACCATCGACGACCTCCGTGGTCGAGTAGTGTGTACACCGGTTTTCATGGGTACGCTACTCCGAGGTCCCGGGTTCGATTTCCGGCCGAGTCGATATAGAAAATCTTCATTAGTTTTCTATATTTTCTTGGGTCTGGGTGTTTGTGGTACCGTCGTTACTTCTGATTTCCATAACACAAGTGCTTTAGCTACTTACATTGGGATCAGAGTAATGTATGTGATGTTGTCCAATATTTATTTATTTATTTATTTACCATTAAATGATCTTTACATCCACGGACACCACGTTGAAATCCTCTTTGTTCTGGGGCCATAATATTGATTACTTGACAATGAGTGTACAGTTGTTCAGATAGTATTGATGTAAGAAGCTCTTGTATATGCGATGGGACGCCAATTTTTCGAATCTTCGGTATCTTGATTTTTCGGTACCAAAATGACTTTGCCAGTAGTAATAATAATAATAATAATAATAATAATCATTTATTTCAGACCATAATTTACATAAATCCATATAGTGTTAATAAAAATAAATTAATTAATCTTAATACCTAAATTGGTTAGTAAGTTCACAAAAGCAATTTTACTTAATTATTTATGTATGACAATTTTTTTTTTTTTAAACTAATTTTAAACTGTTCTACTGGACTACGTGAAGTCGTATCCAGTGAGCTAGTATTGGTGAATCCCAGCGGTCCGACAATGCACGCAAGATGGTGTTGGGACTGTCCCGTACTCGTCGAAGTAAGGACGCGCAGCGTTTGCGTATGATGGAAGCAAAACCATCTTTGTTTTGTACATTTTGCAAATCTGCGGATCAACATATTGCAACGAACAGACAGCGACCTCCGTTCTCTCTCTATATCAACATTATCTTTCATATCTTCCGTAATCCAGTGACCCAAGTATTTAATACGGTCAACCTTTTTTAGTGATGTACCACAAAGTGTAATAATTGGTACATGATTGTAACGCTTGTGATCCGGTTTAAATATCATAAACTCACTTTTCGTTGGATTGTATCTTAGTCCATGAGTCACTGCATAACTTTCACATATACTAAGAAGTCTTTTCATTGCACTACTTGAGGGACTCAGCAGTACCATATCGTCTGCGTAGCTAATATTATTGACACAGACTCCGTCAATATGACAACCGATTCCAGTACTGCTGAGCTCCTCAAGCAGTTTATTAATGTACAAATTGAAAAGTGTGGGCGAGGTCAGACCCCCCTGCCTCACTCCGCAATCCAACCTATACTCTTCAG
Organism: Vanessa atalanta; assembly: GCF_905147765.1. Lineage (NCBI taxonomy): Eukaryota > Metazoa > Arthropoda > Insecta > Lepidoptera > Nymphalidae > Vanessa > Vanessa atalanta. The sequence goes on from NC_061901.1 coordinate 7,366,544, forward strand.
AGTGCTTACCAGCCCATTTAACATTATTTCTTTGGTGCCTGTACCAATATTTAAAAACTGATATAATTTCATCAGACAAATTTGTTTCAGTTTTTAATTTATTCCAGAGAATGTCATAAGATACAAGATCAAATGCCTTGGAGAGGTCTAAAAAGCATGCATATACTGGTGTTTTCCTGACAGTATAGTATTGAATCGTTTGCTTGAGGCACAGGATAGCACTTTCCGTAGAGAGGTCAGGTCTAAAGCCAAATTGTGCGTCATTAAGCGAGACGTGTTCATCCAGTCGCCTTCCAAGCAAACGGTCAAACACCTTCGCAGTAACCGTAGCAAGCGAGATCGGCCTATAGTTAGAAATGTCCGATGAATCACCCGTTTTATTTTTTATATAGTACGCATAAGATTATCCGGTACATATGAATGCCCAATACACAGATTAAAAAACAACGCTAAGATTTTTGGTAATTGAGCTCCTGCATGTTGCAGGTGTTCAATGCTGAGGTTATCATGTCCAGGGGATTTACCTCTTACCATATTCTTTAGCACTTCCGTTACCTCATCAGCTGTAAATATTATACTACGGTTTGAGTTACAAACCTCAGCATCAGACACCTGCAACACGGGTCCTAGTGGGGATTTTACCTTAAAGTACTGCTTAAACAAATTAGCAATTGACAAATCATTGACAGTGTTTACAATTAAATTCAATAAAAATAGTAAAACGACGTAAATATCTTTAAAAGTTTTATTAAAACGTTATATAAATTGTGACTACATATTTACAGTGTTAGTGATATCTAAAATAAAGTGATAAGTGCTGCAAATACAAAAACATAATTTAGTGTACAGTGGAAAGTTAACTTGTACCCACTAACAATTAAATTAAATATAATACTAAATTAAAGTGTTTAATAGCCAGAAAAGTTCATATAAAATAATAATAAACCTGGACACTTAAGAATCAATTACAATTAAGTATAGCCATATAAAACTAAATTAAATTAAAATAATTTTACAAAATACTATTAATTATTATTAGTGCCATCTAGCATCCATACTCATAATTGCCTTGTTGATATTAACGCAGCGTTATGACGAATAAGTGCAATCATTGCGGTAAATACCTCGCAATAATAGATGGCGCGAAGTGTACTAAATGCGCTATGCTTTATCATAGAATGTGCGTTAATATAAAGCCGGGAGACCCCATTCCCAAGAAAATACTGTGCAACAATTGTAAAGTAGGAACGAAGCGTACTACCCCTGCGAGCGCCAGTAGCCATCCCTCTCCCAGCTCAGATACAGAAAATGCAGAGGACAATTTCACAGATGCTGATGAAATTAATTCTGAAAAATCCCTCGCTCATGAGATAAGGCTGTTGCGATTGGAATTTTCTTCGGTAACCAGGGAGCTGTCGCGGCTTAGTACGACAATATCCGAATTTAATAAACGGGTGGACAGCGTCGAGAAACGCTTAGATAATTTAGAAAAAATTAATCAGGAGCGACACTCGGAAATTGTCGATAAAAATGCGACCGAAACAATTGCCCAACTGCGATCCGAATTGAATGACCGTGACCAAGAGAACCTGCTAAACGATATCGAAATCTCGGGTTTAGAGGAGAAAAATGGCGAAAATCCAAACAATATAGTGGTTTTAATTGCAAAAAAAATTGGGGTGCCACTGGAGGAACGCGACATCGTCAGCGCTGAGCGTTGGGGCCCGCGCCGTATAATAGCCGATCACAGCAGCCAAACTCGGCCGCGGCCAATTGTCGTGCGTCTAGCTCGGCGCGCCGTCCGCGACGAAATGCTACGAGCCGCGCGCGTGCGCCGCGGCTGTGACTCATCGGGAATCGTCGAGTCGGTGCCTAAGCGGTTTTATGTTAACGAGCGTCTCACTCCGATGAATCGCCATATATTTTATAAAACACGCGAATTAGGTCGACGCGATGGATGGCGATATATCTGGACACGAGGAGGTCGCATTTACGCTCGTCGCAGCGGAGACTCCGAAACTCGTCGTATACGCACGTTGAGCGACACAATTAAGTTTTTTGGAGACAATACCGTTTGATGTTTAGCTTATATAAGGTTAGTTTATTAGATAAATTTAAAAAATATATTAAACATGTAAAAACAAAATTAATTCGCAAGCAGGTTAAATTAATTTCTCATATTTATTTAAAGTGTATTATATTTTATATAATTAAGTTTTCACTCTGTGGCAGTATCATACTTCTAAATAGTAATTGTAACGATGTATTATTATTATATTTAATTATATTATTTGCTTTTAAAAGCAATATATGTAACAATTATTGTGAGATGCCGAATGTAATATGTAAAAGTAAACTTTATACGAGTATAGCGTATATTTTGGAACTCATGTATCATTCACAGTTAGCCAGTATAATATACATATTTGATTATTTAATATATTATATACATGCGTAAAATGAATAAGTCAAAAAAATTACGAATTGGCTTTCTGAATCCTGGCTCACTTGGTACTGGTCATGATGAGTTTTTATATGCAATGGATCGCCACAACGTCGATATCATGGCACTAAATGAGACATGGCTGCGTGAAGGGGAGGACGCCCGAGCCCCAAGAATTCCAGGATACTCATTGCGTCACATTCCTCGACCTGCGGAAATACGTTCCCGTGGCGGTGGAGTCGGTTTTTATATAAAACAGGGTATTTCTGTTCGGACCCTTAAACACCCAGAGACCATAACTATTGAGCAAATGTGGTTAAGTGTTAATATTAGGGGTAAAGTTTTAGTCATTGGTACAGCATATAGACCGCCTTGGTTAAGTACGCAAATTTTTATTGATGCCATTACTGACACATATGGCGCTTTGCCATATCATGATCACATACTATTGGTGGGCGATTTTAACATCAATTTCCTAGATACAGGTAATGTAAATACAACTATGTTTACAGACTTTCTCACATACACAAATATGACGCAATATGTTACCGTTCCCACACATTTCACAAGTCACAGCGAAACCCTCCTCGATCTCATCTGCTCAGATACAAACGTCGAACGAGTGTGGGTTGACTATGTAAGCAATTTAAGCGATCATGCATTTTTATCGTGTGAGCTTAATATTGAAAAAGATAAGCCCGTAACGGAAAAAATATATAGTAGACGATTAGACGACATAGATTTAGACCAATTAAAATATTATTTAACCACGCTTATTAACTGGGAACTCATAATTTCAGAACAAGATATTAATAAAACAGTTGCAGCCTTTAATGACAGTATCCTGTGGGTATTTGACACATTAAGCCCTATAAAGTTGCGATATATTAAAGAATTTCAATATCCATGGGTTACTTATAACATCAAATTAATGATGAGACGGAGAAATGAAGCACAAATTAGATGCCGTAGTACGAAGATAGAGGCTCATGTTAACTATTATAAGCAACTTAAAAAATCAGTAGAATCGGCCATAAATACAGAAAAAACGGTTTATTTTACTTTATTTATTAATAATAATTACAAAAATTCGCGATACTTATGGTCACATATTAAGCGCCATGTCAACTTTAATAATAAGAAAGACAAACTTTTGCCCGCTCATTTTGATGATCCAGATGGTATTAATGATCACTTTCTCCAACTACCAGGCAGGCCTCAGGCTTCTCAAACTGATATAGCAAACTTTAACAGTCAACTTTATGGTGATGCTACATTCTACATCAAAACTGTCGATTGTACAGTTGTCAATAAAGTAATAAGTAGTATTAAATCAAACGCTGTTGGGGCCGATGGAATATCTCTAAAAATGTTGTTGCTCATTATGCCTCATATTCAAGAAATTATTACTACTATAATTAATATGTCTATTACCCAGAGCATATTTCCCATAACATGGCAGAAAGCGATAATTAAGCCTATCCCTAAAAATAATAATCCCTCAGAAAATAAGGATCTACGGCCAATAAGTATCCTGCCATGTTTATCCAAAGTATTAGAAAAAATAGTATATAATCAGCTATCTGATTTTCTTGAGACCAATAATATATTACCCATGAGACAGTCAGGATTCCGTAAACATCGCGGTACTGCAACTGCACTGATTGATGTGGTTGACGAAATATTAAACGCGCAAGATAAAGGTAATGGCGCTATACTGGTTTTGTTAGATTACTCTAGGGCATTTGATACGATTAACGTCTCTCTTTTACTAGCTAAACTACACTACTACGGACTTAGCGCAGAAGCTATACAATGGTTCACCAGTTATCTGAGTAGTAGAACGCAAACCGTAGAACTTAAACATGAAGATGGCACCATAAAATCATCGCAATGTAGGCAAGTTCTTAGAGGTGTACCCTAAGGATCGATACTTGGTCCTCTACTGTTTATTATATATTGCGCTGACGTAACAAAGGTCATAAAAAACTGCCGTTACCATATGTACGCTGACGACATACAAATATATATATCATTTGTTGCATTTGCTGTACTTAAGCTAAATGAAGATTTAAAAAACATAGCAGGTTGGTCAGATGCAAATTGTTTAGCGCTAAATCCACAAAAGTCTAAATTTGTAATACTGGGCACGGCGAATCAAATACAACTGATATCAAGGGAAATACCTATGGTTAAAATTCAAGATGAACCAATTGAAAGAGTTACAGAAGCACGTAATCTTGGCGTACTTATGGACGAATGCCTTAGATTTGAAAAACATATTCATAATACAGTTAAAAGTTGCTTTTATCGTCTAAAAGTTTTATACCAAATAAGAAAGTTTTTAAAAGTAAATGTAAGAATCCGCCTATGTGACACATTAGTATTATCCAAATTAAATTACGCCGATGTAGTGGTGGGCCCAAGACTATTGCAACGTACAAAAAATTTAATTCAAAAGGTGCAAAATGCTTGTGCAAGATATTGCTTCGATATACCTCCACGTACGCATGTCACACAATATTTAAATAACGCAGGAATTATGAGAATGGAGTACCGTAGGCAACTGCATTTTATGACGCTCTTATTCGGGGTAATCAAGTTTAAACTTCCACCATACCTTTATCACAAGCTTCGTTGGGCGCACGATACGAACACATACGCAACCAGATCGAAATCATATTTACTTCTTATGCCCCTCCATAGAACGGCCTCCTTCCGTGGTAGTTTTCGATACGCCGCCACCAAGTGCTGGAACAACCTTCCACCGCCATTGAGGAACCTAAATATAATTCATAATTTTAGAAACAAATACAGAAAATTTCTTCTTGATAAACAAAAGCAAACATAGCAATTGATTTTATTTATCCTTGTTAATTAAAATATAATATAATGATTTATATTTAATTGTATACATATGTATGAATATATATTCATGTTCGTGTGTGTGTATAATATGTAGGTATGTGTGTCTGTATGTAGTTATATAGATGAGATTTTATATATGTATATGTCATAACTATAAAATGATAATTCAATATAATCTTATAACGTTTTTTAATATGTAATCAAATCCACTCACCTTACAGTGCATGGCCCATTGGCAAGGTGGAGTATTGACCAGACTTGGTTAGACTATTTAGTGAATAGATTTCAACCTCTATTTGATTGTTATGATATTTGTTAAACGGCACGTCTCGACCTGCTTGCGACCTTCTGTAATAATACGTTCGCTATATTAATTTATACCTACGATAAATGCAAAGAATCAAAAGTAATATTATTGTGATTTAGATTATATTAAAACACATTTAAAAAAAAAAAAAGAAAAACAGAAATTAGTATATATTACTCACTTATTATTATTAATTTTTTTTTTTTTTTTTCTCCTTAAATAATTCGTAGGTAGGTTCACGTTTCTGCATCTTTGTGATCTCAGCGTAATATAATTTAGTTTTAAATTTTAATCTATTGTGCAACACGTCCAACCTCCACTGCCGCCGCGAGGTACCTGAGCGCATCCTAGACTTGTTTTTATTTCTGTTATTTTTTTATTTGATTTTAACACGATATAATAGTGGACTATTGTCAATGTCGTTCACTTGACGTACGGAAATAAGGTGATCACTGAAAATCAGTGCTGCCGTCTTTGCGAATTTCACACATAGTATGAATCGTATTTTAATTTAAGTATAGGAAAAGAAAAAAAAAAAAAAAACTATATAATTTAAATCGTTAATTTCTTTTTTTTTTTATTGTTATTCTTTTTTTTTTTTTTTTTTTTTGTGGGGTTCCTAGGACGACAGCAAATGCTGAGTGATTTTCCTTTTTGTGGCATCGTACTGCTGTGTAGGCAGCATTTTGTTTTTATTTATTTATGCCTCTTTTTACAATTTTTCTTAGATATTATTTAATTGTATTGTTATTTTAAGTTTTTGTTTTTTTTTTTTGTTGTTTTGTTTATGTCACTGATGTCTCAAAACGATGCTTACAAATAAAAAAATCTTTCTTTCTTCTTTCTTTTTTTCAATTTCACAGGGCTCATGAACACCAGCAACACTGATAGGAAGACCTGATCTTTGATTAGATCTGTTGGTAGTTTTCCAAAATTGGCGAAAGTTCTTGTTTTTATGGTATTCAGCAATAATATCCATTTGTATGTGTTGCTGGTTGTTTTGACACCATTTCAGTTTCGATTTAAATATACGTCTGGATTCACACATTTCAATATAAGTATCACCAGTAGTTGGCTTGCCGTAAAGTACCCAGGTTTGAAAATAAAATCTCGCCCTGTCGTGGGCGTCACGCACATGCTTATTCCAACCAATAAGGAATTTATGTTTACGTTTGCCCCTTACAATATGACTACCGATTGCAGCCTCAGAGAGGATATGTACTATATTATCATATAACTGATTTATTTGTGTTCTGTGATATGTATTACTACACACACTATCACAACATTCCATCAATTCCTCCGGAAAAAACTAATGTTGATAACTTTAATTGACATTCATAATGATATTTAGATAATTGCTCTTTATCCCGATGACCCCAAATGATTTTATTTTCACACCTGTTTGTTACATTTATTTTAGATGTTATTACATAAAGATTACATTCTATTACTAGAGGATAGTGATCAGACCAATAGGTATCATAAAGAACACATATAGACGTAACCGCAGGCCGGACGGCACTAGTCACCAGGCAGTGATCGAGCCAGCGACGGGAACCGTGTGCATCACTAACAAACGTATAGCTGTCTGATGGTAATAAGTCCATGTCTATACACGACCACATTTGTTCTGAACAAAACGATGTAAGTTCTTTTTCAAACAACTCATCCGGGTGTGCGTTGTAGTCCCCTAATATAAAAACAGAGTCCACGTGTTGATTTTCAATTATAGCGGTTATCTCACTTACACATACACACACACACATCAGCCCGCATTCGTCCACTGCTGGACATAGGCCTCTCCAAATGCACGCCACTGTGGTCTTTCTTCGGCAACTCGCATCCAGCTCCTGCCAGCCGTCTTGCGCAAATCGTCACTCCACCGTGCCTGAGGACGTCCTACACTACGTTTGCCGAGACGCGGTCTCCACTCTAGAACACGTTTTCCCCAACGGTTATCGGTTCTACGACAAATATGGCCAGCCCACTGCCACTTCAGCTTACTAATCCGGTGAGCTATGTCGATGACTTTGGTTCTCTGACGGATCACCTCATTCCTGATGCGATCCCTCAGAGATACTCCGAGCATTGCCCTTTCCATAGCACGCTGAGCGACTTTAACCCGGTGGACCAGCTTTGTCGTGAGTGTCCACGTTTCGGCTCCGTATGTCATGACGGGTAGGACACACTGGTTGAAGACTATCGTCTTAAGGCATTGTGGGATTGACGATGTGAAGATTCGTCGTAACTTCCCAAATGCTGCCCAACCTAGCTGAATTCTTCTATTCAACTCATCCTCAAAGTTGTTTCTACCTAATCGCAATGTCTGCCCGAGGTAGACATATTTTTGAACAACTTCGAGGATGGTACCGTGTATCGCGATCGGTTCCGGTAGAACATGTTCATTAAACATGACCTTGGTTTTATCCAAGTTCATCCGTAGGCCGATGCGCATAGAAGAATCAGCCAGCTCATTCAGCATCTGTTGTAGGTCCTGCAGCGTTTCTGCCATGATGACGATGTCGTCTGCGAATCTCAAGTGAGAGATGTACTCGCCATTGATGTTGATGCCACGCCCTTTCCAGTTCAGCGTCTTGAACATGTCCTCCATTGCATTAGTGAACAATTTGGGGGAAATAACGTCCCCTTGTCTCACTCCTCGATGCAATGGTAAGGGATTCGTTTGCCGACTTTGTACTTGGACGGACATGGTGGCGGCCTTGTAGAGACATCTCATCACTTGGATGTATCGCCAATCAACTTGGCAACGCTGTAGGGACTCCAGATCAGCCCAGATTTCAACCGAGTCAAAGGCCTTCTCATAGTCCACGAATGCAAGACACAGGGGCCGATTATACTCATGGGACTTCTGTATAATCTGCCGCACTGTGTGGATGTGATCTATGGTGCCGTATCCGCTCCGAAATCCGGCCTGTTCCGGGGGTTGGAATTCGTCGAATCTTCGCGCAAGACGGTTCGTGATCACTCTTGAAAACAGCTTATAGATGTGGATCATTAGGGATATGGGTCGATAGTTCTTCAGTAGGGTCTTGTCTCCCTTTTTGAAGAACAGGACGACCACACTCCTACTCCACGCCTCCGGAGTTCTCCCTTCGAAGAGGACAGAGTTATAAAGCTTCTGGAGCTCCCTCAGTACGGGTTTACCTCCTGCTTTCAATAGCTCTGTTGTAACGCCGTCCTCTCCAGGGGCTTTTCCATTTTTAAGCTGTTTAAGAGCAATCTCGATTTCGCCAATACTGACTTCTGGCAGGTCTTCGGTGAAATGGCGTGTTAATGTAGCTCTAGGATCCTCATTTTCGGGATCAGGTCGAGATGCATACGATGCGTATAACCGGCCGTAGAAGTCCTCTACTTCCGAAAGAACTGCCGGCTTGGAAGAAACGACTTCTCCACTTGCTGTGGTCAACATCGTCAGGTGGCTTCTTCCAAGAGATTGTACGAACACCTTAGACCCCCGATTCTGCTCGATGGCTCTTTCAATCGTAAGAGTATTGGAGCACCGGAGGTCGTGTCGTACGCGCTTGCTGATCTCTTGGTTTAGTTGCCGTTTCTCGGACGAAGTGACAGGTGGGTTTTCACGTCGTTTCTTCATTAGCCCTAAAGTCTCTTCCGAAAGTTTGGACTTTCTGCCCTTACGCTGCATGCTACAAAATCTCGTGCCTTCTTCCCTGAGAATTCTCACTACATTTTTGAGGTTCTGGTTTACGTCTGTTGTGGTTTTCACGGCAGCGAATCGGTTCTTTAGGTTTGACTGGAACGTTTCAGATCCCGCAATGGTTTGGAACAAGGATGGTCGGAGTGTAGACTTCATCAGACGGACGCGCTCAGCCTTAAAATTGATATTCAGACAGCCTCGGACAAGTCGGTGATCACTACCGGTATTGAACCTGTTGATCACTGAGACGTCTCTGAATATGTGCCTTTTGTCCGTCATGATGAAATCGATCTCATTTTTGGTCATAGTGTCGGGGCTTTGCCACGTCCACTTCCTTTGGGGCTGCTTCTTAAAGAAGGAGTTCATCAAGAAGAGCCCCTCTCGTTCGAGGAAGTTGACAAGCATTTGCCCCCTATGATTTCTGCTTCCAAATCCATAGGGTCCTACTACCGATTCGCTACAATTCTGTACTCCCACTTTAGCGTTGAAATCCCCCATGACAACGTTGTAGTGGGTTTTCGTGGTGGAGTGGAGGGCCCTCGATATATCATCGAACATTTCCTCCACTTCATCGTCCGAGTGTGTCGAGGTCGGTGCGTACGCTTGCACCACCTTGAGGCTGTACCTCTCGGTGAGCTTTACAATGAGGTACGCTACCCTGTTCGACACACTGGAGATTTCCACAACGTTGTCAACTAGGGACTTATTACCCAGAAACCCAATGCCACCTTGGGATTGTTGGTCTCCCTCTCGGAAGTACATTAGGTGGCCCGATTCGAGGGTTACGGTGTCCTCTCCCTCTCTACGGACTTCACATAGCCCTAATATGTGCCACCTAATTTTCCCAAGTTCCACCTCGAGTTGCGCTAGATGCGAGTCAAGCCGTAGCGTGCGTCCGTTGTACGTCGCCAGGGTCAGTCGGTTGTGGTGGCCTCCCGTAGCCCGGTGATTCTTAGCACCCCCCGTCCCGCCGTTACCATCGTCGCCACCATGACGAGGAATAGCGGGACCGCCGGGAACGGGGGGCCGTGGCTTACCTGTCTTCGACATTTAGAGGTATTGCCCATAATCGCCACGCTGGGCAGGCGGGTTGGCGATCGCAGGACGCAACTTCTCGTACCGGTGACGCTGCTGCCCGTCACCGGCCTATAGTATTTAGCTACGCCTATTTTTGATGGTTATACCGCCATCAGTCGGTCGCCAGAGCCTCGTTTGCTGGTCGGCAGGATGCACCACGGGCAAGTGAGGTTGGCTTGGAGCGGCAAGGTGTAGTTTGCGCCCCCTTACATCCCTCACATACATATCTCACTTAGACACTCAGTAAATTCTACTAAATTTTCACTAGAATCGATAGGCATATATACAGAGAAAAACATAACACTGCGATCTTTGAGTGTGGCTTCAATTGCTGTAAGACGCACACTACTGCACTTCACTACATTTACCATAGGAAATACATCTTTCCTCCAGAGTAAGGCTACACCACCGTATGGCCTACCACGAAGCACTCCTGCCGATGTATCCACAGCTGACGTACCCGTGTACGCGAAGTTGTTGTCAATACTCCCTAGAAAACTGAGGTCATGCGGCATCAGCCAGGTTTCCTGCAGCGCAACCACGTCCGCCAAGCCACACAGCCTCCGTACACAATCCACAGATGTTATAACATTTTTGCAGTTGAAAGTAACTAATTTAGTTTTGCTAATCATATTACGTTTTGATTATTCACACTGTTCTTATAGGCGTTGCCATTCACACGTTGTTTAAAGTCAAAAAATCGCCTATAGGCGACTCCTTCCGGCCAGAATTCATCCGACATAAACAAGTCTAATTTATGTTTAGGTACAAATATTTTGTAGGATTCATGGTCTTTTTTTATTTTCATACTATTTTTTTCTATGTCAACATCAAGGCTCGACTTTGTTTTAATGTAAGCATGAATATCACACACTGACACTTCCTTTGACACATTATAAATATAAATTGGAATTTTAGTTTCCGCAGCTTTAAATTTATTTCCAGGTTCTAAAATCGCCTTTCCCCTGTGTCCCATAAAACGATTTCGTGTTCTTTTCCGTTGAACTCGAATCCATTCATCATCCTTTTTCTGGTTTTTCCATTCTCCTTCTCGAACAATTTCTGCAACAGTTTTTGTTTTCGACATCATAATGTTGTTGTCGACCGAGTTCGCCGTATGTCTCGCGCTCTTATCGGATCGCTTTGCCGTAGTAGAGGGATGAGTCATCACTGCCGTTACTTCCGATTCGTGTCGCTTACTTGCATTTGAATGCGGCGAGCAGTAAATACCCTCATTTGAAAACGTTTTTGTTTTATTATTTTGATCTTCTGATTCTCTTAAACAGATGTTTTGATGGTCATTTTTATCCTTATCTTTAATCATAGGCGGTAAACCCATGGAGCCACTATTACACTCAAAACTATCAATTAAGCAAGCTCCGCGTCTTTTGTTTATATTGACAGGGTAGTTATTCACACTGACCGTTTCTTTTAACATTTCGATCTCATATTTTAATTCCTTAAAGCACTTAATAGACGCATAGCCTTTTTTAATCCCCTTGAGTTCTTCTTGCAACTTGACTATGTCTTTGAGGAGTCTAGTTACGTCTACATGGTCAAACAATACAGGAGGTAATTTTTCCAGATCTCGTGCCACAAACACTGGAATATCTTCAGAGTCGGTGATTCTCCATAAGCAGATAATGTCATCTATCTCTCTTATTGATTTCCCTTCTTTTTTACGAGTGATTTTGCGCCTCTTTTTCGGCAAAGAGTCAAATAGCAAATTCTTTGCCGTCAAAATATCACCCTCGGAGAAAGCACTGGTGCATATTTTACTTATACTTTCATCGTCCATCACTGATATTTTATTATTTACAAAAGCGAGAAGCTCATTTATAACAACATTGCAATTATTGCATTTAATCACGTTAGAAGTCATCGTTAAACTGCAATCTACAAACTTACATAACACACTTCGACACTGTTAACTTATAATTATTTCGAATTCAAGTCGTTTCAATAATATATATACAATGTTTTCGATGAAACAAAAGTTTTTAAGAACGCTTAAAAACGACACGATAATCCCACATAGCATCCAATGAGCGACTGAGTGAGTAGTGAGCCAATCTTTTAGAAGTTTGTTTTTTTTATGTCAAAGGTGGCAAACGAGCAGGAGACTCATCTGATGGAAAGTGACTACCACCGCCCATGGACATCTGCAACACCGGGGGGCTTGCAGGTGCGTTGCCGGCCTTTCAGGAAAGAGTACGCTCTTTTCTTGAAGGTTCCCAAGTCGTATCGGTTCGGAAAAACCGCCGGCGAAAGCTGGTTCCACAGAGTGGTTGTGCGAGGCACAAAATGTCTTAAAAATCGCGCTGTTGTGGATTTTCGGACATCTAGGTGGTGCGGGTGATATTTGGAATTTTCACGACATGTCCGAAGGTGAAATTCAGCAGCCGGGATTAATCCGAACAATTCCTCGGATCATTCCCCGTGATAAATTTTGTAGAAGATGCAGAGCGATCCAACATCTCTACGCAAAGCCAAAGGATCAAGCAGATCGGAAAGGGCTTGATCGTCGATAATTCGAGCCGCTCTACGTTGGATACGGTCAAATGGAAGGAGCTGGTACTGGGGAGCACCCACCCAGAGGTGAGAGCAGTATTCCATGTGAGGCCGAATTTGCGCCTTGTATAGTCTTAGACGATGGGCCGACGTGAAATACTGTCTTGCCTTGCTGAGCACACCGAGCTTTTTTGATGCCAATTTGGCTTTAACTTCCAATTGACCGCGGAACTGAACAAGGCTCGAAACATCGACGCCAAGTATTCCGATACTAGCTGTGGCAGCTAACGGAATGTTCTCGAATCGTGGAGATACGACAAATGGTGTTTTTTTTAGCAGTTAATGCGCAAACTTGCGTCTTTTTGGGGTTGAAATGGACTAGGTTTAGCCGGCCCCATTTCGAGACTTTGTTTAACGAAGACTCGATTTCAGACACAAGTTTGTTCCGGTTTTCTTCGACGTTTTCCCGAGAAATATTATCACGGCCGGTGTATGAGGTGTCTACGGTGCTGTCGTTTGCATAGCAGTGAATATTACTGATTTGCAACAAGTCATTGATATGCAGAAGAAACAGAGTGGGTGATAGAACGCAGCCTTGTGGAACACCAGCATTGACGAATTTTAAGTCAGAGCATGCACCGTCGACAACGACCTTGATGCTCCGATCTGCTAAAAAACTGGTAATCCAATTGCATAATTTCCCGGGAAGCCCATAGGAAGGAAGCTTCGAAAGAAGGCCTTCGCTATGTCCAGACTGGCTGCTAATGCTTCCCCCTTGCTCTCAACTGCTTGCACCCATCTATGAGTATGGTAAACTAGAAGATCACCGGCTGAGAGACCCCGACGGAAACCGTACTGGCGGTCGCTAATCAACTGGTACTCCTCTAGGTACCGCAGGAGCTGGCAGCTTTTAATGGACTCCGTTATCTTGGAGGCCGCCGAATGCATAGGATTGCCGGAAAAGACGCGTTAAGACCGCCAACAACTCGGGAGCACAAGTCCGTAGCACGATTGGAGGGATGCCATCGGGTCCACTCAACTTATGAATATCCAAGGAAAGAAGTGCTTTACGAACTGCACTTTGCCGGAATTTAACCTCCGGCATCGTGGTATCACACCGCGGGATTGTTGGTGGTGACTTTCCTCGGTCATCCAGAGTCGAGTTCGCCGCGAAGAGAGAGCCTAAAAGATCAGCCTTCTCCTTCGCTGTATGGGCCAATGACTCACCGTCCTTGTGCAGAGATGGTAAGGAAGGCTGACAGAAATTCCCTAAGACAGCCTTGGCGAGAGACCAGAACGCACCTGTTCCTGAAGGAAGGCGCACCAGTCTCTCGCCAATTCTGCCAATGTACTCCGTCTTCGCCTTAGCGATCACGTTTTTGAAGGACCTAGAGGCAGAGTTATATTCCTTTCTGAATGCGCTGGTATTTTTGAAATTTGAAATTGAAAATATAAAAGAATATTTACGACAACAGGAGATAATTTCTCACTATCATAATGGAAAGACAAACCATCGTGGAGTAAATGAATACTACCTTGCCCTATCTCGAAAATACTATTGGCCGAATATGAAGAAACATATTTCAAAATTCATAAATGAATGCACAATATGCGGACAAGCTAAATATGATAGGAATCCAATCAGACCTCAATTCAATGTAGTACCCCCAGCTAGTAAACCTTTTGAAATTATGCACATAGACTTATTCACTGTACATAATGAAAAATATGTAACCTTCGTAGACGTTTTTACCAAATATGGTCAAGCGTAGCGTATTTACGTGATGGAACAGCCATAAGCATTTTACAAGCTTTATTAAAGTTTTGTACCCATCATGGTGTACCTATAAATATAGTTACCGATAACGGAACAGAATTTACTAATCAATTATTTTCAGAATTGACACGATTACACAAAATCAACCATCATAAAATTTTAGCTCACTCTCCTAACGATAATGGTAACATTGAACGGTTTCACTCGACAATATTAGAACACCTTCGTATCCTGAAGTTAAAACATAAAGATGAGCCCATAATCAACCTCATGCCATATGCCATTATTGCTTATAACAGTTCCATACATAGCTTTACTAGATGTAGACCCTTTGACTTACTAAACGGACATTTTGACCCGAGAGACTGCGTTGACATAGATTTCACTCAACACTTATTGCAACAATACTCATTAAATCATAAAGAAAGAATGAAAGAAGTATATAACATTATAAACAGTACTTCTCTTGAGAACCGTAGAGCCCTAATTGAAAATAGAAATAGGACTCGAGAGCCAGAAGTTGAGTATGCACCCCAACAACAAGTCTTCATTAGGAATCCTCTTGCTAGCCGTCAGAAAACAGCATCACGATTTACACAAGATACAGTTCTAGCTGACTTGCCTATCCACATCTATACCTCTAAAAAACGTGGTCCTGTAGCAAAATCTAGATTAAAACGAGTCCCTAAAGGAGCTAACTTGTTACAGGATAGTGCTACTCCTGCTGACCATTCACATGACAGACTCTCGCGAGATAAAACTTGAAAACTTGGACGATGGACCTGGATTATTACCGTATAAACTTGGACCGATAAGACTTACTACCCAACCACCATACATTTCTACAGTATATTAAGTTAGACAATATAGAAAATAAAATAGAACTTTTAACGACTCAATTAAATAATCTTCAAAACCTTCTTAATAATGATACGTACTTACTCTACGAACTCCAAATAAATTATCTTACTGAAAAGCTTCAAAAAGTCTCTGATCAATTAAGGTCTTTGGAACCAAATCGCGTCAAAAGAGGTCTTGTAGACAGCTTAGGTTCCGTAATTAAAAGTATTACAGGCAACCTGGATTATCAAGACGCATTAAATTATAATAATGCTATTAAATTATTAGAAAGTAATCAAGATAGAATAGTATCCGAGTTTAATAATCATGTTAGTTTAAGTAAGGAATGGATGCTGAAACATAATGATGTACTTAACGAACTAGTTGAAAACCAAATTAAAATTAACGATACTTTACAGCTTATCTTAAATTCAAATATCTATAAAGAAAATAGTTTACTTAAGTATGCGAAACTTGCTCAACTTTTGGTAATAATAGGAGAAAATGTAGAAGACCTGATGACTGAATTAATTAGAATAGAAAATATGTTAGCTTTTATTCGTGTTTCTAGCACTCACCATTTCATGTTAGATATACATGTTTTAAAATTAATGATAGATAAGTTAACAAAGTTATATAATAAGAATCAAATTATAGACTTAGAATTAAGGGAATACTATAATATTATAGAACCGGGATATTATTATACGGAGAAGCAAATAGTAATAATTTTTAAATTTCCAATAGTTTCCTCGGATATCTATGATCTCTATAAACTTTCCATTGTACCTAATAAAGTCCAAACTGCCCTTATACCTCCATATCCCTTCATAGCAATTAACGAAAAATCGTTCATGTACATAGAGACAGAATGTCCGAAGGTCATAAACTGGTATCCTTGTGAAAAAGAAGTAAATCAACGCATCCGTACAGAACCATTGTTCATGAGGTCCTAAAGGAATACTGTCGTTACACAACCGTAACTCTAGCAAGAGAAGCAATGGAAAAGCTGGATGATCAACATTATGTACTTTCTTTTCCTCATCTTACGAAAGTATAGTTAGTCTGCAATAGAGAAGAATTCACTTCGCTCCAGGGCAGCTACCTAATTACCATCCCTGTGAATTGCCACATGAAAACAGAAGAATTCACCATCATGAACGACAACGATGAAATAAAAGGCCAGCCGCTGAAGTTATTGCAAATAACATCCAGTGCAACCACTCAAGATGTTCAGACTCGTCTCAATCTCAACTCAATAAATCTACAGGAGCTTCACAGTGCTCAAGATAAAATCATTCAAGAGGGAACATTACAACTCGATAAACCACAACTGGATACTCTCTATCATACTACAATTCCCTTATACATCTTCATGTCAAGTACAGGAGCATTTATCATAGCAATGATTTGCTATCGCTACAAATTTGCAAAAAAGAAGAACCTTAGTGAAATAAAAATCTCCACTTCGAAAGATAACGTTAGTGAGCAATTAGATGAAGCTGGAACGTCAGAATCAATCAAGAAGATACCAGCAACATTTTATCTCAATGTTCTAAAATAGTTGCTGATCTGTGGGTGGAGGAGTTACGTACACACACATCAAGAGGACTGATGATGCAGCGATTCCTTCATCGTGAGAACCAAACTAAGTGTAACATTGCAAATGTGATTTTATATTTTAATTATTATATTTTTTCATTCCAATTACTTACATCGAGTAGGTTAGACATGCTATTTAGGAAATAAGTTTTATTGTAATTTATTTTAATTAAATAAGTTTAAATTAGTTTTTGGTTTTTTTTCGACCTTTCGACTGTAGCTAACGTAACTGACGTCACAGTGAAACACAAGCAGATTACCCGCCAACATAAAATATAACAACAAACCAAAGCACAAGCAAATTTCAACCTTATCAAGATATATTATTATAATATATTACATTATATAAGCACAAACTATAATATAGATAAATCAAAAGAGTAAACATCAAAGAATGAAGACAACTTACATTAGAAAACAAATAAGAAGAAAAGTATATACAGTTTAAAATTATCAATTACTTTTTGATGTTTCTCTTGGGTGTTTGAGTTTGGACAATTTTGGTACCTTCTGTATTGGAGAGTGCAGCAGGGCCAGCTAAGGTTGTGGAACCAGCCGTAACAACAGGAGACGAATCTTGGGATGCTGATGAACCAATCAGAGGGCTAAGCTCAGCAGCTGATGTGATATGATGACGGGCTCTATCCGGTCCAATAAAGACAATTTTCCTAGCAACCATAAATGCCGCATGAAGACTGTAGTGTATAAAGAATATTATAATTATAGCATTCAAAGAATTATAAGTTGTTTATGATTTAGTTTGTTTACCAAAGTGTGCAAAGGATCACACTTATTTACAAGTTACCCGCACAGGTGTTCATTATTATCAGTGGGGATAACAGTATAAATCTCAATGAAGTGTCGTAAGCGGGATCAGTATCATTTCTGTTTCAGAGAGAGTAACACTAAAGTATCGTTGATAAATTAAGTACCTAAAGGTGTTCAAGTGAGTATGTGATTTCGATGTAAGTGATGTGAATATATGTGATTATGGATATGTGTATAGAAGTATTAAATATAAAGTTTAATACTTATTGTGTTATTATTCTACAGATAGTCAGAACATTATGAATATCATCTGCGCGTACGCACCCCAAAGTGGATACCGAGAACAAGAAAAGGATGAGTTTTGGGAAGACATGGATGAAGTTATGGTGAACATACCATCGGGGGAGACAAAATTTGTTATGGGTGATTTAACCTTCCGTATACGAGGTGGGGTGTGACATACCCCAGCGGTAAAAAAATCGTTGCAATTTTTAAACGAAAACAACGCGTAAGTTGGTTTTCTCAGTAGCTGTAAATGCTACGTTGCCGCTCCGATCCGTGCAAAGCATTTAGTCCGGCGTCTGCCACAGATCGTGTGACACTTACGTAAAGTGCGCTTGGGTATCACACACCCCACCTTGTACGGCGCGTCAACCAAAAGGTAAGCGTAACTACTTTTATTTTTAATCATTTATATGTTTATTTCGGTGTTTAACGTGATGAAATATTGTTTTCAGGTAATAGTTTAACTAAAACATGTCTGGGTTATCAGATGTAGATATATTACGAGCACTAACAGGAGAAGACGATGATGACATTGAGTCAGAACAAGAATCGGATGGTGATGCAGATCATATCAGTGCTCAAAGCAATACAGATAGTGAAGTGGATGCTGACATACCGTCTTCGGATTCAGACAGTGATAACTTACCACTCTCGAGGTTGCAACAAGCTAGTCATACCGAATATTATAAAGGTAAAGATGGGGTAAAATGGCAAAAAAATCCATACAGGCTTACAGTTCGCACCAGAGCTGAAAATATTATTTATCATCTACCTAGCGTAAAATCAGTTGCGAGAGACAAGAAGTCACCTATTCAGTGTTTTTCTTTATTTATTACTGATGATATGATTGCTGATATCGTGAATTACACCAATGAGAAAATTCGTTTGCAATCTACTAACGACCCTCAAAAATCTGAAACAACACTGACAGAAATGAAGGCACTGTTTGGTTTGCTTTTTCTATCTGGTTTAGCGCGTTCTAGTCGTCAAAATACAATCGACTTATGGGCCACAGACGGTACTGGAATGGATGTGTTTCGAGACACATTATGTAGAAACAGATTTGTTTTCTTACTGAAAAATTTGAGATTTGATAGCGCTGCTACACGAAGTGAGAGAATAATGATAGATCGATTAGCCCCGATCAGAAGTATATTTGAACAATTTGTAAAAAATTCTCAAGATTTTTATATTCCGTATGAAAACCTTACTTTGGATGAAGAACTAGTAGCTTTTAGAGGACGTTGCGGTTTCCGCCAATATATACCATCCAAACCAGCAAAATACGGTCTCAAAATTTATGTTTTGGTGGACAATAAGACCTATTACACCCTAAATATGGAAATATATTGCGGCAAGCAACCTGAGGGTCCTTATGCTATTAGCAATAAACCCTACGACGTAGTTGATCGACTGGTACAATGTGTTCCACAAACTTCACGAAATGTTACTATGGATAATTTTTTCACAAGTTACGAGAGCACTAATCATTTACTGAAAGATCATAAACTAACTGTAACCGGAACCTTACGTGCTAATAAAACTTGTATACCACCTGTATTCAAAACAAATCGTGAATTAAATACTACCAAATTTGGATTCCAAAAAGATATTACAATCTTATCCTATGTACCAAAGCCAGGTAAAATAGTGTATATGATGTCGTCTTTGCATCATGATAAAGAAATCGATGTTGAAACAGGAAGTCAGCAAAAACTAGCTATTATTACATTCTACATTCAGACTAAAAGTGGCGTTGATGTTGTTGATAAATTATCGAGAACTTACGATGTTTCACGTAATTCTAAGCATTGGCCTCTGACGATATTTTTCGCTTCACTCAATCATGCTGGTATAAATAGTATGATTATACACATGTTCAACAATGGCATTGAGAAAAATAAAACTAACTTGAGAGGTAAATTCATTCGGGAATTAGGTTTGTCTTTAATAAGATCCCACCTAGAAACAAGAAGGCAGAACCAAAGACTTCCTAGGGAACTGCGCCAAAGAATTGAAAAGTATTTTCAAAAGCCCCTTGAAAACATACAAGAACCGCCGGCAAAAAGGTCTAATACAATGCAAAGATGCTCACTTTGTCCTAGACATAAAGATAGGAAATCTAGGTACATTTGTAAAAAATGTAATAAGCCTATAAAATAAATCCTATATATGTATGGAACATGCAGATTTTTACTGTCAAGACTGTGGAAACTTAAGTGATTAAGATTTGATTAATTATTGTTTGTTTTTACTAAATTGTTAATGTTTAAAACTAGTTATATTGTAGTCTTATAAATTAAGAAGACTGATTCTAATATTATGTGCCATTTGATTTTAGTCCTCAAGAAAAGATTTAATAGATTATAGTTAGAAGAAAAAGTTAAGTTTTTGTACTTTTATTAATAAAAGTGTATTGTAATGTAAAAATAACAATAGGTTTTACTTAATTCAATTCATTATTAGATACAAAAACATATGTATTATTATTTAACAATCTTAAATATCAATAATGTTAATTTTACTACCTTTCATGTTTGGGGTATATCAAACCCCACCTAGTATAGCATGATGAGATTAGTCACCTCGTATACGGAAGGTTAAATGGTCATGTAGGCGAGACTAGAAATATGTATGAGGAAATCCATGGGGGCTTTAGATATGGTAGTTGGAACAAAGAAGGACAACTTATCCTAGAGTTTGCAGTTAGACATAATATGGTCATTATTAATACCACATACCAGAAAAAAACCTGAACATCTAATAACTTACAAAAGTGGAGGAAAGGCATCACAGATAGATTACATTTTGGCCGATAACCAACTTAAGAAGAATTTCAAAGACTGTAAAGTCATACCAGGAGAGCCACTTACCTCACAACATAGGCTATTTGTGGGAGTGTACAAGTTGCCTAAACCAATCAAACCCAATATAAATAGAACATCTCGAATAAAAAGGAAAGAGCTTTCTGGGCCAAAAGGCCAGTCCCTCATTAATGACCTACATGGCTATCTTACCGAGGATATGAAAAATACTTACGATAACCCCGAAACTATGTGGTCGAACTTTGAAGATAAATGTAAGGGTAGCGCCAGTAACATATTAGGCATATCGAAGGGAGGACTGAGAAACGGAAAAGATCCTTCTTGGTGGGATGACGAAGTCAAATCAAAAATCCTGAACAAAAAGATTTTGTTCAAAAATTGGCAATCTTCGAGTTTCAAAGAAGATCAAGATAAATACAAGGAGGCAAAATCTATCGCAAAGAAATGCGTCGCACAAACTAGGGCCAAGGCAAGAGAAGAGTTTTACAATAGAATTAATAAATTTTTTAAAATAGAAAATGCTAATTCAGAATCTGAATCTGAAGTGGCTAAGTCAAATAAATCTACGGAAGATATAAAGGCAAGTAAATATATTGAAGATAAAGACAAAAAGTTACTTACAAACAATAAAGACATAAATAAAAGATGGTATGAATACTACAAAGACTTAATGAATAAAGAATTTCCTAGTCAAGTCTTGGAACCCCTGGCACCTGTAGAAGGACCAATACAAGCCATAAGCCGAGATGAGATAAAGAATGCTGTGAAGAAAATGAAGAACGGCAAAGTCGTGGGCCCGGACGAAATTCCAGCTGAAGTATGGAAACTACTGCAGCAAGTAGGATTAGAATGGCTTACGAGACTCTTTAACCTTATTCTTGACAGTAAAAAATCCCAAATGCATGGCGACTTAGTCATCTCGTGCCTTTTTACAAAAACAAAGGTGATGTAACAGAATGTGAAAACTACAGGGGTATCAAACTGACATCACACACTCTGAAAATTTGGGAAAAAGTAATACACAATCGAATATACCACCTAACCAGCTTAAGTCTAAATCAATTTGACTTTACCCCTTCAAAATCAACAACAGATGCCATACAGGCCGTTAGAATTGTGATAGAAAAATATAGAGTCAACAAAGAAGATCTGCACCTAATATTTATAGACCTGGAGAAGGCTTTCGATAGGGTACCTCGCAGGCTAGTATGGCAGGCACTGAGAGACCAACACGTACCAGATATCTACGTACAATTATATAATACTCTTTATTGCACTGAGAAATTTTACATGGTAATTTTACTCATGAAATTATTGTTCACAATGGCGGGCTTATTTCTAAAAGAAATTTCTTCCAGCCAACCCACAGCTGTAAGAGATAGTGTTATGTAGCAGGTATAAATAGTGCAACATTAGATACTCTTACTAATAATATATAAAAGAAACAATTTTAATATAATATAATATATATAATATAAAATAATTTTAATATATTATGTATTACGCTTACATAAATATCTATAATATAATAAATACATATATACTAAATTATTATACTTATACTACATGTAAATACACAAATATTATAAATATATCTACTGTAAAAATAAAAAATAAACTAAAAGATAATTGCAAAATTTGTCAAAATTTATGAAAGTAGTGAGAGAAAGTGCTCTTTTACTCTTTTTTTAAAGGGGTTGATGTTTGGACTCTTTTGAATATGTTTTGGGAGACTGTTCCAGAGATTTGCTGCACGTACCGTGAAGGAGTTAAGCAGAAACTTTGTATTACCTCTAGGCACTACTAACTCTGAAGTAATACAGGAACGTCTGGAACGTGTTGGAGGAGGAAGAAGGTTGAAACGGGAGCGAAGGTAAGCAGGAGAATTTGGATCATTAAGAATATTAAAAAGGACTGAAAGGATGTGCATATCACGGCGAAGGCGGATAGGGAGCCATTTAAGTTGATTACGAAATGCAGATATATGGTCATATTTACGTAGGCCGTAAATGAAACGAATAGCCAGGTTTTGAAGACGCTCTAATTTATTAAGTAGCTCCTCAGTCACATCCAAATAGCACACATCAGCGTAGTCGAGGATTGGTAGAAGAAGAGATTGCGCTAGCATAATTTTTGTGCTGAATGGGAGAAAGTATTGGAGACGTTTAAGAGAGTGGTAAGTGTAGTGTATCCGCTTGCTAACATCATTGACTTGGGCTACCCAGGACATATTGCATTCAATAATAAGACCCAGGTTCCTTACTGAATCGCAGTAAGAAATTGGAATCCCGTCATAAAGTAGTTTGGGGACTAGCCCCCAGTCTAGCTTGCTTCTAAGCCTGCTACTGCCTACAATTATAGCTTGTGATTTTTGAAATCTTGTTTATGCTTTCGTGCCTACCCGCAGAAAAAAATTAGTCCAAGATATATACACCAACGCTCGCACTAGAGTCAGAAGTCCTGCAGGGTTAACAGAGGAATTTGAAGTGGGTGTAGGGGTTCATCAAGGCTCTGCCCTAAGCCCGTTGCTATTCAACCTTGTGATGGACTTCATTACGAAACCCATTCAATCTCCATTGCCCTGGAACCTCTTGTACGCAGATGACATTGTCTTAATTGATAGATCAACAGCCGAGCTCCAAACCACCTTGACCGCATGGGCAACTGCCCATGAGACCGCAGGTCTTAAAGTAGGTAGAGCAAAAACTGAACATCTACAATGCCGGTTTAGTGAGAACAGTAACATTATGGAAGCGGCTCCAGAAATGATGTCGTATGTACTGGATTCTCCTCCATCGGTCCAGTCGAGTGATGTCGGCTTCAGTCACCCGAGAGCATGGTACTGATAAGAGTGGTCGTTCAATTAGAAAATGAGAAGGAGTTAGTGCCGAAAAATCATTAGGGTCTGAAGAGAGAGGTGTTAGAGGACGCGAATTTAGAATCGCTTCTATTTGAGTGAGACACGTAGTCATCTCCTCAAATGTGAAATGGTTTAGAGAAAGTAATAATTTTAAATGATGCTTGCATGATTTAACTGCTGCTTCTGCTAAAGAGTTGAAATGAGGACTATAAGCAGGTGTGAAAATGAAATCGATACCCTCTTGTGCTATCTCACATGCAACATTCGATGATTGAATAAATTTCTGTATTTCGTTGGATGCGCCTACGAAATTCGTGCCGTTATCAGATGTTATCGTCCGCGGTTTGCCTCGACGCGCTATGAAACGATGTAGCGCGGCCATATAAGCATCAGTGCTAAGATCAGAGACGAGCTCCAAGTGCACTGCTTTTACTGCTGAGCAAACAAAGATGCACATATAAGATTTTATAAGTTTGCAACCGCGGCCTTTACGATCGGCTATGAATACTGGCCCCGCGTAATCTACATAACAGTTGAGAAATGGAAATTCCAGATTAGTTCGAGCACTAGGTGAATGACCCATTAGAGGCTGTACATTTTGTGCTCTATTTTTGAAACATGTGAGGCATTTATTTACGATAAGTCTAGATAAGTTTCTGCCACCTAGAGGCCAATAACTTTGTCTTATATGTGACAATAATAATTGTGGGCCGGCATGTAAAAGTTTTAAATGTTGCATATGAAATAAAAGTTTGTTGATTAGAAGGAGTTGAAAGCCATCCTAGAACTATGGTAGAGTCACACCAAAAGCTACATCTATGAATGGGTATGGTAAGCGATTCCTGAACCTTAGTACACAGCCTTGCACCTAACAAAGCTCCGCAAAGTTCAAGCCTCGGTATGGTCGTCGGTTTGACAGGCGCTATTCGGTTTCTAGAGACTAGAAGCTGTACATTTGTAGAGCCATTGTCACGCCTTTTCCGATGCATCTGTGAAGACATGAATTTCGTGTTTAATTGAGTCTTGACACAAAACCCATCGTGGTATTTTTAAATTATTTAATGATATCAAAGTGTTTTCAAATGTCGACCAAAGATTTTTAAGCTCGTGTGACATTTCGTCATCCCAATCATATTTATTTATCCAAAGTCTCTGCATAATGATTTTTGCTTGAACGACACAAGGTCCTACTAGACCCAGTGGATCGAATATTTTACTAATTACAGAAAGAACATGACGTTTAGTGATTTTAGTTTTTGGCGTTATATTAATAGTATATGTAAGGGAATCTGCATCACAAACCCAATTAAGACCTAGAGTTTTAGCCTGACAAGAATTCGGATCTTGATCAAAGAAATTTTTTTTACTATTAGTAATATGTCTAAGAATTTCTGGATTATTTGATCTCCATTTACGTAAATTAAATTTAGCTGATGATAGAACCGATTGTACCTTTTTGAAATTTCGATAGTCTCGCTTATGGTATTCCCTCCACTCAAATAGTCGTCTACGTAAAAATCACGACGAATAGCGCTTTAAACACGATAGTCGTCAAGGTTATCAGCTAGACTTGTGAGACACTTTGTAGCTAAATAGGGGGCAGAGGCAGTACCATAAGTGACCGTATTTAATGTGTAGGTTTTAGAGGTTCTGAAGAATTAAAACGAAAAATGATTTTTTGAAGAGGTCGTTGAACTGGATTTAATTCAATCGCCCTATACATTTTTTCAACGTCACCTGAAACCACGTACCTATGCTGACGAAAACGTGTTAAAATTGAAAACAGATCGTCTTGAACTACTGGTCCGACCATCTGTATGTCGTTAAGAGACACGCCCGAACTGGTAGAGGCTGATGCGTCGAATACTACGCGTAGTTTTGTCGTGGTACTAGAATCTCGAATAACTCCATGATGGGGAATAAAATATTGAAATTTAGAGATTTCGGGTACTGAAGTAGAGTGCGAGTTTAAAGTCATATGACCTAAGTTTTCATATTCTCGCATAAATTCAATATAATGCTTTTTAAAAATAGGGTCACGCATAAATCGCCTTTCAAGGGATAAAAACCTATTTTTAGCATGTAAATAAAATTGACCTAAATTACTAGGGTCACCCTTTAAAGGCATGGTGACTACAAATCCACCATCATTGTTACGAACAGTGGTTTGCTTAAAAATTTGCTCACATGCTCTTTCTTCTAGAGAATATGAATGTTTTGAAGAAACGTTGTCAAGCTCCCAGAATTGAGTAAGGTCGGGAGTGACATTAGTGTGATGGCAAAAATGATTAAAAATAGATTTTTGTTTAGATTGGTGGGGAATACTACCTGATACTAGCCATCCGAATCTAGTTTCGTGTAATTTAGGTAAGTTTTTCCCTAAATCTATATAATTTTTACTTAATACCTCCCAGAACACTTCAGCCCCTACCAGGGTATCTACGGCCGACGGAACGTTGAAGTTCGGGTCCGCTAGTTTAAGACCTGAAGGAATAGAGACGTGGTTGATATGTACGAAAGACGACGGTAACAATTTTGTAATTTCAGGCAAGATATGACACTCTATATCTACAGTATAGGCACAGCATAAAGACTCTATTAGGAGGTGACAAGACTGTGTACTAGTAGAAATACGATTATTAATGCCTGTTACCCTGGTGCTAGTACCGCGCCGTAACAAACCCAGTTTCTGGAAGAATGTCTGCGTAACAAAGTTCGCCGTGCTACCGTTGTCCAGCAGTAGACGTGCAGTGTACTTTTTACCCGACGCGCCGATCACGTTCACCAGAGCTGTGGACAGTAATACATGCGCAGAAGTAGCAAGCTGCAAGCAATTGGCCGAAAGTGCAACATTTGACGTAGCAGGGTGCAAAGAAGAAGGCAATGAATTGACAGCTTTGAAGTCATTCGAATTTAAATGCAAAAGCGTATTATGTTTTATTTTACAATATTTGCAATGTGATAGTTTGCATTGCTTAGCAGAATGGCCTAACCGTAAGCAATTAAGACAAACATTATAATCATTTGCCTTTTGTATGCGACTTTCAATAGATAAACTTCGAAATGAATCACATTTGTATAAAGCATGTGCTTGGGAGCAAAGCGGACATTTATTAAAATTATTATTAGATTTTTTAGGTATTTGAGTAGTTTTATTTGGAATAAATTTATTTGAATGATTATTATTTAAAGCAACAATAATATTATTATGAGAAAGATTAATATTTGATTCGACGGATTCCAACCAATCTGCCTTTTTGTTTAAAAAGGAACAAAATTGTGCTAGAGTGGGATCATCTTTTAAAGTATTGTTTCTACGTTCTTCCCAATCCCGACTAGATTTTAAATCTAATTTTTTAGACATTATATAAATGAGTAAAGTATCCCAATATTGAGTGGGCTGATTTAATGTTGTTAATGCCCTAATATTTTTATTAATCGTATCAACTAGATTTCTAATTAAAACACTAGACTCATTTGTTATTGACTCGACATCAAAAAGGGCCTGTATGTGGTTATTGACGAGAATGCGATTATTATTGTATCGTTCGCATAAAAGATCCCATGCAATATTGTAATGATCCCCTTTAAAATCAATATTTTTAATAATTAAAGCTGCATTACCCTGGAGTGAAGCTCGAAGGTAATGGAATTTATTGATATCATTAATGGTAGTATTATTGTGAATTAAAGATGTAAAAGTATCGCGAAATTCTAGCCAGCATTGATAGGTCCCGTCGAAATGCGGTAAATCTATTTTAGGCAAACGAATAAAATTCCTTGAATTGGAAATATGTGCACCTGAGTCAGCATCTTTGAAGCCCGCCTCAGATCCAGCACTGTTGGACGAAGCACCGAGCAGGCTGCGCGTGAGTGCCACCAGATTGAAATACTGACGGTCGAAGTCCTCACGCTCAGTAAACGTAGACTCGGCATCCTCGGAAAGTAGTTCAATCGTATTCTGCAGGTCATCAAATTCATTATATAAATTTTCAAATTTACGAAAACGTTCCATGAGGTCAAGACGTTGTAACTCTGATAATTCGGGACTGCTTTTTATTAACATTAAATAATTATTAAATATTGTTAATTTAGACTTTATTGAACTACGTTTTTTAATAAGGGTTTTTAAATTATCAGACATCTTAAAAGTTTTTATGTTGCAATGTGAAACAAAAAAAGAGTAATAAAAAAATAAAATCAAACAAAGGAATCGTAATGAATGGATATAAAAAATGCAGCACCTGTTTGTGTAGACGAAAGGGTTCTATTCAAAGCGATAAGACTTGACCGGTTTAAAGGTTAACACGTGTCAAGTGCGTGCGTACTTTTTATTATAAAACAATTAAATAATGCATCAATGAAGTAATTAAGCAATATATTACTTGATTAACTAGAAGATGAAAATTGATTATGGAGAAATATTTAAAAAATAAAAATTTCGGCTAAAAGAAGTTTTCAATAGGGAAAGTTGGAAATAAGTAATTGGATGGACTCACTCAAATACAGAATTATACTCCCTGACATCAGCTTCTTAAGACGACGAAGGCTGCCACGTAGATGACGGAGACGACTTCTTGTCCTTTGTCCTTGGGCGCGGTCAATGTACACCACGCGACGTCAACGACCGTTGCGTTGCAATTCGCGGCATAAGAACCAGATGAACGTATCTACAAAAAAATCAAAAAAAGTTTTATTTCATAAAACGGTTCACAATATAGTCCTTAATGAATTGCCAAAACGAGGTAACGGTAAAGTCAATATTTATCAAATTCCAAAAAAACTAAATAGCTTCAGAATAATTTTCAATGGAACCAGAAAAACGTATTATGAATACCATTTAAATAGTTCTAATTATCTTCTTACCTCTTTAGAGCTATAGGAACGTATTTCTAAAAACAATGTTTTTATGATTAGAATATAGTTCGTTTGGCAATATTATACGAACCATAAGAACGTAAAAGCTTATACGTTGTTTTGGTCATTACAAAATTTTGTAATGATGCTTATTTTAAAGAACCAGAGTAACATTTGTGTATTTACGTTGTATTGGCACAAACGTTTTTGTTAGATAAATAATACAATCAATGGCCAAAACGATGTATTACGATTTACGTTTTTGTGGCAGTACTATTTTGTTCGATTAGTATTATAGTCCATTGACAAAATATAAACTTACGTTAATTTGGCATTTAAAAGTTGATGTAAGGTCTCAACGAGTAGAAACACGCAGTGCGGGGAGCCCCCTGATTTGAAGTTAGGACACTACTTTTTTTGCTTTTACTTCGTAATAGTGATTTTAAGTAACAATAATACTGTGATTCAATAAAATGAAGAAAAACAATAGAAACTGGAAGATTTTAGAATCGTTGAAACGAAGAGAACCATCTCAGGTTCGCGACGAATTCCATCAGATTTTTGAACAGGTGAGTTATCTATCTATATTATACCTATATTTTAGTGTTGACTTTTATTAATTTGCATTAAGCGTGCTGTAAGGGTTCGATTCCTAAGTACGTAAGGTTAGTGTAAAAGAGTTTGAACCCGAATAATACTAATAATAATATTGTATTATTTTTATTATAAAATGTATGTAATTTACGATTTAAATTTATTAATATTATATAATCAAACCATTTTACTCATTAGAATCAATATTAAGTACCTATACCTACAGCAATGATATTATTTTTTTTAAAGTTAAATATTTTTGTATCGTTTTGTCTCAGGAACCAACTCATTCAATCGAAACCATTTGCAATGCTGCCGTTGAAGAAATCAACAATTGCTTAAGCCCTTGTCCTCAACCATCCTTTAGTAGATTAACGACAACATTAGAAAATGATTCTCTCTCTGTTTTTGACGAGCTTGGACCGTCACCCACAAAATTATTGACATTGGAAAATGTGTCACTTATTGATTTAAATGATGATTTGTATTTATCACATTCGAGCAATGGTGGCGAGCCTGCGCCAGATGAATGTATATTGTCATCAAGTGATTTTTCAATTTCAGAAACAAGAAATAATGTTCAAATAAATGACATTATGACCCAAAACATTCCTCATTCTAGTAATACTCTTGATACAAACATAGAAACGAATACTACCGATATTGCTGGGGTTCAGTCTGTCATACCTGGTCTTCAAAATCGGAAACGCCAGCGCCGAGGTCAAGCGGAGCCCGAGGAATGGAAGAAGAATTTGAGAAAAAACAGAAGACAAAAAGGTGAACCTTACCTCTCCAGTAAAGGTGTATTAAAACCAGGAAAATTATTGGGTGAATCGAAGTGTATGGGGACGTGTCGAGAAAAATGTACGACCAGATTTAGTGAAGAAGAGCGGCTGGAAATCTTTTCATCTTTTTGGAACATTGATAATATAAATCAGAAGAGGCAATATATTGTAGGCTTAGTTAATCGAATACCTACACAAACAAAACGAACTGCTAATTTAGATAGTAAAAGGAAAATGACAAATAAATATTTTCTAAAAAAAAGTGGAGCCACAGAAAAGGAAAAGGTATGTCAAAAATTTTTTTTAGCAACATTGAGTGTCTCAGAAACATTTGTGAGATTTTGTTTCAAAAAATTGACTGAAACTAATGTTGTTGACGCTGATAGACGGGGAAAACACGTGCCTCATAATAAAAAGTCTGAAGATACCAGGCAGTTCATACGAGATCATATTATTTTTTTTTTTTTTTTTTTTTTTTTTTTTTTTTTTTTTTTTTTTTTTTTTTTTATGTCATAAGGTGGCAAACGAGCAGGAGGCTCACCTGATGGAAAGTGACTACCACCGCCCATGGACATCTGCAACACCGGGGGGCTTGCAGGTGCGTTGCCGGCCTTTCAGGAAAGAGTACGCTCTTTTCTTGAAGGTTCCCAAGTCGTATCGGTTCGGAAAAACCGCCGGCGAAAGCTGGTTCCACAGAGTGGTTGTGCGAGGCAGAAAATGTCTTAAAAATCGCGCTGTTGTGGATTTTCGGACATCTAGGTGGTGCGGGTAATATTTGGAATTTTGACGAGATGTCCGAAGGTGAAATTCAGCAGCCGGGATTAATTCGAACAATTCCTCGGAACATTCCCCGTGATAAATTCTGTAGAAGATGCAGAGCGATCCAACATCTCTACGCAAAGCCAAAGGATCAAGCAGATCGGAAAGGGCTTGATCGCCGATAATTCGAGCCGCTCTACGTTGGATACGGTCAAATGGAAGGAGCTGGTACTGGGGAGCACCCGCCCAGAGGTGAGAGCAGTATTCCATGTGAGGCCGAATTTGCGCCTTGTATAGTCTTAGACGATGGGCCGACGTGAAATACTGTCTTGCCTTGCTGAGCACACCAAGCTTTTTTGATGCCAATTTGGCTTTGCCTTCCAACTGACCGCGGAACTGAACGAGACTCGAAACATCAACGCCAAGTATTCCGATACTAGCTGTAGCGGCTAACGGAATGTTCTCGAATCGTGGAGATACGACAAATGGTGTTTTTTTAGCAGTTAACGCGCAAACTTGCGTCTTTTTGGGGTTGAAGTGAACTAGGTTTAGCCGACCCCAGTTCGAGACTTTGTTTAACGAAGACTCGATTTCAGATACAAGTTTGTTCCGGTTTTCTTCGACGTTTTCCCGAGAAATATTAGCACGGCCGGTGTATGAGGTGTCTACGGTGCTGTCGTCTGCATAGCAATGAATGTTACTGATTTGCAACAAGTCATTGATATGCAGAAGAAACAGAGTGGGTGATAGAACGCAGCCTTGTGGAACACCAGCATTGACGAATTTTAAGTCAGAGCATGCACCGTCGACAACGACCTTGATGCTCCGATCTGCCAAAAAACTGGTAATCCAATTGCATAATTTCCCGGGAAGCCCATAGGAAGGAAGCTTCGAAAGAAGCGCTTTGTGCCACACGCGATCGAAGGCCTTCGCTATGTCCAGACTGGCTGCTAATGCCTCCCCTTTGCTCTCAACTGCTTCCGCCCATCTATGAGTAAGGTAAACTAGAAGATCACCGGCTGAGCGACCCCGACGGAAACCGTACTGGCGGTCGCTAATCAGCTGGTACTCCTCTAGGTACCGCAGGAGCTGGCAGTTTATAATGGACTCCATTACCTTGGAGAACAAGGAGGTGATGGCTATAGGCCTATAATTGGACGGGTCTGAGCGGTTGCCCTTTTTAGGGATCGGATGCACCAAAGCAGTCTTCCAGGAGTTCGGGACGACGCCGAATGCATAGGATTGCCGGAAAAGACGCGTTAAGACCGGCGCCAACTCGGGAGCACAAGTCCGTAGCACGATTGGAGGGATGCCATCGGGTCCACTCGACTTATGAATATCCAAGGAAAGAAGTGCTTTACGAACAGCACTTTGCCGGAATTTAACCTCCGGCATCGTGGTATCACACCGCGGGATTATTGGTGGTGACTTTCCTCGGTCATCCAGAGTCGAGTTCGCTGCGAAGAGAGAGCCTAAAAGATCAGCCTTCTCCTTCGCTGTATGGGCCAATGACTCACCGTCCTTGTGCAGAGATGGTAAGGAAGGCTGACAGAAATTCCCTAAGACAGCCTTGGCGAGAGACCAGAACGCACGTGTTCCTGAAGGGAGGCGCACCAGTCTCTCGCCAATTCTGCCAATGTACTCCGTCTTCGCCTTAGCAATCACGTTTTTGAAGGACCTAGAGGCAGAGTTATATTCCTTTCTGATTGCGCTGGTATTTACATCACGAGACGCTGATGCGTTAGCCCAGTCTTGGTAGCGTTCCCATTTTCTGCGTGAAGCCGTTTTGCAGAAACGACCAAACCAGGGCTGGGACTTGCCACCGATGGGGACCGCAGAATACGGAATGAATAGTTCCATATTAAATCATTTCCCCGAATGCCAGCACACTATTCCCGAAAAGATACAAAAAAAGAGTTCATAGACCAAGATTTGAATGTAGTCAAGATGTACGAGCTTTATATAAGTAAATGTTGTAAAGAGCAAAGAGAACCTGTTGACATAGCTTATTACCGTATGGTTTTTAATAAAGAATTTAATATTGGTTTCTATAGACAACGAAAAGATTTGTGTGATAAATGTTTTACTTTCCAACATTCAAACGCAGAAGAAAAAGAGAAGCAGAAAGAAGAGTACGAAAAACATATAAAAAGAAAAGTTACTGCACGCCGACATCGTGATGAAGCAAAAATATTAGCACAATCTGGTGATATACATTTCGTTGAATATGACTTGGAAGCCATTTGTAATTGCCCTTCATCATCATCTAAGCTAATTTATTACAAACGGCGAATTGCAATTTACAACTTTACTATGCTGGATTTTGACACAGAAAAGCGTAACGTTTTCTGTTATTGCTGGCACGAAGGTATTGGAAAAAAAGGGGCTGTTGAAATCGGGTCATGTTTGTTGAAATATCTGAAAACCAAAGCTGATGGTAAACCAATTGTATTTATGTCAGATACATGTGCGAGCCAATGTCGTAATGTATATATATCAGCACTGCTACTGTACTGCGTTGAAGCTTTCAATATACCAGAGATTAACCAAAAGTATTTTGAACCTGGGCACAGTCAAATGGAAGCAGATAACATCCATGCAACTATTGAACTGGCTAAGAAGAATATACCTTTATTTCATCCATCTGGATTTTATACAATTATAAGAAAAGCTTCTCGAAAAAATCCATATGACGTCCATGAAATGGGAACAGAAGACTTCGTAGACATTAAATACCTAAAAACTATATTAGTTAAGAATGCTAAAGTGGACAGTGATGGCAATGCTGTCAACTGGTTAAAAATAAGATGGCTGCAATATCGTAAAGAAGACAATAAACATATATATTTTAAATATGATCTGGAGGATGATGATTTTAAAATGATTAAAATTATCAGAAGAGGCAAAAGACTACCTGTGGAACAAATCGTGTTGAAAAATGCATATGACAAACCCTTACCCATTTCTAGTGAAAAGTATGACGATTTACAAGACTTATGCAGACAAGGCATTATTCCAACGCAATACCATGATTTTTATAAAGGGTTTTCAGTTGGAACTCCAACAACAGATGATGAAGATAATTAATATTTTACTAAACTCTGATATGCTGATTACAGGTTTTATTATTTAAATTGTACTATTTTATTTCAGTAGTAAATAAATATTATTGATTTATTGCCTATTTAATTACTCATTTTATCACTACAATGACGTAGACATAATATAACTTAACTTCACAAATAACGTATTTAAGTTTGATAGCAACATAAGTTTGAAAATAATTAAGGGCCACAATAACGTATGTCAACCGAATTTTAAATATATATATATTGCGTCTATGTAAACATATATAAAGAAATAATTACTATTTTTTTTAAAGCTCTAATAGTATGGCTATACATAGAAAAAATGTGTTTTTCCCATACTAGTATTTTATCTGTATTAAAAAGCTGGTAAAGTGTAAATAGCGGAATTTTCACAGTATTTTTGATTTCCTGTAAAATTGAGAAAATGTAGATACGTCGATCTGACTCTTACACCGCGAATTGTAATGCGACGGAAGTATGCAGGTTTTTCGGTTCGAAGGACCAGAAAATGAAGGAGCCCTAACGGGACTTCGGTGTAATAAAACTTGGACTGTATTATAATAATTTATTCGCGTATTAAAACTGCACGCAAGGACGATAAAGTGTCCGCCTAGTTGGCTGTCGCTCGCTGAGTGACCGGTGAATCGCGGCGCACGCGCAACGGGCCGCGAGCCCGCGCCCCGTGCCCCGCGCCTCTCTCGTCGTCGGCATATGTGAAGCGCCGACAAATATGAATATGTATATTAAATTTCAATAAAAGTTCAAGAGCAAAATTTTGTGCTGTGCATTATAAACAAGTACGCATAATAAACAAGTTAACTTCTTTCATGCGTACTCTGGGCTTACCAGTCTTGGTGGTCGCAGGTTGTGAGCTAGCGGCTCCCTGCGAAACATCCTCAGTTGGCCTGTTAAAACTAACAGCGGAATTTTGACTAGCACTAATAACGGGTAAACTATTGTCGGCTGTAGATAATTGTTCGGGGGGAACCCGCCTGCTCAGTCCCCCACTGCCAGTGGATCGCATGCTGTAACACCCAGCACTGGCTCCAGGTGTGCCCCGGCGACCCCCGGGTAGCGGCCCTATACGTAATCTCTCTGAATGTTGCTCCATGTTTGATGGGTTTCCATAGCCTTGTTTGCTGCATAAGTTTCAAATGTATGCGTGTCCGCCCCCCACGTGGTCTGGTGTTCGACTCGGACGTAAGGTTGGATTTTGGGGGGCATATTATTATTATTATTTTTCTGTCTCTTTTTTTTCTCCCTTTTGAAGAGGTAATAAAACAGATACACGAGCCTAAGCCAAGTGTATCAGTCTTTGTAGGGTTAAGCCTATGATGATGACAGGAATTTACGTGTGAGACGGCAAGTGTTGAGAATAACTGCTTTCTGAATAAGTGTAATGGTGGATGCGGGCATTTGCAGTGCGTTTAGGTTAGTCGAAAGGGTTTTTGGGATAACACCCGTTGTAGATATTACAATGGGCAAGATTTTTACATTATCTACTTGCCATTGCCTTTTTATTTCGGTTGCCAGTTCTACGTATTTTGAAATCTTTTCAGTGTATGTATTAAGAAGATTATGTGTGTTGCATACTGCTATGTCTATAATAAATACTATATTTTTATTTTTATCTATTACAGTAATGTCCGGTCTATTTTAATGTATTGTCTTATCTGTTATTATAGTTCGGTCCCAATATAATTTAAATGTGCTGTTTTCTAATACTGTGTCAGGTGTATATTTGTAATAGGCCACCTTTTTGGTTAGTAATGAATAAGCATGAGCTAGGTTCTGGTGGATAATTGCTGCAACTTGATCGTGTCTATGTTTGTAATCAGTTTGGACTATGGATTTGCAAGCCCCGGTGATGTGTTGAATGGTTTCAGAACTACTATGGCATCGTCTACATAAATCAGTTGGTAAGTTAGGTAAGCGGATGATGTGCTTTTGGTAATTGCGAGTGTCTATTACTTGATCCTGAATGGCGATCATGAAAGCCTCTGTTTCTGGAAAGAGCTCACCTCTCCGTAACCATTCGTTCGACGCATCTTTGTCGACGTGTGACTGGCCAAGATCGGCTAAATGCCTACCGTGTAGAGACTTTTGGGACCACAAATCTATTTTTTGTTGTCTAGTAATTAATTTTGCTTGAATACTTCTATTGCTTAGATTAAGAGGCGTTAATTTTTTGTCAATTTCGATTGCGTGCTTGTGGAGTTGTGAGTGATCAGCCTTAGAATAGAAATAATTACGCAGTTTGTTCGTTAATGTATTATGTAGATTTTTTATATCAATTAAACCCTGTCCTCCATCCTGACGAGGTAGTGTTAAGCGTTGTATGCATGACCTGGGATGACGTTTTCTATGACTAGACATGTGTGTGTTTATCATACGCTGTAGTTTTAGTAAATCTGTTTGAGACCAGGTTATGATCCCAAAAGAGTATGTGAGGACCGGGATTGCGTAGGTATTTATAGCTTTCACAGTATTACGTGAGTTGAGTTGGGTCCTTAAAATCTGGTTAAGCCGAATTTTAAATGTCTTGATCAAATCTAACTTAGTTTGTTTCTGCTCTATTTGTTTTGACTGGTGAAATCCTAAATATTTATAAGTGTTGTGTTCATTCATGTGTTCTATTTGTTCACCAGTGTCAAGTACGTAAGAATTTGTTTGTGATTTCCCCTTAATAATTGAGTGTATTTTGCATTTGTCTACCCCAAACTGCATTTGGATGTCTGTCGAGAATGATTGTGTGATGTCAGCTAGTTTTGTAAGTTCGGCATTGTTTTTTGCATATATTTTAATATCGTCCATATAAAGTAGATGTGAAAGGGTATGATGCGAGTCGTTATGTTTTAGTTGAAGTCCCATTTCAGTTTTATTAAGTAACTCTGACAAAGGATTCAGTGCAATACAAAACCATAACGGACTGAGCGAGTCTCCCTGGAAGATACCTCGTTGGATTTTAATTGTTTCAGTAGTAAGTGATGTATTATTTTGTATTAATTTTAGCTTTGTCTGCCAATGAAGCATGGTAACACGTAAAAATGTTATTAAATTAGGGTGAATTTTGTAGTGTTGCAGTATGTAAAGTAACCAACTGTGAGGGACTGAATCGAAAGCTTTTTTGTAATCTATGTACATAGTGTGAATGTTTAATTTTTTTGTGAGTGCTTGTTTCATTACTATTGCGTCTATTGTTAACTGTTCCTTACATCCTTGACTATTTTTCCTGCATCCTTTTTGTTGCTCTGCTAGTATGTTATGGTGATCAATGTGTGTATAAATTAAGTGGCTGATACATCCTGTTATAATTTTGTATATAGTTTGAAGACATGTAATAGGTCGGTAATTAGCTGGATTTTTGGAATCTGCACCTTTTGAGAGCATGTAAGTGATTCCGTGAGATATGAATTTTGGCATAGTGTGTGGTGAATGAATAAATTGATTTATGTGGCTGTGAATGAATGGGTGTACGCATGTGAGTTTTTTGTACCAATAATTGTGAATATTATCAGTCCCAGGTGCTTTCCAATTGTGTGTGCGTTTTATAATTTGAATGAAGATGTCTATGGAAATATTTTCAAAATCCATTGCGGTAATGCGTCCTGTGTCTGCTGATTTTAGGAGCCAGTCGGCATTAGTGTTATGTTGTACTGGGTTTTCCCATATACTTGCCCAAAATTGCTGTAGATCTTGAGGTGATGGAGTGTTGGAGTTCTGAGTAGTATTGTCTTCATGATTAGTATTCATAGTTCTGTAAAACTGTTTTTCGTTATTTATAAAGGTTAAATTCTGTTGTTTACGTTTTGTGCAATTTAAATATCTTTTTAATCTATTCGAAGCTGCATTCAACTTCTGTTTCAGTGTGTCAAGAAAGTGTTGGGGCTCTGTATTAGGTTCTTCATGCCGTGAATGAGTTTTGTATTTTATTTTTATTTCATCAACAGTTTTTAGTATTTTGTGACTTCTATTTCCTGCAATGTATTGTGTAAGCCTACCTATTTCTAGCCTATATTTTTCTATTTTATTCTCAATCCTCTTTTGCCATGTAGGTTTCCTATTGCGACTATTTCTTACCGTATACTCTGCTGCAAAAAATCTAGTGCCATTACAGGCAGCTGCTGTATACGCTGCTGAATAGATTATTGTATGGAGTGTGTTGAAATTTTGGTCGTGATTTAAATGTTTCGGTACTACTGTGCTATTTAGGTAATAGACAATTTGAGAAAATTTACGAGATGATTTTTGTTTTGGTATGTATGGTCTTGTCTCAGGGTTTGTGTCACTAAACTGTGCTATCGCATTACTAAACTCTATTTCAATTTTCTGTAGTAGATGGTTTTCAGGATCTATATCTGTAATCAATGTTTGGATTTGTGTTTGTGGTCGTATTTGTGTAAGCGAGTTTGAGGTATCCGTGGCAATTTTTGGCTTGTTATTATCAAAATTTTCTATTGTTATATTTTTTCCCGGAGTCTGAAGTTGAGGGTGTATATTTAATTCAGATAATTTTTGTTCTACTTCTCTTTTTAATATATGTAACTTATTTAAGTTTATTTTATTATTGAATAATAGTCTTCTTTGATCAGCAATTCTCTGTTCTGTAATATGTGACAAATGTGGATGTTTTTCTATAAATAGCTCATGCAATTTTTTCCGGTATGCA
Organism: Vanessa atalanta; assembly: GCF_905147765.1. Lineage (NCBI taxonomy): Eukaryota > Metazoa > Arthropoda > Insecta > Lepidoptera > Nymphalidae > Vanessa > Vanessa atalanta. The sequence continues at coordinate 7,405,139 of NC_061901.1, forward strand.
GTTTTATTTGTTTCTAACTCAGTTACTATAAAATAACATCTAATAATTTCATCGTTAATTGCGTCTGACCATTTCATTCTACTATTTGTGGGTTTATTTTGCGTTAAAGTCGGTGTCAGATGCATAAGACTGTTTGTTTGATGGGCTTCTGAATGATTGTGAATGATATGTGAATCTGTCTGTATTTGTTGTTTTACTTCATCGCGTATATCATCAAGTGTACTTTGTGATAGAAGTTTTCTTCTTAAGATTGCCCTTCTTTGATCTCCTAATCGTTGTCGACTGGCCTGCATTTCGGGGAATTTGCAATCGAACTCTTTATGTAGCGACTCTAAATATGAATTCATATGTGTTGTCTCACACTTAGTTATTATAAGGTATGTGCGCCATATGAATCGGTTCATATCATCAGTCCATTTTTTTCGCACACGTGGGAGGTCAGCAGTGGGTACAGGGTTGATGGCGAGTGCCTTCTGCACAACAGCTGTTGACCTTGTTGACCTTAATGAATATAAGGATGATGGTGATGAATTCAGTGAACGGAAAAGGCTATGAGTGGAAGAAGGAGATGGTATGTTAGAGAAGAGTGAGTGCTCTGAGGATGAATTAGATGATGGTGAGGATGATGGTTCGGCTGTAGTCAATTTTTCGAGGGGAACCCGCCTGCTCAGTCCCCCGTCGCCAACGGTTCGCATGCTGTGACATCCAGCGTTAGCTCCAGATGTGCCCCGGCGACCCCCGGGCAGCGGCCGTAAACTATATATCTTATTTCGACTTTCCATTATTTTCTCCATAAGATGGGTTTGGGATCGTTAGTTTAGGTAGGTGTAAATAATTTGTTGGTAAGATGTTAAAACCAAATAACTAGTGCCATGTACCCGTAAGCCCCCCCACCGCGCCAAGGTGATCCCCTGGGGGGGGGGTTATTATTATTATTATTAAATACTTTATTGTACACCACAAATTAAACAGATTAGCCTTATAGTAAGTATATATAAAGAAAAGATGGTACAACCGGCGGTCTTATCGCTTTAAAGCGATTTCTTCCAGACAACCGAGGTGATATGGAGTAGTAGCCAACAGAGAGATGGTAGGTGGTGTAAAATAGACTACATACATAGATACAAATAATATAATACATACATAAACTACTACATACATATAGCTATGTACATAAATACATACAAATATACAGATATATACAAATAACAAATAGTATCTCGTCGCCATTCAGTGTGAGAGTGTGAGGTAATAATTAGTAACTTTAGTTTTAAATAATGTTAAAGAGGTTGCAGATTTGATATTAAGCGGAAGGGCATTCCACAATCGCGTAGCCTCAGCCGTAAAAGATTTTTTGAAAAAAAAATGTTTTCTGCACAGGTGGATTTAAAATTAAATTTTCAGATGAACGTAAGTTCATGTTGTGCCCGTCAATAACATTGCGAGAATTCAAAAATTTAAATTTTTCTTTCAGATAAATAGGTGAGTGAGGATTGAATAACACACAGTACAGAAGACAAACAATATGTAGATTCCGGCGAAGACGAATAGGTAACCACTTGAGCTGAGTACGAAATTCAGAGACATGGTCATATTTGCGTAAGCCAAATATGAACCGAATAGCTAGATTTTGAAGACGCTCAAGTTTATTTAATTGGTCCTCATTTAAATCTAGATAGCTTGCGTCTGCATAATCGAGAATAGATAGAAGTAGAGAATGTGCTAACATAGTCTTGGTGGAAATAGGAAGAAAAGAACGGAGACGTCGTAGAGAGCCCATCGCCGCAAACATTTTCCTGCTGACTACATTTAACTGATGTGACCATGAAAGTGTAGAATCTAGATGTATACCGAGAATTTTGACTGTGGAACTATATGGTATAGTACAATTATCTAATATAATCGTAGGAATGTTTCTCCAGTCAACTCTTGAAATCATAGCGGTACTGCCAATAATAATGGCCTGTGATTTTGATGGATTGATCTTTAAACCATAACACTTGTTCCAATCACTGATTGTAACCAGGTCATCATTAATGGCAGTGATAGCGCTGGGCAAGTTATCCGAGGTTGACTGGGTATAAAGCTGGAGATCATCTGCATACATGTGGTAGAGAGAATAAATCTTTTGAGTGATAGAATTAATGAAAATTGTAAAGAGAATAGGAGACAATACGCCACCCTGAGGCACTCCAGCACGTACTTCACACCAAGACGAAAATGTTTCGTCTACCTGAACACGTTGCCTTCTGCCTCTAAGATAACTCTGAAACCAGCCAATCACCGATGGAGATATGTTAAGAGAACGCAGCAAACTCAATAAGCTTTTGTTTAGTTTGCCCTTATTAAAGTCAAATTATGCACGAAATTCTTTTATATATAGAGTCTGTAATGAATATAATACAAAATTTTCCAGTATTGATATATTTACAGAATCAGTTGCTAACTTCAGGAAATTTGTGCTAGAACCATAAAGCCTAATTCTTTAATTTGTTTTTTTTTTCAAATTTGCCCTTTTTTTTCATAGGTTTGTTTTTTCTTATTATTATTATATTAGATATTATAATTAATTTTGTTCTGCTCTTATTATGTTTTTAGTTATAAGTGGAAACTTTACTGGTATATGCGCTAATTTTTATGCTTTAGCTTTAAGAATGACTTGTACTGTTTGTTTCCCTAATAAAGTAAAAAAAAAAAAAAAGATGTCAAAGTTGACAGTACCGAAAGCATCGCTAAAATCTAACAATGTCAGCACTGTAAGTTGTTTATTATCCATGCCCAATCTAATGTCGTCGGTAATTTTCACGAGCGCTGTGACCGTGCTATGACCGGAGCGGAAGCCAGATTGGAGTGGATTAAGAAGGTTATGCCTATTTAGGAATGTTATTAATTGCTGGAGCACTAGTTTTTCTAAAACTTTGGAAAGGAATGGAAGAATGGAGATAGGACGAAAATCAGAGTAATTCATAGAATTAGCCTTTTTGGAGAGTGGAATAATACGGGCTACTTTCCAGACATCGGGGAACTTTGAGGAAGTGATGGATTCATTAAGGATATGAGTAATAACAGGAGCAATAGTTTCAAGGATATGTATGATCATATTACGGCCAGCGCCGTCGTCGCCCACGGCATCAGAAGAGATGGACACTATGCTCTTCTTAACATCACATTCGGTGAAAGGAATGAAATTAAACGGTGGATAGTCAAAGGTTGGCAAACAAGAAAGAATATTTAACGTCGGCTCTTTTTTTTTGTGCGTTGTCAATAACGTCAGATGAAGAAAAATGCTTATTAAGACACTCTATGTCAATGTTACGGTGCAGAGAATTATGAGATGATTTGCCAATTCCAAACGATTCGAGGAATTTCCAAACTTTAGCTGGGTCGCCGTTTTCGACTGATTTATGAATGTGGCGTCGTTGCGCATCTCTACACGATGTATTGCAGCGATTCCGGATTTTATTATATTTAATACGGTTTTTGTCACATGCATCAGATTTTAATTTACTTTTAGCCATAGTTTTTTTTGCAATTAGACTTTTTAATTCCTCAGATAGCCAAGGCGCTGGTAAGTGTTTAATTTTAATAGGTCTAACCGGAGCATGAATATCATAAAGACCAGTCAGACAAGAATTAAACATGTCAACTTTTAAGTCGACAGAGCAGGCATCAACCACAGCTGACCAATTAATTTTGCGAGCATCCTCAGAAAGACGTTCTTTATCCATTCCCCCAAAACTACGCCGCAGAAGTATTCTCGATTTTGCTTTAGGAGGACGAACTTTGTATGAGACAAAAATCAGATCATGATTCGAAAAAGCATCAGCCTCAAATTGGCCGTGCGTGAGGACAAAATCTGGGGACGACACTATAATGAGATCGAGAAGTGAAGGGACACAGTTAGGGGGGTTGTGAGTGGCCGAGAGAGGCAAAATGTGTAGGTTGCACGCTTCAATTACAGAGTTTAGCTTTCTGCATCGGTTGTCACCTTTAAGGAGACATGTATTAAAGTCACCCATAATTATGGTATGACTATTAAGGGAGACAAATTAACTAATAAACTTTCGAATGCAGAAAAATAATCAATATGTAGAGAGGGAATATAAAATACGCCGAGAAGAATTTTGGTGAGAGAAAGAGTTATTTCGATGAGTAAGTGTTCAGCAGCATTAGTTGGAGGAGGCTGAGTCGACGAGCTAACAATAGTAAAGGGAATATAAGCACGAAGGTAGATCGCGACTCCACCCCCACCTTTACCAATGCGGTCGTTACGTATCAGTGTAAACCCTGGTAAGCAGTAAGATGTAGATGGTAAACATGGCTTTAACCAGGATTCGGAGATGAGAATCGCGTGGATATTACGAGATTCATAGATAGTTGCGATCTACTTACGCTCATATATTTCTTATAATGTAATCAGTTCGTCCGCGCAACCTCCAGTCATCCTCCAGTCAGCTTATTGAAGTCAGTCTTGCATACTCAAAAATTCTTCTTGGTGTATTCTACAACCCCTCCTCTCTTATTAATTATTACCCTAGTTTTGAAAATTTGTTAAAGAATTTTGTCCCTAATTACAGCAACTCAATTTTAATGGGAGATTTTAATACATGTTTACTTAAAGGCGACGCTAATAGTAAAGTAGTAAGTAGCTAAAAAGCTATTAGCAATTACCGAATCCTGCAATCTACATGTTTTACCCCTCACAGCTACCCACTTTTCTCCTGGCTGTACCCCCTCGCTCCTTAATTTCATTATGGTCTCATCTCCTGATTTAGTTTCTAAGCATGGTCAGTGTTCTGCCGATGCATTTTCCTACCATGACTTAATTTTTCTCTCTTATAAAATACGTCCTCCCAAAGCAAAATCAAGAACGCTTCTGCTACGTAATTTTGGAGGAATGGATGTAAATCGTCTACGCGAGGATGCTTGTCAATTGGATTGGTCTGCGGTTATAGCTGCTGATTCAATTGACAAGAAGGTGGAGACCTTCAATAGTCTGCTTCTGGGTTATACGATGTGCATGCACCTATAAGACCTGTTAAAATGAAACATCTCCCTGCACCGTGGTTGACGGAAGATCTAAAGAAACTCATTGAGAAGAAAAATCGAGCTAAACTAAAATATAAAATTAATAATTTTGACCTCAATCGCGATAAATACAAGAAGGCACGAAATCACTGTAATACATCATGTAGAGATGCTCAACGACGCTATACTCACAGATCTGTCGAAAACGGCGACACCGCGAAAACTTGGAAATTTCTTGAAAAACTTGGAGTTGGTAAATCTCGTAATACCCCTATAAATATACATACTGAACTCTTGAATAAACATTTCTCTTCTTCTTCTACAACTGCAAATTTTGATAAACATTCTACACTGAATTTTCTTTCATCGTTACCAACTTCTAACTTCCCTCCGTTTACCTTCTCCTCTCTCACTGAATGTGATGTTAAAAGGAACATACTGTCCGTGTCTTCGAATGCCGTTGGTACTGACTGCATAAGCCGTAACATGATCATGCCCATCCTAGATATTATTATCCATATCTTAGTCCATATCCTTAATTACTCCATCACCTGTAATAAATTCCCGGACACATGGAAAAATGCTTTAATCATCCCAATTCCGAAGAAGTCGAATGCAATTAACTATTGTGATTTCCGACCGATTTCCATCCTACCGTTCCTATCTAAAGTCCTTGAAAAGTTAGTATTCCACCAATTAAACCTCTTCCTTAATCAACATTCACTTCTTAATCCTTTACAATCCGGCTTCCGTGCAGGTCATAGTACGGTCCTCTGCTCTCATTAAAGTTACTGACGATATTCGGTTAGCCATGGACAACAAACAACTCACTATTTTAACACTTTTAGATTTTAGCAACGCATTCAATTGCGTTGATCACGATATTTTACTGAGTTTGTTAAGTTCCTTTAACATATCTCCATCAGTGATTGAGTGGTTTCTGAGTTACCTCAAAGGCCGTCGACAACGTATACGCCTTAATGAGACGTTTTCCTCATTGTGTAATGTCCAGGCAGGGGTACCTCAAGGTGGCGTCTTATCTCCCTTGCTCTTTGCTATTTTCATTAATTCCATTTCTCAGTATATTTCTTCCTCCTACCATATGTATGCAGATGATATTCAAATTTATCGCCACACTACGCTTGAAAATCTTCACATTGCGATTGAGGGCATGAATTACGACCTACAGAAAATTCACGAATGGAGTAAACTGTACGGACTTGTTATAAACTCCGGGAAATCACAAGTCATTATTATCGGTAGTCCGGGAATGGTCTCTAAGGCTAATTACACTGATTTACCGTCTATTGAGTACAATGGTACTTGTTTACCTTACTGTTCCGTTGTGAAAAATCTAGGGGTGTATTTAGACCAAACATTATCTTGGTCACATCACTTGAAAGAACTGAGCAGAAGAACCTACGCTTCACTGAACTCGCTACGACGGCTTCGATCCCTTCTACCAATTCCTACCAAAATTATGTTAGCAAATTCTCTCCTTCTACTTATTCTTGATTATGCCGATGCAAGCTATACTAATCTGACCGAGGACCAACTCAATAGGCTTGAGCGACTTCAAAATCTCGCCATCCGGTTCATATTCTGCCTTCGCAAATATGACCACATTTCTGTATTTCGTTCAAAGCTCAAGTGGCTCCCTATTCGTTTTCGCCGGAACTTGCATATTTTGTCTCTTCTGTACTGTGGGCTATTTAATTCAAGGGCTCCTTCTTATTTAAAGGAGAAATTTAAATTTCTAGGCGATCCTTCTCTTTTGAGATCTTCCCGGAGTTTTACACTTATAATACCGGCACATAAAACAAAATCCTACAGTGACTCTTTTACCGTTCAGGCAATTAAGTTGTGGAATAATTTACCGCTTAATATAAAAAAATCTAAAACATTATTAATTTTCAAAAATTCCCTAAAGAAATTTTATCTTGAATCTGCATAGAGACGATTTATATTAGTGCTTATTTATTAGTGTAGTTATAATTATTTATTAGTCTATAATATTGATATATATATGTATATATATACAGGATGACTGGTTAATTACTATCAATATTTAAGGAGAATACTCGGTACATGATTCTCATTCGAATTATGTAAAAAAAATAGGTACTTAATTTTTGACCAAATTTCCGTATAAATAAATAAAGTGTGGACACGTTCCCAGCCTTGCCGGCGGCGCGTGCGGCGGCGTGCTGATACAACACCACGCCGCCACACGCGTGTGTCGCTACCCCCAACCCCCGCCCCGTGGCTAATTAGTCGGGCGAGCGCCGCCGTAAGGTCTGTACGTCCGTCTTACCGCGCGCGCGCCTAGCGATCGATCTTACGCGTATACCTAATCTGTCGTGTATGCGTGTGACCCGTTATTACTTATTAGTAATTAAGTATGGCTTATCAATACACAAATGCAGAATACTTGGACATGGTTCGTGCGTATGCGCGTGAAATTAAAAATCACTAGTGCTTTCGAAACTATTAAAAGTGACCCATTCGTATTAAATCGTGTAAAAGACAATATGCGTAAACGTGCCGAACTGTGTATCACACGAGAAGGAGCTCACTTTGAACATTTGTTAAGGTTAGTGTAGTTATGTAGGTAAATAGGTAGTTTAATGATTGACAATTGTTGTAAATAAGTATGATTCCATTTTTAAATACGCCGGAAATACCAAGATAGGTAAACAGTTCTTATTATTTTTTGTGTCAAGTTCACACCATTTACATAGTCAATAAATTGGTTGCTTAAACGAATGAAATATCTTGGTATTTTTGCCTGTCCTAAGCCAGGATTAAAGTATGAAGGGAATTGGATCATTTTTGTTTATCTAAGGTAGCCTGCTACCCTATTAACACGCGGCGGCGCGCGGCGTTTGGATGTAGGTAAACTACCGCGCGATAACTAAATGTACCTACCTACATAACTGTTTTGTGTCGATAACGCAGCTAGGGTGTTCACACGATGCGTAATTAATTACATAACTTTTGGTTAACTTTACTTAGAAGTTTATTAATATTTATGTTATATTAATTTTTATTTTGTCATATATGATCATCAAATATCACGTCCTCAAGTATCGATAGTAATTCACCAGTCACCTGTATATATATACAGGGTGACTGGTAGGCAAAAACATCGTTTTGAGCACTGATCTTTGGGCTCGTTCGAGGTGAATTAAATGCGTTTTACAAGCGCTTCCCCAGGAACTAATGCAATAGGCAATCAGTGACTGACAGAGAGCAAAATATACGGCCCGCAAAGTGCTTAATGATGTTGACTGTCGAAGTATTTTCATAATATTTATGACTTTGCGGACGCGACCAGAAAGAGATTTGATGTGAGCTTTAAAGTTCAAATTTTGATCTATAAGAATTCCGAGATATTTTGCTGCACATATTTTGGTCATTGCAACACATTTGCATTTGTCACTGCGTACACAGGTGTGAAGTTATAATTTTAGAGTTGGATTAGGTGCAGAAATCGCTGTTTTATGGAAACAGATGTAATTTGTTTTCGATTTATTAAGCGTAAGGAGATTGTGAGACAACCATGTAGATACGTGTCGTATACCTACCTCAGCTTTTTCAAATACCTCTGACCAAGTGGATTCTTTATAGATAATAACTGTGTCATCTGCATAACAGATTATTTCACCGTCTATGTTAGCGTGTATGTCATTCATGTACATGATAAAAAGTGTAGGTCCAAGAATGCTACCTTGGGGTACGCCAAAATTGACTGCTACCTGGTCACTGTCGTAACAACCGACTCTAGTGCAGTGTTTCCTATCCGTAAGGTATCTTCTAAACCAATTTAGTACTACACCCCGTATACCGAATTGGGATTCCAGCTTTCCTAAAAGTATTGGTATCGAGACGGTGTCAAAAGCCTTGGACAGATCCAAGAATACAGCAATACTGGGCTTGTTATCATCCACGTAAGATGCCACTGTAGATGTTAGCAAATTTACCGCGTCTTCTGTAGACTTTCCTTGTCTAAAACCAAATTGCCTGGGGGAGATCAAGTTGTTAGCCTCAATGAAATTGTTCAATCTTTTACTAACCACCTTCTCAAGTAGTTTTGAGAAAGCGGATAGCAAGGAAATTGGACGGTAGTTTTGCGGGGAATCTTTTGTGCCAGTTTTACACGCCATCTTCCACTTTTCGGGAAAGATACCAGTCTCCAAACTTTTGTTAAATATAATTGTAAGAGGCGGAACAATAACGTCTTTTATTTCTTTTAGAAGACCGTTACTTAGACCATCGATATCAGGAGCTTTATCATTTTGAAGTGACGTAATTAAAGACTTCAGTTCATATTCGTCAATCGGTTTCATAAAGAAAGAGTTCAGCACTGATTTTTCTGGATAAATTTTCGCTGCCAACTTTTTTTCATCTGTTTGTAAATTATTTAAAATATCACTAGCTAGAGTATTACCTACAGTTGAAAAATATAAATTGCACTTGTTTAAAGAATTTTTAGCGTCAACCGATCCTTCGATCTTCAGTAGTTCATGAGGATCTTGTTTATTTGTAGGAAAGTGACAAATGGCCTTTATGGATCTCCACATTCTTTTGGTATTATTTAAACTGTTAGATAGGGTAGTGTTATCATATTCTGTTTTTAGTTTACGCAATAGATCATTACAAAAATTTCGATAACGAGTACAAATTATTCGTTTGAGTATGTCATTTGGGTGTTTTCGTGATTGCATGTGCAAACGATCTCTGTGCCGCATACAACGGATTAGTCCGGGAGTAATCCAGGGTTTAAAAACACGCTGACTACGCTTTATTGATATTTTAGAGGTATATTTGCTAATTATTTGAAAAAGGTGAAAACAAAAGTTGTTGATGGTTTCGTTAAGGTCATCAGTGCTGAATGTTTTGGCCCAGTCGATTTCACTAAGGTCTTTTTTAATTGCATCTATATCATGTTTAATCCTGAATCGGTTTATAATAATAATATGTAATCTTTGGATTAGGTATAGTTAGTGATAAACCAAGTATGACAATATCATGATCAGTTATGTCACTATTGCAGACTATGCCAATGGATCCCTCGGTTTTGTTGGTAAATATGTGGTCAAGACACGTATTTGCTCTCGTGGGATTTGTTATAGCAGGGAAAAGACCATGTTCGGCCATTAAGCATAAATATTCTATATCTTGATTGCTGGTCGGGCATAACAAATCTATATTTAAGTCACCGGCTAATACTAGTGTTTTGTTTAAATTAGAATGCGTGTTCAGTATGCGATTAAGCGAGCACAAAAAGTTATTAGTGTTTTTAAAAGATGGCGGACGATAAATTGATAACACTGTAACTTTATCTGGTATTTGGATTTGCAAGCAATTGGCATCCTATAGCTCGGGCTCAGAGATAATAGCGTTCAGTGTTTCTTTAGTGTAAACTACAACACCACTGTTTTGATATTTTCGAGTATAACTGGTAATATAGGAGCTAATTTTTGGGAGTATAGATAGATCGTTTATCCAGCATTCTGTTAAAATGATAATATCAAAAGAGCTGCCAAATCTTTTTAAGGTTGTTACAAAGTTATCAAAATTTTTGTTTATGCTTCTTATATTAAAATTAAGTATTTTAAAGTTGTAATCCTGTGGCATAGACATTTTACATTGCTCCGGTTCTTGAATTGTGTGGCAGTTTATACGTATTGAATCTAACTCATAATTATTCATACGATTATCGCCTGATATGCATATTTTCTAGACAAAAGAGCTGAAAATTTTGATAAGAACTAATTGCAAAAACTGACACATAAGTCATTCCTCGTTTAATAAAGACACAGTTACAAGAAACTACATAATAGGTTGCCAAAATAATAATTGGATTGTTTGAAGCACATACTGATAAGACAAAAGTTAACCATCATATGACCTCGATAAAATAAACAATTATGCGTGTTATACTAAGAACTAAGTTATTTTTAGAAGTAATACTTAAAATTATAAATATATACCGAAAAAAAAATCAGATTGCTTTCGATACCATATATAAGCAGTACAGTCGACACACTGATATAACCAATGTAACTGTTCATAATGATGATTTTATGGCTTGCTCCTAGACGGTGAGAAAATTTCGGCCAGGTCATCATGATTGTGCACAGAGCGAGCTGGCTTTCCTTCATATTGCCTGACAAAGATATTGCCTTGGGAACACCAACAGTGTGAGAAGCCCATTTCTTTGGTTTTCTTTCGAGATTCACGAAAAAGCTCACGGTTGAGTTTTGTCAAACGCTCGTTGTAATAATTTTTTTTTGTGACTCTCCAGGAATGTCCATGTCAGCGCTTGTTATATTTCGTCTTACCCTAGCAGCTTTAACTATTTCATCTCGCTTAGATTTTCGTAAAAGGCGTACTACAACTGGTCTAGAAAACTTTGTTTTACCCTCCGTGAGAAACGCGGGCTTGCGAGGCCCGACTCGTGTAACCCAGTCAATGTCATTGTCGTTTAGCTCCACACCCACCTTACGGGCAGCCAATAGCGCTATATGATAGAGATTTTCATTGCTAATCTCAGGTACACCAGACAATTCAAGCTCGTTTTGTAACTGATTTTGACACTGCATGTTCAGTTCTTGTTGTAAGTCTTTGACTGTTGCTTTTAATATATCCGTTTGCTGTTCACGGTCTTCCAGGTGCTGTATACGAGTATCATTTTTAGCTATTGCGGATCCTAACTCATCAAGTCTTTTCTCGCAGCTAGGTAATGATAAAATAGCATTCTCAAGCTGCATTTTTAGTGGTCAAGGACAGGTTCGCAGGACAATATCAGATCTGCTATACAAAATTACGAACCTCTAAAGAAGCAGACATTGCCTCCTTTGATAAGACCGGCAACGCCTTTAGGGGTGCTGAAAGACAAACATGGCCAGCAATCTACTAGCCAAGCTCATCAAGGGTCATCTAGCAAAACAGACGAGTTACTTAGAAAACAAAGTAGCAACTTTAAAGCGTTTGAACATGCAATCATGTTGGACACAGTATCAGAAAAATGGGAGTTCGATCACCTGTTACGTATATTAAATACTCGTTGGTCTGTAATCGACTCTCTTCATTGGGAACTAGACGGCGAATTAGGGGGTAGGGACCCAGGTTACGAAGCTGCGTTCTTCAAGTATGAAAAAGCCTATAATGACGCTATCAAATTTATCAATAAAAATATGTAGTCAGTTTCGCATCGTGATCAATTTACTCCGCAGATAGAAATACTAATTTTCTCCGGCAGTTATCATCTATGGATTTCGTTCAAGGACTTATTTACTGAAACGATTCATAGCAACCCTTCACTCTCTAGCGCCCAGAAAATGCAATTCCTGAAGTCTAAAGTCAAGGGTGAAGCAGAGAGACTTATACAACATTTATCTATATTATCTGATAACTATACAATCTGTTGGGACATCTTAAATCACAGGTTTCACAACAAAAAAACTAATTTCGGAAACATTTCGGAAAGCCTGAATCAAAAACCTAAGCAGTGAGGTAGACTCGTGGGATCCACTTCTCATTTATCTCATGTGTCAGAAATTGGATTCCGACACTCATAAAAAATATGTAACATCCGTGAAGAACCCAAGAGACTACTAGAATTTCTATCATTTTTGGAGAGTAAGCTTACTACCATGGAATCGACACGTTGTAAGCAAGAACAGCATTTTAACAAGCCGATTACGCGAAACGGTGGTCAAAATCAGCAATCATTTTTTGAACCGAAGTATCATAAATCAAATAATTATAATAATAAAAAACTATTTCAACACCCCGGACGAGCAATTTCGCAATCTCTACCAAAAAAATACGTTAATGTTGCAAAATTTTTCAAGTGTCCTATTTGTGAATCGAATTCACACGGAGTTTTTCATTGCAAGCAATTTATCGACATGTCGCAACCGCTAAAACGTGAAACTGTAGCGAAATATAAATTATGCCAAAATTGTCTATATTGCCATCATAGAAAGGCATGTATTTCAGAAAAAAGATGCCGTTAATGTAATCAAGCACATAATACCTTACTACATGGAGCATTCGAGAAACTTGAGCCTTCTGTCGGCGCGGCGAACTCAAACAACCTACGCGGCGTTTCGAAATACAAACCTCCACAGGCCGCGCGAAGTAGCTCGCACGTGTCACTACAACGCAATATACCTGAAATACTTTTAGCGACAACACAGCTCAAGGTTCAAAAACCAGATGGAACTTATATCATCCTACGAGCTTTATTAGATCAGGGCTCTCAAACGTCACTTATCACAGAAAATGCTGCACAACTGTTAGGGTTGCTTCGACGAAGATGTGATGGAATTATCAACCGTGATTTTGAATTTGAAACCGATGCCTTAATCATGAAAAAACTAATGAAGAATTTACCCAGTTATTCATTTATCAAGTCGACTTGGTCCTATTTGGACAACATAACACTAGCAGATCCTGAATGTTATTATAGCAAGCCAGTGGACCTACTATTAGGTGCTGATATTTATTCATTGATTCTTTCAGAAGAGATTTGTAGATCAGATCAAACTTTGCCCATAGCACAAAATACACGTCTCCGCTGGATATTAAGCGGAAATGTCAAGATACTTCACTTTAATGTAGTACTAACAAATCTAGAGGAAATACATAAGTTTTGGAAAATCGAAGATATCTCAACTACGATAACTAACGATAGAAGAATCAAACCTATCGACAGAAGATAAGCAATGTTTACAGTACTATAAGGACACGACCACTCGGCGAGAAGACGGTCGGTAAAAAGTCCGACTGCCTTTAATATCAAACTTTAAAGAAAATTTGGACAATTCAAAAACTAAAGCCATAGCCCAATTTCGATCACTAGAACGAAAATTCAGCAGAAATGAATCTATGCAGAACGACTACACATCATTCATGAAGACTATAAATCATTGGGCCACATGGTACCCGCCGATAACATCACGATGCCCGATTGTTACCTCACTCATCATGACGCTATCTTACCTGCGGGTAAACGGGCATTAGGAAGAATAATATCAGTATACCCTGGAAAAGACGGGGTTGTACGTGTAGTCACACTTAAGACCAAGAACGGACTAATGAAGAGACCTGTACAAAAAATATCACTTTTGCCTGTAAATCAAAGCGAAGAAAATCAGGAGCAACAGCAAAAACATAAAGCTATTACAGCAACTATCGCCTCAGTGAACAAACAATCAAAGGCGGCGCATCGAGCCAAGTTAAGCAATGCACTTGCAATACACAATTCATATTTTTGTGGCTGGCACTGATTATAGCCCCCGCATCCTGTTATTACAAACTGTAAAGTTTAAACAACACTAATAGTTTATATTTGGATAAAATCGCGAACATTCGTCTTGAACAAGATCAATGGAAATATATTATGATATGGCTCCGTATTGGCAAGGTACCGAACTGCTCGGTAATACATAAATCATCGCGACGACTCCTGTTTAAACTGTACTACTAAAAATATTACTCAATGTGAAGCCATCCTCCTTCAAATACACCACCACCAACCCGAGCACTACAATGGTATTCTGCTCGGTCAGCAACTCACACGGGTCGGCGCACGCACGCGCCGCGACCTTATCAATGGTGTCGGATTTATTGCGAAAACGCTATTCGGCGTACACGATCGCCGATAATTCGCGTAAATTTCGCCGATCAGTATGCTAGAGACATACAAGCTTTGAGAGATAACCAGAAACATTTTGGTAGCGAAACGAAGCGAGCTCGAAAGCGCTATCAAAACGAATGATTTTACATTATCTTCAGTTATCGCAAATTTTATTCTAGCTAACTTACGGAATATTCAAGACACGTTAGTAAGCACAATAACAAACATATATCTTGGAAAATTCAATTTTCATTTACTGACACCTAACCAGTTAAGAAACGAATTGAATATCATTACAGGGGATTTGACAATCCCATTAACGGCCTGGCCACGGAGATCGGCGGTGCGAACGGCGAAGCGAATGGCGAATCGACAATTTTGCAGGCCACGGACAGTGACGTTCGTCGCCGCGAACAGTGAGGTCGTTCAACGGCAAAATGTCTTTATCGAAGTTATCTCGATATTGTTTAGACATTAATCGTTTTTTGGTTCAAGACCTAATAGTTGGAAGAGATTGTGGAGTACATGATTTGTATAAGACAATGACTCCAGGTATAATACCGTATCTTTGGAAACATGGAACCGACTTAGAAATTGGTTATCATCATATTTTTCGAGGGCATTCAGCTTTTCTTCTTTCTTACGGCTGTTACGGGATGTCGTTTCGTCGTCCGAAACTGAAGATAGTGACATTTCTAAAACTTATAAAACACTGAAAAACGATTTAACATAGCTAGCGTCACTCTCAAATTTGAGTGATGCTCAAAAGTGACGTTTGAGTATGCGAAATTTTAATTTAACGGCGTCTCAAATAGTTGAGTTGGACTTAAATATTTATGAGAAGTTTCAGTATTCGGCCCTATTTAACTCACACAAAGGCACATTGGAATTGTTAGTATATGAAAAAGTAATTCTATAGTTATGTAGTGTAACGATGTACAGTTATTTTTTATATAAAAAAAAATTACATATATATTCGGATAAAAATAAATAAATAAAAATTAAATAAACATACAATAAAACGGCACTATTTACATTTTAAATAATTAAGTACATACATATATCATGGCAACATTTAGTTTTAAAATATTAACGTCCGAATGCTCACGGCTAATAGCTCGCTTCAATGAATCATTCTCGACCGTCCCCACTACTCCCGCACCCCTCTCGGTGGCGGCTGCGCTCGCGCCGCCGCGCCGGCCGTCAGACACGATCAGCTTCGAAGGAAGGAGCACGTTTACGCTGTCCTGCCTCCCGCGACAACGTATCTTCGTACGAGCCCTTCCGCATACTCGTAGTATTGCACGCAACGTTTTTTTTGTGTTGCAATTTTGTTGCAAAGTATATATACGTTTGAACCCCGTTTTGGGTAAGTGTTGAACATATATTTTATACGTTTTCGTTGTAGAAAAATGTAAGGGTGTGTGTTGAAACGGTTACTTTTTAAATATGTCTTTGTTCTGCCAAATCCTATTGTACTTATGTTATTTTATTTCTTGTAGCTTGGCTTAATGCTAAATTGATTATTATTTTATTGCCTTCCTCTTTTCAAATTCATAACCGTTATTTTTTTAAATTCTTTTGACTTTTTTTTGATTGCGTATGAACAAAAAAAATAATTAATCAGATTTAAATATAGCTTTCTTTTTTTTATTGTGTAATATATAGCTCCGATCTGATTGTGACAATCACTCACCAAGATTAACGTATTGCACCATACTTGCTTGCTTTGCTTTCGCGGCTTGTTTGTAAGGGGTCACATTCAGAGGAGCGTATGGTGTGCAGTGATAAAAGTTCTGGGACGTAAATTCCAGGGTTCTACGTCATACTTGGGTTCTACGTCATACTTGAAATTTCGGCGTGACGCAAGTTCTCCACCATCCCCTCTGGAGATCACGTCTGAAGCGCGTCATCTTGGGACCATCACAGAGTACCAGCGGGCTATAGCGGACTTCGTCGCCACGCCCTGACGACGTGTCTCACCTGCGCGACTCCTGGATTCCTCCCGAACGACCAGCTGCGGGACAAGCAGGGCAGTACCAGCACGGCTGCCTTCATGGATTTTAAAATTGACAGGCCCTTCCAAACCACGCCCAATAAATTTTATGTTGACTGAGGGTGCTGTATTTTTTTAACGACCCCGGCACAGTAGTTAAACGAAAGAGGAACAAAATAAGTATAAGTAAGTAATAAGTATAAGTATAAATAAGGATATCTGCTCTCGACGCCTCGGCAACCTTGAAGGGTGGTTGTTAAAAGATTGTTATATCTGGCTGCGTGTAGACTGCGACGACCATCCGCGAATCTACGCTTGCCTTTATAGGTCCCATAGCGGTAATGCCGAAACCGACCGACTGGTTGAGTACGTCCAAATGGCTACAGATTACCTGCTACAGCAGATCCCATCCGCAGAGATCGTAATTCTTGGCGATTTTAATGCCCACCATGCCGAATGGCTTGGATCACGCACTACCGATCATGCGGGTAGATCTGTTCTCGACTTCGCTTTAGCATACGATTTGACACAACTGGTCACCTCGCCAACGCGAATACCAGACGTGGAGGATCATACACCTTCCCTGTTGGACCTTCTGCTGACTTCTCATCCGGATAGCTATCAGGTTATCGTCGATCCCCCTCTGGGCTCGTCGGACTACCGCCGCCGGATGATCCGAGCGTTGTTGCTGACTCTGTCGCCGATGTGGTACTTCAGGGTATGGAACTATTCATTCCATATTCTGCGGTCCCCATCGGTGGCAAGTCCCAGCCCTGGTTTAGTCGTTTTTGCAAAACGGCTTCACGCGGAAAATGGGAACGCTACCAGGACTGGGCTATAATAATAAATATCAGCGCATTCAGAAAGGAATATAACTCTGCCTCTAGGTCCTTCGAAAACGTGATTGCTGAGGCGAAGACGGAGAACATTGGCAGAATTGGCGAGAGACTGGTGCGCCTCCCTTCAGGAACACGTGAGTTCTGGTCTCTGGCTAAGGCTGTCTTAGGGAATATCTGTCAGCCCTCTTTTCCATCTTTGCACAGGGACGGTAAGTCATTGGCCCATCGAAGGAGAATGCTGATCTTTTAGGCTCTCTCTTCGCGGCGAACTCGACTCTGGATGACCGAGGAAAGTCACCACCAACAATCCCGCGGTGTGATACCACGATGCCGGATGCCGATTGCCGGTTAAACTCCGGCAAAGTGCAGTTCGTAAAGCACTTCTTCCCTTGGATATTCATAAGTCGGACAATTAATATAAATTTAAATTAATAAAAACATACAAAAATATACAAAAATTCTAAGCAAACAAATAGGAGTGCATAGCAGTGAAGAATTGTGAATTGTGCCGTTGCTAAGGGCAGCCATCTATGCTAGCTCAAGCCCCGCCCATTAGTGCAGACATCTTTGCTCGAGGAATTGCTGCCCACTACGCCGGTCAGTAAGCATACCTCCTGTTGATTTCTGTTACCCTGGTACTGTGGGAAGCGCAAACATCACTACTATCGACTGCGCAGGCGCCGCCATTTAGTTGTAGGCGCTATCTACGATTGAGCAATTGACACCATTTTGTTGGAAAAGTAACATAACGTATGTCAGCTAGAGTGAAGCCATCTTGTTGCCTACGCACTGCCCACTACGCCGGTCAGTTATAGCGCATCTCTCACTAATTTCTACCCTGGTACCCTGGACTAGTCCAACCATCTCATTTGCATAGGTGCTGCCATCTACGATACTGAATAATTATAGTTATGATGGACAAGTCGATGTCAGAGCCGAACATAGATAATATATGACAAAGAGATAAGACTCCACCAAATTACATTTCACAACGTAGTAAAAGAAAACGGGAGGAGGTCATCGCTTCTGAACTTTCCACTTCTCGGGAGGAAATAAAAAGTATGGTAAAATCTCTGTTATTAAAAATAATAACCCCCACTGATCTGAAGGATATCCAACAATCTAATCGAAACATTGAAAATACGATCGCATTTTTAACCTCTTAGAATGAAGAGTTCAAAGCCAAAATTTACGAATTAGAATCACAGGCCAAGGAGGACCGTAAATACATTAATGTTTTAGAAGAGAAAATAGAGGACTTGCAGAGGGCAGAATCAGAAGCAGAAAAGCCAATTTTGAAATAAAAAATGTACCGAAAAAAGCTAACGAAACCAAGGAGGATCTAATTGAGATGTCAACGAAGCTTCGTCAATTCGAAAGACGAAGTAATGAATGAACAATTGAAGAAGTACTTCGCTATAGAATCACTATTTATTGAACCGAAGAGACCGACCAGTGAGTTGGACCAACGTGCACTTCGATCACTCGACTCGCAAGTGACTATTTTATTTATTTATTTAGACACACCAACAGCATAACATATACAGCATTCACAATAAAATCTTAAACATCTAAGTCTTAAATACTAATATGTATGCCACTTACAGGCGTGTACAACATGCAAAAAATCTATGTTGTATACAGATCTATATTTTTAATTTTAATCTAGTGTGGATTAAACAAAATGTTATATAACAGACAATAGGGGAAAACACTTATTTTACACATCTAATTAGGAATCTTTTCCATCAAAAGTGCACGAAACTGGCTGAGTCCAAGGGAGAAAATATCTCTAGGTTCGTTTGTGAGCCATTTATTAAATGTGCTACACATGCGAGGTATCGGCGATCCTTTACCAAACACGGTGGTACGAAAGGGTGGTTGAAACGTAAAAATTGGATGTCGGGGAATCTTTATTTATTTATTTATTTATTTATTTATTTATTTATTTATTTATTTATTTATTTATTTATTTATTTATTTATTTATTTATGAGTCCCCAACAAAGGATACACACTAATTACACATTCAAAATAAAACAGTGTAAGGGTTACACAACTTATGTGCTCCTTCAATTACAGGAGACCACAGCATGCACAACAAAAACAATATTTTTAAACATAAAGAAATTAAAAGTGAGAAAGTAGTAAATAGAAGTAAAAACTACAAAAAGTAAAATTAAAATCTTAAAATTAGGAAAAAGCTTATAAACTAAAAAAAATTATTTTTTTTAGATTGTATTGATAATATTACGTTAAAACTTTATTGAGACACACTCTGAATTTGGACAAGCTGTAACGATGAATATCGAGTTCGATATTACATCTAGTAAGTGCGTTATATTGTCTACAGAGCCTTGGAACAGCAGCGTTATGTCCTAGGTTTGATTGAAATCTCGGAATATATAAAAGGTTATATGCTTTTATACGAGGCAAGCGAGAAGGAACATTGATTTGAAGCTTATGTAGAAGATCACTACAATCTATCACCCCATGTATAATTTTGTATAAAACTATAAGATCTATAATATTTCTACGAGTTATAAAGGAGGTCATGTGATAATATTTAAGTCTGTCGTTGTAACTCGTGATGTTTTTAGCCTGTAAATCGTTGAAAGAGAGATGGTAAAGAAAGCGTTTTAATGGTATCCTAAATTTAAAAAGTTCAAGAAGCTGAGGGCAGTCAATGAGATTGTTGAAAATTTTATATATGAATATAAGGTCCAACAATACTCTACGCTTACTTAAAGAAGACATTTTAAAATGTTTTAATTTTTCTTTGTTTGATAGCTTTTTCTCTCCGATTTATTCGAAATATGATAAGTGCCATAAAAATCGTTTTTGGAACCTTTCTATTCTTAGTGTGTGAGTAGCATAGTGGGGCCTCCATACAACAGGACAATATTCTAATAGACTGCGAACTAAGGCGTTATACAACGTTATACGTGTTGAGATTGTTTAAAAATTTTGCTATTTCTGATGATAAAACCCAACATCCTAGATGAACGCTTAACAATATTATCTATATGAGGCACAAAAGTTAATTTTCTGTCCACTATTATTCTTAGGTCCTTAATTTTGTCCACCTCTTGAAGTGCCTTGCCATAGATAAAGTATTCCGACGCAATTGAGCGATTTTTGCGTGTAAATTTTATAAAGAAGCATTTATCTACATTTAGTTCCATTCCATTAACTTGACACCAATTACACAACCTATCCAAATCGTACTGCATCATGATGACATCGGCTTCAGATTTTATAGTTCGGGCAATTTTCAAATCATCGGCGAACAAATAAGGCGTTGATGAAACAAAGCTATTAGGCAAATCATTGATATAAATATTAAAAAAGATTGGTCCCAAATGGGAGCCTTGTGGGATTCCCGAGGTAACACTAAAAAGCTCCGAATTATAGCCCTTTACAACTACGAAGAAAAACCTATCAGTCAGATAAGAGCGAATCAAATTGCTAAAGTTTCCTGTAAAACCGTATACAGCTCATTTCTCAATGAGAGGTAAGTGGGGAACCTTGTCAAAGGCCTTGCTGAAATCTGTGTAAATAACGTCTACTTCATCGTGTTTGTCAAGAGCTTCTGCAATGCCTTCAACAAAGGTAACCAGGTTCGTGCATGTGGATTTAGATTTTACAAAACCATGTTGGTGATCACTAACATATTGTTGAAAGTGGCTTTGAATTAATGGACAAACAACTGATTCAAATACTTTTGCCAATGTCGATAGGATTGAAATAGACCGATAATTTTTGACAAAATTCCTGTCACCCGATTTATAGACAGGTATGACCTTTGCAATTTTCCAGTCTCTGCGAAAGGTGCCTGTTTGTAATGATGCCTGTGGACAGTTACTAGTAGGGGAATTTTTTTACGTTGCCAATAATTGTTATCTCGGCATAAAGTGTGTAATTCATTTAGTTGATTAATTATAATACTATCCTCAAACGATTTACATTTAAGCCAAAATTTTGAAGCCAAAAAATATCTCCTAACAAATAAAGGTTGTAAATTGATTTCACATTGCATTACGTGAATAGGGGTTGATTTTATAAAACTACCAATAATGCGCATACAACAATTTTGAATTTTGTCTATCTTTTTTAACTGAGTATTACTACAATTATCATAAAGAAAACTCGCGTAATCTAAACGACTTCGTATCAGCGAAATATATAGACGTCTCAAAAACATTGGATGGACACCCCAACCAGGTCCCACCAAAATCTTCAAAACATTAATACATTTCATTGTTTTTTTGGAAAATATAGTTTATGTGTTTAGTCCATCTGAGTTATTCATCCAACCATATCCCAAGATATTTGATATCATGCACCAGTTGCAAAGTTTTATTGTTTATTGCTATTTCAATCGATTCTGTTTTACGATGCCTTCTGAAGATGCATACCTTAGATTTTGATGCTGAAATTTCAAGTCCTAAACTAGTCAACATAACATTGAGCTTATTAAGAGAAGATTGTAGCTTAGTTTTGCCGACCATCAGATCGTTACAAGTAATATAAAGTACAAAGTCATCTGCATATTGAATTATATTAACATCTCTGATAGTCTTACAAATACTGGCCGTAGCGATGTTAAATAACAAAGGTGACATTGGATCACCTTGGGCTAAGCCACGACTTTTACTCCTAAACATAATAGTACCATCAGACTCTATTATAAGTCTTCTGTTATGCAAGACATTCCATAAATAAGTACACAAATTAGAGCCCACACCCACCTGATCCATAGTGGTAAGCAAAACTGTGACATCTACGTTGTTGTACGCACTATCTATATCAATAAAACTAGCAAGAGTACTTTGTTTCTTAGAAAAGCCTATTAAAACTTGATTTACTAAGATACCCAAATTATTGTAAGTTGAAAATGTTTTCCTAAAACCAATTGTGTTATTTCGAAATATTCGATTTCTTTCGCAAAACCATTCTAACCTGTTGTTTAAAATAGTATGAAATACCTTACAAACACAAGACATCATTGAAATAGGTCTCAGAGATGATAAACTATTAGAATCTCTGCCAGGTTTAGGTATAGCCACTAATTTTACATCTCTCCACTAGAAGGGTACAAAACCTAATCGATAAAATTTATTAAAAAGTTCTAACAACAACCTCAAACCGTTTAAAGGTAAATTTCGTAACATACTATAAGATATGTTGTCACAACCTGGACTAGAGTCTTTTGCTCTAATACTATTTTTTAATTCAGAAAATGTTATTTGAGAATCTAAATTCAAGTTTTGGGATTTGAAAACTGGTTTGTTTGGCATCACGAAATCTGGGGATAAACATTGTAGCAACTTATAGGCTGTATCCCTATCAATGTAAGTGGATGGAGACTTAATACCCTTCACCCATCGCATTTTACGATACACTTCGTACATCGATGTCGTTTGGACAAGTTGAACAAAAGTCATACCAGCTAAAGTCCTTAGACTTACGAAAAAGTGATTGTGCTATACGTATTTTTTCTTTTAAATTGTCAAAATTAACAGGTGTTGGATTCCGGCGAAATTTCGATAAAGCCAGACGGCGTTCGGCCACGACCTTAGACAAATTTTCATTCCAATAGGCTCTTGGAGTAAATTTAGTGGATGGGTTTTGACTTATTTTGATACAGGGAATATACAAATCTGCTGCAATATTCATATAATCTATAAAAAAGTTATAAGCCTGCTGGAGATCATCAGGAAAACAGAGATTAGCATACATTCGATCTAATAGCTTTTTATATGATTCCCAATCTGCTTTCTTATAATTTCGTTTAACTATAGAATTCATGACAGGTTCAATCTTAGTAGATTTTTTTATGACGCAATGATCACTCCCCAACATTTCTTTTAAAACTTGAAAATTTACTTTAAGTGCTATATCTGATGATGCAAAAACTATATCAGGCGAATATTGGTGGAGTACACCCTGAACCATTTTAATACGAGTCGGTGTGCAGTCATTAATCGTAACGAACTGAGCATTAACTAACGCGTGAAGTATTTGAGTTCCCCTTGAATCTATTTTCCGAGACCAGTTGGTGTGGTGCGCGTTGAAATCACCAATAATAAGAGTATTTCTAGAAGCTATGGAAAAAATTTCTTCCCAATCTCGAGGTCGTGTATTAGCTGATGGTGGACAATAGGCCGATATTAAACTTTTGATTTCGCTACAGTTAAATAGTTCAATGTGTAAAATTTGGATATTTGAATTGGAAATATTTACCGTATTGTTTTTACACTTTACCGATATATGAACAAATACTGCAATTCCACCATATGAATCGAATCGGTCACAACGGAAAGTAGAATAATCTTTTACATTAAGATGACTGTCAGGTTCTAACCATGTTTCACAGATTGCAGCAATGTGGATTTTCTCTTGAATAAGCAAATTTTCAAATGAAAGCAACTTTGGTCTTAAACTTTGTGCATTCCATTGAGCAATGTTTAAACTTATTTTAAGCTGATCACCCATTATTAGTATTTAAATTAAAAATTTTCATAATCTTAGACAAAACTGGCCATTTAGCAATATTTTCGACTACAACTAATATTACCCATTCCACACAACACTTTATAACGTTAAACACTTTTATTTGTAAAGAATCTTGTTTCAAGAATATAATTTCTTTTAATCTTGATAGAAGTTCCATAAATGTGATGTCCCTTGGTAAGCTAATCCCTTCCCCATCTTTCCCTTCAGTTTTGGACTCGTTATCAATACTTGAATCCGATAAATAATCTTTCGCCTCTGTTTCACCTGATAATTTTGTGTTACGAGACTTTAAAGGTATACGACTCGGTGATCTATTCGAATTCTGTTTTACCACCTTTTTCATTTTTACCACGCTAGAGTAGGATGGAGCATCAAGGGGTACATGTCAGTCACCTCCTCGTGGTACCCTGGGCAACGGGGCCGGCTTGAGCTTGCTCGTCGGCCACGGCTAAGACTGGCGGGAGGGATGCCGCGGGGCTGCTCCTGGTACGTCCCTGATCGGCGTCAGGGCGGACCATGTGAGTGGCCTCGTTGGCTAGGAGGGAGTGGGAGGGCTCGCTACTCGAGCCTCCCAGGTGTTTTACACCGGCGGTCAGCGGCGGAGCCTACCATCTTATCCGCCGCAAGGCGTCAGCTTCGTTGACGCCCAGCCTCCAGTGGCGGACTCGGGGGAGTTCGCCACATTCCCGCGTGGAGGATGAGGGGGAAGGCGCGCTTTCCATGAATATTCAGCCGCCTTACGGCGGCTGCCGCTGGTGGGGTCGCGGTTGCATGCCCTTGGCGATCCCGTGGCCTCACCACTCGGCGGCATGGTGGAAACCCGTGGATGGTTTTAGTGGGTAGGACAGGGCATTAGCACTAGCGTGCCCTGGCACGGGGCATTAGTTCCCGGTTGAGTCCCACATACCCGTTCCGGTCCCCCGACCGGGCGGCATGCGTAAATGCATTTCCTCCTCGTTAAACAAAAAAGAAAAAAAGGATGGGGCATCAACTGTTTCTTTAGCTGACCCAAAACTCAAGGTTCCAGATTGTGGTTCAAAAAAGCTTGGTTTAACAGAATCACTCGATTCGTTAAAAATATTACTAGTTATCTTAGGTTTGTAATTTGCATTAGTATTCGGTAAAAGAAGTAACATACATTGTACGAGCTTTTCTGTAAGTTACGTTAAACTCGGACATAATTTGGCGAATCTTTTTCTCCTTTTTAAATACCGG